>NC_139637.1:30161843-30404265 GCF_964638095.1 Poromitra crassiceps
CGTACGGATGTCCGTCCGAACGGATGTTTGTTAACGCCATATCTGAGGAACGCCTTGACGGAATTTCATCAGATTCGCCTTAAACATTCACTTAGGCTCAAGGATGATCTGATTAGATTTTGGTGGTCAAAGGTCAAAGGTCAAGGTCACTGTGACCTCTCGAACGCCATTTTCAAGCTTGTTAACGCGATATCTGAGGAACGCCTGGACGGAATTTCATCAGATTCGCCTTAAACATTCACTTAGGCTCAAGGATGATCTGATTAGATTTTGGTGGTCAAAGGTCAAAGGTCAAGGTCACTGTGACCTCTCGAACGCCATTTTCAAGCTTGTTAACGCGATATCTGAGGAACGCCTGGACGGAATTTCATCAGATTCGCCTTAAACATTCACTTAGGCTCAAGGATGATCTGATTAGATTTTGGTGGTCAAAGGTCAAAGGTCAAGGTCACTGTGACCTCTCGAACGCCATTTTCAAGCTTGTTAACGCGATATCTGAGGAACGCCTGGACGGAATTTAATCAGATTCGCCTTAAACATTCACTTAGGCTCAAGGATGATCTGATTAGATTTTGGTGGTCAAAGGTCAAGGTCACTGTGACCTCTCGAACGCCATTTTCAAGCTTGTTAACGCCATATCTGAGGAACGCCTGGACGGAATTTCATCAGATTCGCCTTAAACATTCACTTAGGCTCAAGGATGAACTGATTCCATTTTGGTTATCAAAGGTCAAAGGTCAAGGTCACAGTGACCTAACAAATGCCATTTTCAAGCTCGGTAACGCCATATCTCAGTAACACATTGACTAAATTTCTTCACATTTGGCTCAAATATCCAATTCTGCACAGAAACGCCTTGATGCAATTTCTTCCAATTTGGCTCCAACATCCACTTGGACTCAAGAATGAACTAATGGCGGAGGCATAAGTCCGCCTTGCGGTCGTTCTAGTTTTATTTTATTTTATTTTATTTATATGGTGGGAGGTTGGAGGAGGTGGCTAAAGCCCCCCTCCAGTCAGTATTGTCATTTTTAAGCTATTTCATGTATAGCCGTGTTTTTTCCTGCTCTGCTAATTAGCCAAAGTGTTCGCCACTGTATTTTGTTGACAAATAACCTCAAACTCTTAAATTGGCACACGTGCTAGAAAGGGGAACTGACGTCAGACGTTATGGTTATCAACGCTCACGTCACCTGTCATATTAATAATATACAATATTACAGTGAATACAATCTGCCGTTAGCTTGGCTTAGCTACATTTGCTAACGTAGTTCGTTCTGACTCAAAACGCCACGATAGTCACTTTTAACCAGAGGTGTAGTGCTATCTGGAGAAGTGAGGGAACGCACACTACAGTATATGGGGAACACCCGCACAAGTCCCAACAACACACACACTAACACACACGACTTTTATTGTGTCCTCTATAAACACTGCAGAAGTAGCCCATGACATTTCCAGCTCTGAAACTAAAAAAGACGTATATGGGCACAACAGAGCAGACTCAGCAGAGTCAGTTATCAACACAAACAGCTAAACAATCTCTCAACGAGTCTCAAGCATCACACAAGTTGCACAAGGCATTGATCATCATTGGGCACGGCGGCTGACATTTTTCGTAAGTAACTTACCATTTTGTGGTGAATTCTGGCGATGCAAATTGCAATGGGGTGATTAACGCTAACTTTTGATGCAACCGTGTTGAAAAGAAACACGCTTTTAACATTATTTCTTCATGATTGTAAACTTACCTTTTTCGCAGCTGGTCCGAAAAATGAAAGGATTTTTGGCTGCCTTTTCATCTTTACTTGTTATAGTGAGGTACTGGGAGAAAAAAAACATATTTGGATGCTGAAAAAGCCAGCTAGTTAAGGTGGAATGTTTCCTTCTTCCTTCAAGCCACGAGTTGATGCTGTGTGAATCATTCAGCCCACCTTAAAATATGGGGGGAGGGGGACAGCACCCCCACCCACAACAATCAACTCAGAAAGTTTCTGAGTTGATTGAGGCTGTCTGGAGTGAGCAGCCAGCATCATTACCTACAGAGCATCATTAGATATGGAATTACAGCAGTTTGGCATCCTACCAGTGCAACTCGCCGGCACCATGCACAAAACGCCTATGAAGGTAACAAGGAAAGAATATGAGGCCATACAGAGCCTGTACCGTGCGAGCAGGCAATCATGATAACAAGCAACTCAAATCACTATAGAATCTCAGTATCTTCTCCTGAATACCACCTCTGCATCAGGAAGGAGACTGTGTGAGCCAAGTGCACATCAAAGCACTTGAAGCTACCGTTTGGTCCGGCCTCCATCAAGCTGTTCATCTCTGATGCTGAATGTTAGCACAATAGACCAATGTGCAATAAATACACACGCTCTTTAGCACCTTGTGACCTACTTGTGCACTTTAATTCTTAGTTTCTTTCTAAGCCGTCGTGTCGATGTCAAATGTCTGTTTATATCTTTACACATCTTCACACCGAAGCAGAATAGGTTGCTTTCACTTTATAAGCTATCCGCTTTAACCGCGCCAGAGTTTGTTTCCTCCGATAGTGCGCTTCATTTGGGGTGGTGTGAAAGCTCAAACGAACTCTGCTGCAGAACAAACAAGCAAACTCTGGTCCGCTTGAAAACGTGGGTCTCGGTTCGCTTCCCTGGCGCGGTTCGTTTGTGGTGTGAAAGCAAACCGGACTAAACAAAAGTGCAAATAATAGGAAGCGTCAATGCATCATGAGTAGAAGGCGGTAGAAGGAAGCAAAACAAATACTGTAGCGGCGCGCCGATGTCGTCATAACAACAACAACAACACATCGTTGTCTCTCAACAGGGCTCGCCTTTTCCTTAGGTACTGCCTCGCTCATCTCATCTGCAGAATGAAATGTTCAACAGCTTGCTGCCTCATCTTCTGCTCATATTGGCGACATTCTTGCAAGATATAGAAACACCAAAGTTAAACCAGAAATCCCAATATCGCAGGTAGTGTTGGTCAGCTCCATGGTCAGCCCTCAGCCAGGCAAGAAGCCAGCGGAAGAGGAGAGACTTCCCTTCTCTATTCTGTCCAATAGACGAGTGACCGTTTCGACCACCTGACATTGTTCAGAAAGTTTGGTGCGCTTGACAAATTGCTGTGTGAAAGCGAATCGGAACGAAAAATGCAACAATGTTGCAACTTCACCTCTGAATCGCACCGAGTACACCAGCTTATATGTGAAAGTGACCTAACTCGATTCCCAACGACTCACAAAAACAACAGGAGCGAAACGGTGCTTGCTTCGTGTGGGACGTCACGTCACGTGGGACAAGTCAATTTGAAAACATTGGTTATGTTTAAATGTCGGTAATATTTAGGCAACTGATACAACTTAGATTAGGTTTAGGCAACTAAACAACTTGGTTAAGGTTGTGGTTTGCGTTATGGTTAAAGAGGGAACACGTCGGGAGGGGGGGACTGCAATGTAATTCTACCGGTGCAATGGCCGGTGGGCCGCTGGCTAGTGGGCCGGTCAGGTTGGTGAAAAAGTATGTATTATGTATTTGATTGGGCCGGTAGCGGCCCATTCAGGCGTCAATAATGAATGATTCTGGAGTGAGACCAGCCCTCTAACCAATCAACGTTGGTCCACGTACAATTGGGCCAGCCCATTACAACTGTCTGTCACTCACTTCAATCACAGTGTTTGAAAAGTAGCGCTGCATCATGGCACCACCGTCCACCTAAACGGATTAAAATCACTGACTTCACATCGACGTCGTCGTCTGCGTCTCACTCGTTTGAGGTAAGTGTGGCAGCTATTTGAATTTGACCCAGCGATAGGATTCTGGCTTGTAGCTTTGACGCACGCCGCGGTACACGCCAAACTCTATTAGAAAATGTGGCAATTTAACACACTGCCTTCCTTGAAATCGGCAATCGCACCTACCTGGTAGAAAACTACCTAAAGGCCTTCACAAATTCGTAGAGCCTGCTGGTAAATTTGGCGTACATATGATCGACCAAGCACTACTTAATTTCAACAAAATGACAACTTTTAGGATTGGTGCACACTGCTAGGTTCTCGATGAGTGAGCTAGCTAACGTAACGTTATTCATGGTGGTAGCCAGATGGGTTAATCGGCAACAACGACGTTATGATTTTCACGTTTTTATAACGTTTAGATTAATATCTAAACTGTGCTTATTAGAGTAACTTATAAACAATATTTCATTTCCAATGACTTGCTTGCTTGCTCCATCAAACACAGGCATGGAATGAGTTGAGTTGTAACAGACTATGGGGAAAGATACATCAGACATATGGGAAATGTTTGTGTGGCTATATTATGTCCAAAGTAATCTACTCTATATTTTTTGGTTTTGAGTATCTAAGTTTTAGTTAAGTTTAGTTTTATAGTTTCACCTACTGATTCCTAGAGGTAGGGACGCCAACATGACAACAATCAATACACTTGTATTTGCGTTAAAAAAAAATCAGTGTTGTAAAGTTTAGTACTAATTATGTCTATTTAATAAGTAAACGTTGAGTTCTCACTGGGCACGTTTATTCAATGCTGCAACATCATTACACCTAAAACCCCTAGACCGGGTCATAACATGTGGCTTTATAAGTAAATCCCCAACCCATGCGAGCGTGAGCGAAGCGAGCGCGAGCTCGAAAAATTGGGCCAATTCGAAATTGTGGGCATGTCTGAGCCACATGGCAGGTAGCTTTTTTGGTCCCAGTCCAGCCCTGACGACCGGGTTTCTCGCAGTTGAAAGACAAGGTCGTTACCGGTCCACCAATCCCATCCCTCCTCCCTTAAGTATCGGCAAGCTATTTCAACATCAGACTGTCGTTATGTTAAAGATCACCAGAGGTCACCGCTACTCCTGGTTACAGCCCCCAACTCTAACCTAACCACCTTGAAAACTGACCAATGTTTTCGTTTTCCTTGTGAAGACGGCCTGTGGTCTTTAAGTTGTCTTTATGTGAAGGAACTGTCTAGCATCATGTCAAGCACTTGTCATGGTTTATGATGTTTGTGATAGAGCCCGACCGATATATCGGTCCACCGATATTGGCCGATAACCGATATATCGGTATCAGCCGATATGTTGGCCAATATTGTATTTAAAAAAATAAAATAATAAAATTGTATTTTATTTTATTTGGTATTTTTTAAGTTATAGACCGCATGTTGTGTATATTTGATATTTTTTCTTAGCTCAAGTTATATTTTATATTTGTTCTATTTGTGTTTTTATATTTCTAGTTATTTATAATTATTAAATTCCCAGTGAAGTTTACTGTTCCATTGCATTGATGTCATTTTGGACAATAAAGTTGATTGATAAGCTGTAAAATATCCTGCCCACATTACATATCTCAAGTCATG
Source organism: Poromitra crassiceps (assembly GCF_964638095.1). Lineage (NCBI taxonomy): Eukaryota > Metazoa > Chordata > Actinopteri > Beryciformes > Melamphaidae > Poromitra > Poromitra crassiceps. The sequence continues at coordinate 30,167,222 of NC_139637.1, forward strand.
TCAAGTCATATCTTTGTCAAATGTTTGATATTTGAGGGATCATTGCAAAAATAATTGTGTAATATAATGTGTATATAAGAATATCGGCCGATATATCGATATCGGAAATTTTTTACTCCCTAATATCGGTATCGTCATCGGCCTCAAAAATCCAGTATTGGTCGGGCTCTGAAGCAGTGTACCGTAGCAATGTGGAGAACACACACGTCCCCTCTAGGACCATAAACTATAACAGTTACCTTTAATATTAGATAGAGACACCCCACTCCAGGTTCCACCAGTTGTAAGAAATGGTACTCTTCCGGTTTCCTAAATGGGCATGGTTAACAGCTTGTGATTGGCTGTCTGTCAATGGTATGAAACTTCATTGGCTGACCAGTCTCCTAAGGGGGTGTGGCAGTGGCGAAACCTCCGTGGCACAGATACAGGAAGTGACTGGAAGTTTGGGTGTCTCTTTCTATATTAAAGATCTCTGACTAGGCTGCTGCAAGGGGTTCTGGGTAAAGAATCTAGAAGTCATTTGAGTGAGTGGTCCAATCAGCCGCAGCCTGAACACGCTCTGCATCACAACAACTCAGTCACACACACACACACACACACACACAGAACCTGCCCACGCAGCTCAGTCTGAGCCAGACTCTGTTTACTATGCTGCCGGCATCCTGCAGCCAGCCCTGCAGAGGCTGTGTGTGTGTCTGTGTGTGTGTGTGTCTGTGTGCGTGTGTGTGCCCTAAAATGACCTCTATTTTGGTGTGTCTCTCAACACGTCCTCGTACCGAAATGACTAAATCTATTTCCAATCTCCCAAAATGACATTTCTCAACTGGTGGGTCGTGCCGTTTTGAGTGGGTCACGGATGTGTGCATGAGAAAAAAAAAGTTATTCTACTGCTTGAGGACACTGGTGTCATTACTGTCTTTCAGAGACTATAGTGGGCTCATTTTTTAAAGCCAGAGTGAAGATACTGGTACCATAAAGACTAAGATCTAAAGCTCAGTTTACACCAATGATTCACAACAAGACAAAAACATTTTAGAACATTGCAGGGAAAGTTGCAACGGTGTAAACTGGTCCGTCTCATCTTCACTTCAGCCGGCTGCTCCTGACTCTTGCATGCCTTGCACACATGCATTACTCACACCACCACAAGAGGGCGCATTCATAAACATCAGTCGTTTTAACCCCATTGAACCAATGTTATCGATGGCAAGTGGACTGCGGCTGACATTGCTGTCCTTTTCCTTCCTCTTTGCTTCCTCTCCCCCCTCCTTGTTTCCTCTCCTCCCTCCTTGTTTCCTCTCCTCCCTCCTTGCTTCCTCTCCTCCCTCCTTGTCTCCTCTCTCATTTCAGATACACAAAGATGAAGACGGCCACTAACATCTACATCTTCAACCTGGCCCTGGCTGACTCCTTGGTCCTGGCTACCTTACCTTTCCAGGTATAGCCTACATTTATCACCAATGTCCACATGTATACTGTATCTGTCCAGTACAGATGTTACTCATTTCAGTTGGGCACCTTACTGCTGGCTATCCAAGGTATGCGGGTAAAAGTGGGGGCTTGCTGTCGGAGGCATTATGGTTTCGGGTTGTCCGTCCGTCCATCTGTCCGATGCTCGTCAAATTTGGCTCAAACGTCCAATTGGCCTCAAGGATGAACTGATTACATTTTGGTCATCAAAGGTCAAAGTTCAAGGTCACTGTGACCTCACGAACGCCACTTTCTAGCACGTTAACACGATATCTCAAGAACGCCTTGACAGAATTTTGTCACATTTGGTTCAAACGTCCACTTGGACTCAAGGATGAACTGATTACATTTTGGTCATCAAAGGTCAAAGTTCAAGGTCACTGTGATCTCACGAATGTCATTTTCTAGCTCGTTAACGCGATATATCAGGAACGCCTTGACGGAATTTTGTCACATTTTGCTCAAACGTCCACTTGGACTCAAGGATGAACTCATTACATTTTGGTGGTCAAAGGTTAAGGTCACTGTGACCTCATGAACATTATTTTCCAGCTTGTTAATGCGATATCTCAGTAACGCCTTGACAGAATTTCTTCACATTTGGCTCAAACGTCAAAGTCTGGACAGACATGGATGTCGACTGCTCACTTGTTGGCAGAGGCATAGGCCTATATCCGCGGTGCGGTCGTTCTAGTTTAAATGTTTTCTTTGTTCTTTACAAAAGATTCCCCTCACTGCTGCCACACTGCTGCCACGGCGTTAAGGCAGTACTGCAGCAAAGTGGCCAAACTTAAATGAGTAACAACTGTAAAATGTCCAATAGTCTGTTTAAACCTTGTATAGTAATACATTGACCCATTTCCAATCATATTATGTTATTACATGCATCTATATAAACTATGTAACACGGCCTGGTGAATGCATTAACAACTAGGCAACCGTGAAATATTTTTTGTTTGTTCATTATTATTATTTTTTTAGATTACGCAAGTTTAGATGTTGAAGAACACACTCAATATAACAACAACATATAACAACAATAACAACAACAACAACAACAGTCTTAGGATCAGTAAATAGCTTGTGCAGGGCAAACCGAGTTCACAAACTTTGAGTGTGATTTTCTCTGAATGTTGCTTTTAGGAGTACGAATGAACATTCAAATAAGCATATCTTCCTCGACTATTTTCAGATTTCACTGTATGACACATCATTTGAAAGCTTACAATCATCATAATCTGTAAAAGACATGAAGGTACTCAGAACACCAGTCCATGTTGTCCCATCCCCAGTCTGTGCACACTCTGGCTGTCTGCTTGCAGGGCACAGACGTCTTCCTGGGCTTCTGGCCATTTGGTAACGCGCTGTGCAAGGCCGTGGTGTCTATCGACTACTACAACATGTTCACCTCCACCTTCACGCTCACCGTCATGAGCATGGACCGCTACATCGCTGTCTGCCACCCCGTCAAAGCCCTGGACATGAGGACGCCGCACAAAGCCAAGGTAAACACCAACAACCAAAACGCCACAATAAAACATTGGTATTTTACATGTCTGAAAACATGTGCAATATCAACATAAATTTGAAACAAAACGTAATGATACTGTTATTATCCTTGAAATGGCTTAAACCAGCCTGTGCAGTGGGTTTTACATGGTGCATTTATGAATATTGATTAAACTGAGAGAGTATCTGATCCCAGATACAGAGGCCCAGCAAACATTTTTCTATTTTTGTTGCGACCGGCTCCTTAAACTGATACTGGATAGTTGATCTGGTGGATTAGGTAAAAACATGTCAGAATGTATTGGTCCGAATATAAGACGACCCGGATTATGAGATGACTCCGCTTTTTCAGTAGCTATTTCTGAGAGAAAAAAAAATACTTTTTGAAGACCGAATCTTGTTTTTTTTTATAAAGAAAATCATTTTGTTTGAAAATTAGAATAAAATCATTTAATAATAAGGTGATTTTTTTTAACTGTATGTCTCCCTTGAATAAAATATATTTTCAATGTATTTTAGATTAAATCGGCACATTTAAAAGTTTCCATGGTTATCTGCCGTTTACTTGCGGAGTGCTTCAGTCAGATCGAACAGTGGATCTAACAGATACAGTAGGTGCAACTCTATAACACAAGGCAGCACCGTTCCCATTGTAAACAAACATTTTGTTACGTTTTGTCAGAGCTGAACTCAGCCCTGCCCTTGTCTGCCTATCTGTTCATCAGAGTGATCAGAGCACGTAAGCAGGCAGAGAGAGAGAAACAGAGAGAAAGCGAGCAAACCCAACGTCTCTGAACGCTAAACTGCTGTGAGTGTGTTTGTGTGTGTGTGTGTGTGTGTGTGTGTGTGTGTGTGTCATCTAGTTACAAAATGAGGAAACTAGAAATAAGCACATAGTGATAGAGGCAGTGTGGTATTACTGCAGATGTCATCTCATATTATATAAAGCACTGTAATTACTGTCTCTGAGGCAGGTGTTAAACAGCTGGGTGTGGGTGTTTGTGTCAGTGTAAAAAGTAGATTTTTATTAATTTATTTATTTATTTATTTACAGTGATAGTTGATGTGCTGGTTTAGATGTAAAATCATATAATGAAGCCAAACAATCCTATTTTTTGTTCTTATATGCACATAGGCTACTACATTTCAGTAATTTCAATTATCTATAATAAACTCACACCACAGCAATCTGCAAGAAAAGCCAACAAAGGCTCCACTTAATATATTTAAAGTCCCTGGAAACCAAAATCCACAAAAACCTTCTAACTATTAAATTTAGGGTCTTATGTGAGTAATTGTGTGCCTCAGAAAGTAGGAGACATTAGTTTAAACCCAAACCCCCAAAATTGCCACTTTTCTACAAGGTCTGGATTTCCATTTCCTCATTGAAGAGAGCGGTGCGCTCGCTGCTAAAATGCATGATCTTATCACGTCATAAGATTTAATCGAATCACACACATGCACACACGCACACGCGCACACACACACACACACACACAGTAGCGATGTGCAGTCACAGCGGCAGTCTCTCTTCCTCTCTGTTAGTATGTGCCAAGCAACGAGCGAACACACACACATACACACTCCATCTCTCTTTCCTTCTATCTCTCTCTTTCTCTCTCTCTCTCTGTTTCCCTCTCTCTCTCGCTCGCTCTCTCTCTCTCTCTCGGAGGAGACCTGCTGCAGTCCTGCACGCACACACACGGGACACGCCCACACAGTCCGCGGGAGAAAAGACTGTCTAAAATCTAATTGATTCTCATGACTTTTTTTACAAACCTAAATTTATATACTTTGCGACGTTCATCATCGTTCAAATTTGGCTGGTGGCTTATTAACATAGGTTCCTGTAATGTGATGAACTCAAAATGCTAAATAATAAAAAATATATTTCTGGTTTCCAGGGACTTTAACATTTTGATTGTTATTTTACAGATCCCTTATCGAATCAGTTTTAACCTTTTCATTAGGATGCTGGTATGGCAACCTAAATGTCCAAAACAAGAAAAGTGTGGGCAACATTGTGTAATGCAGCCAGCAAGATCATCGGCAAGCAGCAGCTCTCCTTGTCATACATCTTTGATTGCCAGGTACTAAGGAAAACAAAGTCCATTTTAAAGAACCAAAACCATCCTCCCCCTCCCTTCAGGACAGAGGTACAGAGTCCCCAGACTCAAGTGCAATAGATTTAAATTTTCCTTTGTCCCAAGTGCAATATGTATACTCAACTCGCACAATAGGTAATTGTACCTCGCACTTTTGCACTTCTTGCTCACACTGGCGCCGCTACACTTGATCCTATTTTATGTTTTATTTTATCTTTTTATCTTATCTTTTATTTTCTATTCATCCATTTTTTTATTGATTTTATCAGTGTGCTGTCATGTGTCGTTGTGTTGCACTGTTGTTGTACGTCTTCTTTGTGCTTTGTCGCAAGACGAATTTCCCCCAGTGGGACAATAAAGTACTGAACTGAGCTGAACTGAACTGAACTGAACTGAACTGAGCTGAACTGAACTGAACTGAACTGAGCTGAACTGAACTGAACTGAGCTGAACTGAACTGAACTGAACTGAACTGAGCTGAACTGAACTGAACTGAACAGTCAGTAGATAGAGGGATTCCAGTCTCATGACTTGGACTCAAGTCACAGTTTAAATGGACTTGACACATGAAGAGAAGACTTGAGACTTCACCTGGGTTCTGGTGACTTAGGACTTGACAGGAACATGAATTGTGATATCAGCTCCATGTTACTCTGCTGTAGTAATCACTAGGGATGCACGATATTGGATTTTTTTTTTTGCCGATATCCGAATTGTCGATATTTTTCAATTATTTTGGCCGATGCCGATATATGCATACATTTTTCGACATAATTTCTCCTGTAGTGGAGAACACATTATTACTCTACCTACTCTTATGGTAATGGTCACAGAGAGGTCTGTTCTCCTCGGTGGTGGAACGATTTGCCACACTCCATCCGTTCCGCAGAATCGTTCTCCATCTTCAAAAAGAGACTCAAGACCCATCTCTTTTATGTTCACTATCAAATTGATGATTAAGAAGGATGTGAATGGAAGTAATATTAGTTATGGTTGAATGTTTATCGCTGTATGATGTGGAATGAATGGCTTGATGCAAACATTTTATACATTGTTATTGTTTGGATGTTGCTGAATGTGCGGCTTGATAGTTGAATTTTAATGCCGTTTGCACACCGTGTTTTGTATACTGTTATGCACTTTTATATTGACTATGTTCTTTTATTCTATGTTCTTATACTCATGTTCTGTACGTCGCTTTGGATAAAAGCGTCTACAAATGCAATAAAGTAAAGTAAAGTAATGGGCGACTGGCAGATGCAGCAGACATAAATAAAATGCTTTTCAAAATGTATGCAATGTATGCACAATAAGAAAACTGCTTAAACTGAGTTTATCTACATTAAAACATGCCGTTGAGCATTTAGTCAAGCATGGAGCAGTTAGGCGTAATTAAAGTGAAATTTTATCGGCGAACCAGGAATCAATATTTATCATTAAAGTCCCCGGAAACCAAACATGAATATGTGCGTTGAGTTTCTCACAAAAATGTGTTATTAACCATGTTATTATTAAACCATGTTATGTTATTGTTCTTTGTTTGTTTTAATTCTGAACTATATGTTTAGTGAGTAACATTGAGTTTGGTTTATTTTAGACTATTTAGACTTGCCTGTAAAGGACATTTTCATTTGAGTATTTTTCCTTGTACCACAAATACACTGGATTTATATGGCATTGTTGCTCTGATTATTGCTGTGATTATTTGTTAGCATTCTGCTTGGTGGTTCAGATTGATGCTATGTGGGGTCATGGCAGAGTGTATGGAGCACTGATTCATGCATCCATGGGGGATACGACCTTAAAAATCGGAAACGTAAAAATTGTCAGACTAATAGCTTTTGCACACCAAGTCCGTATTTTCGTCCAAAATTGGCGCACGGAAAAAAAAGAATACGACCTCATTTGTCTCAATCATCATTGACACACCGAGACTGACAATTATGTCCATCATTTAAGTTTTCGGACGAGCTTCGATTTTCTGCGTTTTTCGCATCAGTCAATAGAATTTTGCGAGCAGGGACCCGTCTGTGTTTTCAGATGACGGATTAAAAAACACGCAAAAACAAAAACAATCGGACTGTGTGTGCAAAACCTTAAACGCTGGCTGGCACCCCAAAAACCTACAATCCACTACAAAAAAATGATTATTAATGTTTGTTTATTAACTGTCAAGTGTCCCCTGGGCAAAGCAAGTGGAGTATCCCTGGTGTGTCCAATCGTATGAGGAGATAAATGAATGTTCGTCTGATAGCCTGTGTGTGATCTCCAGGTGGTCAACATCTGTGTGTGGGTGCTGGCTTCAGCCATCGGCGTGCCGGCCATGGTCATGGGAGACGTGGAGGTGGAAGAGGAGCATAACAGTATGTACTTCTTACAGATGTGCACGCACACACACGTGCGTGCGTGTACGAACACACACACAGACGCACATTCACGCACACACACATTTTAATACCTTTATTTGTGTTCACATTTAGACAAAAACCTTGAACACAAACAATAATAGATGCATAATCAATGGGACATCTTATATAGTGACAGATGTATCTAGGAAACAGCGCCTCCTCCAAATGTGGCGACTGCCAATTATTGCACAAATAGAGCAGAATTTGGCCAGAGCCTTGGCTCTCGGTCTGGGCAGTCCAGGCCTCTGCAGGCCACTTACGACCAGCCTATGGACATTACCAAGGCTTCCAAATATGAAAACAAGCAATTTACAATTATACCCAAGCTATTCACCTTATGTTCAGACCTTACACTGGGCCAAATTCTTCCGGGTCCGTCTAACACTTCCGGCGGTCACGGCGCCAAATATGAAAGAACGTCATGAAGAAGAGAGTCGTTTTTGTAGTGGACAGCGCAGGGTGTAAAACAAAGAACGTAGCCTACTACTTTGAGCTCGGTACACAGCAAGCAAGCGGAGTATCCACTGTTAGCCAGGTCAGATAACGTTATCGTCGACAATGACGAGCACTTTCTTGTAAAACATACCTGGACTCCAACAAAGAAAGTTTCGGATGTTTTTTGTTTTTTTTTAAACCTTTATTTATACAGGGGGAGTCTCACTGAGAGCAATGCTCTCTTTTTCAGGAGTGCCCTGTTCACATTCACACACACATTCATACCTGGAAGCTGACCAGTACAACCGCAGTCTGATCTGCTGGCCACTGATCAGCTCCACTGGAGCGGTTGGGGATAAGGGCCTTGCTCAAGGGCACCTCAGTGGTGGTAATGAGGGAGGGGCAAGCGCTGCCTTTTCACTTTCCCCACCCAGATTTATCCTGCCGGTCCCGGGGATTGAACCGACAACCTTCCGGTCACAAGCTCGCTTCTCTAACCATTGGGCCACCACTGCCCTGGTTTTCTCTCCTCCGAGGCAGCGCGAGCCATTAACGTTAATAAAGACCCGCAGACGTTAAAGCCCCAATCAGTAAGATTTTTGACATTTTTTACTATAATATAAGAGATTTTTAGTCATAGGACATGGTAGATTGACTTGAAATAGGGAGAATCTCGCCTTTATTTATCCCACACCGCCCTCCATTGGCCAGCCCTGGGACTAAGCAGTTTGTCTGCCACGTCCCGTAGCAATAAAAAAGAAAAAAAGAAAAAGATGTGCGCATGCGCTCTACAGCCGCAGCGTTGTATTCCTGAAAACCAAGAAGTAACTCGATTCGGATTTGCTACGAAAATGATGTTTCACGGAACTATGGATTATTATTTCATCACGTGGTGAGTACCCGATGTCACAACATGTACATAGAGCTTTCTGGCGCTGTGTTTTGTTGACTTTGAACGGCGATATCGTTATCGATACTAATGCACGCAGAGGGCGCAGTGGAAAACTTACTGAATGGGGCTTTAACGTAATTCCCTGGAATGCGAGACTTAACGAGCCAGTTACATGGCGTTGCATTCTTAGACATTGCCGTTTGCTTTTATTTGGTATGTTACATACAATTGGCTAAACTATTAGTTAATTCAGAGTTAGATGATATTGGAGCAGCGCAGCCATTTTATATTTTATTTTATTATTATTTTTAGCCGGAAGTCGTAGGACGGCCACAGAACCGGGTCAAATGGGCGTGGCTACATAAGGTGAATAAAATGGCATCCTTCAGCAGTTGGTATTTCAAAACCTTGGTGATAAAAGCTTCTTCCAGACTGGGATCAAAAGCACACCCCACTTCCAAAATGGTGGCCTCTCTACTGTCCTCATCGACAACAACATCAGGTGTATTAGCTGTCACATTTGTCACATATGTCATATTCAGTATTACCGTATACAGTTTGAACATGGCAGTACGTACTTCTTACAGACGAGCACACACACACACACACACACACACGTGCGTGTACGAACACACACAGACACACACACGCACATTCACGCATGCATACACACACACACACACATACACAGCGAACAGTATGCATGAACGCATAATTCATACTCGCCCCACCATGCACACGCAGGATTAAAAAAGAGTATTCTGATACAATTACTGATGCCCTGTTAAAAAGTATCATCAGTAACCTAATCAGAATAACACATATTAAAAAGAACACATGATCAAAACAAGGCACCGCAAGATCAAAGTTCAACAGTGAGAATAATTATTTACATTCTTGCTAAACACAGCCATTTATAAAAGTAAGGCATGTAAGGGTTGGACACAATCGCTCACAATCATTCATGTATCACAGGCCCTTTTCGTAGCAACCATTTTGATGTGGTAAAGCAAGAAGTATAAATCACGTGTAACCAATAACATTAACGAGGGCCCTGGAACATGTAAATGGAATGGAACCACCATTAATGGTATTGGTTACACCTGCTTTAGGCTACTTCCTGCTTTACCACCTCAAAACAGCTGCTGTGAAAAGGATCCATTTGTCTCCCCCCCCCTCTCTCTCTCTCTACATTGTCAGAGATGTAAATTTTCTCTGTACGCACTGCAAGTGTTTGAGGAGGAGCGTGCATGTGTGTGTGTGTGTGTGTGTGTGTGTGTGTGTGTGTGTGTGTGCGTGTGTGTGTGTGCATGTGTTATCTGTGTGTGAGAGAGAGAAAGATGGAGGGAGGGAGGTCATCAAACAGTAGGCCAGTCTGTGTCACCTTAAATCATTTTGCTCAGGCATTCACATTAGGGTAGCTTTCACACACACACACACACACACACACACACACACACACACACACACACACACACACACACAGATTTATAGTCTATTATTATTGCTGAAGTCATGAGGGGGAACAGGTTCTTCTGAGATGAATGGAACGGTCAGTTCTGGAGTGTGTCTGTGTGCGTGCACGTGTGTGTGTGTGTGTGTGTGTGTGTGTGTGTGTGTGTGTGTGTGTGTGTGTGTGTGTGTGTGTGTGTGCGCGCCCGCCCGCGCGTGCGCGTGTGCATGTGTGTCATCAGATAGGACAGTTCCCCTTGCTGTTGGGGTTTGCAGCTTTGTCCAAAAAAGGTCAAACAGCCGAACAGCGCTCTCGTGTTTATCCTTAAAGGGGCAACAACTCAGTTTTTTACTGCGCATATTAAAAACACAATGGCATTAATATATCAGCAGGGGGTCATAACACAATGGCCTTAATATATCAGCAGGGGGTCATAACACAATGGCCTTAATATATCAGCAGGGGGTCATAACACAATGGCATTAATATATCAGCAGGGGGTCATAACACACAATGGCCTTAATATATCAGCAAGGGGTCATAACACAATGGCCTTAATATATCAGCAAGGGGTCATAACACAATGGCCTTAATATATCAGCAGGGGGTCATAACACACAATGGCCTTAATATATCAGCAAGGGGTCATAACACACAATGGCATTAATATATCAGCAGGGGGTCATAACACACAATGGCCTTAATATATCAGCAAGGGGTCATAACATAATGGCCTTAATATATCAGCAAGGGGTCATAACACAATGGCCTTAATATATCAGCAGGGGGTCATAACACACAATGGCCTTAATATATCAGCAAGGGGTCATAACACAATGGCCTTAATATATCAGCAGGGGGTCATAACACAATGGCCTTAATATATCAGCAAGGGGTCATAACACAATGGCCTTAATATATCAGCAAGGGGTCATAACACAATGGCCTTAATATATCAGCAGGGGGTCATAACACACAATGGCCTTAACACTTTGAGTGCCACGGCCCTTGGGCAAAAGGTGCTGTACTGTGCCACATAGGCCGCAATGCATTTTAAAACAGTCATATAATTTCTTTAATAATTACTATGTAAACACTGAACACGCACAAATAACGATGAGACTCTCTTCTATCACCTGCAAAAAAAAGTTTATTGATCCCATTTTCCGTTCTTTAGTTATGAGCCGGAGAAGATAGCTTGATTAGACCAAAAACAGCCCTTTTTTTCTACGAGCTGAGATAATTACCCTTTTGTGAAAGGAAGCATTTCAAGCACATCATTGACTCATTGCTAATATTTTCTGATGTAATGCTGCAGCTGCATGGGTCTGTTGTATGCTGTAGTGTCCTGCGTGCCCCACCTCCCCCCCTCCTCCTCCCCCCCCCCCCCCCCCGTTGTGGGAGGAGTATCTCTCTGCTCTGCTCTGCTGTGAGTGCGTTTGCTCTCTGCGTGTGCTCAGCAGTGAAAAGTCCGCTAGTCCAGCTTTTTTACACCCGCGTGTATGTCACCATGCTTCCAGTTGAGAACTCCACGGATGATCATGCGAATGCAGCGAATGCAGCGGACACGAGGTGCTCAATTGTGACAGCAGATTGGCTGCTGCAGGGGCACAGCTACGTTATGCTTCAATGAAGCAGCTGCATACGGACGGATGCGATGCGATTTCCTCTTCCCAAACGACTTCTTCTGTGTGTTTTACTCTATGGTTTTACTCCACTTTCTCTCATCTGGAGTGCGCTGTCGCCACCTAAGGGTTCTGTAAAATAGGTTAGACACATTCAATAGCTATCATATTGTAAGAGGCGATGTAAGAGGCATAGATCGACACCCCCCCGTCAAAAAAACAATTTCGAGTTACTGACGCCATTTGGCGTCGCTGGCAGCCTACGGTAAATTTCTAATGACGCCATATGGCGTCGCTGGCACTCAATGTGTTAATATATCAGCAGGGGGTCATAACACAATGGCCTTAATATATCAGCAGGGGGTCATAACACACAATGGCCTTAATATATCAGCAGGGGGTCATAACACAATGGCCTTAATATATCAGCAAGGGGTCATAACACAATGGCCTTAATATATCAGCAGGGGGTCATAACACAATGGCATTAATATATCAGCAAGGGGTCATAACACAATGGCCTTAATATATCAGCAAGGGGTCATAACACAATGGCCTTAATATATCAGCAAGGGGTCATAACACAATGGCCTTAATATATCAGCAGGGGGTCATAACACACAATGGCCTTAATATATCAGCAAGGGGTCATAACACAATGGCCTTAATATATCAGCAGGGGGTCATAACACACAATGGCCTTAATATATCAGCAGGGGGTCATAACACAATGGCCTTAATATATCAGCAAGGGGTCATAACACAATGGCCTTAATATATCAGCAAGGGGTCATAACACAATGGCCTTAATATATCAGCAGGGGGTCATAACACACAATGGCCTTAATATATCAGCAGGGGGTCATAACACAATGGCCTTAATATATCAGCAAGGGGTCATAACACAATGGCCTTAATATATCAGCAAGGGGTCATAACACAATGGCCTTAATATATCAGCAGGGGGTCATAACACAATGGCCTTAATATATCAGCAAGGGGTCATAACACAATGGCCTTAATATATCAGCAAGGGGTCATAACACAATGGCCTTAATATATCAGCAGGGGGTCATAACACAATGGCCTTAATATATCAGCAGGGGGTCATAACACAATGGCCTTAATATATCAGCAAGGGGTCATAACACAATGGCCTTAATATATCAGCAGGGGGTCATAACACAATGGCCTTAATATATCAGCAGGGGGTCATAACACAATGGCCTTAATATATCAGCAGGGGGTCATAACACAATGGCCTTAATATATCAGCAAGGGGTCATAACACAATGGCCTTAATATATCAGCAGGGGGTCATAACACAATGGCATTAATATATCAGCAGGGGGTCATAACACAATGGCCTTAATATATCAGCAGGGGGTCATAACACAATGGCCTTAATATATCAGCAGGGGGTCATAACAGAATGGCCTTAATATATCAGCAGGGGGTCATAACACACAATGGCCTTAATATATCAGCAGGGGGTCATAACACACAATGGCCTTAATATATCAGCAGGGGGTCATAACACAATGGCCTTAATATATCAGCAGGGGGTCATAACACAATGGCCTTAATATATCAGCAGGGGGTCATAACACACAATGGCCTTAATATATCAGCAGGGGGTCATAACACAATGGCCTTAACACGTTCACTGCCGTTGACGAGATATCTCGTCTTTAAAAAAAAAACGGTTGACTGCCGTTGACGAGATATCTCGTCTTAAAAAAAAAAAAAAAAAATTTGACGGTGGGACGTCGATCAACCCCTTTTACATCTCATATTAAAATATGGGAGGTATTGAATGTGTATAATCTATTTTACCGACCCACTAAGTGGCGACAGTGCTCTCCAGACGAGAGAAAGCCAAGCAAAAACAGCCGCGTGAGGAAGCCATTCTCATGAAAATGGATTGGCGAAAACGCTTTCGCTTTCGCGCAGGGAGCTGGCGGTGGGGGATTGCAAATTTGCATAATAGATTACAGGTGGAACACACTTTGAAACACGCAGCATAAATAAGACCAGAATCGCAAAAGCTTCATCAAAGCTCTCAACCGAAACCCCAAGAAACGAGCGAGCCCATCCAGACTCGCCCAAAGAGCGGCCGCCAGCAGCCAGGCAGCAGCAGCAGCAGCAACTCGCTTGTGACACGCCCGCTGCAGAGCCAGGGAGGCAGGAGGAGAACACACACGGAGGGAGGAGTTTGAAGGAGAGGGGGGTTTCCTGCTGTTATGGAGGAAATTACTGTTCAAAACTATTGTTTAGATGTCTGACGTCTTACTGATGCCAAAAATGAATGGTTAAAGTGACTGTTCTATCGAATTTCACAAAAAGGCATTTTTCTCAGCTTAAATTTTCAGACGCTGAAACCATGCTGTATGTAAGTGCTAATGCCGATATAACTACTAACTCTACAAACTAACTCTTTTAGACAGATAAAGCACACATTCTATTAGTTCTTTTGAGATATTTTGTGTTCACAAAATCTTAGCAGAAAATAATCCTCGGCTGTTGAAAGATGAGCCAGAATCCTCAAAAAAACCCTTTGGCAGAAGCTACCGACAGTAAAAAAAAAACGGCTGGCAGTGAATGTGTTAATATATCAGCAGGGGGTCATAACACAATGGCCTTAATATATCAGCAGGGGGTCATAACACACAATGGCCTTAACTCATTGAGTGCCAGCCACTTTTGGAGAACGGACGCTCCCAGTGCCAGAGTTTTCAGAGCGTTTTCAGTGATTTCTCGAGGCCCACAGAATATTGTGTGATATTACTATGTAAACACAGAACACGCAAAAAGAACAAGGAGACTCTATTGTATCATCAGCAAAAAAAAGTTTATTGATACCATTTTCCGTTCTTTAGTTATGAGCCGGAGAAGATAGGTTGTTTTCAGCGTTTTCAGGCATTTCAAATTACAAGCTGAGATATTCAGCCTTTTGTGAAATGCAGCATTTCAAGCACATTCACTGACTCTAGGTAATATTTTCTGATGTAGTGATGTGGTGTAGTTGTGTCCTGCCCTGCGTGCCCCACCCCCCCCCCCCCCCCTCAGCTGAAAACTCCTCCCCACACTAGTAACACACAGCCTCGCACGCAGCGTCTATTTTCGGAGTGCTTTTGGTGCGCCGCCTCCCAGGCAGCGCAACATGGAGAATCCACACGCGGACTGCAGTAAAAGGTTTGGCTTTTCATTGTCGGCTGCTGCTTTTCTAGCGGCTAATCATGTGGAGAAACTATGCTGACAGATAGACAGAGGCAGAAGGGCTCAGTTGTGTGCGCGGATTGACTGTGTTCGCAGCCCCCGTCAGTTGCAGCCAGAACAATCTACATGGCTCTGGGCTGCAGCATGAGCGGGTTCACTTTGATCACGGCTATTTCAGGCTGTGTATTCCTGACATTTCTGTAATCTGGAGAGCACTGTCGCCACCTAAGGGTTCTGTAAAATAGGTTATAGACCTCCAATAGCTACAATAGTTGTACAGGAAATGCGGAAGGCTTTGATCGACGTCCCACCGTCAAAAAACGCATTGGACGTCGAAAGACGTCCGTGGCACTCTACGTCACTATTTAATTGGACGTCGAAAGACGTCCATGGCACTCAATGAGTTAATATATCAGCAAGGGGTCATAACACAATGGCCTTAATAAATCAGCAGGGGGTCATAACACACAATGGCCTTAATATATCAACAGGGGGTCATAACACAATGGCCTTAATATATCAGCAGGGGGTCATAACACACAATGGCCTTAATATATCAGCAGGGGGTCATAACACACAATGGCCTTAATATATCAGCAGGGGGTCATAACACAATGGCCTTAATATATCAGCAGGGGGTCATAACACACAATGGCCTTAACATATCAGCAGGGGGTCATAACACACAATGGCCTTAATATATCAGCAAGGGGTCATAACACACAATGGCCTTAACATATCAGCAGGGGGTCATAACACAATGGCATTAATATATCAGCAAGGGGTCATAACACACAATGGCCTTAACATATCAGCAGGGGGTCATAACACACAATGGCCTTAACTTATCAGCAAGGGGTCATAACACACAATGGCCTTAATATATCAGCAAGGGGTCATAACACACAATGGCCTTAATATATCAGCAAGGGGTCATAACACAATGGCCTTAATATATCAGCAAGGGGTCATAACACAATGGCATTAATATATCAGCAAGGGGTCATAACACACAATGGCATTAATATCAGCAAGGGGTCATAACACACAATGGCATTAATATATCAGCAGGGGGTCATAACACACAATGGCCTTAACTTATCAGCAAGGGGTCATAACACACAATGGCCTTAATATATCAGCAAGGGGTCATAACACACAATGGCCTTAACATATCAGCAGGGGGTCATAACACAATGGCATTAATATATCAGCAAGGGGTCATAACACACAATGGCCTTAACATATCAGCAGGGGGTCATAACACACAATGGCCTTAACTTATCAGCAAGGGGTCATAACACACAATGGCCTTAATATATCAGCAAGGGGTCATAACACAATGGCCTTAATATATCAGCAAGGGGTCATAACACACAATGGCCTTAATATATCAGCAAGGGGTCATAACACAATGGCCTTAATATATCAGCAAGGGGTCATAACACACAATGGCATTAACTCATTCAGGGCCAATGACGTCTTTGACGTCTTATCAGGAATAGCCCAGAGGGCCAATGACGTGTTTGACGTGTTTTTGTTTTTATTACTGCAGGGCGTAGTTAAAACACTTCCCCAGCCTGTCACATGGTATCAGGTCCCTATCATCTAAGACAACACGTGAACAAACACATACCGCAGCTGTTGTTTTGAAATTGAGCAGGAGGAATATCAGAAAATGGATAAGGAGCTTGCCTTGTGCTGACAGGAGAAACCCCATTGAAACGCCCCTTGCGCGCTGCAGGAGCTGGTCGCTTTTCTGTGTGCCAGCCTTCCTGTGTGCCAGCCGGAGAAAACCGGAGAAAGTAATCCACAGATGCGTTTGATCATCGGAGGAATGAGGAAATGATCGATCAGCAGTGATCAGAGGGCGGTGAGGACGTGTTGAATAGCCGAGGGGAAAACGGCAACGATAGCAGGAAGAATATGACAGGGGGAGACATGGACGAGCAGCACACGAACAGCTAGGCACGCAGGCAGAAGCCCGCTGCCCGTTCTCAAGAGCTTCATGAAATCGCTGGACTGCGTGCCCTCCAGTGTAGTGTCTCTGCTCCACTGTTGCTCCTGGCCAATCCCGGCGCCACAGGGCGTGGTTATTGCTTATCCTATGTGGGGTTAGAAATCACGCAACGAAGGGGGATCGTGTGTGTGTGTGTCTGTGTGTGTGTGTGTGTGTGTGTGTGTCTGTCTGTCTGTCTGTCTGTCTGTCTGTCTGTCTGTCTGTCTGTCTGTCTGTCTGTCGGTGTGTCTGTCTGTCTGTCTCTCTGTCTGTCTGTCTGTGTGTCTGTCTGCACACTCACTCACACTGCAGTATTGTTGAATGTAAAAAAAAAGCACTTCATGTGTATATATATATATATATATATTTATTTATTTTCATTTGTGTCATAACGAATAGTATTTACATGTCTGATGTCAATACAGTTCAAAATAAAAGAATTGAGAGCGAGTTCTGCTTGAGAATGTATATTTTACAGAAATTGCATTTGCTCCTGTTTGTCATCTGAGAGAGAGACATTTTGGGTGAAAACAGGGTGTATATAAATGGATATAAGTAGAGTACAGAACATGCTAAAAGCTAACTTTTTTTTTCCTGGTGAACCCAGAGACGTACATCTTCATTTTGAGGTATTGCAAATCACTCTGGTGCTAATAGATAATTTACTGTGGGTCTTGAAAGATGACCAACAATTATGAAAATCTTTGGCCTGTGCTAAATATTGGCAGTCCTAAACTGGCCCTGAATGAGTTAATATATCAGCAAGGGGTCATAACACACAATGGCATTAATATATCAGCAGGGGGTCATAACACACAATGGCCTTAACTTATCAGCAAGGGGTCATAACACACAATGGCCTTAATATATCAGCAAGGGGTCATAACACAATGGCCTTAATATATCAGCAAGGGGTCATAACACACAATGGCCTTAATATATCAGCAGGGGGTCATAACACAATGGCCTTAATATATCAGCAGGGGGTCATAACACAATGGCATTAATATATCAGCAGGGGGTCATAACACAATGGCCTTAATATATCAGCAAGGGGTCATAACACAATGGCCTTAATATATCAGCAAGGGGTCATAACACAATGGCCTTAATATATCAGCAGGGGGTCATAACACAATGGCCTTAATATATCAGCAAGGGGTCATAACACAATGGCCTTAATATATCAGCAAGGGGTCATAACACAATGGCCTTAATATATCAGCAAGGGGTCATAACACAATGGCCTTAATATATCAGCAAGGGGTCATAACACAATGGCATTAATATATCAGCAGGGGGTCATAACACACAATGGCCTTAACTTATCAGCAAGGGGTCATAACACACAATGGCCTTAATATATCAGCAAGGGGTCATAACACAATGGCCTTAATATATCAGCAAGGGGTCATAACACACAATGGCCTTAATATATCAGCAAGGGGTCATAACACAATGGCATTAATATATCAGCGGGGGTCATAACACAATGGCTTAATGTATCAGCAGGGGGTCATAACACACAAGATTCAAGATTCAAGATTTTTATTGTCACTCCATGGTACAAGTATCACGTGTGAAATTATTGTGCTGTGGACTCCGTTTACAACATAGTACAAATATAACAGGCCATATGAGTGCAAAAACAACAAGAGACACAACAAGCAATAAGGCAGTATAGTGATAGGACAAGTCAGAGACAGTGGCATATTCACTGCACATAGGTGCACATGTCATGTGCATACTTTAAACGTGCTTAGACATTTTAAATTCGGCGTATTTGACATACAGGTGCAAATAGCATATTCCTTATTAAACATACAATTAAACATTAGACATACGTAATGGTAGCAGCTACAGTACGGTACAGTACGGCTACTGCACTATTTGTGTATGTTAAGGAGTCTCATGGCCTGCGGGAAGAAACTGTTCCTCAAGCGATTTGTGCGTGCTTTTGGGACCCTGTATCTTCTCCCTGAGGGTAGCAGGGAGAACAGGCTGTTGTGGGGATGGTTTGTGTCTTTGATGATCTTCAGGGACCTCCTGAGGCACCACTGGTTATACAGTTCATGCAGATCTGGCAACTCACATCCTGTTACGTGCTGGGCCGCGCGTCTCACTCTCCGTAGCGCCCTGCGGTCCATGGTGGTACAGTTCCCGTACCAGGTGGTGAAGCAGCCAGTCAGCAGGCTTTCAATGGTGCCTCTGTAGAAGTCCGTAAGGATTTCTGGCCTTAGCCCAAATTTCTTCAGGCGCCTGAGTCCGTGTATTCGCTGTTGGGCCTTTTTGACGACAGTGGCGGTGTGGCCGGCCCAAGTCAGGTCCTGGTGGATGTTGACTCCCAGGTACTTGAAGCTGTCCACCCTTTCCACCACTGTGCCGTTGATGGTGATTGTAGTCTACAATGATCTCCTTGGTCTTGGAGACGTTCAGAGAGAGGTGGTTGTCCTGGCACCATTGTTCCAGGGCCCCCACCTCTTCTCTGTAAGCCGTCTCGTCGCCCCCCGAGATCAGCCCCACGACCGCTGTGTCGTCTGCAAACTTCACGATGGTGTTCGAAGTTTGAGTCGCCACGCAGTCGTGGGTGTAGAGGTCGTACCAGAAGGGGCTGGAGACGCACCCCTGGGGCGCTCCTATGCTGATGGTCAGTGGTGAGGAGGTGAGGTTGCCCACCCTCACCACCTGGCGGCGGTCTGTCAGGAAATCCAGGATCCAGTCGCACATTGCTGTGTTTAGTCCCAGATCCTTGAGCTTGCGTACCAGCCTGGAGGGTACTATGGTGTTGAATGCTGAGCTATAGTCCACGAACAGCATTCTTACATAGGTGTCCTTCCCCTCCAGGTGGGACACGGCGGTGTGGAGCACGTGTGCTACTGCATCCGCTGTGCTCCTGTTGGGGCGGTATGCAAATTGTAGCGGGTCGTGGTCCGGGGGGAGTGTGGGGCGGATCTTTGATATGACCAGCTTCTCAAAGCACTTGCTGGCTATTGACGTGAGGGCTATTGGGCGCCAGTCATTGAGGCTGGTCACTTTTTGCTGCTTGGGAATGGGGATGATTGTCGCTGCTTTGAAGCAGGAGGGAACTCGTCGGAGGGAGAGAGACTGGTTGAAGATGTCTGTGTATACGGGTGCCAGCTGGTGAGCGCAGGCCTTGAGGACCCGCCCGGGGATGCCGTCCGGGCCGGCCGCCTTGCGTGGGTTGATACGCAGGAACGACCGGCACACTTCATCCTCAGTGATGGTGAGAGGGCGGTCTGGATCTGTGGGGGGTGGTCTGGGTGGAGGGTGGGGGGGGTTGGTGGTTAGGTGGGAATGGGAGGGGGTGGGGGGGAGGAGGGTAGCACAACACAATGGCTTAATATATCAGCAGGGGGTCATAACACAATGGCCTTAATATATCAGCAGGGGGTCTATTGGATTATCGGTCGATACCAATGACGGAACGAAGACTTTACAGCTGCTGACATTTCTGCCTTTCAAAACTCACTTACTGCTCCAACTTCTGCTTTTGGAAGCAAGGCCCACCGGGTGGAATTTCAACAGTCTGTCAACTGTCTGCAACTGATCTTTAGAATGTTTCCACCCTTTTCAGTTTTTTTTCAGGGCAAATATCCCTCCTCACTAGTTTTAAAGGAAGACTGTGAGTGAGTGAGTGAGAAAGTGAGTGAGTGAGTGAGTGAGTGAAGGAGTGAGTGAGAGTCAGTGTGTGTGTGTGTGTGTGTGTGTGTGTGTGTCAGGGGTGGAAGGAACGAATTACAACTACTCACGTTACTGTAATTAAGTACTTTTTTTGGGTACTTGTACTTTTAAAAGTAATTTTTTCAAGTCTGTAATTTTACTCTTACTTAAGTATGGATTGCACCATGTAATCTACTTCGTTACTTTTTAAATCATACTGAGTACTGAGTACAATTTGAATTAATTAAATCCAAACATCCAAACCTTTCATCTGCATTTTATGCAGCCAATAAACTCTATCAAGTGATCGCAAACGGGGCAATGAAAACCATGAAATGGGGGGGGGGCGGGGAGACGCCCACAGGGTAGATGTTCTTTTCCAGCATGACCACGCCAGAGACGGGGATTTCAAGCCGCTCGTAGGTAGGGATGGGACTCGACTCAAAACCCGAAAATCAATAAGGTCCGACCTTATCGATACTGTTATCGAGTAGCGGCCGTTTGGTCCATTCATTCTCCCCCGCCAGTCTTTCCCCTCTGATCTGTCCGCTGAATCCGCTGTCAAGCGCCCTGTCTCTGTCACTGACTCAAGCCTGTGTGCTGCCGTGCCATACAGACGTGAGTGACTGACTGTCTAAATAACACTTTTAATTCGATTAAGGATTGAATCACGTGCATCACGCGTGACGCGACACGCCCCCTGTTCACTGCTAATTTGATCATTAATTTGGTTGCGAATTTGCGTGACAGACCAGTCGACACAGGAGGAAGCGACATGATGCTGAACCCTCACCAAATACAAACCTAAGCCAAATGCCACCCAAGGTATGCATTGTCCACGGACGCCACGCATAATCCACTTGATAAAATAATCCCAAAATATGCGGTCTCAGGCAGTGATGAAAGTTACTTGTGCCATGCGTCCTGCTCTGACACGTCATGACATGTACCGTTGTCCGACCATAGGAGGGCAGGCGGCAATGTAGCCTAATAGGTGACCATGGGTATAGAGCATTGATTGTATTAGGTATAGAGGCTAGCCTACCCAGTGTGGATATTCAATGTGTATTCCGTAAAAAAACCCAATAAAAATAAGCCCAAATAGTTTGCAGTGCACAATAAATGTGTTTTCACAGCAATATAAAATTGAGAGAGGGAATTATGACCTGTTTAACTCCTAACAGCTTGCTATAGGCTATAACAAAATACTAATGACAAGATTTTTGTTTCAATCAAAGCAAATATTTAAATTAAAATACAACAATTAATTTCATAATAGTTGTTTCCACTGGTTCAGTATCAGTACAGAGCACATCTTGAAAAGTCTGGAAACAAATCATAGTGCTGTAAGGATAACAGTTACTCGGTATGTGAATAACATTTATTTTCTTTATTGTTGGAAAAAGTGCTGCTGAGTGCTGATGTCTGTGCTGCTATTATTATTTTACTTGCATGTCATGTGGGCCCTATTCCTTTTCAAATAAATGCACAGCAACAGCATCAGCAGTTTTTGTTTATTGGAGGCGAGGCTAATCCTTCTGTTCAGAAATAAAACAGTCACAGACTCACAGTTAAGCAATAAAAAAACAGTTCTGTAAAAAAAAGGTGAAATGTTCATCCTTCTCGCAAATCTAGGTAAATTTCAGACTTGAAAGCAGTGTCCTGTCTTCTCTGAGGTGACATGCAAATTAACTAGATTCATATGTTCAAATGTTTCCTGTCCTCTTTAAGAGTCAAATGCTTACCAGTATTATTAAAAATGAATAACATCTGGGGGAAGAGCAAAGCAGGTGTGACTGACAGACCCCTCCCACCCACCAGTTTTCAGTTATTTAGGGTTTTGCTCCCTGTTGATACTAAGAAGCGATTGATCGTTCATTCATATCATTTATTAGAGAAATATGCTTTGTTGAAAGTGTATAATGTATTTTCTACATGGATCTCCCATTTCAAGTGAATGCCTGTGACAGCCTGCTATTAAAAATCGATGGTTAAAAAAGTAACTAATACTCTGAGTAGTTTTTTAGAAGAGTACTTTTTACTTTTACTTAAGTATGTTTTTAACACCAGTACTTTTACTTGTAATTGAGTAATATTTCAGTAAGGTAACAGTACTTATACTTGAGTACAAACTTTCAGTACTTCTTCCACCACTGGTGTGTGTGTGTGTGTGTGTGTGTGTGTGTGTGAGAGAGAGAAAGTTAGAGTGAGTGAGTGAGTGAGTGAGTGAGTGAGTCAGTCAGTCAGTCAGTAAGCCCCTGAAGCTCTTCTAGACCAGCCCTCCTGGGTCCTGCAAAATGATATTTACAAGGTTTATTATATCTAGGGTTAGGATATGCTTTGCATGATGTGTTGACCACCGGGTCTCTCTCTCTCTCTCTCTTTCTCTTTCTTTCTAAACACAAGCTTGGAGCGGCCGGCTTTCTCCCCAGATTGCTGTATTAATATTTCATGGCTATGGCATGTCCAATGATTTATACCAAATCATGATTCTCTCTCTCTCTCTCTCTCTCTCTCTCTCTCTCTCTCTCTCGGTTTTTTGTAACCAGGCATTTTTACACAAATTGCGTCTGACTTCGTGCCACTGCAGTGATCTCTCCATGGGCAAAGTGGCAATTTCACCATTTTCTCCCCGCTGCTTGATGCCCGGGGAGAAAATGGTCATTTTTGTGGGTTGCCATGACATCAGCGGTGTAGCAGAGCGGAGAGTTCATACAAATTGAGAGGCGAAGAGCAAAGTCTGAAAAATGACAATGTCATGTCCAGTGTTGGGATGACTGTCACAGGGATACCTGTGCCCTACAGTAAAATACTGTGAAGTGTTACTGTGTGTGTCCACCCTCATTGGTAGAGAGGGGTAGTGTGGTTGAGTAAGGTCAAATGTACTGTATACAGCTGCAGCTGATTCTCGCATCATACAGGTTATTTAAAAGAAAACATACAAATACAATTGTACTTTTTTAAGCGCCATAATATTAGTTCAATAGGCTGTTTCACTTCATCCACCCTTTCACTGCCGGACAATCGCTGGTGCCTAGCCTCGCAATGTCTCTTCACATTGAACTCTTTCATAACAGCAGCAGTCTCTTCAGACAAACTTTCAGTGAGTTTCAGCTTCATTGCTGCGGCCATGTCTGCCACCCACTGGGAAATGTCTGTTGCTAGGTAACCAGTTGTTTGCTGTTTAGCATCTGAAAACATTAGTTCCGCGGCCGCCTGAGTTGTTCCTACTTGGTGCTTGTCTACAAACTGTATAGTGCTCACTAGGGCATCACTAGGTGAACTTGCTTAATGAATCAATACAATGTGGAGGGCCACATAGTATATTTTGAGAGACATTTAAAATTGGTTCGAGGGCCGCAATTGGTCCCCGGAGCGGACTTTTAACAAGGACGCCGAAATTAAACTGCCTCTGCGATAAACTGCCTCCTTCTGGTGTGTCCCCGCCGTAAGAGAAGGTGGTGGAGAAGAGATGGGTCTTGAGGTTGGGCTGGAAAAGTGTAAGAGATTCTGAATTTCTGATTTCTTGGGGAAGGGAGTTCCAGAGCCTGGAGATAGGAGAGAGGACAGAGGGAGGGAGAGAGAGAGAGAGAGGGGAAAGAGAAGAGAGAGAACAGAACAAATGTGCATGCTACTTACTAATTGGCGTGGCCACTTCGCTAAGCTTTTTCCCCAGTGTTTTGGGAGAGAAAGATGGAGGCGTTTTGATCAGACAGCGAGTGAGTTCAGCCTGAAGCAGAGAAACTGCTGTCCTCAGCAGCAAAACACCATCAACACAAACCACAAGACAACTCTAAGCATCAAATACAGTCAATAAAATCAACAAGACAACACTAAGGGCCCCATCGTCGTACGGCGCTATCGTTTGCGCTGCCGTTTGCACACCTATGCTATCTTCCCTATGTCTTAAGCTATCGTCTGCCTCCACCATCCAGTTTTGTGCTGGAATCTAAGCGCAGACACAGGTGTAGGTGTGGCCCAGGCGTGTCCGTGCACCTCTTAGCCTATCATCTGCCTCCCGCAAGTGTCATTTTGCTCTCTGGCCAAGATACCATCACCATGTTCTGAGCGTAAACACAGGTTTGGGCGTTGGCCGTGCCAAAATAGGCATTCCAGCGCAATGTGTTAGAAAAAAAGGCCTTGGGTGCTCTCAATTTTAACGCCACCAAATAGCTGGTCTTAGCATAAAAAACACCACTACGGGTCCCACGGAGCTAAATCAGTTTCACTTTTTGCCACAACGCCTGTCCGGCCAGTACAGTAACCTCTTTCCCTGCAATTGCACGCATGCAAGACCAGCTCCTCCTCAGCACGGATGGTGTGACCGCAGTCAATAGCTTAACCAGTATACCGTAAATTCCGGACTATAAGGCGCACCGGTATATAAGCCGCAGCACCAAAATTGACTGTTTTTTACATATATAAGCCGCACCGGACTATAAGCCGCGGGTGTTTTGATGTTTAATTACCATATGTAAGGGTTCGTGCACAGAGAGGAATGTCGGGAAAGAGATGGCTGTTTGGGGAAGCTCCCATTTATTAACATTTCAACAAAACAAAACAAAAGTCAGGTCACTAATCCCCAGACAAAATCACACAACAATAGGCTATATGTGCAGCAAACGGCTGTAACCAGAGAAGTCAAGTCACTAATCCTCGTCTTCCTCTTCTTCCTGCGTACTGAAACCACCAAAGTCCTCATCTTCAGTGTCAACCACTCTCCTCTCTCCTTCATTGTCACTCAAAACCAACGAACTCCTCTTCGTCACTGTCGGCATCGAACAGCCTCTGAAGCCTCTGACGGCCCTCAGCGCCAGCTGTGGCGGCGTCATCCTCTTCATCCCGCAGCAGTCCAGCGTTTTGGAACCCGTTGGTGATTGTGGATGTTTTCACACTCCTATAATATTCCGTGATCTTCCTTTGTGTGAATTCGCCGAAGTTTGTGATTTTCTCCTGGTAGTCGGGAGGGAGTTGTTCAGTAGTTCTCGCCCGGACGGACAGTCCCTTTCGTCTCATGAATCGGAAGCACCAAGATGGGCCACCTATGAAATGTTCAATTTTCATTTCGGTGGCGACTGTTTTGGCCTTCAGTCGGATCTGCACCGTGGAAACGCCTCGGCCGTCTGCTCTCTGGGTCAACACCCAATCTTCAAGGGAATCTTCAAGTTCGGGCCATCTGCTTTTATGACCTCTGAAGGACTTTTTGGTCTTCTTGCACTGAGACAGTTCCTCCTGCTGCACCTTCCAACGCCTCACCATTGACTCGTCGATGCCCAGGTTACGCGCTGCTGCTCTGTTTCCCTCTTTTAATGCGAGATTGACTGCTTTCAACTTGAAAGCTGCGTCGTGTGAATTTCTGCGTACCTTCCCCATGGTAAGTGAGAGAGTGTTGCTTCTACTGCTCGTCTTGTTGTGAATATTCCTTGATCTTCCTTTGTGTGAATTCGCCGAAGTTTGTGATTTTCTCCTGGTAGTCGGGGGAGGGAGTTGTTGGCCGAGTGGCCGTTTGCTTACCGTAATTACCATATGTAAGGGGTCACGCACAGAGGGGATTGTCGGGAAAGAGATGGCTGTTTGAGGAAGCTCCCATTTACCGTATTACCGTAACATTTCAACAAAACAACATAACACAACATAACCTTTGTTTATTTTTACAGTGCACACAGTGTCCGCGGTGTGGTGAAAAGAGGGCAAGAGAGGAAATTAAAACAGAAGTGGATTTATAGTTAGAAAGAGTGCTAAAAAAGAGAGATTTTATTTGTATTTTTTTTTTTTTTTTTTTTCTGAAAAAATCCATAGATAAGCCGCACCGTTATATAAGCCGCAGGGCCAAAAAACGGGGAAAAAGCCGCGGCTTATAGTCCGGAATTTACGGTAGTTCCCTCGAAGCACAGGCAGACACAAGTGGCTTTCTTGCTACTGGTTTAATTGAAGGCTTCTCTTCTTATCCACCCTTCAAATCCACCATGAAAACTAAATATACAGACACAATATTGACAAGAATATACAGTATAGGCCATGTTAGCTTAACATAAAACAGCATGTGGAATAAAACATTACCAAAGTAATACAGACAAACAAACACAATACCTTGTTAGCTGCATGCTACAAAAAGGGAATAGTCTTCAAGTACGGGTGTCACAATATATCGTCCCACGAAATTTCGCAATAGTAAAACGTCACGATATGTATCATTGAGATGAAATCTCATATCGCGAAAAAAAAAAAAAAAATCCAAAAAATAGACTAAGAAACGTCTTTGTTTGTTGAAGTTCAGTGTGTGGAAAGTACGGTAGTTCAGTTGAACAAGTCTCTGAAGAGACACATGAGAAGTTATACAGGAGAGAAACCATTCAATTGAGTTTCTGGCAAAACTGTTTACTTGACAGGAAAAACTGAAGATGCATAAAAAATAGATTAAGAAAAGTCTTGTTGTTTGAGTTTGAAGAAAAACTGAAGATGCATAATGAGAATTTATACTGCTGAGAAACCTTTTAGTTCAAAGTAAATCTAAGTGACGGTGTAACTCATTCTATTTCAAGATAAGCCTTATCTCCAATCTCATGTTTTTTCTAGTTGTTATTGTAATAACAATTTCCCACAACAGCATGTTTTGTATTTGTGCATTTCAAATAAAATACTACTTTTCCAGTCATATATTGTCATTATTCAAGTTTAAAAAAATATTGTTAAAATCGTATCGTATCGTATCGTTATCGTGAACCCAGTATCGTGATACGTATCGTATCGTGAACTGAGTGTATCGTGACACCCCTATCTTCAAGTCTTCTGGCTTGTACAGTAACTGTCCACATATGCAATTAAAGTGAAATTAAAGTCTCTTTGTCGACCAGCATAAACTTTCACCGGCGCACCTATGATTGCGCTGCTTGCTGAAACGTCTCCTCCTCTGAGAGCAGCTTAACGAGGGTTTAAGTAACTTTGGACTTAGACTTCAAAATAAGAGCTCACATTTCAAAATAAAAGTACTATTACTTGTACCAAATGAAATGTCTAAAAAATAAATGCAACTTAAATTACTCTGAAATGCAAACATTGGCCTTAGACAAATTACACAAAATATACAAATTATGTAGAACCATATACTTGCAACAGTTACAACCAGAGTGGACAATTCTGACATACCGTAAAATACCAATTATTAGCCTGGGCGTTAATTGACAAAATATGTAGCCAGACCCCGCGTCAATATGGGACCTGTGGCAGTTTGGGACCTGCTTTAATTATTTTTGTACAAAAATATTGCTCAGCAAAGATTGTAAATAGTATGAAATTGTTTATTTAAACCATTTATTTTAATGAGTTGGCTACAGCCCCCCACACGATTGCTTGTCTATGGGGAGAGCCGCGCCTCCCTCTCAGCGCAGCAGAGCACATTGCATGCCAGTTCTGGCCTGTACATGAAATCAAATAAAATTTGAGCTGAACTGTGACCTACCGGTATTTACCACTAAACTTTCTCCGCTGAATGTGAGAGAACATGATCATCATGTGAGCAGATTATTTGTTGCATGCGCTGCCTCCTCCGCTGGCTGCATGCGCTGCCTCCTCCGCTGCAGTGTGCGGTGAAATACCAATTAGAAGCCGACTTCTATGCCCGCTGGCAGGGAAACATAGCCTACCATAGGCACATTTCTCAAAATAATTATTACACCAGAGATGTCGGTTTTAGTGTATAAAAATCTTCAGGAAATGCCTACACAATTTTCAGAATCATCAGATGTTGACGGAAAACGAATTTTGATCAGCAAGTTTCGTGCATGTGTTTTTTTTCCTCGTTGTTCCCATTTCCTCGTTGTTCGTCTTCTTCATCCGATTTTTCTTCTTCGTTGTGTTTGGAAGATGCATTCAACAGGATGTCGCAAAGGTAAAAAGAAAACATTGAAAAAACTAACCGGGCGTCAAATTGGGACCTGCTTTTATGTACAAAATATGTATCCAGACCCCGCTTATATATGGGACCCGCGGCAATTTGGAAGTTGGCTTCTAATTGGTATTTTACGGTAGGCTATTGAAATAGGCTAGAATTAAAATCTCACACATTCCTACCCTATTAAAGAAACAAATATTTTTAGATGTGTATGTTATAGCCTATATGAACGAAACATCTAATTACAGTAAGCGCACGCTTTGGGACATACTGTATATAACACCATGGGGATATTATCCACTGCATAATTGCGCAGCAGCCCTTTGATGTGTTTTAAATGCAATATTGTTCCATCAGCACCAATTTTCATTATCACAATTTTTGTATTAGTTTCTAATGGTGTATCTATATTGAATCCAAACTTGTTCATCCTCCAATTCTCTCCCTCTCTCTCTCCCCTCTGTCGTTCTCTCCCCTGTCTCGCTCTCCTCATCTCTTCCTCTCTCTCACTCTGTTCCTCTCAGTGAGGAGGAAGCTGCCGACATGACACTGTGGCTTTTAATGGGCATGATCACGCCTACACAATGCTTTTGGGCATAAAACGCCTATATGGAGGTTTGCGCAGAGATGACGGCAAGCGTATCGGCCCGACACGCCCACAATTAGGGCTTTGCGTGGCGTTATTCCACCGCAAAACGGGCTCTAATGCAAAATTACAACCGTTGCAACGATAGGGCCCTAAGGCCTTGGCCACACTGATCCGTGGTGTCTGTCCGTGTGCGTTCATTTCTCTGTTCACTTCCATTCATTTTCAATGACAGCTGTCCGACTGTCCGTGGAGCACTCAGAAGCGTATGTATCCAGATAATTTGCATACATTTTGATGGACAGAAAGTTGAAGAGGGATGAACTTTTTCTGGATGGACATATCGGATGGTCGGATGGTCGGATAGTCAGTGTCCGTTTAACCAATCAGAGTCGAGGTCTCGAGAGGAGGCGTTCCGAGATTTGTTTCAACTTTTCAAAGAAGATGGCGGCTGAGGCAGTGAAGGAGGCTATAATTAATTATGTACTCGCTTGATTTTACACAGCAGAGCCGAAATTGTAACATAGCAACGTTGGTCCACAAACGTTGCTATTTTACAATTTTTTGGGAGATCGGGTTGCAGTCAGACAAAGAGTGCACAGACACTCCCCCAGCCACAGTCACACACAGACCCTCACGTGACGTTATGTTAGTCTGCCAGTCATGCTCATGTCATGACATGTAGCTTTCCGCTCATACACATCTGTCCGTTAAAACAATGCATCGGACAGACATCTGTCCGTTCAATAATTCTGTCCATTTTCTGACGGATCAGTGTGGCCAACGCCTAAGCCTCCAATAAAGTCAATAAAATCAACAAGACAACACTAAGCCTCCAATACAGTCAATAAAATCAACAAGACAACACTAAGCCTCCAATAAAGTCAATAAAATCAACAAGACAACACTAAGCATCCAATAAAGTCAATAAAATCAACAAGACAACACTAAGCCTCCAATACAGTCAATAAAATCAACAAGACAACACTAAGCATCCAATAAAGTCAATAAAATCAACAAGACAACACTAAGCATCCAATAAAGTCAAAAAAATCAACAAGACAACACTAAGCCTCCAATACAGTCAATAAAATCAACAAGACAACACTAAGCATCCAATAAAGTCAATAAAATCAACAAGACAACACTAAGCCTCCAATACAGTCAATAAAATCAACAAGACAACACTAAGCATCCAATAAAGTCAATAAAATCAACAAGACAACACTAAGCATCCAATAAAGTCAATAAAATCAACAAGACAACACTAAGCATCCAATAAAGTCAATAAAATCAACAAGACAACACTAAGCATCCAATAAAGTCAATAAAATCAACAAGACAACAATAAGCATCCAATACAGTCAATAAAATGGAAGATGAGGATGGACTGCTGTTTGGGGAGGGAGAGTCATAATTCATGCCGCTCATTTCGGGGAGTGGGAAAGAAGTTACAACAGAACTTACGACTACAAATGTGGCATGTCTTCATGAATATACATATATATGCAAATTACCTCCCGAAAGGACCAAAATGCCCATAAAATTCAGATCAAGGGGGAAACATGAATTTTCTGACCCTGCTACTGTAGCATGGAAAATAGCCTCAATTGAGTAAAAAAGCTCTAGGAGATGCAAGGATCATTAATGCAGCATATATTCACATTAGTTCAGCAATGAGAAAAACAACACACACACACCCTGCAGTTATTATCAGTGCTGTTTTGCTGTTAAATAGTGTATGTGATACATGGCAGCTAGCAGGGGAACGGGGGTCTAGTGGATGGACATTGATCCAGTCTGCCTCCAGCTATGGGCTAATCCTATCATCATTTTTATTAGTCTACTCTGCAGCAGGACACACACACACACACACACACACACACACACACACAAGGAAGACTCCACTCGATGTCTCTCCTCTTCCATTTCTTCCAATTTGCCCTCGCCTTGTTTCCTCTCTTCTATCACCTCACCTCCTCCCCCCTCCCTCCTGTCCTTGTTGTGCTGGACCGCAACCTGATGCTGCCATGATGGTTTGCTTTCACATAGCCATCTGGGAACAAGTCGCTCGGGAAACTGTTTCAAAGAGCACTTTCAAAAAATGCCTGGCAGGTGATTGGATGAACCATCTATCCCATCTACAGTATCACAGGCTCACTCTCACTGGCGGCACACCAAAGCCCACCCATAGCTGCCTCTGGATGTTAATTGGTGTGAACCACTGGTGCTTCAGATTCAAACCAATAAATTATTATAATAGATCAGTGATACTCAACTTGCGGCCCACAGGCCACATGCGGCCGGTGAGCGCCCCCGTTGTGACCCGCGATGGAATAAAAAACAAAAAAACGAAACAAAAAACAGTGCACCTGAACGCAACATGCAAGATACCCGCTGAAATGTTCATGTCATTCTGGCCAATACTCCACTTCTGTTATAGCATTTCAGTCTGGAATATGGAATATCTTTCAATAATGTATGATTTAGCTGCTAAATTGTCAAATACTGCCGTCTGCGCGCTACCCAGGCACTTATGTATGTACTTAACCTAACTAACTTAAAGGAACACTCCACCCATTTTCAACCAGCTTTGTATCATTAGAACATCAGTAGTATATCAGAAAACTGTAAACGGTTTTGAAGTCTGTCATTTCATTTGACAGTTATTGAGTGTTAAAGTGTGGACCAGTGACATCACTGGTCCACACTAACTCAAATTAATAACTCATTAACTCAAATCAACTCTGTCAAACTATTCATCATTCATCTAGTTTGACAGTTATTGAGAGTTGATTTGAGTTAATGAGTTATTAATTTGAGTTAGTGTGGACCAGTGATGTCACTGGTCCACACTAACTCAAATTAATACAACAACAATCCGCTACAGACAAATGTATATTGTTTGTTTATTAACTGGCCCCTGGCCTTCTATCATTTCACGAAAGTGGCCCCCGGGCAAAGAAAGTTGAGTATCCCTGTAATAGATTATAGTATTATAATAGGCAAGATGGATTTGCCGTGTGATCGTGATCTTGTGATGGCTGAGCGAGTAACTGCGTGAGTGATGAAGTTACACCATTGGTCGGTTGTGGCACGTGGCACGCCCATACATGGTGTTCCGTTTGCATCAGTTGCCGCTTGCACGCCACTGCACTGCTAGTTTAAGACAGTTTCATGGCATGAAACATAAATGTACAGCCGGATGCAGACACAACGTCTCCTTTCTCCTCTATCCAATAGACCCTTTTACTGTTTGTAAACAGTGATGACGTTTTTGGTGGGCGGAGCCGAACTCGTTGCAGAAAGTTACAACTAGCGGTTCAGCTGTCATAGAAATATGGAAGTTGCAGTGCCGGACATCGTCATATTCCTAGTGGGAATGTCCAGCGTCTATATGCACACGGCACAAGACGTGTTTTTCCTGCATTCCGGGGAGCTCTCTCGTTTCGGCTTGAGTTAGGTTTGCATACCGCGATGCATGCGCAACTATCTCTGTGACGTCCACCGTAAAAGGGTCTATGGGAGCGTGTCCACCAAGGGGGGGTGTGCACCAAGTGACCTGTTGACTTAGGGGCGTGTCCACCAAGCGACCTGTTGACGTAGGGAACGTGTCCACCAAGTAACCCGTTGACATAGGGGGTGTGTCCACCAAGCGACCTGTTGACTTAAGCTGCGTTCACACCGACCTATTAAAGTTTGTCGCTGGCGTCGAGTTTACATACAAAGTCAATGCAAACGAGCGATTGAGCGTATATTCGCCCGGAAGAATAATCGCTGGGCGTCCGAGCGGCAGAGACAGAGCGATAGGGAGAAAATACGCTCGTCGCTCAAGATGAAATATTCCAACTCGAGCGAAATACGCTGGCATCAGTCGCTCGCTGTTCAATGCTGATTGGCTGCCGTGTGAGAGCGAGTCAAGGATCACTCTGGCTTGGAACAAACCGCTGGTTTATTGTGTGGCAACAAACTGCCTTGACAGGCTGACAGCTGACATGAAGTGAAGTCTGTACTACCGGTATGCAGCTTGCATTAGGAGCACGCTGATAGGCTTAGCTTGTTAACAATGACGGTGGCTCGTAGTGGACAAACAGCATGACATTGCGTAACGTTATAACCCCCACATGTCCGTCATTTCGTGTGCCTGTTGATGAGCGATTTAAACAGAGCGACAGAGCGATTCCAAAGGGTTGACTTGAGCGACAGAGCGAAAAATAAATATCTCGGTGTGAACGCTCCTTTAGGGGCGTGTCCACCCACCGACCTGTTGACTTAGGGGGCGTGTCCACCAACCGACCAGTTGAGTGCTTGAAGGGCTGCTGCTGAGCGCTTTGGCTGCATCCGATGAGCGCTGGAGTGGGGATGCTCTGAGAACACATGTCCTGCTGTTAGCCTAGCTAATGCTAGCCATTATGGTTGGTAGGACTCTCTCTCACGGCTAACGTGCTACTTTCCCATTGCAATTAATGACAGAACAGCACCAGCTCTTTTGTCAGTGGACACAGGGCCTTAGCATTAGCAAATAACTTACATTGGTAAGAACTGAAGGCTAATAGGTTGTTCCATTGCAACTTCTACGCAGAGCAAATCCGCCATCTTGGCCCGAAGGAGACTACCTCTGATTGGCTGGCATGGTTCTGTGATGTCCCGTTGGCGCAAAGATACTTTTTCCCCCAGGCCAAAATGGTGGCAGCGCTGTTGTCAAAAAAGCTTTGTCTCTTGCCTTCAATCTTTGGTGTTCGTTAACATATCATCACACAGCCCAGCCATATATAGACGTTTCACCGGACACAGCCCAGCCATATAGACTGTTTCAGCAGACACAGCCCAGCCATATAGACTGTTTCAGCAGACACAGCCCAGCCAGACTGTTTCAGCAGACACAGCCCAGCCATATAGACTGTTTCACCAGACACAGCCCAGCCATATAGACTGTTTCAGCAGACACAGCCCAGCCATATAGACTGTTTCAGCAGACACAGCCCAGCCATATAGACTGTTTCAGCAGACACAGCCCAGCCATATAGACTGTTTCAGCAGACACAGCCCAGCCAGACTGTTTCAGCAGACACAGCCCAGCCATATAGACTGTTTCAAGTTTATTTCCTGTCAGTTAATGTATTAGCGAACACTGCAACAGGAAGTAGGCTAAAGCTATAGGTCCAATTGAGAATGTTTATGTGAAGTTGAAACGGTGATAGTAGGTTTTGACCAGGTCTTGTTCCTCTTCTGTCATTTCTCTTCTCCTCTCCTCTCTTTTCTTCCATCATCTCCATTCCTCCCCTCTCCTCTCTCTTCCTGTCTCATAGTTTCAGAGGCAGTGGGTTGTGGCAATGTAATGCCATTATAGTGATTATAAATGATTAATTTCTCCATGCTTCATTATTCAAGATAATGCAGCTTACATTTTTCACTCTCGTTATTCTCAAAGCAGTGATATTCATAATGAGGTAATATGTCACATATCATTACCTTTATTTGTAACCGTTATTTATACACAGTCTCAATGCTCTCTCTCTTTTTCAAAAATAAGTAGCTTCAGGTGCATAGGTTCCAAAAAGCATAATGACTAGGTGTGCATTATATGATTTTAATACACAACGTGGAGGCAAATAACCTTATAACCTTAACCTAGCTTATTAAGAAACAATTGGGCATTCAAACATTTTCTGGCACACTACAGTGATAACATATTCATGAATGACAGAAGACATTGCATTTAAATGTGTAAATTTGCGCAGCCGGCGATGTTTTGCTTATTGTCATTTTTAAAAGACCCAGCTGGCAGCAATCATTTCATTTGTGCGCCTTCCAACAGCAAAATCTCCAAAATCCACTCCTCCCTGACTGCCTCCATCGCCAACCCCTCCGCACCCCCCCCCCCCCCACTATCATCTGCCCTCCCCCTGACCTCCCCCCTCCCTCACTGCCTTCTCCCCTGTTGACTCCTCCCTCATCACCGACATTATCACCGCCTCCAAGTCTTCCACCTCCCTCAACCCCCTCCCCACCCCCCTGACCAAGGCCTGCCTCCCCGCCCTCATCCCCCACCTCACTGCCCTTTTCAATCAGTCACTCTCCCAAGGTCACGTCCCCTCTGTCTACAAACTCGCCGCCGTCACCCCCATCCTCAAAAAGCCAACCCTCAACCCCGCCAACCTCTCCAACTACCGCCCCATCTCCAACCTCCCATTCCTCTCCAAAACCCTCGAGCGCATCGTCGCCACCCAACTTCACTCCCACCTTCACTCCCACAACCTCTACGAACCCCTACAGTCTGGCTTCCGTCCCTACCACAGCACCGAAACCGCCCTCTCCAAAGTCATCAACGACCTCCTCACCTCCGCTGACTCTGGTGCCCTCAACATCCGAGTTCTACTCGATCTTAGTGCAGGCTTTGACACTGTGAACCACTCCATCCTCCTCCAAAGGCTGCGCCAACTGGGTGTTGAGGGCACCGCACTGGACTGGCTCACCTCATACCTCACCGACAGACAACAGTTCATCTCCCTCTCCGGTCACTCCTTCACGCTCTCCTCTGTTTTGCAGGGGGTCCCCCAGGGCTCAGTCATTGGCCCCCTGCTCTTCATCTGTTATATACTGCCCCTTGGTCACATCATCCGTCAATTCAACCTGGACTTCCACTGCTACGCCGACGACACTCAGCTCTACATCACCACCAAATCCCTCCAGAACCCACCCCTCACCCACATCGAAAACTGCATATCTGCAATAAAGACCTGGCTAACCCACAACTTCCTCCAACTCAACAGTGACAAAACGGAACTCCTCATTGGCACCAAATCCACCCTCAATAAAACTGGACCCATCACCCTCACCATTGACGACTCCACCATCACCCCCTCCCCCCTGGCTCGCAACCTTGGTTTCATCCTGGACCCCACCCTCTCCTTCGATCCCCACGTCAGCTCTGTTGTTAAAACCTCATATTTCCATCTCCGCAATATCGCTAAAGTCAGACACTGCCTCTCCCCCCCTGCTGCTCAATCCCTCATCCATGCCTTAATCTTCTCCCGCCTCGACTATTGCAACTCCCTCCTCACCGGCATCACCTCCCGTTCCCTCCATAGACTCCAGATGGTCCAAAACTCAGCTGCCCGCCTGCTCACTCACACCCGGTCCCGCGATCACATCACCCCTGTCCTCCACTCTCTCCACTGGCTCCCCGTCAAGCAACGCATCGACTTCAAATTACTCCTCCTCACCTTCAAAGCCCTCCACAGCCTAGCCCCCCCCTACCTGACTGACCTCCTCATCCCCCATCGCCCCTCACGTACACTCCGATCCTCTTCTACTGCCACCCTCACCGTCCCCCCATCCAGACTCAAAACCTTTGGTGACCGTGCTTTCTCCCGTGCCGCACCCTGACTTTGGAACTCCCTCCCCCAGACCGTCCGAGACTCTCCCTCACTCCCCACTTTCAAAACCCCACTTAAAACCTACCTGTTCTCCCAAGCTTACAACCTCCCCTACCCCTGACCACCTCCTCCAAACCATCACCCTCCGCCCCCCCCCCACCCCCCCTGCCCCTCCCTCCTGTTCTCTTCCTCTCCTCTGCTTCTCCATACAACCTTGCCCTGAACCGCCACTGTTATCTGTACCTGTCCCCTGTATCTGTTGCCTGTTGCCTGTATCTGTTGCCTGTGTCTGCTGCCTGTTGCTTGTTTCTTGTTTTACTGTTAAGCGTCTTTGAGTCTTGAAAAGCGCTATATAAAATAAATGCATTATTATTATTATTATTATTTTATTTTTATTTATTTTATTTACCTTTATTTATACAGGGAGGGCTCTTGAGAGCGGGCTCTCATTTACAAGGGCGCCCTGGTACAACAATACACATACAGGAAAACAAAATTGCAGACAGACAAGACAAGATTAAATACTGTACTGTACTTAAGTACATTAAATAAAACATGCGCACTCCTCACGCTTGGTACTCTCGGTGTGCGCTTTGAAGGACTCTAGGGGGATGAAGAGTTCCAGTTTTAAAATATCCTGGAGTCTGTTCCATTTATTAGGGGCAAAGAAAGAAAAAGCCGTCTTTCCGAGTTCAGTCCTCGCACGTGGAATGAGCAGTCTGAGACTGTGAGCGGGTATGATGACTTGTGTTGTTCTGAGTAAGGAGTGAAGACAGATAAAGGGGAAGCTTTCCAATTAGTGCTTTGTAAATAAATAAAAGGCAGTGTTGCTCTCTTCGAGCCGACAGGGAGGGCCAGCCCACTTTTTCATACAGTATACAGTGGTGTGTACAGAAGCCATCACCTGTTATAAAGCGCAGGGCGCTGTGATACACTGCATCCAACGGCTTCAAGGTGGTGGATGAGGCATGCATGTACAGTACATCTCCATAATCAAAAACAGACATTATTAATGAGTGAACAAGTGATTTTCTCGTATGACACGAAAAACAGGACTTATTCCTATACAGAAAACCAATTTTTCTCCGTAGCTTTTTTGTCAGATTATCAATATGTACATGGAAAGAGAGTTTAGTGTCCAGCCAAATGCCCAAGTATTTATAGGAATCAACATACTGTATTTGTTCACCCTGAAGCGAGTGAATGCCAAAACTGTCTTCGACGACAGGGGATTTAGTGAACAGCATCCACTTAGTTTTTTTTGAATTTAGAACTAATTTGAGTTCAAACAGAGACCTTTGGAATGCATCAAATGTAGTCTGCAATCTAGCAGCGGCCTGAGCAGGGGTGGTCCCGAAGCAGTACAAGATGGTATCATCTGCATAATAATGGACGTTACTGTGCTCGAAGGGTAAGGAGATATTATTTATATACAGGGTAAATAGGATTGGGCCGGAGATCGATCCCTGGGGAACGCCCCTGTTGATAGCTGCAAAATTGGATCTGAAGTTGTCGGCAATAACAGCCTGTTTTCTCCCAGACAGGTAATTGGTGAACCATCTGACAGAGAGGTCATCCAGACCGAAAGAAGACAATTTGTTTAACAGGATGCCATGATCTACAGTATCGAAGGCTTTTGATAAGTCTACAAAGACAGCTGCACAATGCTGTCGAGAGTCTATTTTATTTAGTATGTTATTGAGGATGAGTGATGTGGCAGTGACGGTACTATGGCCGGGTCTGAAACCTGATTGATGGGGATGGAGAATGTTGTGTGCATCTAAGAAGGCCCGCAATTGTTTGTTCGCCAGGGATTCCATGACCTTGGCTAAACAACATAACTTGGAGATAGGTCGATAATTATTTAAATCGCTTGGGTCACCTCCTTTAAACAGGGGGGTGACTTGAGCTGATTTCCAAATGGCAGGAATTTCACCCGAAGAAAAAGTTAAATTAAGAAGATGGGCAAGCGGGGCAGCAGTGAGGTGCGCACTAAGGCGCAGGAGGAACGGGGCGATGTCGTCCTCGCCCTTGGATTTCTTGATGTTTAGTAGCAGGAGTGAATTACGGACTTCGAAATCATTTACAGGTCTAAATGAGAAACTATCGATATGAGTGGGGGAAATTGTAGTATTTTTTTGTGTCGGAGTGTGATTACAACCAGTGGGGTCGGATAGTCTATCAAATAAATGACTTGCAGAAACAAAATGTTTGTTAAATACCTCACACATCTGTGCTTTATCGGTGATTGTATTGTTCTCACAGACAATCTGTGGAGGGAGAGCGGAGGTAGGCATGCTTTTTAATGACTTTACCGTTTTCCAAAAGCTAGC
Source organism: Poromitra crassiceps (assembly GCF_964638095.1). Lineage (NCBI taxonomy): Eukaryota > Metazoa > Chordata > Actinopteri > Beryciformes > Melamphaidae > Poromitra > Poromitra crassiceps. The sequence continues at coordinate 30,206,207 of NC_139637.1, forward strand.
TGAATTTCCCTGGGCATTTGTGAAAGACGCCAAATAATGGTCAGATTTTGCTTTTCTAATTACAGTAATACATTTATTTCGCGTCTTTCGGAAGTGCAACCAGTCAGCAGAATTACCCGTAGATCTCGCTGTAGACCAAGCAGAGTCTCTGAGACGCAAGGCTGTTGAAACTACGTCTGAAAACCAGGGACTAGAGCGATGTTTTATTCTGAAGTTTTTATAGGGGGCATGCTTATCAGTGACAGAATTAAGAATCTGATTGAAATAATTTGAAGCTAACTCAGGATCAGGAATTAAAGATAATCTGTTTAGATCAGAATGAAACAGATCATGAAGAAAGCCCTGTTCAACAAAATCTTTAAAGTTTCGCTTTCTAATAACAAGCCCTTTCGAATTAAGAGACTTGGTCAATCTAACACAGGCTATCGGGCAGTGATCACTAATGCCTTGGCCAAAAACTCCACTCCGGGGATATTTGAGCGGTCTGTTAGTTAGGATAATGTCAATCAGGGAAGATTTTTCAGGATGTTTTATGTTTGGTCTAGTGGGGTAGCGAATAAGCTGAGACAAATTCAACTCCAAACAGAGTTGTTTTAGGTTAGAGGAGGTCTCTGAGAGCCAATCTAAATTTAAATCACCCAGAATTAACAATTCGGATGTAGCATAATTTGAAAAAATCTTCCCAAGATCTTCAAGAGCTGATTTTGGAGCTGAAGGCGGGCGATACACACCTGTGACAATAATGTGAGCATCACCTCCTACACAAATATCTAGAGCAACACACTCAAAACATTTAGGAACAGAGATGGCTGAGAGGACAAAAGTGGCTAAATGATCTTTGACAAATATCACCACCCCTCCGCCTTTCGCCTTCCTATCAATTCTATATATATTGAAACCATTGATGGCAACATCAGAATCGGGTACTTTACCTGATAACCATGTTTCAGAAATAACCATAATGTCAGGGGCTGTATTATGTACAAGTACATTGATGAAGTCCATTTTTGGTAAGATACAGTTCTCCTAGAGTTTAAATGAATGAATTTCAGACCACTGGCAGTCAGAAATTCCTGCGGCGAATTAAAGTCGTGTGAAACAGAGGGGTTCACGTCTTGTGAGGGAACGTTATGAATATGAAGTAAAGGGATATTTAACAGGTTAGAGTCTATAGCACCTCTAGGTCTCGAGGCGCGGCGAGGGAGACGCTCTTTCGAAGGGGTTAGGACTGAAATGTCATGTAGTTGGTGAGTGTCCATTTTGGCTATGTCTGTCAATGGAAATCCTGACACTGGCCCGCAGGGGGAGCTAGTTGGAGCGACAGTGGTAGCAGCTACCCACGAGGAAGAGTGCCGTTTCCGGTAGGTGACCTGAGTTGTGTCCGCATCCAGTGTGTGGCGAGCAGATAGTAATTTACGCGTAGCAGATTGGTGGACACGGTAAAAAATGTTGGCAGATAAACACTGATTGCCCAGCCTGCTTGGATGGCTGCCATCGTTACCGAAGAAGGACCGGCGATTCCAGAACAGATTAAAATGATCGATAAACGTTATGTCGCGGGAGTGGCATTCTGATTCCAGCCAGGTGTGGAAGCCAAGGATCCTGCTGAAACGCTCAACCCGTCTACCGAGGGGGTGGATGGGCCCGGAGATGAAAACACGTTTTCCACTAGCCGAGAGCGAGTCAAGAAGACTTTTGAAGCTGCGTTTAAGAAGCTCGGACTGCCGATCTGAAGTATCGTTTGTGCCTATATGGACGATTACATTAGTGACATTTGGATACTTAGGAGGATCTGGATCTGTTTTATGATGTCTGCTACTCTAGCACCAGGAAAGCAGTGGGTCACGGCTGATTTTGTCCTGATGTGTCTGATGATGGAGTCACCGAGAATCAAAGAGGAGGGAGACGGGGTGCTGCGGTCCTGAGAGGAACCCGCCACCCGAGACTCGGACCGTACGCTCGGCTGTGTGGGGGCTTTGCGCAGCCTGTTGGCGCGTTGGTCAATCGGGTTAGCTTCCCGTGGAGAGACAGCCAACTTTGATCGGTGGCTGGAGGAATTAATAGAGCGGGCAAACAGATTCTCCGGGGGAGTGGACCGTCTAGAGATCGGTGCACTTTTATGGGACAGCGACGGCGAGGACGATGCGGGATGGAGGTTCGCTACGAGTGGGGGAAAGTCCTGCATGTCGAGGATACTGAACCGATTTGAGAGCTGAAGTCCAATGGGGGGCGAGAGGGGGGGTGATGTATCCCCTCTATTTGGGACCACAGTCCAGGACTCCTGTCTGGGAGTGGAACGGTGCAACCTCGGGTTTGGAGTGAAAATGGGCTTTCCCGGTCTCTTTGGCTTAGCTCCTTGCTTAAACCAGAAGACGTCGTTAGGGGTTCGGGCATCCGAGATGGTAGAGTCCAGCTGAGCAACAGCTGGGGCAGGATGACCGGTGACGGCAGCACCCAGAGAGACCACCATGGAGTCCAGTAACAGCTCTTCAGTCCGGAGCTGGTGGAGATCATGGATACGATCCTTCAGCTCAGCGATGGTTTGAGACAGCTGAAGGCAGTGATCACACCCGGGTGAAGAGGTGAGTGACATGTTGGAGCCAAACGATAGCTGAAACACAGAGAACAGCTACGGCAGCAACAGTGTAATTATGAGAATAATGTTGATCCAGTTTCCGGGTTAGCATTTAGCTAGATGGTGTAGCTAAGCCGATGCAACGTAAACTTACACGCGAGGACTCCACAACGGGAGTCCACAGCGGTGTCTTGGCTCAAGCAGGGATAGGGTCAGATTTAGATCATCCAGGGAGTGAAACTTACCGATACGGGCCCAAAGACTGGGCCCGCTGAGTTGAATGAGGATTCGGCAAGTTTGGCAGTTGTCAGGCGGTCACACAAAAACACCCGATTTAATCCATAAAAAGGAGTGTCCAATGCACAGATTAAAATACGCAGGTAAAACACCGATGTGAGCGAAACATGGAACGTTTTCACCGGTATATAAAGAAGAGGTTTCCAGGCTCTAATTATTTAGAGAGTTCCTGGCTCTTAGCGCAGTAGCTAGCCGAAGCTGCACAGCTAAACTTGGACAGCTAGGATTAGCCTGTTGGGGGCTAATATCCCGAGCCGAGTAGTCCGGCCGGTCGGGGCTCTGTAACAGAGGGTTCCCCAGACACGGCAAACAAAAGCAAATTCCAGCTCACTGTGAATATGTCCGTGGAGGGCTGAGATCTCTGATGCTGCTACGGGTTAGCTTAGCTTCCGAAGCTAGCTGGGCTGAGTCAAAGACGCGGCTCCCGGCGGTGTGTTGTTTTAGGTCCAGAATAATGCAACCCAGATGTCCGATGACATATATGCCCATACGACAGTGTTACCGCCTGTGTATCTGGCTCAGCTGATATGCCCATACGACAGTGTTACCCGCCTGTGTATCTGGCTCAGCTGATATGCCCATACGACAGTGTTACCGCCTGTGTATCTGGCTCAGCTGATATGCCCATACGACAGTGTCTATTATTATAGAATTGTTGGTACTTCACGTGCACTGAGTGCACACATGGGCATCCTCGAAAGTTCTCTCTCCTGAGGACACAGTCCTTAGTAGTATTCAGTGTTGCCAACCCTAACCCTAACCCTACTTTTCAGACCCCCCTGATGACTGTATTTCTCAAAAGCGACTAGTGACAAATCTGGCGACTTTCTGACATGGTAAATGGTAAATGGCCTGCATTTATATAGCGCTTTTATCCAAAGCGCTTTACAGTCAGTAGGTACATTCACCCATTCACACACCGATGGCGGCAGGTTACCACGCAGGGTGCTGGCACACTAAGGGGAGCAATTTGGGGTTCAGTGTCTTGCCCAAGGACACTTCGACATGCAGACTGGAGGAGCCGGGAATCGAACCACCGACCTCTTTTATCCAAAGCGATTAGTGGACGACCCGCTCTACCTCCTGAGCTACAGCCGCCCCGTGGAAAGCAACGTTAATTTGTTGAATCCAGTGCATTATCTCTCTCTTTCTCTCTCCCTGTCAGTGCTTCACACAGACACGCACACACAGAACAGGGTTTGCTTCATTTATAACAGCGTATGCCAAATCTGGCCCGAGCGGGCAGAGTCAGCACTTATCTCACAACGGTGTGCATAATTTGATATGCAAATTAGCATGTGACATCATCTAGCGACTTTCTGAGCAGCCAATAGCTACTTTCCTTGGAAAAGAGTTGGCAACACTGGTAGGATTCAGACATTGGAACAGATCCAGCGGGCTCCGATGACGTTAACATCCTTGAAATTCAGCCTAATGAGGATCCTTCCTTGACAGTGAGAAACGTCCAGTGTCTCATTGCAACACAGTCAAAAAAAATTTAAATAGAAATGTTTTGGACCAACGTTGCTATGTTACAATTTCGGCTCCAAAATTGGAAAATGGTCATTTTTTTCATTGGGTTGAGGGGTGGGAGAGGTTAGGTTTAGGGTCTGGGGAGAGGTTAGGTTTAGCGTTAGGGTCTGGGAGAGGTTAGAGGCGGGTTGCTCATTGTGTTTGTAGCACTTGTCTGTCAGTTGTTTCCAGGCGTATCTCCTGTAGACCTCTCTGAGGTTTTGTGAGTTCCTTTAGTAAAACCTTTCCTTATAGAGTCCTGCCTGCTGCCTGTTGCATTTTGTGTTGTCTGCACTTGGGTCCACACCTCATCTCAATACCATGACAAGATCAATCAAAAGTCATTACATATATTATATAATTGGATAGCTAGAAGAAAATCACAAGAAATAATTTACAAGAAACAATTCAAAAACATTTAATGTACACTTTACATGCAGGGTTTTTCGTATTTTCAGATAAGAGATCCATTTACACACTTTTGGAGAAGACTGTTTTTAATGGCTCACATTGATCAAGGCGAGGTATACTATGGTCTGCGTGAATACTCGATTGTGATTGGCTGCAGGGTGTCCATTAATTTCTGATAATGGACACCTCGTCGTGCATTAACCCTTATATTACATATACGGCGGAAAAGTGTGTGTACGGTCTCCCACCTCTCTCACCTCGTGTACACAGTTAATAGAGCCAGCGTGGATGTGCAGCATGTTGCACCTGCTCCATACAGAGAGCTCTATTCAAAGTGCTTCACATACAGTAGGCTATAAGAAGAGGAGACAAAAGAAAATAAACAAGAGAAATAAGATAAATTAATAAAAATCTGTATGTTTGACACCCCTGGTCTAAATGCATGAATGAGTGTGCTGTGTGGTGTGGAAACGCTCTGCCGCAGCAGCCATTTATTTCCTTGCTGCATTTTTGAGTTATTTAATGACACATTTCAGGCTGCCAAATAAAACGAATTGGACTTGTGACATTATATTTAATATTTCAAGGTCAGAGGTCCTTCTTACACTGTGATTGGCAGGATAGGAACGCTTCATAAATCTCAGAGGCTTCCGAAGCTGCGGTGTCTGATCCCAGATGAATCCGGGCCAATATCACTACCCACAGTATCCTGCAGGATGACTGCCTTTTCGTCACATGGATTTTGGAATGTCGGAAATCTTGTTCTAATACAAGCTGCAGCGTCAAACTACAAAAAAGTTCATGGGGGTTGAATTCTTTCCAAAGACACGGTGTTGTTTGTAATACAGGTGATGCACTGCACAGAATCAGCTTTATTGGCCAAGTATGTACACATATACAAGAAATTTGACTCCGGGTTGCGTTGCTCTCAATGTACTCGCAATGTACTACTATATAGACTAATTAAAGGGTGGTGTAAAGTGTTCGTTTTAAATACTATATATGAAAGAAATGTATGACTTTACAGTCATATACAGTCATGTCGCTGCAGCACATTGTTGGCAATGAGCAACAGAAGGTTGAACATGAGTTTTGCAAGTATTTTGAGATTTTGAGTGATTTGGTTACTTTCAACTCCGTAGTACATCATGGTGAAAGATTATTTTCATAAAACAAAGGGGGAATTATTTTTATGCTTGTGGTGGAATGCCACTGAAAATGCGTTAATGTTTGAAGCCATTTTCTCACGTTTTACTTTTGATCTGAGAGTATTTGTCATTCAAAAAGTTATATATATATATATATACACACATATATATATAGCCTGCAGATATTCATTAGCTCCCAGAGAGAAAAGCCATCCATCACTAAGATTAAAATGGCATAAATCACCTGGTGACCTTCACAGAATCCTCTCGTCCCCTGCAGGCAGATCAGAGGCAGAGGATAGGCTCGTTTGAGATTAGCAAGTTCTGCGCAGATTCGACCAGCGACTTGCTTGCCCCGTTGCATCATGGTTAAAAATGTTGTCCGACTTGCTCCGACTGCGTGAGCCACGGGACTCTCGTGAGAGCAAGGCGGGCGCAGATTTGAAGTGAGGCGCCGCAGTTGCTCCCCACCAACTGCGCCCGACTGCACAGCTCAGAGGATGACGAGAAACGCATCAAGCTGATCGCCCATTGGTTCAACACAGGTGCATCACAAATCCACAGTGAAGTGTAGAAACTTCAATTGTATATATATTGAATATATATATTCCAAGCTGTCACTCCATATTTTACATAAATACCACCTGTAATGCCTACATTAAAATAAAAATAAGTAATCTGAAGGGCTGGGTCATTTGAGCAGTGAGTGTGGTGGCGCAAATGCATGTTTTAATTTGTTTACAAACCGCTGTTAAACAAAACGGTAGAAGAAGAAAAGCAGCAGTGAGTGTGCAGTCGGGGGTGTTGGACTTGTTGATGCCTCTGCTGACTGCGCTCGGCTGCTCTCATCTGCTTTCCAGGTGAGGCGGCAGTCAACTCAAACAAGCCTAATCTCTCTTTGGTTAAGTCAAACCGCAGATTTCCGAGCAGGGGGTTAATAATCTCAATCAAGCTATAGACAAGTTTCCTGAGCACTTCCGGTTTGCTTCCGGACTCGGCCGCGATATGTCTGTCTCTTCCGGAATACAGAGAAGCGTAACATACTAGCGTAGTAGCCATAGTGACCGCCGAAAAAATGCAAACTTGAGATCATTCTCAGAGTCTCCTGTCTAACGAAAGAGTGTCTATCCCACCCGTCGACAGTGGACACATGGGAAGATAATATGTGTAAATGGCCGAACGTAACTACAGGCAGGATTATAGCGTATTTTGAGGAATCAATGGTGGTGGACGGCAACGCGACAGGCACGCTTCTGTTTCTTTCCTGCCGTCTTGCTGGCCTCGGCTGAAGTAGGCTACTTGTTGCATGATCTCGATTAAAAAAAGAACTGGCCTAGCAAGGGATGTCTGTTTTGACATTTCGGTTTCCTCCTGTGTGTTTCCTCACAGAGGGTCCAGCGCTGGCCGGCGGGACTGATGCTGCTTGTTGTGCGGCTTTTAAATGGCGCTCTACAGTAAAGAAAGTGTTTGCTATATTTTTCTTTTTCACGAACACTCAACATACAGGGGGCGGAAAAAATATGATGTAATAAGTCTCTATTTAAGTCGTAGCTTATTGGCAACATCACTTAGGCTGCTGTGGACGCAATGTGGACTTAACCGGAAGCCGGGGACATATAAGGCTGCTATGGCGGCGCCCTACGCCAACGCGGGGAAACTTGTCTATATGGTCTAGTCTGTCCACCTTCAAATGATTTAAATCACCAATGATTATGGCACTGTCGGGATACTTTACCCTCAATGCCTCAACAGACTATTAGGTGGTGAATGCGTAGTTCAGCATGTGGGGAGTCATGTGGAAAATATGCTGCACAGACAACACTGTGGACTGATCTGGGCAATCTGTGTCTTATCCACAAACACTAGTTCATGGGGGACTGGGATATCGAGGTGTTTAGAACAGATTTTATTTTTTATTTTATTTTTTGTGGTGATTTTTTTTTAAAGCCGTTATTGTATGGCTAATGCATAGCAAAAATTGAAAACATTGCAGCACACAGGCCTTCACCAGGGTGACTCATTTTAATTTCCATTTCCATCTCTAACACTGTTATGGTGCCCCAGGTGGGGGGGAGAGCAGCATAAAACCAAACGGTATCCAATTTGCTAATAAAATAATACTAATTTATTAACAGAGGATTTTCAATTAAAAAAAGAAAAAGTGAATAATTACTTTGACATTACTTTAAAGCAGCTACGAGCAAGATTTTCGATTGTTATTAAACAGTATACGGTAATTACAATATTGATGCATCACATCTTAACACGTTCACTGCCAATGACGTATTAATCCGTCAAAAAAAATCCAACGGTTGACTGCCAATGACGTATTAATACGTCAAAAAAATGAATTTTTTTTTTTTGACCGTGGGATGTGCATCTAACCCTTTTACATCTCTTATATAAATATTGGAGCCACCGAAGGTGTACAACCCATTCCACCGACCCACTAAGTGGCGACAGTGCTCTCCTGACTAGAGGAAGGCAAGCAAAAAGCAGTGTGAGGAAGCCATTCTCATGAAAATGGATTGGCGAAAACGCTTTCGGCGCTGATTGCTGGCGGTGCGGGATTGCAAATTTGCATAATAGATTACGGGTGGAACACACTTTGAAACACGCAGCATAAATATGACCAGAATCGCAAAAGCTTCATCAAAGCTCTCAACCGAAACTCCAAGAAACGAGCGAGCCCATCCAGACTTGCCCAGCGGCCGCCAGCAGACAGGCACAGCAGCAGCAAAGCAGTGAGCCTGGTGACGCGAGGTTACAGCAGCAACAGAAACGAGCTTGTGACACGCCCGCTGCAGCCAAGAAGAACACACACGGAGGGAGGAGTTTGAAGGAGAGGGGTGTTTCCTGCTGTTATGGAGGAAATGACTGTTCAAAACTATTGTTTAGATGTCTGACGTCTTACTGATGCCAAAAATGAATGGTTAAAGTGACTGTTCTATCGAATTTCACAAAAAGCCGTTTATCTCAGAATAAATTTTCAGACGCTGAAACCATGCTGTATTCAACTGCTAATGCTTACATAACTACTAACTCTACAAACTAACTCTTTTAGACAGAGAAAGCACACATTCTATTAGTTCTTTTGAGATATTGTGTGTTCACAAAATCCTAACAGAAACGAATCCTCGGCTCTTGAAAGATGAGCCAGAATCCTCAAAAAAAAACCTTGGCAGAAGCTAACTACAGTATTGAAAAACGGCTGGCAGTGAATGTGTTAATAGTAGCTGAGACCAGCCGTGTGAATCGGAGATTGCTCTCTTAAGTCTGTGTCTGTCTAAACTCGCGTCAACAGGGGGCTCTCTCTCTCTCTCTCTCTCCTTACCGCCGGACCGGCTAAACCCGGAAGTGAAACACGGAAGTGAAACGCAGCTGCCTGCATTCCCCCGTTCGCGCTGCCTAGCAACATACCATAAACAAGCAGAACACCATGCATACTCTTGCGAACATCTCTCGTTATATTCTAACAGGTTTTTTGGAAGTTATTTTGTGGTTATGGCCGAAGTGGCTGCTGCAAACCGTTTCATTTCACTTCCTGATCTGCCCTGGCCACAGAGAGACTAACACTGGCCGATTCACTCGGCTTTCAAGCGAGACTACTCTGCGTTGGTCTCGTCTACTATTAGAGGTAAGATGTGATGCATTGATATTAAATTTAGACTGTTTAATAACAATCGAAAATCTTGCTAGCTGCTTTAACAGAAACCAGATGCATGACAAAACATAAATAACGTGGCTGCGCGGATGAGAGGGAACTGGGTAGGCCTACTGATTTCCTCAGATCACACTCGAATGTCTTTGTGAGAGGAAGAGCCTCTTGTAGGTGTAACCAGTTTAGAATGATATCTTTATTTTTGTGTTTGAAACATCACCAAATCCTGATCTATGTTGAATAAGATCTGTTTTGTTATGTTCAAGTTGAATTTCATAGTTTTATCTGATTGTGTGCTCAAACCTGTACTGTCACTTTAAGACGTCCGTTGTTTTTGACGTCACTGCTGCGACTCCCTCAGTCCGCGCTATACGTTCTGAGAGGAGGTATGTATTATTTTCTGTGTCAGGAATAAGCATTTATTTTGGTTTTTGGACAATACAAACGTACCAGTATGCACTTGTCAATGATAACCTAAAGGTTGTGAACATGTAGAGCTCTGTGTCATTAGAATCTGAACTTTGTAAATGCGTTTTGCAAGTTTATAGTGACATGTGTTTCCAAGTACTACAGGGTTTCCCGTGTGTTTATTGCTAACAGGGGCCGGTGAATCCGTGTCCTGTGGAGAGACTGCATGTTTCAGCCTTTGTTTGTACTGTTTTATTATTTCATACAGGTATGTGCACTTTGTTTATTTTCATACATGTCCATTGTTACTGCTAATGTTTAGCATGTTTAGAGTGATGTGTAAATGAATGGAGTCCGCGCTAAACATTCTGAGAGGAGGGGCCGGTGAATCCGTGTCCTGTGGAGAGACTGCATGTTTCAGCCTTTGTTTGTACTGTTTTATTATTTCATACAGATCCCCGTTTCCACTAAACGTCTTCCAGTCGCAGCTTGTGTCAGAGTCCTTCCTTCCACCTGCACAGCCACAGAACACAACGCAGATCATACTAACGTTAACGGATGCGCAGCCAGCCAGACTGAAGTGGCAGGCCAGGCGCGCCCGTTACATAGGCGGGCAGTGGCTGCAGTCCAATCAGCTTCACACTCCACAGCTGCTCCACTCACTCAATCCACTCAACTCCAACAAGCTGCACCTGGGAAGGAGTGAAAACAAAGACCCCCGAGAGAGGCGATACCATTCAGAGAGATGGAGAGAGAGGTGATCCCAGTCACGGCTCGTGCACACCTACAATGGCAAAATCGCTTTTCCGCCTTGTCGCAGCATTTTGTGGGCGTGGAAACCAGCTTCCAGCTTGGAGCTGTAGCCTGTAGAAACGTTTTCAGGTCGAGGTACACAGGAGGGTGGGGGGAGGAAATGTGTAGGAAGAGCTGTCATTGGGTAGCTTTAACGAAAGGTCCCGCCCTAGTCCCGCCCTGCGAGCGTGAAGCTGCTCGGAGACAAGCCGCCTCTAGTCTGCGACAGCGAAACGCTGGGCGGTTCCAGCGGCAGGGGGCGTGAGGTTGAAATGGACCAATCAGATGCGGAAATAGAGCAAGCCAGCCTATCAAGATTCAGCGTCAAAGAGGCTTTCACGCTCTGGATGCCGCCGAGCGTTTCATGGTGTTAGTATATATATGTTATATATATGTTAGTATATATATATATATTTATTTATTTATTTATTTATTAGGGCTGTCAAAGTTAACGCGATAATAACGCGTTGATGTTTGAGCCTTGGTCCGCCCCATAGTTTGGGAAATGAGGAAGCAGTAACATTGATAGCAAGCAGAAACAAACCTCCGTGAGCAGAAAAGGAGGAAGAAAATGGGTATAATGGCAAGTTCAGCTTCAAATTGAGAAGATGTGAGAGAGAGAGAGAGGGAGCACGTCAGCACGATCAGACCGTGGCAGAGAGAGAGAGAGACAGACGGAGAGCGGGGGGGAGAGAGATGGAGACAGAGAGGGAGAGAAAGCGAGCGAGACAGACAGACAGACAGTGAGAAAGAGAGAGGGAGGGCGATCAGACCAGAGAGAGACCGACGGAGAGTGGGAGAGAGAGGGGGGGAGAGAGCTGGCGCGCAGCTGCTCCTGTCTGGCTCGAGAGATGTAGAGGATAGCACTGTTAACTTCACACAGTGCAGCCTGAGAGATGTGTATTCCCAGTAACTAGTAGCAATAATAACAATTCAATCAGGAGAGACTAGAGACGAAAGAATGAATAAAATAATATTTATTACAATAAAGTGAATGATGCATTACAGAAAGAATGATGGGAATAAGGTATTGTTATTAGTCTTTGGCGGTTAGACACCGCAGGGAGATCTTGAGAGAGCTGCATCAGCACAGAGCAGCATCCAGATATATCCCCCTGTGGAGTCTATATAATGGTGTTGCTGTTGATCTCCTTCTGAGACTCATCATGATGAGACTCTTCTGACTGAATAATCTGATAGGTCTGCGATGACCGGGAGAAGAGGGGGAGGAGGAGGGTGCGAGACTGAGAGCAGTGGTGTTGAGAGGCTGAATGAGACAGAAAAAAACATATTTAAAGAAACCGCCTCCAAGCGATTGGCTTACGATGGGGGTGAGAAGCAATGTGATAGGCTTACACTGGAGGTGTGTGGGGTGAGAGGTGATGTGAGCAGTGATGTGACACTATATGCTATTGATTAAAAGAGAGTAGGCAGCAAACAGCTGATTATTCAATTGAAGCCTGGAAATTGACATCTTATTACGAGCTTGTGAGTAGATTGAAGGGTGGAGAAGAAGTGAATTAACCCATTGATACCGGATGCAGCATTTGCGTGTATATCCCTTTGACACCGACGGCAATGGGCGTGTCCTTTTACCTTTCATCCCGGCTGCAACACAGACGCGTAGTACGTGTATATCATTGTTTCAAGACATGTGACCGATGAAATGCATCATGATTTGCTGAAATAGACGTGGCGGAGGTGAAATGCATTGTGGGTTTTGTAGTTTTTTCTTTTTCTTTTTGCCTCGACGGTGTGGACAGTTTTCCAAAGCTGAACTACACGGCAAATCAAGGAAGCGCCGGCATTCCAACAAGATTTCCCATACAACTCTAGTTGTATTAGAGGATGAAATTAATGCTGCTGACGTAATTTCAGATTTATTTATCTCATGTTCCAATCTGCAATAGCCTCAAGGTTTTACTGCACGTTCTTCTGCTGCACGGTGGCAATTCTGCATGGCCGCGTCTCAGACAGTAAGCTAAGTTAATGCTAACGCTAAGTGATGAACTGAACAGAGTATGACTTACTTTGAGGACGAAGACATCAATGAATAAGAAGATTCCACACCCAGATTATGATGTGACTGTTGACACGCTAGCCAAGGCTCATTGGGTGAGCGACCTTTGGCGAATTTGCCGTATTTCAAGACGACTGCAAAACGGAGATCGCTAACGTTACTCTTGATGCAGTAATTGTCAAGGGTTCAACAAAACTTATTTCCTCAGCCTCTATAGTAGCTATCAACATGAAATAAAAAGCATTTGAGAGCTTAAACCTGTGGCTTTTTATTTGGAAGGGTTACATTTGCCGTAATCTTTATTAACATTTCGTAAAATGCATTAGAATCTTTTTATTTTTATTTTTTGGGGTTAAAGATAAAAAATTGTTTTAATGAACATTAGAGCAAATATAATACGAAAACTCAAAGGGTTAAGCTCTCAAATGCTTTTTATTTTATGAAGGGAAAATCCGCGCCTCAGCTGACGAACGTTGCAGACTGGTGCCTCTCAGACCAGGGACAAATGATTCAAAATGAGAGATGAGATCTGGAGCAAACAGTCAGAAACTGATTGTTTCTGACTGTTTGCTCCAGATCTCATCTCTCATTTTGAAGCTTTTTATTTTATGTTTCTATGTGCTACAGAGCCTAAGATATGAAGGCTTTAGTGAACGCCGACCACTCTGTCAAGTTGAGCACAAAACGGTTTACAGGGGCCGTTTACAAACGTGCAGTAGGTTTAGAGTGCCACTCTAGAGAATGCGCTTAGGTGTAAAATGCATATTATAGTCTTCCTGACTGAACTTACGTTAGAATTACATTACCAATGGCCAAATACTTACCCATACTAATGATAATACTACCCATATTAGTACAACAGTGCATCTTTGCACAAAGCTCCCAGGTTGAAGGTACCTCAGTTTAAGGTAGATTTACAGATAAAAAAATTGTGCGATTAATTTGCGATTAATCGCGATTAAATATTTTAATCGATTGACAGCCCTAATATATATATATGTATATATATCGTCACTGTCCTATGACGACTTATCTCCAAAACACCAACTTTTCAGGGAAAAAAACAAAAACGCTGTGCTCTTAAAATACTCAACACCACGTTGTCATATTTGACACCTCTTCATTATAGACAGTTTCCCGCTGAATGTGTCATTACATTATTAATATATTACCTGAATAAGCTCAAATGATGTTACATGGTTATCACACCGAGTCTGGGGCACTTTCTGCCAGCCAGGCAGCAGTGCGCGGGCGCCTGCGTTGTGGATCACACGAGCACGAGCAGCTGTGCTCCAGGCACGGGGACGCGCGGACGGGAGCCCTTCTCTCCCAGGCGGAGAAAGTGGCTCTGTCATGGGCTTGAGCAGTCTCGGAGTAACGTGACATTATTCTTGTCAGAAACAACTTCGATTTGCATACTTTAAATGAGTTTGCAGCCCAAAGACAACCCGAAAACACCTTATTGAACAATTTATGTCAGACGATGCCAGACAAAACCAAGCCAAACACAGCCATTCGAGCCAGCAGCATGCCTGGTCGCTTTTCCGGAGAACATTTCACTCGGATCAAAACTTAAAAAAACTAGTATAAACTAATATTTTCTTTAAATCCGAATTTGTTTTATGTTTTGGTCCAAGTGAAATGTTATGTGGTCTCTCCTGTTTCTAAATATATCTGAACCATTTGGTTTGACAAAGTAAACTAGTAGTAAGACTAAAGTAGTAGTAAGACTACTTTATTTTAGTTTACTCTATTGCATTTTACTGCATTTTACTTATTGTACTGACTGTTTAAGTTTAGGGAGATACTGTGTGATACTGTGTTATGCTATGTGTGTTCTGAGTGCGAGCTGCTGTAACTTGTCCCAATTTCCCCCCGGGGATCATTAACTCATTGAGTGCCAATGACGACTAAAGTCGTCAATTCAAATAGTAACGTAGAGTGCCAATGACGACTAAAGTCGTCAATTGCGTTTTTTGACGGTGGGACGGGGATCAAAGCCTGATGCATCTCCTGTAAAAATATGGGGGATGTTGAAGGTGTATAAGCTATTTTACGGACCCATTAGGTGGCGACAGTGCTCTCCAGATTAGAGAAAGGTGAGGAGAAAAACAGAGAAGAAGACGTGGGCACACGGAAACCGATGCATGCTGTAACGTTAGCTGTGCCTGTGAACAGCAGCCAATCTGCTCCCACAATTGAGCCTTTCTGTCTGTTGCGATAGCCCCTCCACATGATTAGTTGCCAGAAAAGGAGCATCCAACACCAGCGTCTTTCTGAAAAGATAAATTATTCTCAGCTGGAAGCGCTGGGAGCCGGCGACAAAAACGGCGGAGCGCTATGAAAATAGGCTGGGTGCAGCCAGCGCACTTTGAAACGTGCAGCGGAAAATTCAGAGCAGAGAGCCACCAGAGACACTCCCACGGAGGAGGGGTTTGCAGTTGAGGGGGGTGGGGCATGCAGGGCACCATACAACACCGACCCAGAC
Source organism: Poromitra crassiceps (assembly GCF_964638095.1). Taxonomy (NCBI): domain Eukaryota; kingdom Metazoa; phylum Chordata; class Actinopteri; order Beryciformes; family Melamphaidae; genus Poromitra; species Poromitra crassiceps. The sequence goes on from NC_139637.1 coordinate 30,221,519, forward strand.
AGCAGGCTCGATGGACAGATTGGCAAACACAAGCTAGAATATCTGATGCCCACCAGCAGTAAATCAAGACCAGCAAGAAGGTGTAGGGTCTGCGCACGCAGGGGCCAGCGCTGCTGGTTGCAGCTAATATTCTGTGGGTCTTGAGAAATCACTGAAAACGCTCTGAAAGGGCTGGCACTGGGAGAATCCGTTTTCCAAAAGTGGCTGGCACTCAATGAGTTAAAGTCTTTCTGATTCTGATTCTGAAAACTATTTTTATAAGCATTTTAGGAAATGTCTATGGGAAAATAAATGGCGGATGAAAATCTCTGGTATAGTGCTGAAGCAGGAAGTAGGCGGTCACTTTGCCTCTCTATAGCCTTGCCTCTGTGGCCCTGCTCACTGGGCAGAGTGTGGCAGTAATACAGCCGGGGTTATAGGTTCACGTCCCGTCGGCCCACCCGCCCACACGCTGTAAAGCCTGTGCTCCCAACTCGTTAATGTAAATCTTTTACCTTTACTGCATTTTTATGACTCTGTCAAGCTCTTTGAATTGTATGTATGAAGTGTGCTGGACAAATAAAGCTGCCTTGCCGCTGTCTATTTGTTTAAAAATAATAAACCTTTTTAACAACCTTTAACCAATAACCTTTATAGATGCAGCTCAAAGTGCTTTACATCACTAGAAGATAATAAAATATACAAAGATACATCCATATAGAAGTACAAGCAAAATGAATTAAAATAATCAAATCAAGTAAAATAGAAAGATAAAGTAACACCACAAATACTCAAACAAATAAGATTGTGAGTGAACAGAACAGAAGCCATTTGGTGGATGTGTTTATAATCAAAGTGCCTCACAAAGTGCTGTAAGGCTTACAGCAGCACTTTGCCTGTTTTTGTTAAATAAGAAGACAAATAAGAGGGCTATGAAAAACAGGTGCAATCCTTATTTACTGCATCTTCAAGTAGAGCCTTGAACGTCTTTATGGAGACCAGTCGGTCCAGTTTCAGAGAGCACTGAAGCTTGTTCCATCTCTCAAGAGCATAAGAGGTGAAAGCGGTCTTTCCTGACTCACTATTCAAATGTGGAATGCTCAATCTAATGTGTGTCTGTGAGTGTGTCTGAATGACTGACAGGTCGTAGCACCAATGAGAGAACGGTTCATTTTCAAAAGTCAACAGAATAAGGTTGGGTGGGCGCAATTTATCGCTAAAGTCGTTACTGATTGGTGCCCGTGGGTGGGACTCCGGGGGAACCAATCACTGGCCAGGATTCTGACTGCAGTTTGGAGTGTCCCAGACAGTAACATAGTGTATCAGACCCAGAGAGAGATCTGCAGCATCACAGCATGCAGTAACGTAGTGTATCAGACCCAGAGAGAGATCTGCAGCATGCAGTAACGTAGTGTATCAGACCCAGAGAGAGACCTGCAGCATGCAGTAACATAGTGTATCAGACCCAGAGAGAGATCTGCAGCATGCAGTAACGTAGTGTATCAGCCCAGAGAGAGATCTGCAGCATGCAGTAACATAGTGTATCAGACACAGAGAGAGATCTGCAGCATGCAGTAACGTAGTGTATCAGACCCAGAGAGAGATCTGCAGCATGCAGTAACGTAGTTAGTGGTAATGCATCAGGATAACAACTCTCATGGGTCTGGCTTTGAGACTAGGCACCCCCTGGAACCCCCTCATGGAACCCTGGGGGTCCCTGGACCCCACTTTGAGAACCACTGCCTTACAGCACCATGAATGCACAGTTCAAGCATGGGTGGTCCTATTTATTGCATTATATCCTGCACTATTCTTCATTCCCCTCAACACTCTGTCTCCTCCTCCAGGCACAGAGCGTGCGCTGCTTTCTAAGCAATAAATAACATCAGTCTATCGCTGCTGCAGGCGATACCTTCTGCACCTCATCACTCCAAAATGTCAGCTTTTCAGGAACACAGAAAAACAGGCGTGTATTCATCTCGACGAGTCCAACCTTAAATTTTTTAGGCTATTCATTTTTGGTTCTGAACAGGGTTCGTAAGCGTCATTGACTTTTATCGACCCATTGTGCCTTGTTATTCTTCAATTTTAGATATAATTTGGAAATATGCAAAATGGGAATAGCAAGGTTTTCACATGATGATAGTAGTCTATAATGTATTTTCTATCATCCCTTTCCCCTCTTATGTGGAAAGAATGGACAATGTTTCATAAAGCCCTGTGCAACTCTAAAGTATGCTTTGATAACTCTATGGTTGTGTCTGTAATGCAAGGAAGCTTAATATCATCGTTACCTAACTAGATGATTGTTTAATTAGGTATCTCATTTTAATATAAGTGATTAAAAAATAACTTGTTTCAGACGACCTCATTCTTGAAGGTAGCATCGCATGCGACAGGTCGCACTGGTGCTGTTTCCATTGAATAGACAGACCTTATCTGACCAAGCTTGATGCTTTGTTTCCCAAAGCATTTGGCAATAAATTAGTATGTAACTACATGGCTGATGGCTGTTTTGTCTAACGTTATTATGATCCAAACAGGTCGAGGCTTCACAGGTCAACATTTCATTGTTTTTACACTTTTAATTTGAAGGCGAAGAAGAGAAATGGTACGTGTGAAATGATGGAATTGACGGTTAAAGCACGGTTAAAACGAACTCCACTTACACTTGAAGGTCTGCCATGCTGCTATCCTCCTGGCTGTACAGTGTAGTGTAGTCCTTCTTTGGAGCACGCGAAGCAGGTTTTCTAAACTAACGTTAACGTTAGCAACCTAACTAGCTGGCTGCTGTCCACAACAGAGTCAGGTAAGATACTTCCTACTATTGTTCAAAAGTGACTTTCCTGACACTGTACAAACATCTGACTGCACTGAAATTAAGTAAAGGTTGACGTTATTGACTATTCTAGAATAAAAATGAAAAGAAAGTGACAGATGTTTGTTATTTAGCCAACATTGTTTTACTTTTTTCTGATGCGGTTGGCTTTGTGGGCGTCGCCATTAGGGGCTCGCTCGCGCTCGCTTCGTTCTTCTTGTATGTTTAATTAGGTATATGCTATTTGCACCTGTACGTCAAATACGTCGAATTTAAAATGTTTAAGCACGTCTAAAGTATGCACATGACATGTGCACCTATGTGCAGTGAATATGCCACTGTCTCTGACTTGTCTTATCACTCTACTGCCTTATTGCTTGTTGTGTCTCTTGTTGTTTTTGCACTCATATGCCCTGTTATATTTGTACTATGTTGTAAACGGAGTCCACAGCACAAGAATTTCACGTGATACTTGTACCACGGAGTGACAATAAAAATCTTGAATCTTGAATCTTGAATCTTCGTCGTTTTGGAAGGGGCGCAAGGTATTATGGGATACCCTAACCCACCAAAGTGTGCATGGTATGGTTCCTCAAAAATTATCCATAAACAGGTACCTAGAAAGGTTGCAAATTCAGTGAACTTGTGTATCAAACTGGTTTCAGACAGCCTAATTACAACTTCTTACCTAGAAATGCCACCTATATTGCTCGTTCACTTGAGAATCAGACAGGCCCTATATATCAATCATGTTTTCACACAGCTCTCAGTCACTGACCCATCCTCTCTTACCTCTGCCACGGAGGTGACGTTCTCAATAGCATTTGTCTGTTTGTGAGCAGGATTACAGACAACTGGGCCCATTTTCATCAAACTTGGTGGAAGGGTGCAGCATGCGCCAATGAAGAACAAGTTACATTTTGGAGCGGATCTGATCCGACTCACAAAATTGACATATCACAACAGAGAAATGGTCTTCTAGTTATTATTACATTTTTGTTACTCTTTCACCTCCCTCTCTATCTCCCTCTCTCTCTCTCTCTCCAATACTATAGATACAATTATTTTCATTTCTTTATTTGCTGTCTCTCTTCTCTAAAGTATTAGCATATCATTTACATTTTTAATTAAAAGTATTAACACACACATTTATATTCATATATACAGCTCTCATCCACCCACTCTCTGCATGTTAGTGTCCTGTGGATGCACTTCTGATGTAAATAGCCCTTGTGTTATTCATTTAAAAAAAGTATTTATGGCCAGTCTTTTCTTCTTAAAGTAATGTTGAACTTTGGTACAGTTCCTTGCATGGGCCAAGGAACAACCCTTGGAGCGGATGCGATCTCACGAACACGTGCTCTTCTAGTTTTACATAGGCTTGCCTATAGTGTATCTTAAAACTTTAATCTCCTGTCATCATTCATTGTTATTGTTCTTCTTTTACCTCTGTCAATGTAACTTCCTGTAGGCACAGAAACCTTTTTCTTCATGCGTGTCATCCATTCTCTCCTTATATAATATGGCATTTTACATTCTTATATAACATAATCCACAGTGACTCCTGTAGGCGAGTAGACCCCCTGCAGAGACCTTCTCTTTGGAAACTGGTTCTCCTGTCATCATTAATTATCTGTTACCGCTCTATCTTCCTCTACTGTAGGGGCAGACACATGTATCTTTCTAACATATCTTCTATAGCTGCAGACACATGTATCTTATTATCTTCATATAGGTGCAGACACATGAATGAATGAAGTATTTATTTGTCCGTTAGGAAAATTGTTCTGTATACATCATCGTCTGTGGTAAAAAAGCAAGAACAAAACATCAACAGTAAGACAACAACAAGACAACAAGCATTGGCGACACCACTATCACATGACAAGACAGAAAACATGAGAGGAGTAGTAGTTAATGTATCTTTCTAACATATAATTATCTTCCTATGTAGGTGCAGACACATGTACCTTTCTAACATATCTTCCTATAGTTGCAGACACATGTACCTTTCTAACATATCTTCCTATAGCTGCAGACACATGTATCTTTCTAACATATCTTCCTATAGTTGCAGACACATGTACCTTTCTAACATATCTTCCTATAGGTGCAGACACATGTACCTTTCTAACATATCTTCCTATAGCTGCAGACACATGTACCTTTCTAACATATCTTCCTATAGTTGCAGACACATGTACCTTTCTAACATATCTTCCTATAGCTGCAGACACATGTATCTTTCTAACATATCTTCCTATAGTTGCAGACACATGTACCTTTCTAACATATCTTCCTATAGGTGCAGACACATGTACCTTTCTAACATATCTTCCTATAGGTGCAGACACATGTATCTTTCTAACACATATTCCTATAGGTGCAGACACATGTACCTTTCTAACATATCTTCCTATAGGTGCAGACACATGTACCTTTCTAACACATATTCCTATAGTTGCAGACACATGTATCTTTCTAAGACATCTTCCTATAGCTGCAGACACATGTATCTTTCTAAGACATCTTCCTATAGGTGCAGACACATGTACCTTTCTAACATATCTTCCTATAGTTGCAGACACATGTACCTTTCTAACATATCTTCCTATAGGTGCAGACACATGTACCTTTCTAACACATATTCCTATAGTTGCAGACACATGTATCTTTCTAAGACATCTTCCTATAGTTGCAGACACATGTATCTTTCTAACATATCTCCCTATAGCTGCAGACACATGTATCTTTCTAACACATTCCTATAGCTGCAGACACATGTATCTTTCTAACACATCTTCCTATAGCTGCAGACACATGTATCTTTCTAACATATCTTCCTATAGGTGCAGACACATGTACCTTTCTAACATATCTTCCTATAGTTGCAGACACATGTATCTTTCTAAGACATCTTCCTATAGTTGCAGACACATGTATCTTTCTAACATATCTCCCTATAGCTGCAGACACATGTATCTTTCTAACACATCTTCCTATAGTTGCAGACACATGTATCTTTCTAACACATCTTCCGATAGTTGCAGACACATGTATCTTTCTAACACATCTTCCGATAGTTGCAGACACATGTATCTTTCTAACACATCTTCCTATAGCTGCAGACACATGTATCTTTCTAACATATCTTCCTATAGTTGCAGACACATGTATCTTTCTAATACCTTCCTATAGTTGCAGACACATGTATCTTTCTAACATATCTTCCTATAGTTGCAGACACATGTATCTTTCTAACACATCTTCCTATAGCTGCAGACACATGTATCTTTCTAACATATCTTCCTATAGCTGCAGACACATGTATCTTTCTAACATATCTTCTAGGTGCAGACACATGTATCTTATTATCTTCCTATAGGTGCAGACACATGTATCTTATTATCTTCCTATAGTTGCAGACACAAATATCTTTCTAACATATCTTCCTATAGGTGCAGACATGTATTTGTCACGCTCTCCTCCACTCTCCCCTCCTGCTAGTGTGGACACATTCCCCATATGGGAGCCTGTCTTCTCTTGTCATCACTCATTCATCCATCCATCCATTTATTTCTCTGCTATAAGTCTGCCCACATATCCTCCTATAATGCAGACATTTTCACTTCTCTGTTTTGCCTCTCTTCTATTGAGTATTATTGCAGAGGTTAGCTTTTATTCATACATAAATATCACCCACCCACTTCCCTGTAATGTACAAAGCAAAGTACACAAGGGATAGTTACATCAGATCCTGTGGCTTGGTAAATACATTTTGCTTCTATGTTTGCATGGTCCCACCTGCCCCCTTCCCTTGTATAACACTCATTACTCACCAAGCGGCAACCTCCATCTTGTAAAGATGAAGCCAACACGGAAGTGCCCAAAACTGCCACTTGAGGCTGGCTCCCCATAGACCCCCATGTTAAAAGCCCAAATTTACAGCAGAAATAAAAATACTGTATGGCTGTGATTTTTTTACATCAGCGGTCCCCAACCACCGGGACCGGTACCGGGCCGCAACGCATTTGGTACCGGGCCACGAGCTCGGTCCAAAAAAATAAATAATAATAATAATAATAATAATAAATTAAATAATAATAATAAACATAGGCTATAATAGGCTATGTGTGTGGTAATTGCATTGAACTTGTATGTCTCTGTATGTACTTGTCGCTGACCTTTCATGAGTGCAACCAATCAGAGGATCTGCACTCCACTCTACCTCCGCTCTACCTCCCGTTGGGAACTATTTGTGCACAATTGGCATGCGGCCTGTCTGTGCGCACTCCAGAGCAGCATTGCAGCGCCTGCAGCCTGCACCTTTCCTCAGCCCGGCGCCCACAACACACACACGCACAGGAGGTCATTAATGGTGATGGCCCGTTGATACATGTGCGGGGTGCAGCGAGCTTGAGAAATGTCACTTGTACGGCAACCATTTTAGGGCATCCTCCTCCGTCAGAGTATTGGCTATCATTCCTGTCTAAGCGTTGTCAGTTGTCATGTCTCCTAGTAAACCATGTTGAGTGTGCTCTGAAACACCTTCAGTCCTCACACGAAAACGCTGTCATTCTTCCTGCATTACTGTTTCACTCCTCACACAGTCAGTCATCGCACAATACGGCGTCACTCGTCAGTCATGTCTCCTCACGTCTCACATGAAAATGCTATCATTTCTCCTGCAACGTGCCTCAGTTATCACTCAAACTAGCTGCCAGTCATCACTCCTCACGTCTCACATGAAAACGCTGTCATTCGTTGTTTTTGGTTGTTCTTCCGTGTGTGATTGGGAAACCGCAATATGGTATATATATATATATATATATACAGTATATATATATATATATATATATATATATATATGGTCTATTGTCATCAAACATTAAACTAGATGGTCCTCTTACTATGTTAATTATGTTGGGTCTCATAGATTACTACTTTAATCTATATTGTAAATATAAAAAGTTGCGCCTTTATTTTTAAGGCAAAATCACTCAACCGGAAGTTAAGTTGTAAAAAATTGTTGCTGAATTAACGGAGGCGTTCTTGCGGTTTCCCCATCACACACGGAAGAACAACCAAAAACAACGAATGACAGCATTTTCATGATACGTGAGGAGTGATGACTGACAGCTAGTCTGCAGGAGGAATGACAATGTTTTCGTGTGAGACATGAGGAGTGATGACTGACGAGTGAGGACTGACGAGTGAGGACTGATGACTGACGAGTGTGCGGCGCAGTGCCAGAATAGGCGTTGTGGCCTTAAACGCTATCTTCCCCACTGGCGTTAATTTAGTGCTTAGCGCTTTTCAAAACCAGGCCTTATTCAGTGCGCCGACTCCCCTACCAAAGCCACACACAGACACACATGTGAAATCTCCCAGCATGCATTGAGGCTAATACATTTTGAGAAGAAATAGCAACCAAATCAGCCTAAGTAGGCTAAGTGGTAGATAGAAATAATATAGAGCATTTCAATATTGGACAAAATAAAACATAAAAATCAAAACACAACCCTATGTGAAACATATATGTAATCCAGGTGGCATATATATCCGTCGCAAATACAACAGGGTATAGACGAGTGACAACCGTAACACGGTTGTACTGTGATGTCCGCTCCAACAAGACTTAGCTTAGACACGTACTTTTTCAATAAAAACACATTTATGCCGTGACTTTACATAATGTAGGCTATATTTATGTGCATCATTTAGCCTGTGCTGTGATGTGCAGGAGCAGCAGGTAGCCTACAAGTTATAAAACTTCCTGTCCTGAATGAGCCGAGTGGGGGTGCTTGTTCACTTTTGTGAAAGTTATGTTTACAACATAAAGATCATGGAATTGGATGCTATCAGGAATGTCACAGATAGTTAACGTTCTATATTGTAGGCTACAGGGAGACAGCATCAGCCCTGCTGAACAGAGCTGTATTTGCCTGGCCGTAGGTTGAATTGTTTTATTCAGGCTATGATCTGTGATGTGCTGAGATATCCAAATTGGCATGAAGAGATGACAGCATGCAGCCGCAACCCGGACTGGATTGAGTGGATCGGAGCTTCGAAAGGAAGAATGTCATTGCGTAACTGCAGTTCACCAATGATCACAGTTGTGAATAATTCTACGCCTAAAAGGCGTGGTTAAATGGTTAAGGCCGGGTTTAGCGCCGAGGGGAAAATAGGGACTGCGCCTGACCACGCCCACTAATAGCGCTGCGCCTGGCCTTAAACGCTATTTTAAGGCCAGGGGGAAGATAGGGCCCCACGTCTGCAAAGAGAAGTCTGATTGTATAGAAGTCAATGGGAAAATAACCATACTTCTCAATTGATTCATTACCTAAGCAAACACGTTCCTAATGAGTTTATGGTCTCAAGCACTAGTCTTCTTCAATACAGCATGATGTTCACATTTAGAGTACAATATATGATAACGTAGACCAGAGGTTCTCAAATGTTTTTCAGCCAAGGACCCCTTACAAGATAGAAAATATACCGGGGACCCCCTCATTCTGATTTGTGATTTTGGGCTAAGCTTAATTGTTTCCACGGTAACGTGCTTGACTTTTAATTTGATAGGTTTGTTATTAGAATGTAATCCATGAACCATTTTAGATTTAAAGCATAAACTATTTTCGTTGAACTATGAAGATTTTGCAAAAAAAAAAAAAAAAAATTTTTTTATTACATCACATTTACATTACGTCATTTAGCAGACACTTTTGTTTTGTCCAAAGCGACTTACAATATCACAATTTGTCAACAGTACAGAAAACCACTATGCAACACAATCAATGACAGCCAAGATATTTTGATAGACTAGCACCATGTAGGAAGTAGTTTGAGAAGGAATAAGTAACATGTAGCATTTTATTTTTTAATAAAAAAAAAAAAAAAAAAAATTACTTGCAAACTTTTCGCGGACCCCCTGGCAAAGTGCCACAGACCCCTGGGGGTCCGCGGACCCCCATTTGAGAACCACTGACGTAGACTATGCCGTAGGTTGCCTGTCCAGTGATCACGCAGCTGAGCTCGGCGATCAGGGACTAATAGCAGGCGGTGCTGCAGCTCAGGTCTCACGCTAGCTGCTTTTGTCAAAATGCCAATCTGGAGGCTTCAAAACCAATGGGTGATGCCACGGTGGCTACAGTCTGTCCATATTGTTATACAGTCTTACTGACCCATTTTTTTCTCTCTCTCTGCTCCTCTAGGTGTCGAGTGCATTGTGGTTTTACCAGAGCCCAGGAGCTATTGGGACCCGGTCTTCGGCACCTGTGTCTTCCTCTTCTCCTTCCTCATCCCCGTGGCCATCATCAGCATCTGCTACAGTCTGATGGTTTGTTTGTTTATTTGTCTGTTTATTAGCTTCCCCATTAGCCATTACCCTAGGCAACAGCTGGGGTCCACATTGAACACAAAATACATACAGTACAATACAAGAAATCAAGATCAAATGAGAAGAAAACTTAACAATGGGCAATTTTGAAATCGGCTTATTAGGCCGCTAGTTTGGTGCGACTCTGGCCCCTTGTTGTGTGTGTGTGTGGTTGTTGTGTTGTGTAAGGTTGAGCTGACACCTCGGGGGTTAATGTCGTATGAGCTGGTGCCTCTGGATTAATGTTGTAGGAGCTGGCACCTCGGGGGATAATATTGTATGGGCTGGCGCCTAGGAGGTTAATGTCGTATGAGCTGGCGCCTCGGGGGTTAATGTTGTACGAGCTGGCACCTCGGGGGTTAATGTCGTATGAGCTGGCGCATAGGAGGTTAATGTTGTATGAGCTGGCGCATAGGAGGTTAATGTTGTATGAGCTGGTGCCTCGGGGGTTAATGTTGTATGAGCTGGCACCTCGGGGGTTAATGTCATATGACATGGCGCATAGGAGGTTAATGTTGTATGAGCTGGTGCCTCGGGGGTTAATGTTGTATGAGCTGGTGCCTCGGGGGTTAATGTCGTATGAGCTGGCACCTCAGGAGTTAATGTTGTATGAGCTGGTACCTCAGGAGTTAATGTTGTATGAGCTGGTACCTCGGGGGTTAATGTCGTATGAGCTGGCGCATAGGAGGTTAATGTCATATGAGCTGGCACCTCGGGGGTTAATGTCATATGAGCTGGTGCCTCGGAGGTTAATATCGTATGACATGGCGCCTCAGGGCGTTAATGTCATATGAGCTGGCGCCTCGGGGGTTAATGTCATATGAGCTGGCACCTCGGGGGTTAATGTCGTATGAGCTGGCACCTCGGGGGTTAATGTCATATGAGCTGGCGCATAGGAGGTTAATGTCATATGAGCTGGCACCTCGGGGGTTAATGTCGTATGAGCTGGCAACTCGGGGGTTAATGTCATATGAGCTGGCACCTCGGGGGTTAATGTCGTATGAGCTGGCGCCTCGGGGCGTTAATGTCGTATGAGCTGGCGCCTCGGGGCGTTAATGTCGTATGAGCTGGTGCCTCGGGGGTTCATTACATTACATTGTCATTTAGCAGACGTTTTTTTTTTTTTTTTTTTCAATTTCAATTTTCAATTTCAAATTCAATACAATTTCTCGTACGAATAGTATTAGCAGACGCTTTTGTCTAAAGCGACTTACAATATCACATTTTGTCAACAGTACAGAAAACAACTAAAACAACAAAACTATTTTGATAGACTAGAGTAGCACCATGTAGGAAGTAGTTTGAGAAGGAATAAGTAACATAGCATTAGTAGGTTTGAGAAGGATTTTTATTTTTTTTTATTAAAAGATGTTAGTTCAAGAAGGGCCCAGGTGTAGCCTGAAAAGGTGAGTTTTTAGTGTCCGCCGAAAGATTGGCAGCAATTCGGCAGTTCTGACTGAAGGGGGGAGCTCATTCCACCATTGTGGCGCCAGGAATGAGAAGAGTCAGGATGAGTGACTTTTGAGCCCACGTAGCGGTGGAGGAGCGAGGCGATCTGGACGGGTGGAGGAGCGGAAGGAGCTATGCGAAGTTTGGAACTTGACCATAGCTTGCAGATACAGAGGGGCTGTCAAGTGAACTGCCCTGTAGGTCAGTACCAGTGTCTTGAATTTGATGCGAGCCAAGATGGGAAACCAGTGAAGGTCACGGAAGAGGGGAGTGACATGAGAGAATTTAGGTTGGTTGAACACCAAACGGGCTGCAGCATTCTGAATGAGCTGAAGCGGTCGGATGGCTAAGGCAGGTAGCCCAGCCAGAAGAACATTGCAGTAGTCCAGGTGGGAGATGACAAGTGCCTGGACCAGGAGTTGTGTCGCTTCCCTTGTGAGAAATGGATGGATTTTGCGGATGTTGTACAAGGAGAATACAGGAGCGAGCAGTTTCTGCGATGGACGCTGAGTTGGAACGCTGGTTCTCAAGGATCACTCCAAGGTTCTTAGCTGTTTGAGAGGGAAACACAGTAGTGTTGTCAATGGAGATGGGAAGGTCAGTGAGAGGACAGTCTTTCCCAGGGAGGAAGAGTAGCTCTGTCTTACCAAGATTCAGCTTGAGATGGTGGGCAGACATCCAGGCACCAATGTCTTTAAGGCATGCAGCGATACGTGGCTCGATTTGGGTGTCTGAGGGGGGGAAGGAAAGGTAGAGCTGAGTGTCGTCAGCATAGCAGTGATAAGAGAAGCCATGAGATGAGATCATATGGCCAAGAGATCTGATATAGAGAAGGAATAGCAAGGGGCCCAGGACTGAGCCCTGGGGCACACCTGTGCTAAGAGTACAGGATCTGGATAGGGATCCTCGCCATAGAACCTGGTATGAGTGGTTAGAGAGATAGGAGGCAAACCAGGAGAGTGCAGATCCTGAGATACCTAGATCAGAGAGAGTGGAGAGAAGGATTTGGTGGTTCACTGTATCAGCTGCAGACAAGTCAAGGAGGACAAGGACAGAGGGGAGGGATGAGGCCTTAGCAGTGTGTAGGGCCTCAGTGACTGAAAGGAGAGCTGTCTCAGTAGAGTGAGAAGCCTTGAAACCGGATTATAGAGGAGGTCATTCTGGGAGAGATAGAGAGAAAGTTGTTCAGAAGCTGCTCGTTCGAGGGTTTTGGAAATGAATGAGAGAAGAGAGACAGGACGTTAGTTCTGGATGACAGTAGGGTCAAGGGAGGGTTTCTTAAGCAGTGGCTTGACTCTAGCAGGGTTTAGAGGACCTGGCACAAGACCAGAGTACAGAGAGGAGTTACTAAGGGTGGTGAGGAAGGGAGATATATCAGTGGAGATGGATTGGAGAAGAGAGGAAGGGATAGGATCAAGGGGGCAGGAGGTGGCATGGTTAGCCCTCACAAGCTTAAGGACCTGTTTGAGGGGAGCGAAGGAGGTAAGCCGGCAGGGGTCGGAGAGTTAGTGCCAGGAGTACTGCAGTTATTGCCTGGAGGGGGGAGGATGAGCTGATGTCATCCACCTTCTTAGCAAAGAATGTTACAAAATCATCAGCAGAGAGGGAGGATGGTGGGGGAGGTGAGGGAGGGTTGAGGAGAGAGGAGAAGGTGGAAAATAGTTTGCTGGGGTTGGAAGCAGAGGACTGGATTTCAGAAATGAAGAAGGAGGTTTTTGCTGTTGAGACAGCAGAGGTAAAGTTAGAGAGGATAAGATGGTCAGCAGAGAAATCTTTGGGGTACTGTGTTTTTCTCCATTTCCTCTCAGCTGCCCGAATCTCTGTTCGATGACTTCGCAGAGATTCAGACAACCAAGGAGCAGAGGGAGAGGATCGAGGAGGTTTCGAGGTGAGAGGGCAGAGAGAGTCAAGAGCAGAGGAGAGAGGATAAAAGAGTAGTGGAAGCCTCCCGAGGGGATAGGAGAGTGAACTGCTCAGCTGAGGGGAGCAGGGAGAGGACAGCCGAAGAGAGGGATGAGAGTGAGAGAGTGTTTACGTTGCATCGGGTGGTGATAGTATGAGTGGGTGATGGCAGGGGGTTGGGGAGGGAGATGGGAAGGGATAAAAAGTGATGATCGGATACAGGGAGAGGAGTGACAGTGAGATTGGAAGTGCAGCAGGATCAGGTGAAGACCAGGTCTAGCAGGTTCCCTGCCTTATGAGTGGGTGGAGATAGAGAGAGGATGAGAAGAAGTTAAGGAAGAGGGGAGATTGCAGGGTTACCACCTGGATGTTGAAGTCACCCAGAAGAATGAGTGGAGTGCCATCCTCAGGAAAGACGGAGAGGAGGGTATCCATCTCATCAAGGAAGTTACCAAGCTGACCAGGCGGGCGGTAGATCACCACAATGTTGAGCTTGACAGGTAAGGATACAGCAACTGCATGGGACTCAAAAGAGGATATAGAGAGATGAGAGAGAGGAATGACCGTGTGGGTCCATTTCGGTGAAATGAGGAGTCTGGTGCCTCCCCCACACCCAGAGGCTCTGCGGGTTTGGGAGAAAGAGTAAGCAACAGAGAGTGCAGCTGGAGTAGCACTGTTTTCAGGTATGATCCAGGTCTCTGTGAGCGCTAGAAAGTGGAGGGATTCAGATAGACCATGAGCTGAGATGGTCTCAGTTTTCTTAACAGCTGACTGACAGTTCCTGAGTCCTGCAGTAATAGTAAAAGGACTACTTGTGCGCTTTGGGTAGGAAAAATTACCTGGGTTACTACATCTGAATATGCCGTGTCTACGGTGTCTATGGGCTGATGTTACAATGGGGATGGGGAAAAGACACAACAAGATGAGCAGGTAGTTAGTCAAAGAGAAGTAACAAAAAACCCTATTCTCTGGCCTACCCTCGATGGACTCCCGCATATAGACTCCCTAGTCTTTGTGCCCAGAGGCTGCCGCTAGAGCTGCCACTCTAGAGTGACTATGCCAAGAAATACTAGCCTGGGAGGGGGCGAGGCCACACCCTTGCAAATTAGCGTACAACTTCACAGCTGAACAATAAGTCCAGGCCTAGCAGAAAAATTAAACAGCTTTAAAGGTCCTATCCGTAAGTTCTAACTATTACTGACACTGGTGGCCGTTAGAGTAACTGCAGGCAGCGTGTGAACGAGCTGACGCGCGGGCACCATACTCGCACGCGCACAAGCAGCTGCCTGGCAACAGCAGACTGTTGGTTGCTTTGCTCATAAAAGTCACTTGAAAACGGCAACCTGGACAATTTATCGGTCAGATCAGCCTTGAGATGCCCAGGAAGGATTCTGGATGAATTATCAGACGTTATTGTGGCTGGCACAAACATGCCACTGGCATGTTTGGTCATGGTTTGGCTTGCATTGGCTGCGGGGAAATGGATAATGATATTCACGTTACCGTGAGCCAGGAACTACCCTCCTTCCCCTGTAGTAATGCCTGGAGTTGACCAAATTGAACAATCAAACAATGTTTCATAACCATAACGTTAGGCATATTTATGACTGTTATATTCATTATCCACACAAGATGGTAACGTTATTAGTGGAGCTCGGTGGTCATTTCTATAAATCTAAATCAATATGTATTACTTAGCATCAAGCTAACGTTATACTAATGTGCAGTCCCACTGCAGCTAACTGCAGTCAGAGCCTTCTCCCCCGGTACCGTCTAATAGTTGACCAAACTGAACAAACAATGTACCATAATAAGCATAACAGACAGTAACGTTAGGCATATTTACGACTATTACATTAATTATCAACACAAGATGGTAACGTTATTAGTGGGGCTGGTGGTAATTTCTATAAATATAGCTAAATCTATTAGTTAGCCCGTATAGCATCAAGCTAACATTATAATAATGTGCAGTCTCACTGCAGCTAACTGCAGTCAGAGCCTTCTCCCCCGGTACCGTATAATAGTTGACCAAACTGAACAGCCAAACAATATTCCATAAGCTTAACAGTAATGTTAGGCATATTTACGTATAGCATCAAGCTAACGTTATAATAGGCAGTCTCACCACCGCAGCTAACTGCAGTCAAACAATAGTGTTCCATGATCATAAGCATAATGGTAGTAATGTTAGGCATATTTGCGACTGTTGCATTACTTCACACAAGACGGTAATGTTAGCGGAGTTTCTGACCAGGTGGTAAATCCATTAGCAAGCAGCTAACATTATCTGGTCAAAACCACATTACAGCAACTACAAGCAGCAAGGTCCCTCCATGAACTGAAAACACAGCCCCGACTCTAGTTTCCACCCGATGTCGGTCACATTGCTGTCTGGCCAGACGGTCATCACTAGATAAATATGTATTTCTTTTTGTGTGTGTGGAATTTTTGCTGGAGTCTGTGTTGTTGTTACGTTAGCCACTTCCTGTTAGCCGTCTTCTTCGTTTGTATTTCCGCCGGAGCCAAGAGACAGGCTTGTGAACGCGCAGAACGTCACATCCGCCAAATTTGCCGGGAAAGTATAACCCGTGGCCAGCATGAAAATCCTGCAATATCTTTGCAATGGGTGAACGCAGAGAGAACCGGGTGGGCTCGTTTTTTAAGTTACGGAACGGCGCATTC
The DNA here is from genome assembly GCF_964638095.1 of Poromitra crassiceps. NCBI lineage: Eukaryota > Metazoa > Chordata > Actinopteri > Beryciformes > Melamphaidae > Poromitra > Poromitra crassiceps. The sequence goes on from NC_139637.1 coordinate 30,237,730, forward strand.
ACTCATTGCTAATAGAAAACACATTTATTTTCCGGCCAAACTTACGGATAGGACCTTCAAGCACTCAGTATCAATCACTGACTAATTACCCAGTATAGCAGAGAATGTGCAACAATACAAGTCTACTCACCAACAGGCAGCAATAAAATCCACCAGAAACCAGGCTGACAGAAAGTTAGAAGCAGAGTGAGAACCTTCTGAAGACAAAATGTCAGACTGCGATAAAGCATCTAGCTCACTGATTATATAGCAGGGGGCTAAGCCACACCCTTGCAAATTAGCTTACAACTTCACAGCTGAACAATAAGTCCAGGCCTATCAGAAAAATGAAACAGCTTTAAGCACTCAGTATCAATCACTGACTAATTAATTACCCAGTATAGCAGAGAATGGCAACATTACAAGTCTACTCACCAACAGGCAGCACTAAAATCTACCAGAAACCAGGCATATGAAATGTCGTATGAACTTGTATCTCAGGGTTAATGTATTAGCTGTCACCTTGGGGGTTAATGTCCTATGATCTGGTGCCCCGGGGGTTAATGCCATATGAGATGGCGCCTCTGGGGTTAATGTCGTATGAGCTGGCACCTCGGGGGTTAATGTCGTATGAGCTGGCACCTCTGGGGTTAATGTCGTATGAGCTGGCACCTCTGGGGTTAATGTCGTATGAGCTGGCACCTCGGGGGTTAATGTCGTATGAGCTGGCACCTCTGGGGTTAATGTCATATGAGCTGGCACCTCGGGGGTTAATGTCGTATGAGCTGGCACCTCTGGGGTTAATGTCGTATGAGCTGGCACCTCTGGGGTTAATGTCATATGAGCTGGCACCTCTGGGGTTAATGTCATATGAGCTGGCACCTCTGGGGTTAATGTCGTATGAGCTGGCACCTCTGGGGTTAATGTCGTATGAGCTGGCACCTCTGGGGTTAATGTCGTATGAGCTGGCACCTCTGGGGTTAATGTCGTATGAGCTGGCACCTCGGGGGTTAATGTCATATGAGATGGCACCTCTGGGATTAATGTCGTATGAGATGGCACCTTGGGGGTTAATGTGGTATGAGCTGGCACCTCTGGGGTTAATGTCATATGAGCTGGCACCTCGGGGTTAACATCGTATGTGCTGGCGCCTCGGGTTTGTAGTGAAATTTATATTCTCTGCATAAAGATCAATAAACTAGAATTTAAAAGGTATAACAATTATTTATTTACAGAAACAGAGTCTAACACAATCCTGGGCACCTCCTTTTCTAACAGACTGACCCCGTGCTCAGGTCGTTCACACCTTATATCACTTCTGAAGAGAAGCCATGTTTAGGGCACCCTACTGCAGATACAACGCCCTCTAAGCAAAGGAAGATTAAGCAACTGCATATATATATATATATATATATATATATATATATATATATATATATATATATATATATATATATATATATATATATATTCCTCCACAGGGGTTAATGTCATATGAGCTGGCGCCTCAGGTGTCAATAAAAAATAGTGATTTGTGATTTGTCTTAGCCCCCCCGGGCCAGGCAGAACCATCATGGCCCCCGGGCTGCATAATGCCGGGTGTGCTCTATAGACGGTTTTCATGGAAACGTTTCAAACCTAACTCATGCTCTGTCAGTAACTGCACTAGCAAACACTGAACAGAAAGTAAGCTGGCGGCTATTTAGAATGTTTATGTTGGCGAATTGAAACCATCTATAGGTGGTAGGAATGTCACAATATTATCATTTCTACTTCAATACCAATACAGAGGAAAATATCGATACTCGATACCATTTTCGATACCACGGGAAGGGGGGCATAACGACACATCAAGAGGCATACAAATAAAGTTAGACAGACGCACACTTCTCCATAATCTATGCCTGATAAAACTTTGAACTTAGACAGCAGATTACCCCTGCTCTAGCCATCAGAGCACGTTTAGGTGGTTGAAGCAACAGATACCCACCAATGACAGGGAGCAAGAAATCTGTGATTTTTCATTCAAAGAAAGCACTGATGACATCAAAACTGTTGCAAATGAGTATTGTATCCATTTCAAATTTGTAGTATTGATACTTATCGATCCTATCAATAACTTTTGCAAATGAGTATTGTATCCGATTCAAATTTTCAGTATTGATACTTTTCAATACTATCGATACTCTTGACAAACTTAATAGGCGGGGGGTCCAATTACTTTTCAGCATCGGGTGTCGGCTTCACCACGGATTTGGGTGGGGGTAGTTGCTCTCTAATGACAGGCAGGCCCTGTGAGCATATTTGTGATTTATTTTTCGTAATGTTTATCTATTTGTATGATGTCGTTTAAGACATTGATTGTGACAAAGAGAAGATACTAGGACAGAGAGTGAAATGCTGTCTATTATTGACTGTTTTTATCCTAAGTCATATTTGAATTTTGCAATTTGTTTTAAATGATCGTATGATGTTATGCGTTACTGTCTGTCATCATAGGTCAAGCGTCTGCGCAGCGTGCGCATCCTGTCTGGCTCCAAGGAGAAAGACCGTAACCTGCGACGCATCACGCGGATGGTCCTGGTGGTGGTGGCAGCCTTCGTGGTGTGCTGGACCCCGGTGCAGATCATGGCGCTGGCCCAGTCTCTGGGCTTCAACCTGGGCAGCCTGTTCACCCTGGTGCTGATGCACTTCTGCATCGCTCTGGGCTACGTCAACAGCAGCCTCAACCCTGTGCTCTACGCCTTCCTGGACGAGAACTTCAAACGCTGTTTCCGCGAGTTCTGCAACCCATCGCCGTTCCGCCTCGACACCCAACAGTCCGGCAGGTAGGGATGGGGATTGATACATGTTCAAGACAGCTCGGAACTCTGAAGTTTCAACTCGGAATTTCTGACCTCTGACATACAGTAGTTGCGTTCATGCTGTTTTTAAGTTTTAGTTACAAAAGCATACACAGGTAGCTGATTTCATTTGTAAAACTAGCTGTTGAATTCAACATATTGCTATAATCAGAGCGAAATATAAACAATATAAACACATATTATACATTATACATACATTACATTACGTCATTTGGCAGACGCTTTTATCCAAAGCGACTTACAATATTGCATAATTACACTTCAAATTAGGTCAACAAACACTTTCATGACGTCAACTCGGACAAACCAGAGCTCTGAAATGATACACAAATTTCTGACCTGTAATTCCGACCTCGACAACTGTTCAATAAATTTTCGCAGCTAATTTTTTCCCATGTTCCGAGTTGTCTTGAATGAGATATGAGACCTGGTTCCAAATTTCTCAAAACCTGAAACTCAATAAGCTTACATTATTTATATAACATATAACATTTTATAACATGATTTATTATTTATTCTAAAAGGAAAAAAAGGAAGGTCCGCACACTGGAGCTCCAATTACCTTTTGATTAAGCCATCCATGGCTTAATCAAAAGGTAATTGGAGCTATTGTACTGTTTTTTGGTTGCTGCACCTGCTTTACAATCAATTACTTTGTTATTTATTCTAAAAGCAATATCAGTTATGTTTATTGTCATCTCATCTTTCCACCAAACAATAGAAATGTATCGGTAGTGGTATTGATAAAGACTCATTAAGCAGTCTCGAAAATGGTATCAATATTAATAAAAAATTAATGATCCCCATCTAGGATGAGGAGCATCGCCCGGGAGGTGGCGGCCGCCTACAGCTGCAAGACGGGAAATGGCGGGGGGCCCGGGGGAGGGACACCCAATCCCGCATGACTAGGCGTGGAGCTTCCTCTGGTGGGGGTGGACCCCCAGCAGAGGGGAGAGATCCCGGGGACGGGGAACTCCAACACAGAGCTCACCCAGATCACAGCACTCTAGCGGCGCGAGCCCTCCCGCCCCCCAACAAGACGACTGGCCTGGGGCGGGGGGGATGGGGAGGGGAACAAGGGGGGGCGCATCGATGATTGGGTTGGGGGGGAAAGGATTTAGGGATGGGGGCGAGGAACAATGAGAAAGGATGAGACACTGCCATTTCTCAAGACTTTCTGAGTTGCAGAGTTGGCGTATAGAGATTGGTAGCAAATAGTTCAAATATTATACTAGAAGTTATCTTTATAAGTAAAAATGGGGCATGTTGGGGAGGGTGTTTTCAAATGCAGGAAAAGAGTGCATCTTCAGACTGAAGGAAACTCAGAAAGACTGGCTTGTGGGGTTATGAAAAATTATCTAGAGATAGAGAGGTGGAGTGAACAAGACATCTGAGGAAGTGATTGCGAGGACACATGTAGAGAAACAACAGATGGGGGAGAAATTGGAAAAGAGTTGGGTTGACATGGGAGTGCAGCTTGGAAACAGCCTCGGACACAGAAACTGGAAATCGAGGCTCGTAGCCACGTGCTGCATTTCTAGAAAAGATGGCCAACTTGGTACATGAGCGTGAGGGTCTCAAGGGTTGGGGTTACAGTTTGGGAGTATTCGGAGAACAGATATAAACAGTGTGGTACGACCACAGGAAGCACTGTCCAGTGAGGTAAGGGAATCACCAGAGAATCTGTCGCAAATCCTTGAAAGCACCACACTCTACATTAACCACTGGCACATCTTGGTGATGGAAATGATGTCAACAACATTGGGAGCAAGGATCATGGCTCTCTAGCTGAACAGGAGTGGATCATGGCTCTCTAGCTGAACAGGAGTGGATCATGGCTCTCTAGCTGAACAGGAGTGGATCATGACTCTCTAGCTGTACAGGAGTGGATCATGGCTCTCTAGCTGAACAGGAGTGGATCATGACTCTCTAGCTGTACAGGAGTGGATCATGGCTCTCTAGCTGAACAGGAGTGGATCATGACTCTCTAGCTGAACAGGAGTGGATCATGACTCTCTAGCTGAACAGGAGTGGATCATGACTCTCTAGCTGTACAGGAGTGGATCATGGCTCTCTAGCTGAACAGGAGTGGATCATGACTCTCTAGCTGAACATGAGTGGATCATGACTCTCTAGCTGAACAGGAGTGGATCATGACTCTCTAGCTGTACAGGAGTGGATCATGGCTCTCTAGCTGAACAGGAGTGGATCATGACTCTCTAGCTGAACAGGAGTGGATCATGACTCTCTAGCTGTACAGGAGTGGATCATGGCTCTCTAGCTGAACAGGAGTGGATCATGACTCTCTAGCTGAACAGGAGTGGATCATGACTCTCTAGCTATACAGGAGTGGATCATGGCTCTCTAGCTGAACAGGAGTGGATCATGGCTCTCTAGCTGAACAGGAGTGGGTCATGGCTCTCTAGCTGAACAGGAGTGGATCATGGCTCTCTAGCTGTACAGGAGTGGATCATGGCTCTCTAGCTGAACAGGAGTGGATCATGGCTCTCTAGCTGTACAGGAGTGGATCATGGCTCTCTAGCTGAACAGGAGTGGGTCATGGCTCTCTAGCTGAACAGGAGTGGATCATGACTCTCTAGCTGTACAGGAGTGGATCATGGCTCTCTAGCTGAACAGGAGTGGATCATGACTCTCTGTACAGGAGTGGATCATGGCTCTCTAGCTGTACAGGAGTGGATCATGGCTCTCTAGCTGTACAGGAGTGGATCATGGCTCTCTAGCTATACAGGAGTGGATCATGACTCTCTGTACAGGAGTGGATCATGACTCTCTAGCTGTACAGGAGTGGATCATGACTCTCTAGCTATACAGGAGTGGATCATGACTCTCTGTACAGGAGTGGATCATGACTCTCTAGCTATACAGGAGTGGATCATGACTCTCTGTACAGGAGTGGATCATGACTCTCTAGCTATACAGGAGTGGATCATGGCTCTCTAGCTATACAGGAGTGGATCATGACTCTCTGTACAGGAGTGGATCATGACTCTCTAGCTATACAGGAGTGGATCATGGCTCTCTAGCTGTACATGAGTGGATTGTGGCTCTCTAGCTGAACAGGAGTGGATTGTGGCTCTCTAGCTGAACAGGAGTGGATCATGGCTCTCTAGCTGTACAGGGGTGTATCAGGGAGATGATCTAAATGCTGTCAGGCTTACTTGTAGATGTGAATTGAGAATAAACACTTAGGCCCTGTGTCCACAGAAAGCTTTTTATATATATATATATATATATATATATATATATCAGAGCGCTTTGGATATCATGCGCAGAGCACTTCCAACACGCACAGACACACAGCACGCAGAGCTGACTCCGACAGTTAGTAGCTAACATTAGCTAGCTAGAATTTACAATATACAGTAAGGTAAATAGCAAGCTAACATCAACCCAACAAGATAATTCAATTAATTCCCACCGTTTGTTGATCTTTTTAGTCCCGCCTCTTCCTCGATTGTGCTTGGTCGGTCGGAAAGAAGTGACATCGATGAGCAGCAACCAAAACGCTACCCGCCGAGAGCGCTGAAATGCCAGGCGCGGTGCTGGGAAGAGTGCTCCTACCATAGAGAATGAATTGCAGAAAGGCGCTGGCAGCTCAGAAAAAATGCTTTCTGTGGACACGGCAGTGCAATTGAGCTCTTTATCAGTTTGCAGACATTTCTGTTATGAAAGGTGGAGAGGGGTGGACACATCATGGACAACAACACACCCACGTCTTCGTCCGTTGGAGGAATGAACCAAGTGGGAACATAATTTAAAAGCAACGATCATACTCACACTGTGGTTACAAACAGATAACAGAGAGGACAAGACGGAACGTTGGCCTTGTGAAGTAAGTGAAGACTCCAAACACACCCCTGTAACAGCTTGGACCCAAACAAACCCCTGTAACAGCTCGGACCCAAACACACCCCTGTAACAGCTTGGACCCAAACACACCCGTAATGGCTTATTTCTTCTTCTGTCTTACAATTATTTTTTCATTTCCCCCATTTTCTCCCCAATTGTACTTGGCCAATTCACTGTTAGGGTGTCCTGGTCGTTGCCCCACCCCCTTTGCCATTCTGGGGAGAGTTGTAGACTAGCACATGCCTCCTCCGGTACATGTGCAGTCGCCAACAGCTTCTTTTCATCCGACAGTGAGAAGTTTCACTTAGCACGTGGGATCACGCTATTCCACCCAGTTCCACTTGTGACCCTCGTGTCACCTACCTGGACGCCCTCAATTATACAAATATCTCTCTGAGGCAGAGTTGCTCTGGATGCAGAAATTATCTCTTTGGCTGAGTTAAACCTCCACCACATTTTTTCCAGAACATATGTACATTTCAATGGCAAAGAAAGACCTCTAGCCAAACCACAAGTACAAATATAAATGGCAATAACATATTTTTTCGTCCATTCATGACCATTACATTCAGAATCTTGGAAGATCACCAGGCTAGCCAACTGACCTAGATTGCATTGCAGTTAGCAGCAACAGTGTATAATATTAGCTACCTCCTCTCTTACCTCTTGCTATCTTCACTGGGCTTAAACATTACTTAGCCAGAAATTCCTTCTTCTTCAACTCTGGCCATTGAGGTTAAAGTTAACCAAATGTGAATATTTCTGCAGCTCAGCCTCTGAGATCCTCTTCTCGAGCATAATGATCCTTCAAATGTTGCTCAGGACACAAAATGGGACACACGTTATAGGAACATGATGTCTGTTTCTGGTGTGTCCATGACTTGAGAATAGTGTTAATTATCCTGCATCTCAAGGTAAATCTACTTTTCTCAAATTTGTGGCCTGAACATTATGTTAAACCATAAACAGTGGGTAAGGGGATGACTATGGCAAGGTTTTACATGCTTAGAACTGGCCAAAGAAAAAAGATAAAAAGACCCATGGGGGAAAAAAACTGTTGCGAATATGTGTTTAACCCATTGATACCTGATGCAGCATTTGCATGTATATCCCTCATTTGTGTGTGTATCCCTTTAAGACCGCGAAACGTGTGACGCAATTCGCGGTCTTAAAGGGATACACACACAAATGCTGCATCAGAGATCAATGGGTTAAAGTAGCCTACTTAAGAAGCATATGATTCCTTTACCAGACATCTGAGTACAGCCTCAAGCCTGGCCCTTTGCCAGAGCCAAGCGTCAAGCTGTTATAAATAAGAATGTATTCTTCTTCTAATTGGAAATATATAAAACAAATGCTGCTCATAGGTTTATTCAAGTGTTATTCAAGTCTGGCATTTACAACACATCTGTGATTTTAGACACATCCCGTATAGAGAGCCGCAGTAACGAGTCCGGAAATCATCGATGCTAACAGCCCTGGTTCTTCACAGTTTTCGCCTATGGGAGTTTTGAATGGGTTTTTGGCGCGATGCTTCTAATAATCTCTCTGGGCAACGCTGGCTTAATCAAACGCGAACCAGTGTTTAGTAATATGATCTTCACACACGAGGACCACTTTTCAAGATTCAAGATTCAAGATTCAAGATTTTTATTGTCACTCCATGGTACAAGTATCACGTGTGAAATTCTTGTGCTGTGGACTCCGTTTACAACATAGTGCAAATAGTACAAATATAACAGGGCATATGGGTGCAAAAACAACAAGAGACACAACAAGCATAAGGCAGTATAGTGATAAGACAAGTCAGAGACAGTGGCATATTCACTGCACATAGGTGCACGTGTCGGGTGCATACTTTAGACGTGCTTAAACATTTTAAATTCTGCGTATTTGACATACAGGTGCAAATAACATATTCCTTATTAAACATACAATTAAACTCGGCATTTTAAATTTGGCGTATTTGACATACAGGTGCAAATAGCATATTCCTTATTAAACATACAATTAAACGTTAGACATACGTAATGGTAGCAGCTACAGTACGGTACAGTGCGGCTACTACACTATTTGTGTATGTTAAGGAGTCTCGTGGCCTGCGGGAAGAAACTGTTCCTCAAGCGATTTGTGCGTGCTTTCGGAACCCTGTATCTTCTCCCTGAGGGTAGCAGGGAGAACAGGCTGTTGTGGGGATGGTTTGTGTCTTTGATGATCTTCAGGGACCTCCTGAGGCACCGCTGTTTATACAGTTCATGCAGATCTGGCAACTCACATTCTGTTACGTGCTGTGCCGCGCGTCTCACTCTCCGTAGCGCCCTGCGGTCCATGGTGGTACAGTTCCCGTACCAGGTGGTGAAGCCGCCAGTCAGCAGGCTTTCAATGGTGCCTCTGTAGAAGTCCCTGAGGATTTCTTTCCTTAGCCCAAATTTCTTCAGGCGCTTCAAGATTCAAGATTCAAGTTTATTATTTGTCCCCGAAGGGCAATTTGTGTGCAGCAGACATAAAAAGCATAGCGAATACATGAAAAAACAGAACATGAACAAATTAAAACAAACATGGAGCATGGCAGCAGTTTTCCAGCAGAAAAAGGATCAAGTAAACACAGGATAAAAAAAATAAAAAAAATAAATAAAAACAAAAATAAAAACACACCTCAAAGGATCTGTACGATGTACTTAAAAGTAGTAAAGACACGTACAATGTACTTAAAAGTAGTAAGAGACACGTGCATGAACTTAAAAGTAATAAGAGTCCAGGACTATTTGAGCTCACATAAATAGGTAGGTAAAAAATAAATAAAGATATATCTCGAATATAAAATACATAAAGAATATTTATAGCAGCAATACCTACCTAAGAAGAGAGACAAGGAGAGAGAGTGCATCATCTCCCCCGCCCAGCAGCGTTTAAGCTGCACGAGAGACAGAGAAAAGAGAGAGAGAGAGAGAGAGAGTGCACTATCTCCTCCTCTCAGCAGCATTTAAAGCTGTTATGGAAACAGGAACGAAGGACAGTTTATATCTGTTTCTCGTAGCCCTCGGAACCTTTAGCCGAAGGCCCGAAGGGAGCAGCACATACTCTGAACAGAGAGGATGAGTATCGTCCATGCGAATGGACATGGCCTTTTTAAGCACCTGTTTGTTAAAAATGTGGTCCAGACTACTAAAATTTACTCCGGCTATTTTTGATGCCGCTCTCACGATCCTCCCGAGAGAGTTCCTCCCTTGAATACCAAGGTTTCCATACCAACAGATAATAGAAAAAGAGATTACAGACTCGATATAGGCACAATAAAATAGTTTCATCAGAGTCCTGTCAACCTGGAATCTAGCAAGCTTCCTTAGGCAAAAGAGACGTTGTTGACCTTTTTTGCACAGCATTTCACAGTTTAGATCGAACTTCAACTTGCTGTCAAAAATAGTGCCAAGATATTTATAGTTGGTCACCAAGTCTACTGGTTGCCCATGGACAACACTGTTCTGGGGAACTGGGGAGGATCGTCTAAAATCAACACAGATCTCTTTAGTCTTTGAGACGTTAAGTTGGAGGAAGGCTTCTTCACACCAGGACAGAAAATCATTTAAAACCTGGCCATGACCGACCTCATCCCCATCAAGCAGGCTGACAATAATAGAGTCATCAGCGTACTTGATGATGAATCTGTCGGCATGACGGCTAAAACAGTCATTTGTATACAGAATATACAAGAAGGCAGACAAAACACACCCTTGTGGTGAGCCGGTCGAGGATGTTAAGAAGCTGGACAGAGTTCCGTTTACTTTTACTTGTTGTGATCGGCTTGAGTCCGTGTATTCGCTGTTGAGCCTTTTTGACGACAGTGGCGGTGTGGCCGGCCCAAGTCAGGTCCTGGTGGATATTGACTCCCAGGTACTTGAAGCTGTCCACCCTTTCCACCACTGTGCCGTTGATGGTGATTGGGGGGTGTGCGCCCCCCCCCCCTCCTGTAGTCTACAATGATCCCCTTGGTCTTGGAGACGTTCAGAGAGAGGTGGTTGTCCTGGCACCATTGTTCCAGGGCCCCCACCTCCTCTCTGTAGGCCGTCTCGTCGCTCCCCGAGATCAGCCCCACGACTGCTGTGTCATCTGCAAACTTCACGATGGTGTTAGAGGTTTGAGTCGCCACGCAGTCGTGGGTGTAGAGGTCGTACCAGAAGGGGCTGGAGACGCACCCCTGGGGCGCTCCTATGCTGATGGTCAGTGGGGAGGAGGTGAGGTTGCCCACCCTCACCACCTGGCGGCGGTCTGTCAGGAAATCCAGGATCCAGTCGCACATTGCTGTGTTAAGTCCCAGGTCCTTGAGCTTGCATACCAGCCTGGAGGGTACTATGGTGTTGAATGCTGAGCTGTAGTCCACGAACAGCATTCTTACGTAGGTGTCCTTCCCCTCCAGGTGGGACAGGGCGGTGTGGAGCACGTGTGCTACTGCATCCGCTGTGCTCCTGTTGGGGCGGTATGCGAATTGTAGCGGGTCGTGGTCCGGGGGGAGTGTGGGGCGGATCTTTGATATGACCAGCTTTTCAAAGCACTTGCTGGCTATTGGTGTGAGGGCTATTGGGCGCCAGTCGTTGAGGCTGGTCACTTTCTGCTGCTTGGGAATGGGGATGATTGTCGCTGCTTTGAAGCAGGAGGGAACTCGTCGGAGGGAGAGAGACTGGTTGAAAATGTCTGTGTATACGCCTGCCAGCTGGTGGGCGCAGGCCTTGAGGACCCGCCCGGGGATGCCGTCCAGGCCGGCCGCCTTGCGAGGGTTGATACGCAGGAACGACCGGCGCACCTCCTCCTCAGTGATGGTGAGAGGGCGGTCTGGGTCTGTGGGGGGGGGGGGGGGGGAGGTGGGGGGGGTTGGTGGTTAGGTGGGGATGGGAGGGGGTGCTGAGGGGTGGGGGGGAGGTGGGGGGGAGAGGTGGTGGGGAGAGGAGGGCAGTGGGGGGGGGAAGAGGAGGAGGGGTGGTGGGGGGGCGGAGGGGGGGAGGAGAGGAGGGGAGGGGTGGTAAGGGGAGAGAGGTGGCAGGGGGGGGAGGAGAGGAGGTGGCAGGGGGGGGAGAAGAGGAGGGGAGGGGTGGTGTGGGGAGAGAGAGGTGGCAGGGGGGGAGGAGAGGAGGTGGCAGGGGGGGTGGTGGGGGAGGAGAGGAGGAGGGAGGGGGGGGTGGTGATGGGGGGGAGGAGAGGAGGAGAGGGGTGGGAGAGGAGGAGAGGGGGGGGGAGGAGGGGAGGCGCTCTGGCAGAGGGGTCGAACCTGGCGTAGAACGCGTTGAGTTCGTCTGGCAGGGTGGGTGACTCGTTGTTGTTTTGCTGTTTTGCCCCTTTGAAGTCAGTGGCAGCGTGGAGTCCTCTCCACAGGTGTTTGGGGTTGTTGGAGTCCAGTTTTGCTTCCAGCTGCCTGCCATATTCTCTCCGTGCTCTTTTTAAAGTGCTTCGGAGGGCATATCTTGTCTGTTTGTATTCCTCTGGTGTTCCGGAGTTGAAGGCGGTGGTCCTGGCGTGGAGGGCTGCCCGGACGTCACTATTGATCCAGGGCTTCTGGTTTGGCATTATTTTGATTATTTTTTGGGGGATTATGTCCTCTGTGCATTTTTGAATGAAGCCTGTTACTGTGTCTGCATACTCGTCCAGGTCTCCTGCAGCCTTGAACTCTTCCCATTTTATGAGTTTTGAAGCTTTTACATGCCGTTAAATGGGCGGCTAGCTAGCAAACGGCTAAATGAGACTACACTTTTGAGTCGATGTGGATATACAGTATACGTCAATAACGTCACCACTTCAAACGACGAACACGGAAATTCTCTTTCCCTCACCTGGTTCAGCCCCGTTCAGCCCGGGGTAATCAGTGCACACATCAACAACAGTCCAGGTTGAGTGCTGACGTGACGTGGAAGCCTATGCGACAGTGTGTAGTTCTGGATTAGCTTAGCACAAGCTTTTTACTTCTAGGGCTCGCATTTACGCTACAAAACTCATGAAAGTGGTCCTCATGTGTGAAGATTATCCCGCTGAACCTTGGTTCGCGTTTGATTAAACTTGCATTGCCCACAGACATTATTTGAAGCATCACGCCAAAAACCCATTAAAAAATCCCATAGACAGAAACAGTGAAGAACCAGGAAGTTCGGGACTTCCGCATTCAGCCTACAAAAATACGTCATCCCTGCGGCTTTCTATTACTTTTCCGAATAATCCTATAATAAAATTGCCGGCGGGCGGTGTCCGTCTGTGAGTCACGATTTGTGACCAATACCACACCACCCCCCCATGGTATCGTTACCTATATCAATACTGATACCGCTATATTTATGCTGCGATAAGTACATGGTCTTAAATAGTCTTAAATAGTATAAAAGTTTAATTTCTAATTTTAGCAGAGTTAAATTCACTAACGTTCTATGCTCTCTTGTAGCTTCTCTCTCTCTGTCCCTTTCCCTGGTTGGTGTCTCTCATATTTGGCTCTTGGTCAGCACGGGATGGAAGCTGTCTGATGTAGAGGGGAGGCAATTCAGATGATTTCCCGAGAGGAGAAATTCCATTTTGAAAATGCAGTGAGGAAAAATGATCCATTATTCTTTTGAAATGCAGGAGTAGGCTAAAGGTAAAAAAAAAAGAAAAAAGTAAAAGTCTTAAAGGGATACACCACTTTTTTGGAAGTTTAGCTCATTTGCCACATCCCCCCAACATAACCAAGATACACCATGCCTTAGATTTTTAACAGCTGTACCATTAGCCTCCATTCTATGGCGATAATTACTAACTTCACGACTGTAGCTCACTGTAAACTGAGCGGACAGTGCCGGTAAGGCATGGTGTATCTTGGTTATGTGGGGGGGATGTGGCAAATGAGCTAAACTTCCAAAAAAGTGGTGTATCCCTTTAAAGAGCGTGGTGCGTTTTTTTCTTCTACTGGATTTACATTTGGGCTCATGATTAGTATGAAAATCCCCCCCCCGCCCCCTAAAAAAAAGAGCCCCCAAGGCAGAAATATGGAGGGAAAAGGTGGCATTCTAAATGGCCTGGGACATCACTTGTTGCTGGATGTTCTGCTGGGGATGACGACAGGGATGCAAAGTCATGGGTAGTGAAAAAGGTGAAAGATACTAGGGCAGATATAAAACCAGTCAGAAATCATTCTATTTTGGGATGAAAAAGGTGAGTATAGGTGCAGCTATGTGTGATTAAAAAGAATAAGAAAAAAACTATTTTTCTCCCCCAAAATACCATACCTTCCACATATTAATGCAATGTGGTCGCCAACCTGCACCATGCTCTTTAAGTCAAAGAAAAACTTGAAACTAAAACAGAGCTACTTGAAAATCTGACTGAAGTAGCCTGCAGTGACAAAATATGTTTTACTTTGCTACCTCCCACCTCTGTGGTAACACAAAATGGCATATTATAAAATAGTAAACTCACAGATGTTTTGAAAATGACCCATTTTGAGTATGCTGTTTTTGCCAGTTCTGTAGCTGGAGTCGGGATAGAAGTGTATCAGTGGTAGAACTGATTGGGGTTTGGGGACCCAGGGCTGGTAGTCGGGTCATTTCTGGGGTGATTTCTATGGGGGTTGGGGTGGGGGTGGGTGTTGGGACTTGGGGTGTATCAGTGGAGTAAGTTTGACTCCCAGCACCATAGTGGCAAAGCAGGAGGCCGGGGTCACCGCGCTCTGACCCCACTCCTCGGGACAAAGGGGCTCTCTCTCTTCTCAGTGTCTTAATGTGGAGATCAACCCGAAAACACAAGTCACACATGTTACTCCTCTGGTCCTGGACAACTTGGACAATGGTGTTGAATAGTTCAGTCAAGATTAGTGAACATCCCTCCTAAAACTACATTCAAACAACAGAGACAAGACTCTTATTTGCCTGGAAGGGGCAACATCTGGACCGGTTGCATTGACAATGAATGGGAGACTGAGTTTGTGGACATTCATAGTCTTAATAAATGAATCAATTGTGATGTATTATTATTATTATTATTATTATTATTATTACTACTATGGGAAATTTGTCTGGCACAATCATCCAGGCCAAGCGAAAACAGTCATATTAAGACAATACAGAAACAAAGCATGGGCAGACCAGGGTTACGATAGTTTGGAATTTTTCATTTGTTTAGTTTGGAATTTTGCATTTGTTTTTATTTTTATGTCATTTTAAATTTTAATTTCAGTTTGTTGTCAGTTTGTTTAGTTTTTATTTAGTTTCAGTTTTAGTTTAATATTTTTGGTAGCATGCATTTAAGTTCACAACAGGTATTGGGTATAAAAGAAAAAGTTGTGTAAGTCAGTGGTTCTCAACCTGTGTACAGGTACGACTGGTGATACGCGAGGCTCCCTCCCTCTCATACTTTCATATGATGCTATTTTCTGAGGTGGTACTTGGTGTAAAAAGGTTGAGAACCACTGGTGTAAGTCAAACAAATTCCCCCAAAAATCCCCCAAATATATAGGCTACATACGTAAAAAAAAAAAAAAAAAGTTTGAACCCCAGTGAAACAAACAGTCAAAATCTAGACATGAACTTATTTTATTTTAGCTTGTTTTACAAGTATGAGTAGTTCTAGTTTTTTCATGTTCTTGTTGCCCCCCCCCCTCCCCCACCCCATTTTCCTGTAGTTTTAATTTACGATAAAAAATGCATAAATAAACTGCAAAGTCAGTTGGACAATTTGTAAGGAGATATTGGTAAATGTTGCGGTTCCAACCTTGCCATTAACATTGTATTAAATTATAAACGCTCAAATAAGATAAAATAACCAGTCAGCCTCAGATGAACTGTCAATGCCGCTGCTGTCCAGAGTCTCCTAATGTTGTGAATTTGTTGCCGGAGCTCACACATACTTTTTAAACTTTGTATCAAGGGAAGTGCTCCTGTGCATGTCGCTTTTTTAACCATGTCCTGTCCCAAATTTCTACAGTTACACGCTTTCTCACCTGGGAGCTTCCACACGCTTTCTCACCTGGGAGCTTCCACAACACTGTGTCCAGTTTTGGCCACTGAGCATGTAACAGGAGGACAGTTGAGGGTTAAGTGCCTTGCTCAAGGGCACCTCAGTCTAGTTATTGGTATTGGTTGGATATGAATATTGATTTAACTGTGCAGGCTCAAGTAACATGTGTGGATTCTGTTTCAGGGTCGGTGTCCCCTTTAAATGTGTGTGTCTGTGTCTTGTCATTGTAATGGTTCTTGATGGGTTACACTTCAATTTCAAAATATTTCTGTTTGCTGATTGTATAACTTTTGATTTTCATTTCTGTTTTTAACAAAACCAGGCTATCAACTTTTTTTCTCTCTCTCTTTTGTTTGCTATCTTGTACAAATCTGGTTCCTGGATGTGTCTTGGCAGGGCATAATATATTGTCAGTAGCGCTTCTTTTCTTAATTTTGTCTTTTGAGAGGAACAATTCTCTGAACTTACATTGCCTTAAACACCAAGTGAAGTCTGTTACTGAAGCTAGCTCTCTGGCTGGATAACCCCTGTTCTAGTTTTGATTGGTGCTTTGCTGTTAGTTTTTATACATAGTCTAGACCTTCATTTATAAAGCCTCGCAGAACAGGAGCCATACTGAACAGAAGGACAGAACAAAATCTGCTGCACATGCACAATTTATTTGAAAGGGGTAAATCTTAAACCAGCAGTATTTAGAGCCTTTGACAGAAATAAAGAGTAACTAAACCATGTAGTTTAGTTACTCTTTAATTACAAAATGAGATAAACATGGTGGTTCACTGATTAGTCCTGGATTAGATGATAATCCAGGATACAGGCATGTGCCTGTATACCATGCTGCTGTGTTTTAATGACCTTAACCCTGCCTCTGTGTCTGTGTTTTAATGACCTTAACCCTGCCTCTGTGTCTCCGTCTGGTACTGCTCTGACAGAATGAAGTTAGCTTTAGTAAAGGGACACTCCACCGAAAAACAATGCTGATTTATTTTGCACATGCTCTCACAAATAACCGAAAACTGGAAACAGTTGGTCAGTCATTTAATTTGACCGTTATTGAGAGTTGATTTGAGTTAAGTAGTGAACCAGTGATTTTATTTGTGCACAAATTACATCACTGATACAACTTAACTCAAATAAACTCTAAGTGACTGTCAAACTAAATAAATGTCTGCAAAACTGTTTACAGTGTTCGGATATGTGATCATGTGCAAAATAAATCTGCATTTTTCCCCCTGTGGAGTTATCCTTTAATACAGATGTTACTCATTTAGTTTTGCAGTGCTGTTACAGTTCTGCCACAGCTGTAAAAGTGGGGGGTTTCGTTATTTTAATGTTTTCTTTGTTCTTAACAAAAGCCCCTGCTTCGCAAAAGCCCCACTGCTGCCACACAGTACTGCCAAACTGTGTATTTAATGAGTGACGTGTAGTTAAGGCCTCAGCCATGCAGTACTGCTGCCACGCAGTGCAAAACGAAATCAGTAATGTGTAGTTAAGTCCTCAGCCACGCAGTACTGCCATGCAGTACTACAAAATTAAATCAGTAACATGTGTAGTTAAGGCCTCAGCCATGCAGTACTGCTGCCACGCAGTACCGCAAAACTAAATCAGTAACATGTGTAGTTAAGGCCTCAGCCACGCAGTACTGCTGCCACGCAGTAGGCCTACTGCGAAACTAAATGAGTGACGTGTAGTTAAGGCCTCAGCCATGCACTACTGCTGCCACGCAGTACTGCCAAACTAAATTAGTTAACATGTGTAGTTAAGGCCTCAGCTTACCAAACCATCTTGCAGTGCACTTCAGGGAGCAGACTTTCTCTTCCTTTTTCCCCTTAATGTGGATTTATAGCTTTCTGAGATAAACCTGATAGCCTGCGGCTTGTCTTTCTCACCTTGGGCCAGTGCAAAAATGACCTCACCTGCTAGAATCTGAGTGGAGGATAAACACTGATGACAGTAAAATGTCTGCACTGAACAACAAATTAATTCATTTTAGGTGGCGTGGCTTACCTAACTCAGCTGCACCTCTTAATGTCCCCATCGTCTGAGCTCCCATAGAGTGCCCAAGTCACGCCGTCTTCTGGGTTCAGCATGGTACTGTACCTACCCATTCATTGTTCCATAGACTTTTGAAAAATCTTTCTAAAAAAGAATTGACCATAGAACATTTATCTTGGGCTGTTTTCTGTCAAATCACAAGCTGGTGGTAACTGTTTCAGCGTTGAGCCAATGGAAAGAATCTCTGCTCCTCAATGAAACCAATGGGTGCTGACAGCTGCATGTTAGTAGACAAAAATAAAAATGTCCGAGTCCCCCTGGTATAGTATCAATTCTCCAGCTCTATGATCCTTTATGAATATCGGTCTCCTTTTGTACGCCCTATAGCAGACTTTGTGTAGGAAAATGGTTCTTCTACCTGCCTCATGTTTCCACCAGAACACACAGACGTGAGGCTCTATATCTATTTTCGCTTGTCATGTTACAGATTGAAGACGCAGCGATATTTTGTATTATTACCATTTGGTGTTTTGTAGCACAATCTATATAGAGAGTATCCACGATGACTCCACAAGGGGGAACAGAAATCCTCCTGTGTAACAATGCATAATTATCCTGTATGTTAACTCTGTATAGGCATTCTATTTGAATATTACAGTTATGTAAAAGTATAAAATATGGTTGAAGTCATCTTTAATCGTCTGACCTCCCCTCTCTCTCCCTGCCTCTCTTCTCATTGTATAAAACGTCTCCATCGCGGTCCGTGTCATTTCCTCCGTGCGTCCAACTCCGAAGCGCAGGGAGATTCCTTTCATTTGTTTAAATACAGACCACATGAATGTCAAATGAAAACCTATTGAAAAGCCAAATCTAGCAAAAAAAAAAAAGTTGTTGATGTTTGTTGTTATTACTATTATTACTATCAAAAGAGAAAGCAGTGTGGCATCAGTTGTTTTTTGCTGTGCGGGAGATTGTCTGGGACACTATTGATCTATTATGTATTACTTGTGGACTGCATTTCGCTCTCTGCCTGAGTCATGCGATGAAAAAAGTTCTGAGATTGGAGTTGATGAATACGAGGGATTAGCCGGGCAGCATTTTGGTAAACAAACTGCATTTGTCTTACTGTACTGCACAATGTTGTTTAAATTATAAAAACTGCGACAGTTTACACAACTTTAACACGACATACAAATTGCAATATAGGATTTGGATTGAAACTAATGTCTACAACCTGCTTATTACCAACCTGATAATTATCCACATAAGACCCTAAATTACATAGTTAGAAGATTTTTGTGGATTTTGTTTGCCAGGATCTTTAAACAGCCTGGTTAAAACCATCCGGAAATGTGAACTCACATTCTGTTTCGTTTCGTGGTTCATTTCAGTGGGTGGAAGTATCCAGTCGTTCAGCCAATCAGCATCGGATCCAGTCAAATCCAAATCCACTTTGGAAGAATGGCAAAATAACATATTATCTGCCAAGAAACTCTGCGGTTACATACTCCTGTTCTTGTTTAATTGTTGTTATTGAGTCTATTTCTGCAATAACTGCACTTATGGCTGTTTAAACTCAACAAACATTGACATTACTGCTCGAGCCAAGACCACGGAGGCAGCAATTGCTGTTTTGACAGTGGCGTTCCTGATTGGCCGGTTACGATGTCAACTAGGAGGCCAGATGAAAACACGGATGGTTTACCAGGCTACTTTAAACATTCCTCAACATTCTATTTTCTAGAGTGTCATTCCACTAAAATCATAAAAATACTTTCCCTTTTGTTTTGTTTTATGAAAATAATTATTCAAAATGATGTACTATGTACCGTAGATGAAAGCAACAAAATCACTCAAAATCTCAAAATACCCGTAAAACGAATTTTCGACGTTTGGCTCATTACCATATGGTGACCACATTTCTGAAATGAAAATCGGGGACATTTACAGTTTGGCAGTCAATATATCATTATAATATCCAATATTATTATCTATTAAAGTACAGTTTGCATGAGGCATGCAATAGACGCTGTAATTCTCCCCATGCGTAATTTGGATAGGCCTATCTCCATTGACTGTATATATTATCCCTATCGAACAACAACACCATCACATCGTATACCTGTTAAAAACATGTGATTTGATGCAATTCGGGTTCTTTCGTTGACTGGACAATAGAAACGTGTTTGCAGCGGGGAAACGGGGAAGACAAGAGAAAAGATGAGAGGATTTACAGTGGACTCAATTAAAACTCTGTGAAACAGTGAGACTTGCCGTGCCGAGGACAGATAGAGATGGAGAGAGCTTGTCGACAGATCGTCTGTGGTGCCCCAACGACCCTCCGGGTTAGGGGATAGGCGAAGGTGTCCAAGTTTTCTCAATTCATTTGCCATTAACCCCTCTTTGCGATGTGATCAGTGAATTATAGTTGATTGCCTCACTGAATAATCTGCTGGTTACCCATTTTTAGCAGCAGAATTTGATGTCCTATAGCGTGGCACGTCCGTGCGTAATGGTGTATCCAAAAGGAATTCCTATGCACTGCGCTGTGGAGATTATGGTTACGCTCAAGGGCAGCGGGGTATTTTAGCGCTTAAGAGGTGCTTTTCAAAGCTCTTAGCGCAAAGTAATTGCGCTGACGATAGGAGAATGCCATCTGTGTCCCGGACATGCCTGGTTTGGCATGTGGCACGCCTACCACATGCATGTCCAGTACAATTATAACAGGCATAGAGGTAATAGGGAGAATACAAATGTGCTTGTGCACGCCCCCAATTTGCGTTATGTGCGGGTTAAACGAGCGCAAAACAAGCACAAACGCTAAATTATCGCATTTGCGACAATAGGGCCCGAAGACCATGAGGAACACCATTAGAAAAATTCATGCTGTGATTTGCTATCAAAAACTTTTGATAGATAATTGGAGATTTCTGTGAGAATTAAATTTTTTGGCAGTTGGGTGGTGAGCGGTTCTGTTCTGGAAAATGCTCAGAACCCCCCGTATTGTCACCATATACCTAGGAAACCCATACATCCCCTGAATGGCCTAGGCCTCTAGTTTGTGGTTGTAAAATTACATGATATGATATGAGCATCTTCACTCCCTCTGGAGCATCTGAAAGACAGTAATGTCGGCCACAGACAAGGGGTGGAAAATCTGGGAAATTTTCGGGGACAGCTCCAGCCGGGGACAGGTAAATACAAACGGGGACTATCCCTGAAAATTGGGGACATCTGCACTTACATTACCAACGATGTGCAGCAGCAACATGTGAAGGGTTCTCAAAGCTGGCCACCCCACACGCGCCCACACACACACACACACAGACAAAAACAGTATCGCTAACCACAAGACTAGAGCATCAGCTAAATGCCTGTAAAGTAAATAAATCTAGTTACAATTTGTACTTCAGGTGGGATTTCAAGTTACAGAGCTTTTTTGATCACATGACTCTGGCTGGAGCTACATAAACTTCCTGGTTCCTGTTCTGCAGATGATGGACCGACCATGCTAGCTTTGATGGCTTGTTGTCGATGCTAAGAGCATTTTTGCTGATGCTTGGATTTTAAATTGTATATTTTTCTCTGCATATGAAATGAATAAACTAATCAAATAAATGGCAGCAATGTATTGGCAATCATTACTGTTTGCTTGATGTTTATTAGAATTCTAAATGGGGTTATACATAAACACTGAATGACTCAAACTGGCATCCTTACACATGGCTAGCAGCTGTTTCTCAAGCAGCTCTTACTCTGCTTAACTTCCATTCATCAGCTTATAATTAACATTTTGGATCATGAAAGCCTTGAGGTGGCATCCTGGGGCATCCAATCCACCTGTTTATCTCACTGAGCTGCAGTGTATGGAGTGTAAAGGTCATTACACGCCGGGAGCGTTATTTTCATGATTAATTCTCACGTCAATAATATTTTTCGAGCCTATTATCAGTCAATGCAATCGTGCATACCAACGGCGAAGTGTCGCTGAGCGTTATTGCGGTGTTAATTTTTTCGGGCCACGGTCGATCTTTCAGAAATTCGCATCTGACGTGTACACATCTGTTGCTGTGATTGACAGGTGGGTCAAAATTCGCAATTTCGTGCTGTATATATTCGCATCCCTCTTGGTGTGTAACTTGGTGCCTTCTCTGCTGTGAGACTGCGTGTCTTTGTGCTGGCAGGGGCAGCGGGGACAGACATTTCCGGGCCTGGTGTGTTCCCGATACCCATAAATGTCGTCAAAATAATCGGAAATAGCTCCCCAACAAATACAAAAACATGACCATATATAACTTATGTGTTTCAATCAGGAGAGAATAGATACATGTTCAAATAACATTTATAGATTTGGCGTTTAACTCCATGATGATGCTCCTCCTGTTTTTTCTTTAACAATATATTGATTTTTTCTTTTATAACATAAATGTCAGACACAAAAATAATAGTAAGACCATTAACATAAATGAAGTAAGTGAGAGAAAAGAAATACACAAGACAACAATTATAAACACAAGGTTCCCACATCGTTTCACATATCAATTTCATCCCTAGTAAGAACATCTCTCAACTGTGTCATAACATCTATGCCATAACATACATAAGAGAAAAAAACAAGTATATATACGGTGTGTATATGTATATATATATATATATATATATATACTCTATATATATATGTGGTCACAGTGATGGTACCTTTGTCCTTTGACCACCAAAATCGAGAATCAGTTCGTCCTGGACTCCAAGTCGACATTTGAGCCAAATTGGAAGAAATTCCGTCAAGGCGTTCCTAAGATATCGCCTTAAAGAGCTTGGAAATGGGGTTCGTGATGCCAGTGACCTTGAACTTTGACCTTTAACCACCAAAATCTAATCAGTTCATCCTTGAGCCCAAGTGGACGTTTGAGGCAAATTTGATGACATTTCATCAAGGCATTCCTGAGATATCGCGTTAACGAGCATGAAAGGAGTGGTCATGAGGTCACAGTGACCTTGAACTTTGACCTTTGATGACCAAGATCTAACCAGTTCATCCTTGCATCCAAGTCGACATTTACGCTAAATTAGAAGAAATTCCGTCAAGACGTTCCTGAGATATCGCGTTAACGAACTTGGGGATGGCGTTCGTGAGGTCACAGTGACCTTGACCTTTGAACACCAAAATCGAATCAGTTCATGCTAGCGTCCAAGTCAACGTTTGAGCCAAATTGGAAGAAATTCCGTCAAGGCGTTCCTGAGATATCGCGTTAACAAACTTGGAAATGGCGTTCGTGAGGTCACAGTGACCTTGACTTTGACCTTCGACTACCAAAATCTAATGAGTCCAAGTTGACGTTTGAGGCACATTTGATCGCGTTAACAAACATCGGACGGATGTACGGACGGAGCAGTGGCGGCTCCTGAGCTCGAGAACAAAGGGAGGACTCTCGGCGGCAACCTTTCTGCAACCAATCGATTCCGTATTTCTTCTACTTTCATATGATATAAAGATCACCACTCTAGCTTTAAAAATGAGCTAGCTGTCAGCCCTTTCATTTTATTTATTTTTATTAGCAAAATGACAGGCTATGCAGCATGAAACATATTAATACGAAAAAATAGCACTGCTTGGTGGACCATTTGCACACCGAATTTACTAGAAGACCCGGATAACTTGAACTTAATTGACTTCCTTGCACATCCATGCCGTCTGTAACCGCGTGCAGCCGATGACGTTGCAGTATCCCATGTGTCTGCAGAGATGTCTGTGTCCACGCGCGTCCTGCACCAAATCCATTTGGAAAGTGAAACGTGTGTTTTGTGTTGCAACTACTGCCTGGCTTGTGAGCTAACTTACTGCTTGATAAAAAAAAAAAGAAGGGGAACATATAATATGCTACTGTCGTATAAATCTATCCATTTTAGTGTCAGTGGAGTCATCACTTCCTAGTTTACAGTTATCACAACCTAGCTCTTAAGGCCATGACAAAGAAGGGGAAACACGGTTTTAACAGTGTAAACAAAAGTAATTTATTTCAAATAATTAAAGTTTAAAGATGAATCAACCAAAAATAACAATAGGATGTGTAAGTCAGTTAATCAGTGGTGTGAGTGAGTGAATGTGTGAGAAGATAAGTATGTGGTGTTGTAATAGAAGGGGCAAAATAACAAACAAAACGGCCAAGGCGAACAAAAGGTCTGCTGTCAAGCAGGGGAAAGCCTCCACTGACTGAGGAGCAGTCAGATGGTTAGGAGGCCTCTGGGGCAGTGATCAGGTGCTCCCAGTTACCCTGATTGCTCCTCCTGCCTGGACCTGAGGGAAGACACACAGGGGGAGACAGACAAACATACAACACAGGCCCAGACAGCACATAGAGGGCCGTCACAACAGTAGAGAGGTGGAGGAACCATGGATTCAAGCGTTGAAGATGAGATTTTGAGACCCATGCATAATTGGACAATACAATGTCAATCTTACCAATCTATCCAATCAACAGCCAATTTGGTTGTTGATTGGTAGTGATTGGTGAGGGTGGTTGAGGCTTCACTGTTGTGAATTGCGTGTCTTTCGACCAATCATAGATTAGCATAAGATGAATTACAAAGGAAAAGAAACGCCCAAGGCGGTTTTAGGTTTTAGGCCCCGAAATGCGCTGCCAGAATGGGCGTTTCGGACTTAAATACCGGCCTAACGATATCTTCCCCCCTGGCGTTATTTTAGCGCTTAGCGCTTTTCAAAACAGGCCTTATTCAGTGCGCCGCGGATATTACTGTGCGTATTTACGCACAGCTCTCCTCTGCCGATCTCACACTCTCTCTCCCTCTCTTGCACGCCTCTATCTCTCTCTCCCTCTCTCTCGCGTGTCAGACAGGCACAAAGACCGATGGAAAAAAGTTGTTATATCGTAGTTTTGAGCTCCTGTCATTCAGAGGCTGTTGAGCCACATGTGAAATCTCCCAGCATGCATTGAGGCTAATCCATTTGGACAAGAAATAGCAACCAAATCAGCCTAAATAGGCTAAGTGGTAGATATAAATAATGTTTATATTAACACATTCACTGCCAGCCGTTTTTTTTTTACTGTAGGTAGCTTCTGCCAGAGGTTTTTTTTGAGGATTCTGGCTCATCTTTCAAGAGCCGAGGATTCTTTTCTGCTAAGATTTTGTGAACACAAAATATCTCAAAAGAACTAATAGAATGTGTGCTTTCTCTGTCTAAAAGAGTTAGTTTGTAGAGTTAGTAGTTATGTAGATATTAGCCGTTGAGTACAGCATGGTTTCAGCGTCTGAGACTGAAAGCTGAGATAATCGCAGTTTTGTGAAATTCAATCAAACAGGCAGAACAGTCACTTTAACCATTTATTTTTGGCATCAGACATCTAAACAATATAGTTCTGAACCCCCTCTCCTTCAAACTCCTCCCTCCGTGGGCGTGTCTCTGGTGGCTTTCAGCAGCGTTTGTCACAAGCGAGTTTTCTGCTGCTGCTGCTGCTGCGAGTTTGAGCAGTCTCCCTCCCTGGCGGCCCCCTCGTCGGCGAGTCTGGATGGGGCTGCTCGTTTCTTGGGTTTTCGGTTGAGAGCTTTGATGAAGCTTTGTGCGATTCTAGGCTTTATGCTGCGTGTTTCAAAGTGTGTTTTGCACCCAGTCTATTTTTGGAACCCCCCACCGTTGTGCGCCCGTGTGCACCAGCGCGAAAGCGTTTTCGCCTACAGTATGAGAATGAGGCTCGTTCGTTTTCGGTTGTGAGCTCAGCTGGAATGAAGCTGCTTGCGATTCCTTTCTGCTGGTGTTTCAAAGTGTGTTGCACCCATAATCTATTATGCAAATTTGCAATCCCCCACCGCCAGCTCCCAAGCGCGAAAGCGAAAGCGTTTTCGCCAATCCATTTTCATGAGAATGGCTTCCTCACACTGCTTTTTGCTTGGCTTCCTCTAGTCTGGAGAGCACTGTCGCTACTTAGTGGGTCGGTGGAATGGGTTGTACACGTTCGGTGGCTCCAATATTTATATAAGAGATGTAAAAGGGTTAGATCAACGTCCCACCGTCAAAATTTTTTTTTTTTTTTGACGTATCAACACGTCATTGGCAGTCAACCGTTGGATTTCTTTTGACGTATCAACACGTCAATGGCAGTGAACGTGTTAACACGTTCACTGCCGTTGACGAGTTAACTCGTCAAACAGAAACCAAGGGTTGACTGCCGTCGACGAGTTAACACGTTCACTGCCACTGACGTATTAATACGTCAAAAAAAATCCAGCGGTTCACTGCCATTGACGTATTAACTCATTCAGGGCCAGTTTAGGACTGCCAATATTTAGCACAGGCCAAAGATTTTCATAATTGTTGGTCATCTTTCAAGACCCACAGTAAATTATCTATTAGCACCAGAGTGATTTGCAATACCTCAAAATGAAGATGTACGTCTCTGGGTTCACCAGGAAAAAAAAGTGAGCTTTTAGCATGTTCTGTACTCTACTTATAGCCATTTATATACACCCTGTTTTCCCCCAATAGGTCTCCCTGAGAAAATAAACAGGAGAAAAGGCAATTTTTGTAAAAGGGCACATTCTCAAGCAGAACTCGCTCTCAATTCTTTTATTTTGAACTGTATTGACATCAGACATGTAAATACTATTCGTTATGACACAAATGGAAAAAAAAAATATATATATATATATATATATATATACACATGAAGTGCTTTTTTTTTACATTCAACAATACAGCAGTGTGAGTGAGTGTGCAGACAGACACACAGACAGACAGACAGACAGACAGACAGACAGACACACCGACAGACAGACAGACAGACAGACACACACACACACACACACACACACACACGATCCCCCTTCGTTGCGTGATTTCTAACCCCACATAGGATAAGCAATAACCACGCCCTGTGGCGCCGGGATTGGCCAGGAGCAACACTGGAGGGCACGCAGCCCAGCGATTTCATGAAGCTCTTGAGAACGGACAGCGGGCTGCTGTGAATGCCGCTTCTGCCTGCCTAGCTGTTCGTGTGCTGCTCGTCCATGTCTCCCTGTCCTATCCTCCCTGCTATCGTTCCCGTTTTCCCCTCGGCTATTCAACACGTCCTCACCGCCCTCTGATCACTGCTGATCGATCATTTCCTCATTCCTCCGATGATCAAACGCATCTGTGGATTACTTTCTCCGGTTTTCTCCGGCTGACACACAGGAAAGCGACCAGCTCCTGCAGCGCGCGAGGGGCGTTTCAATGGCGTTTCTCCTGTCTGCACAAGGCAAGCTCCTTATCCGTTTTCTGATATTCCTCCTGCTCAATTTCAAAACAACAGCTGCGGTATGTGTTTGTTCACGTGTTGTCTTAGATGATAGGGACCTGATACCATGTGACAGGCTGGGGAAGTGTTTAAACTACGCCCTGCAGTAATAAAAACAAAAACACGTCAAACACGTCATTGGCCCTCTGGGCTATTCCTGATAACACGTCAAAGACGTCATTGGCCCTGAATGAGTTAATACGTCAAAAAAATGATTTTTTTTTTTTTGACCGTGGGATGTGCATCTAACCCTTTTACATCTCTTATATAATTATTGGAGCCACCGAACGTTTACAACCCATTCCACCGACCCACTAAGTGGCAACAGTGCTCTCCTGACTAGAGGAAGGCAAGCATTTTTTTAACTTGTCACGCCATTCTCACCCCAGCCATTCTCATGAAAATGGATGGGGGAAAACGCTTTCGTTTTCGCGCTGATTGCTGGCGATGCGGGATTGCAAATTTGCATAATAGATTACAGGTGGAACACACTTTGAAACACGCAGCATAAATATGACCAGAATCGCAAAAGCTTCTCTCAACCAAAACTCCAAGAAGCGAGCGAGTCCATCCAGACTTCCTCAAACAGCGGCCGCGCAGACAGGCACAGGACAGCAGCAAAGCAGTGAGACTGGTGACAAGCTTGTGACGGCCGCTGCAGCCAAGAAGAACGCCCACGGAGGGAGGAGTTGGAAGCAACTCTCCCTCTCCCTCTCTCTCTCTCTCTCTCTCGCTCTCTCTCTCTCCCTCCCTCCCTCCCTCCCTCTCTCTCTCTCTCTCTCCCTCTCCCCCTCTCACTAGGATTAAACCTAGTGCGTCTCCCTCCCGAGAGGGAGGGAGAGAGAGAGAGAGGGAGGGAGAGCGAGAGGGAGGGAGAGAGAGAGAGAGAGAGAGGGAGGGAGAGAGAGAGAGAGAGAGAGTGCCAAAAATGAATGGTTAAAGTGACTGTTCTATCGAATTTCACAAAAAGCCGTTTATCTCTGAATATTTTTTCTGACGCTGAAACCATGCTGTATTCAACTGCTAATGCTTACATAACTACTAACTCTACAAACTCTTTTAGACAGAGAAAGCACACATTCTATTAGTTATTTTGAGATATTGTGTGTTCACAAAATCTTAGCAGAAAAGAATACTCGGGTCTTGAAAGATGAGCCAGAATCCTCAAAAAACCCCTCTGGCAGAAGCTAACTACAGTAAAAAAAAAACGTCTGGCAGTGAATGTGTTAACACGTTAAGTGCCATAGCCGAGATAATTCGTCTTACATAATCCAACGCTTGAGTGCCAGAGCCGAAATAACTCGTCTTACATAAACATTTTTTTTTTTTGACGGTGGGACATCAATCAACAACTTTTACATCTTCGAGATCACTATTGGAGCAAGAGAATGTGTATAATCTATTTTACCGACCCACTAAGTGTTGACAGTGCTTCCCCAGACGAGCGAAATCAAAGAAAAAACTGCCGCGGGAGACAAGCCATTCAAGGAAATGGCGAGGCGATTTTACAGTAATCCATTCCACACTGGTCTTGCCCGAGAGCGGCCGCGCAGGCAGCCGCACACAGTGAGCGGAGAGCGATTTGCAAAATAGATTATAGGTGAAACACACTTTGAAACACCTCAGAAAGGCCAGAATCAACATCTGCCCATCGCCCACGCATTCCCCGGCCCATCTTGACTCGCACAAGGAGCGTCCGCACGCAGGCAAGCAGGCACGCAGGCAGGCAGGCAGGCAGCAGCAACGCGCTTCTGACACGCCCGCTGTAGAGCCAGGAGGAAGGAGGAGAAGACACACGGAGGGAGGAGTTTGAATGAGAGGGGTGTTTCCTGTTGTTATGGAGGAAATTACTGTTCAAAACTATTGTTTAGAATGTCTGACGGTCTTACTGATGCCAAAAATGAATGGTTAAAGTGACTGTTCTGTCGAATTTCACAAAAAGCCATTTATCTCTGAATAAATTTCCAGACGCTGAAACCATGCTGTACTCAACGGCTAATATCTACATAACTACTAACTCTGCAAACTAACTCTTTTAGACAGAGAAAGCACACATTCTATTAGTTATTTTTAGATGATTGGTGTTCATGAATTCTTAACAGAAAATAATCCTCGGCTCTTGTAAAATGAGCCAGAATCCTCAAAAAAAAACCTGGCACAACTTACCTACAGGATGAAAAAATGGCTGGCACTCAATGTGTTAACATGTAAAAAAAAAAAAAAAAAAAAATTGACGGTGGGACGTGGATCAAAGCCCCCTACATCTCCTATAAAAATATGGGAGCCACCGAACGTGTACAACCCATTCCACCGACCCACTAAGTGGCGACAGTGCTCTCCAGACTAGAGAAAGCCGAGCAAAAACAGCAGGAAAAAGCGTGAGGAAACCATTCTCATGAGAATGGTTTGGCGAAAACGCTTTCGCGCTGGGAGCTGGCGCACAACGGTGGGGGATTCCAAAAATAGACTCTGGGTGCAACACACTTTGAAACACGCAGCAGAAAGCCCAGAATCGCACGCAGCTTCATCCCAGCTCACAACCGAAACCCCAGAAACGAGCGAGCCCGATCCAGACTCGCCCGACGAGCGGCCGCCAGGCAGCACAGACAGGCAGCAGAGACTCGCCTGTGACACACGCTGCAGAGCCACCAGAGACACACCCACGGAGGGAGGAGTTTGCGGGGTGCTGTGGGGGTGCTGTTATATTGGAGGAAATTACTGTTCAGAACTATTGTTTAGATGTCTGATGTCTCACTGATGCCAAAAATAAATGGTTAAAGTGACTGTTCTGCCTGTTCTATTTAATTTCACAAAAATGCATTTATCTCAGCTTTCCTTCTCAGACGCTGAAACCATGCTGTATTCAACTGCTAATGCCTACATAACAGAACATGATAAAAACTAACTCTTTTAGACAGAGAAAGCACACATTCTATTAGTTATTTTGAGATATTTTGTGTTCACAAAGTCCTAGCAGAAAATAATCCTCGGCTCTTGAAAGATGAGCCAGAATCCTCAAAAAAAACCTTGGCAGAAGCTACCTACTGTATTGGATAAACTGTTGGCAGTGAATGTGTTAACACAACATGCAATTGTAGAACATTTCAATATTGGACAAAATAAAACACAACCCTATGTGAAACATATATGTAATCCAGGTGGTATATATATATATATATCCCAGATTTAACGTGATTTAGATGAGTGACAGCCGTAACTGTGTCCGCTCCAATAAGACTTGGCTTACTTCACATTTACTTTTACAATAAAAACACATTTATGCAATGACTTTACATAATGTAGGCTATATTTATGTGCATCATCCTACCTGTGCAGCAGCGGAGAGAAAACGATATCATTCTGGAAAAAACTTTCACCAATCTAATCTCATCATGACATAGGGATAGGCTATATTTTTCTAGCCAATGCGTTTAGAACATTCTTTTCACTTTGATCTTGCTATAGTGTAGCATATTTACATGCTTGCAGTATTTAAACTGCAGTGAGATTGGTTTGAGAAGCATAATAATATGGAATAATATATATGGAGACAGCCGAGGATGAAAGAGGGAGGGGGGAGCTCAGAGTGCCTCGACTTTTCTGAAGCCAGACTGGATCGCTCCGTGGAATTGGAGCTTAAAAAGGAAGCTTGTGATTCGTTTACTGCACTTCTCCAAACACCAGGTCGTGCATAATTCTACGCTTAAAAGGCATGGTTATAATGCTTAAGGCCGCATGTAGCGCCGACACGAAAATATCGAGTGCGCTGGTCCACGCCCACTAATATGAGCTGCGCCGGGCGCTAAGCGCTGTTCTAAGGCCGTTGCAACGATAGAGTCCTCTGTCTGCATGCCACCACTGTCCACGGGTGTCAATGTTGGAGCATTTTAAGATCAGCCATGACTTTTATGACGAAAAAACACATTTGATTGATATTTTATTAAAAATATCAAATATATAAAATATCCCTCTCCTCAAAAAACAAGGGGCTCCTCCTCATGCCTCAATAATCTCCTGTAGTACGGACGGACAGACAACCCAAATCCATAATGCCTCCAGCCTGGCTATAACTACTTTTAGATGACATCCCTGGTCCTATTTAACAATATATGTAAAACAAAAGTGACACAATCCAATTTCTTTGTTTTTTTCACATCAAAAGTCAACTATGATGTCTTCATTCATAACGAAATCTACAGTGTGCAAATGTCAGCTAGCACTGTCAAATTTCAATCAATCTTCAGGCTAGGAGAAAATTCCGAGCAGGCAACATGGCTGCCGACATGGGCTGACACACACACACACACACATTATACATAGCCTACATATATAGATGTCATTAGTATATATATATATGACGGCTGCTGTCACCAGGTCCCGCAACTCGTGGCTATCAGTTTTCCACTACAGAGGACCAAAGTCTATTTCTTGAAAAAATGTGGTTTTGCATTTTTTACAATAGTAGGCCTACACCATATAGTATTTGAACTATCCATTCCATATAAAATGAAGACGTTTTGGGATCATACAATTCGTTAATCTTGTCAAATAAGTCGTTTTTTTTTTTTTTTACCTCAAACAAAAGGCTATGTCTTGTATTTGCATACGAGTTTCGATTGGCTACTCTGCTTTTGTTTATATTCCTGCACAGTGGAGAATTCACAGGGAATGCCAGTTGTAACGTTACTAACACCGCGTGTGTGTAGATGGATTGTTGGATTAAAGAAGATTCTTTAAACGTTATCTGCGAGTGCGGTCCGGGCGCAGAACACAGACAGACAACATGCCTACTGATGGCTGCAGCAGTGTGGAGCACTTCCTGGATTTTCCTCCTCGGTGAGTTTGTATTTAATCATGAGTCCTAAAGTTACGTTTTGTTTCTGTTTTAGGACTGTGCAAACATATAGTTATGGATAGATGTGTGTTTTAGCCATAGACTGTATAATATAAATGTTTTAGCACGTTTTGACGTGTGGAGTAGTCGAAGAGTAACAAAGAAAGAAGCGAGTGTTTTGGGTGTCTCCAAAATGGCGGGTCTCTTGTGAGCGATTGTCCCTCTCCAGCCCTTCTTATCAATTCACTAACACAGATCACACCATGGTTAGAATGAATATATGTTTATTGATAAGTGAGTGTGGTGCGATTGCTTGGAGACTCTTCTAGTACACGGCACGGCCGTGTCCGGAACCAGGATTGCTTGGAGTCTCATCTAGTACGCGGCACGGCCGTGTCAGGAACCAGGAACCCGGGGGTTGAGACTGAGTGGGGGTACGTCTCTGGGTGTAGCCTGCTAGGTCCTGCACCCGGGCGTAGCCTGCTAGGTCCTGCGCCCGGGATGGAGACCGCATCCTGGGTGGGAGCCCGCTGGGCTCGGTGTCCCAGGATAACGTACGATCTCCACCTACCCCCCCTGGTTCCTGTGTTCAAAGGACAGAGAAGCAGATTAGGCATGTGCAAAACATATCTTTAACAGTCTGCGGGAGGAAACCGGAGTGCCCGGGGAAAACCTGCGCGCACGGGGAGAAACCTGCAACTCCGCTCGTGCTGCCCGTAGCGAGATGTGAACTAAGGGGTGTGGAGGGGGGGGTCGTGAAGACATGACAAACGGGAGAGAAGTGGTATGCCAGTGAGTATATAAAGGCTACAGGTGATTGAGCTGATAGAAAGCCGGTGTGGCTCGGTGATTGGATTGGAGGAGCGCAGGTGAATGGGTGATGGATTAGAGTAGGTGGCGGTGAGATATGATGCGGACATGGTGTGATCTTGTGTTCCTGAACCTCAGTTATCAAGCTAACTCCATTTCACTAACACAGATCACACCATGGTTAGAATGAATATATGTTTATTGATAAGTGAGTGTGGTGCGATTGCTTGGAGACTCTTCTAGTACACGGCACGGCCGTGTCCGGAACCAGGATTGCTTGGAGTCTCATCTAGTACGCGGCACGGCCGTGTCAGGAACCAGGAACCCGGGGGTTGAGACTCTGAGTGGGGGTACGTCTCTGGGTGTAGCCTGCTAGGTCCTGCACCCGGGCGTAGCCTGCTAGGTCCTGCGCCCGGGATGGAGACCGCATCCTGGGTGGGAGCCCGCTGGGCTCGGTGTCCCAGGATAACGTACGATCTCCACCTACCCCCAAAAGAGCCTCAACACAGCGGGAGCTGGCTCGTCAGATGTCGTCGAGGTCGTCGTGGATGAAGATCGCATCCCGGGAGGGAGCCCGCTGGGCTCGGTGTCCCGGGATAAACGACGATCTCCGTCCACCCTCAGCGAGCTTCAACACAGCAGGAGATGGCTCGTCAGATGTCATCGAGGTCGTCGTGGATGAAGATCGCATCCTGGGAGGGAGGCTCGGTGTCCCGAAGTAACGGACGATCTCCATCCACCCCCAGCGAGCTTCAACGCGGCAGGAGATGGCTCGTCAGATGTCGTCGAGGTCGTCGTGGATGAAGATCGCATCCTGGGTGGGAGCCCGCTGGGCTCGGTGTCCCAGGATAACGTACGATCTCCACCCACCCCCAAAAGAGCTTCGACACGGCAGGAGATGGGCTCGTCGGATGTCGTCGGGGTCGTCGCGGATGTAGCTGTGGTATGCTTGGAGGACCTTCGTTTTTTACGGAGTCCTTTCAGGAGCATGGTGAGGGGGTGGTTGGTGATGTAAAGCGAAGTGCGGTTGAACTTCTCAGCCGGGAGGGAAGCCTGGAAAGTGACGGAGTCATTTGGCGTGGGTGGTGGGGCCATGGGGGCAAGCGACCCTGGAGTGGGCGCCGCCGCAGAAAGAGCATGTGTGGAGGAACCGGCAGCCGGACGCGCTGCAGCCCCTATTCTCTCTTTTTTTCCTTTTCTTCTTCTCTCTCTCTTTCCTATCTTTTCTTCTCTTCTTTTCTCCTTTTGCTTTTCTTTTCTCCAGCGGCCCAAGGTTTGGACCGTGTGTTCTGAGAGGCCCTTGCGTCTCTGGGCGGAGCTCCCGTGGCTCTGCAACCCAGGATGAAGACTGTGTCTCTGGGCGGAGCTCCCGTAGCTCTGCGACCCAGGATGAAGACTGCGTCTCTGGGCGGAGCTCCCGTGGCTCTGCGACCCAGGATGAAGACTGTCTCTGGGCGGAGCTCCCGTAGCTCTGCGACCCAGGATGAAGACTGTCTCTGGGCGGAGCTCCCGTAGCTCTGCGACCCAGGATGAAGACTGCGTCTCTGGGCGGAGCTCCCGTGGCTCTGCGACCCAGGATGAAGACTGTGTCTCTGGGCGGAGCTCCCGTAGCTCTGCAACCCAGGATGAGGACTGTGTCTCTGGGCGGAGCTCCCGTGGCTCTGCAACCCAGGATGAGGACTGTGTCTCTGGGCGGAGCTCCCGTAGCTCTGCAACCCAGGATGAAGACTGCTGCTCTGGGCGGAGCTCCCGTGGCTCTGCGACCCAGGATGAAGACTGCGTCTCTGGGCGGAGCTCCCGTGGCTCTGCAACCCAGGATGAGGACTGTGTCTCTGGGCGGAGCTCCCGTAGCTCTGCAACCCAGGATGAGGACTGTGTCTCTGGGCGGAGCTCCCGTGGCTCTGCAACCCAGGATGAGGACTGTGTCTCTGGGCGGGTGGCTGCGCTGGCAACTGGAGGGGGGGGGGAAGACGGGCCGCTGGCACTGAAGGAAGAGACTTCGAGGGGAGTGGAGAACTGGGGAGGGGAGGGGCAGACAAGGGAAAAACAACATAGGGGTGATGGGGAAGGGGAGGGGGGGGGGGGGGGGAGGGTATCCGGTAGGGGGAGAACAGGAGGAAAGGGGATGACGCCAGTGGCCGCGGAGGCCGTGGCGGAAAGAGGGGCCGCGGAGGCCACGGAGGGAAGGGGCAAGCCGCGGAGGCAGAAGGAAGAGGTTGAGCGGGGAGGGAGGGGTGGGATGCGTGTGCGTGGGGACCCGGGAGAGCGGGTGGTGGACAGAGAGAGGCAAGAAAGGTAGACAATGCATTGTAAACTACATTTTGGTGGGGAAGGGGAGGGGGAGGGAAGGGGGAGGTTGGGGGAGGGGGTGGGAGGGCATCGAGGGGGGGTAGAAAAGTAGGAATGTTGCGGTAGGCCGCCCTTGCTGAGGTGGGCGGCTTCGCTGGCAACTGAGGGGGGGACAAACAGGCCGCTGGCGCTGAAGGAAGAGACTGCGAGGGGAGGGGAGAAGAGGATGCGTGTGCGCAGGAGTCTATGGGTGCGCCCCCGCCGCGCTGCGGCTGGAGGGCGGAAAGGAGGAGGCTGCGACCGAGGTGACATTAGCCTGCTGGCTGTGGCCACAGTGGCGTGAGCCTGAAGGGAAGGGAGGGGGAAGGGAAGGGGAGGCTGCGACCGAGGTGACGTTTAGCCTGCTGGCTGTGGCCACAGTGGCGTGAGCCTGAAGGGAAGGGAGGGGGAAGGGAAGGGGAGGCTGCGACCGAGGTGACATTAGCCTGCTGGCTGTGGCCACAGTGGCGTGAGCCTGAAGGGAGGGGGGAGGGAAGGGGAGGCTGCGACCGAGGTGACATTAGCCTGCTGGCTGTGGCCACAGTGGCGTGAGCCTGAAGGGAAGGGAGGGGGGAGGGAAGGGGAGGCTGTGGCCGTGGTGGCGTGAGTCTGGTGGCTGTGGCCACGGTGCCCTGAGCCTGAAGGGAAGGGAGGGGGGAGGGAAGGGGAGGCTGTGGCCGTGGTGGCGTGAGTCTGGTGGCTGTGGCCACGGTGCCCTGAGCCTGAAGGGAAGGGAGGGGGGAGGGAAGGGGAGGCTGTGGCCGTGGTGGCGTGAGTCTGGTGGCTGTGGCCACGGTGCCCTGAGCCTGAAGGGAAGGGAGGGGGGAGGGAAGGGGAGGCTGTGGCCGTGGTGGCGTGAGTCTGCTGGCTGTGGCCACAGTGCCGTGAGCTTGATGGGAGGGGAGGGGAGGGGGGGGGAAGGGGAGGCTGTGGCCGTGGTGGCGTGAGCCTGCTGGGATGGGAGGGGAGGCGGGAACGATGCCTGGGCCCGACGGGGGCAGCAGCGGCGTGATCCGAAGCGAGCTGGGCAGACCCGGGTCCGTGTGCTGGCGGGGCCCCGGTGCCAAGGCTGAAGGCGGAGGATGGGAGGGGAGGGGGGGAAGCGTGTGCACTGAGAGCTAATGTTGTTTTGGGGTGAACTGTCCCTTTAACGGTCTTGTTTTCTTAGGGAGTACTTAGTAGCAGTAGTAGCAGTACTGTAGCAGTACTGTATTAGTAGTAGCGGCAGTAGTGACTGTTGTGATGCATGGCACCGGACTGTTGTTGTGGTGCGCGGCACCAGACTGTTGTCGGCACTACAGCAGCAACGGCATCTAGCAGTAGTAGCCTAGTAAGTAGCCACGTCTAGTAGTAGCCGTGGTAATAGTGGTA
Organism: Poromitra crassiceps; assembly: GCF_964638095.1. Lineage (NCBI taxonomy): Eukaryota > Metazoa > Chordata > Actinopteri > Beryciformes > Melamphaidae > Poromitra > Poromitra crassiceps. The sequence goes on from NC_139637.1 coordinate 30,274,032, forward strand.
GTAGTCGGAGCGGCTAGTGGTAGCAGTCGTAGTAGCTGTAATCGGTAGTGACATGACGTCGCTTCGTAGTAGTGGCAGCAGCAGCAAGTGGGATGAGAGGCTGTTGCTTAGTGAGGTAAACATTGGCACTGTTCACCCCTCATACGGGTAGTAGTGTTGATTCAGTAAATGCATGGTTTGGAGTTGCTGAAGTCAATGGTAATCGCGTGAGATGCGATGTCAATATACTGTAAGTCACGTCAGATAGTATAGGAAGAGTTTCATGAAAGCTAAACTTGAATGAAAAACAGAAGAGGTACACCTGGCCGTGAAGGCGATGGGTGTGCGCCAAGGAGGGTCAGCTGGAGCCTGGAGGTGAGCGACGGTCCAGTCGGAGATGGTGGTTGGCCATGGAGTGGCCTCGGCATTGCTGTGGCTCGAGCTGGGCTGGAACGTGTCGGCGCGGGGCGCGCGTGGAGGACACGGCTGTCGTGTCGCCTGAGGATCTCCGATGACGGCAGCGGTGTAGAGGGCGGTGTCTGGCTGGAACTGGATGGCGAAGATTTGACGCCCGGGCGAGGGACATACAACGGCGCGTGCCAGCTGACTTTTCTTTTTTAACTATTTTAATTAACTGTTCGCTTGAGTTGAAATGGGTCGGAACGAACGAGTGCGTCTTGAACAAGCAGTCGTGAAGACATGACAAACGGGAGAGAAGTGGTATGCCAGTGAGTATATAAAGGCTACAGGTGATTGAGCTGATAGAAAGCCGGTGTGGCTCGGTGATTGGATTGGAGGAGCGCAGGTGAATGGGTGATGGATTAGAGTAGGTGGCGGTGAGATATGATGCGGACATGGTGTGATCTTGTGTTCCTGAACCTCAGTTATCAAGCTAACTCCATTAAGTTCTTTGGCGGGACATAAACCATAGATTACTCGCCTATTTTCAGATCAACTGTAACAATCAATGAGGGGAAACACGGTGGGTAAACTACCCACATCTGTATTTACTGCTAGCATACCCCATCACACACATCTCTTGTTGAGAACAAAGGAAAACTTTAGCGTGCTAGCGAGGCCTGCTAGCCACGGTGTGTCTGTGTGTGTGTATTTTATTTTTGTTCAGCAGCTTCTGTCTCTTATCAAATCTTTATTCATATTATATCCTATTATTATTATTATATGATGAAACCTTTATTGCCCCTCAGGGAATTTTATCTGCACAAGGAGCCCAAAAAGAACATAATAGGCACACATGTAATAATAATTACAATAATCCAGATGAGAAATGATAAAAGCATGGATACCTCAAAATTAGCCCGCGCGTACCCCATTTGATAAGATTTTGGCTTTCAGATGTTTTATTACAGAAAGTGTATGAAACCCATCACCTAAACAGTAGGCTATTACATCAGGCCCGGTTCTACGGGGGTGCAAAAGCATGCATTGCACCCTTATTTTAATTGTCTGCATGCTCAGTTGAAAAGTAAAAAAAAAAAAAATAATAATAATAATAATAATAATAATAATAAATGCTACAGCTGCACACTTAATGTTTAAACTTGAATTATAGTTGTTGTTTTTCTTTGTTGTTTGATGTGATTTTATGGCTTTTTGGCACCTATATGTAACCTTTTAAGGTTGAGATAATTGTATTATCATTATATGGTCCAAATATTTCAGTAAAGCACTTGAAACACTTGAAATATTCTTGCTTGGGTGGTATCATTCTACTAGAAATGATGGTCAAATGCATTATTTTTAGTAAAATAACATGTCAAATTTTTCGAGTGGGCCCGGCCTTTGGCCGGGCATCTGCACCCCTTCCTATCTAGGATGCACCCCTAGTCATCTTGTTCTGGAACCGGCCCTGTATTACATTCTATCATTGTCTTACTTGTGGCCTGTGTCCCAGTAGCCGTTTTCCCACATGCGTACCGGAAAATTACCTGTAAGTCAATATCGGACATTTCCCTTCACACCTCTCCTCTGGCATGTGGGAATCTATCAGCGAAATTGCCTGTATGGGGGGGGGGAGGGGGGGGCGGCACTGCAGAGCGGGTGGGGAGTGACGTGTCGGCAAAACTCCGAATGGTGAAATAAGTTTGCTTGTTTATCCGTTCACCTGCGTAGCGTTGAAGCACTTTTTACTAGTCTGGGCACCTTCCACCCCGCTTTTTGTCATGGGGGCGTAAACCCCGGACCCAGAATTAACACCGGATGGCAATGCGCCTAACAACGTCTTTGTTGCCGTTAGCTTGACGCGGTGATGTTACCTAAACTAGAGTCTGATCAAAACAAAGCTAGCGTTACATAAAACAAAACGTTTATGCAATATGGCATCTCCGCCACCACCGCCTGACACACCGGTCAAAACGGTGAAAGAGGATTCTGATACTTGGGTCAAATTGTCAAGTTAACGTGAAAGTTGACGAGCTAGAAACGCTGCCATCCGGTCTAGGGCGGGCTCTAGGCCGGAGCCAGTAGGGTGACAAAATCAATTGTGGGCGGGAGCCAGGCTCTTTCTCGCCGAGAAGAGCCTGGTGACGCGAGGTTACTTTTTACAGACTGGCTTCATTTGATGTGTCCGGGCTTGCCTTGGCTGTCGGCAACGTTGCTTAGTCCCTGTCGGGCTGTGACTGAAGGAGGAGGACGGACTGTGGCCAGAGAGCGAGCAGAGAGGAGAGGGGAAAATCAGCACAGCACACACATGAAGCTGACATAGGCTACTGCTCTTATTATCACAAGATCATTTCGCCAGTTTGCTTTAATGTGCGCTAATGATTAGATTATGCCCGCTGGAACATTAAGCAACGTGTGTACACCTCGCCCATGAGAGTGTCGCGCAGAATATGAAGATAGACTAAACCGGGGACAGATCATGACTGATGATTATGTACCTCTGCGCTGCTGCGTGAGACTAGAGCCGTCTGGAAGCGAGAGAGACCAGGAGGGAATTTATTTTGGGAAGATGCTCTGAACAATTTTGACGACGTGGAATGGAAGCGTCATTTTCGCATGTCCCGGTATTACGTGCTGAGTCTGGTCCGACCCGCACGCAAGATCACCCGGTGGCGAAAACCACTGGAAGCGCGTTTGCGACTGGCAATAGTCCTTTGGTGGTACAACACCAGGGGAATATCGAACAATCAGCTGTGTATTTGGTCTTGGACTGTCTACTGTGTGCATTGCAACCTGGTCCACGAAGTCACAGCCCACTGATAGCGGAAAATGCCTTCGGAAATCAGCAAGCTGACATACTGCTCTTATTAGGCTATCACAAGATCATTTCGCCAGTTTGCTTTAATGTGCGCAAATGATTAGATTATGCCCGCTGGAACATTAAGCAACGTGTGTAGGCTACTCCTCGCCCATGATTGAAGGACCGCTGTCGCGGAAAATGACCTGAACCGTTTCCACTTGCGTCCCCTTAAGAGCATACCGCTCTTGTGACTGGCACGAAACTGGTGAAATGTCGGGGACGACGGGGTCGCGCTTATACCGGCACGGCGCCTTTCTCACATGCAGGCATTAGACCACGTACCGGTCATTTTGCGGTACAAAGCGCATGTGGGAAAAGGGCTAGTGTGTCAGAGTGACAGTGATCAGTTGTAGTGGATGGGGAATGGTTAATGTAAATGAGCAGCTATTGTTCACTCCCCCATTGCTCACTGCCTCAGGTGTGAAAAACTTCTCCAACTGTGAGAGCCGATTTCTCAGCTTCTTACTTTCCAGAGTGTGAACAATCAAATAAGCATATCTCCTTCAATTTCTTTCAGATTACAATGTGTGACACATCATTTGAAAGCTTACAGTCTGCCATTTCATCTGTAAAAATCAGAAAAATTACCTCGGCCTAGTTGTGGGTCAAAACGCCAGCAGATGTCACATATATATATATATATATATATATATATATATATATATATATATATATATATATATATACACGCATGCACGCGCGCACACACACACACACACACACACACACACAAGTATAACTTGACAGCATCCTGGACCTGAAGAGAAGTTTCACTTTCCAAATGCCCTTTTTTTAACAGACAGTCTTTGTTATCTAATGTAATCATTTACAATCAGAGAATCAATCAGTTATGCCTCAATACTCCTGGTTCCCTGCTAGCAAACTTCATTTGATCAAACCTGCCTTCATGTTCTAAACCTGGAGAAATCAGCTCATATTAACTTAATTGTTGCCCCGAAGGGAAATGGGCAGATTACAGCAGCACATAACAGATGTTTAGGATGCAGCACAGAGTAAAAAAGGTAATAAAGGATACCAATGAAATTCAATTACAGATGGAGCGCTTCTAATGTGCTGATTTTATCCACAATAACTAAAGTCAGAGTTGAACTGGGAGAGTTACTCACATACTGACTCAGTTACTAATCTATAGATGTCATTAGTAGAATAATTATGCAGAATAATAATGATTCACAATGAATCTCTGTCCTTTTCATATCTCGAGAGCCGTTTGTCTGATCTACTTCACACGCTTCATGACATCACAATTGCTCAGGGGACACCACTGATTACATCACTGGTGACATTATTGCTCATGTTGACAGAGTGACATCACTGATGACAAGACAGGCTTGAACCAGAAAACATCTGGTTGAGTGTGCGGGTGCGGCATGAGTTTGTTCACACTCTGAAAAAAGTGTGCCCATGGGACATCGTCAGAGTCTCCCCCCTAGAAATTTGCGGGCAAAGCATGCAGTTTTCTAGTCAAAATAAAAGCCAAAAATGTATTAATTTTGTTTCTGCAGAATACATTTTTTCTGTTTAAGTGAAGTCTTCCCTCTCCAGGTGTTTCTTGATCAGCTTGCAGCCATGAGGGACCCGAAGTCAACATAGTTTTTCTGAAAGCTGTTGACCTTCTCAGCTAGTTTTCAGACTTCCTGCACTCAGGTTTGACATTAGAGCTGAAAGTGCTGATAAAGGTTACGGCAATTTCTTTGCCTTTTATTGAGGGAGCTAGTTTCAGTCCTAACCTTTAGATCACTGCTGGAAGCTCTGCAGTGGCTGCTGAGACCGTCTCCTTATTACTGTAGCCTATCAGCTGAGTCTATAGACTTTATTCGAATGACATAACTCACGTACGGGCACGCCCACCGCCGCCATATTATTGACATTCCGCAGCGCGCTGTTTAAAAGTGACTGATAGCTGTCATACCTTAGGACGCTAGCCAACGTTACTTACTAGCCTATTTAATGCAGTTTTTACTGCATCAGGAGCTATTTCACAACAGCAGTGTGCTGTGTAATAATACACAGCTGTAGTAATAGCAGCAATAAAAGCCCGGGTGTTAGCTACTGTCCACAAACGTGAAGGGAAAGAGACTAGAGGCTAAGTAAACACTGGCATGCAAGCAAGCGTCAGATCATATCAAACATTTAACGTTAAGGTTATTTACCTTTGCTGTCACGAGTCACGTCAATGTTTGATGATGATGATGATGATGATGATGTCGTTGGTGGCACAAAAATATTTTTCAGACCAATTGCCACAGATGAAATAGTTATAGGGCTCAAAGGATTTGAAAGCCTTCAGCTCCTGAGATGTGTAATCCAATACTGTATTCACAAGGTAGTTATAAATGTCCAGTACGTTATACCTGGCAATATAATGAGTTATATTTACTCTAAGTCAGTTTTTTATAGGGGTCCGCACCTCCGACCAAACTTATTTTTTCATCACTTCTCTTTGACGAAGCCATAACTGTTGCTATATGCTCAGCCAGACTACGTTACGGCTGCGGTTTGTCAACAATATGGCGCCGTCCGGGCTTATCGAATAAGGTCTAAAAAAAAAAAAAAACTCTCGTAACGGGACAAGCCCGTCTTTTATTGTCACACGAACACCACAACACATGCATGCGGCCACAACACACTCATGCTGACGGTGGCCGGTGAAAAGTGTCCTCTGCATTTAACCCATCCAGGCATGTCCTTTCCTCCGGGGGGCAGGCCAGGAGTAGTGGTCGCTTTCTCGTACAGCGCCCGGGGACCAACTTCGGATGTTGTCGTCACTGGTCGGATGACGATGACGATCTGATCTTCTGCATGTTTTTAGTGGGGGGGTTATATACGGAGGAACCCCCTGGGGGAGCACGGGGAGAACATGCAAACTCCACACAGAGAGAAAGGCCCTTACAACGAGATACCCCACCTGGGCAGTAGGCACTGAGGATATGGGGGGAACACAACCACAGCGCCCTTAGTGTCCCAGGCGAGAATCGAACTCAGGACCTTCTGACTGTGAGGCGACAGCTCTACCACTGAGCCACCGTGCCCCCCGTCTATAGACGATATTAATAAGTAGGGATGGGGATTATTAATTTTTATTCGTATTGATAGCATTTTTGAGAGACTGCTTACCAATCCGAGTCTTTATCAATCCCACGATCAATACTTTTCTATTATCTGGAGAAGGAGGTGAGGCAATTAAATTCTTCTTTGTTAGTTTAACGGTGATTGGCAGCATAGACCATATGTAAACAGTGACTGCCGTTGGTTTCTTCGTAACGTTAGCTGATAAAAGTAATTTGCAAACGGCAACCTCGCCAATTGGGCCAGGCCAGCCCTGGGTGTCTGGATGGATTAGCGGACGTTATTGTGGTGTGTTTGGTCATGTCTTGTGTTGGCTGTGGATAAGTAGATAGCACACACACACACACACACACATCCTCGTAATGTATGCACCGCTAACTAATTAGTAACCATGCAATCAGCAGGTCTAGGAATAGCAGCAGCAGTGGCTAATGAACCATAATTAGTGGCAGAGGGGAGAAGACTGAGTGAGAGACTTAATGATGGAGGACAGAGAGAGAGAGAGAGAGAGAGAGGAAGAAAGGAAGACACGGATAGCCTACGGCAGGGTTCACGAAATAGTGTGGCCTGCGCTGGATTGCTTTAGTGCACCTGAACGCAACATGCAATATACATTATGTCATTTGGCAGACGCTTTTATCCAAAGCGACTTACAGTAACATATTTTGTCAGTAATAGAGAAATCAACTATGCAACATAATCTATGACAGCTAGAATTAGAATGAGAATACCGTAAATTCCGGACCATAAGGCGCACCGGTGTATAAGCCGCAGCAGCAAAATTGCCTGTTTGTTACATATATAAGCCACACCGGTCTATAAGCCGCGGGTGTTTTAATGTTTTTTTTTTATTTTTTTTTATTTTATTGTGTTTTAATGTTTAATTACCATATGTAAGGGTTCGTGCACAGAGGGGATTGTCGGGAAAGAGATGGCTGTTTGGGGAAGCTCCCATTTATTAACATTTCAACAAAACAAAACAAAACAAAAGTCAGGTCACTAATCCCCAGACAAAATCACACAACAATAGGCTATATCACACAGGATAAGGTGCAGTCACGGCTGTAAACAAAATAACTGTAAAACAATAATAAAACAATCAGTCAACAGTAGTGAGCCTACCAGAAAAGTCATTAATCCTTGTCTTCATCTTTTAGGTGAAGGTGCAGCAAACGGCTGTAACCAGAGAAGTCAAGTCACTAATCCTCGTCTTCCTCTTCTTCCTGCGTACTGAAACCACCAAAGTCCTCATCTTCAGTGTCGGAAACGAACAGGTTCAGGGTGGCTTCGTCAACCACTCTCCTCTCTCCTTAATTGTCACTCTCAAAACCAACGAACTCCTCTTCGTCACTGTCGGTGTCGGCATCGAACAGCCTCTGAAGCCTCTGACGGCCAGCTGTGGCGGCGTCATCCTCTTCATCCCGCAGCAGTCCAGCCTTTCGGAACCCGTTGGTGATTGTGGATGTTTTCACACTCCTATAATATTCCGTGATCTTCCTTTGTGTGAATTCGCCGAAGTTTGTGATTTTCTCCTGGTAGTCGGGAGGGAGTTGCTGGCACACTGCAGTAGTCCTCGCCCTGACGGACAGTCCCTTTCGTCTCATGAATCGGAAGCACCAAGATGGGCCACCTCTGAAATGTTCAATTTTCATTTCGGTGGCGACTGTTTTGGCCTTCAGTCGGATCTGAACTGGGGAAACACCTCGGCCGTCTGCTCTCTGGGTCAACACCCAATCTTCAAGGCAATCTTCAAGTTCGGGCCATCTGCTTTTATGACCTCTGAAGGACTTTTTGGTCTTTTTGCACTGAGACAGTTCCTCCTGCTGCCCCTTCCAACGCCTCACCATTGACTCGTTGATGCCAAGGTTTCGTGCTGCTGCTCGATTTCCGTCTTTTAATGCGAGATTGACTGCTTTCAACTTGAAAGCTGCGTCGTGTGAATTTCTGCGTTTCTTCCCCATGGTGAGTGAGAGAGAGTTACCGGTAGTGCACGACGACCCTTTGCTGCTACTGCTCCTCTTGTTGTGATTCCGGTCTGCTACTATAATGAACTTTGAACCGGTAGGAGTAACCGGTTGATTTCCGCCAAATGATGTCAAGTCAAGTCAAATTTTATTTATATAGCACCTTTCATACACAAAGGCAATTCAAGGTGCTTTACAAAAAAATAATCGAAAAAACAAGCAGCAAAGCAATGCACATAAAATGTGCAGATGAAGCTGTGGCCGTGTGGCCGAGTGGCCGTTTGCTTACCGTAATTACCATATGTAAGGGTTCATGCACAGAGGGGATTGTCGGGAAAGAGATGGCTGTTTGAGGAAGCTCCCATTTACCGTATTAACATTTCAACAAAACAACATAACACAACACCACCTTTGTTTTTTTTTACAGTGCACACAGTGTCCGCGGTGTGGTGAAAAGAGGGCAAGAGAGGAAATTAAAACAGAAGTGGATTTATAGTTAGAAAGAGTGCTAAAGAAGAGAGATTTTTATTTTTTATTTTATTTTTTTTCTGAAAAAATCCATAGATAAGCCGCACCGTTATATAAGCCGCAGGGCCAAAAAACGGGGAAAAAGCCGCGGCTTATAGTCCGGAATTTACGGTACATGTATGCTAAAGTAATCTTGTTTCACTGCTCTTACCTGGCCACTAATTGGCTAATTGTTTATATAGGAAATCCCTGTTCTTCACTCCTGATCTTTCCTACACGCCCTGAAGAAGGCCCTGTGAGGCTGAAACCGGTCGGCGGTGATCTTTTTAACTTGATCATGCCCTAGAAAATAAAGGTTTTTTAACATTTACACCTTATCTCAGTGTGAGATCAGTGCCTGAAGCAAGCTGATGCTTTACCTTTGAATAAAATATTCAGTATCAATTCTAAAGTAACGGTATTTTTGCTGGGTATATTATTATTATTATTATTATTATTATTATTATTATTATTATTATTATTATTCATTCTATTGTTCATAGTACAATGACACTAAAGTTTTGCATTCATGTATCCCAATATGCCTGGAATCTGCTTACTTGCAACTTTAAAGACAAGGTCATGGTCATTTAAGACAGTGGTTCTCAAACTTTTTCACATCAAGGACGCCTATTGACAAAAATTAGACTATGGACCCCCCTTTGATAAGAGTTTTGCTTTTAGATGTTTTATTACAGAAAGTGTATGAAACCCATGACCAAAATAGTCATATTCTATCATCATGTTACTTGTGGATAGAATTATAGTTAAAATAAGTATCCCCCTTTTTGCTGGGGACCTGTGACAGTGATGACAGCTGGAGTGGATGGGGAGTGGTTAATGTAAATGAGCAGCTATTGTTCACTCCCCCATTACCTGGCTGGCCCAGGGCTGAAAAGTACTCACCTTTCAGGCTGATTTTCTATAAACTTGATTTGAGGTGTACCAACATTCAAATAAGCAGATCTTCAATTATTTTCAGATTGTGATGTGTGACACATCATTCATTTTTTCATAATCTGCAAAAAAATGAAAAATTACCTCAGCCCACTTTGTACTCAAATTACCAGTCTGTGTCACAAATCTCTCTCCCAATTTTACCATCTACAGTATTTTGTCCGCATGAATATCAACCGTAGGCCTCCTTGAGAATGTACTGGAATTACATTTTCTTGATCACCGAGTTAAAATGTATTTGGCAAATAGTAGCTTTGATGTACAGTAGTAGCATAGCAAGCTACTTTTATTTTGACATGTAGCTTTTAGGTTGGCTTGCTATATTTCTCTGTGGGTAGCTTCAAAATAGTGAGGCTATATTTTAATGTCGAGTAGCTGGTAGGTTACTACATTTTAAAGTAGCTCGCCCAACACTAGATTTACTGTACGTCTGCAGAAGTGTTTCGTCTCCATCTCCTTTGTGATAAAGCACCAACATATATCGTTGCTGTCTTGGGCAGGGTCTATGTATGCATACAAAATATGAATCCAGTAGTTAGGTATATGAACAACTTGATGTCTCAAACCAAAGAGAAAAGTCTTGACATTGACATAGGGAAGTTTTTTCTGTCCCCTTTGTTCATAATTCCGTCTATACAGTGCAGGACTTATGGAAGGTGTACCAGGTGCCATGCACTCTATTTTACACATCATTTGGAAGGTTCTCTGGTCAGTGCACAAATTCAAATCATATTCAGTTTATTCAGTGGCCTAAAAAGAGCCCATTTCATCATCATCAATGTTCTTCTTAAGACAAGAAAACGGACATTTATTTTCATAGATGTTGATCCAGAGAATAACGTGCTCTGTATGGATATTTTCAAAATCTGGCTGGCTCCTTTGCTAAAATCCTTCAGTGGTTTCCTCAGGAAGCCTCATGCAAAAATGTTGTGCTTTTATCCATGCACCCCGTAATGATAAGTTTTAATAAGAGCATTAAGCCACTTGACTATGGCCGTCATTCACCTTCTGGTGGAGTGTTGCATTTGGTATGGCTGATGCTGCTTTGCTCTACTTGCCTGTCATCCTGAGAGGTCTGATGATAACAGTGCTTCCCACACACAGCGGAGCCCCCCTCCCTCCGTTGCGAGCGGGGACTACAGCGTAATGTCATCTGGCAACTTATTGTGACTTTTTGAGCAGCCAATAGCTACTTTCCTTGGAAGCAAGTTTGCATAGATAGATAGATAGATAGTTTTATTTCTGTGTCAACCCTTCAAGTTCAACAATACAAACAAATAAACAAGCAAGTTACAAAAAGTTCAACCAAACATAAACAAGACAAGACAGAGTCATATTTCAGATAAACAACTTCTCCATTCTCAGTTTCTAAGCTCTCCCAATAAACCTGGTCAAGCTGAAGACTCCCTCTCTGAATAGCCATTCCAACTTAACATCATCTCCTGACCAGAATAGTTCAGGTTCCATATTGTGCATTAACTGCAATATTGGTTCCTCGTATAGCAAACAATGCTCTTATGCTATCTTCCCTGCGTCTGACGCGGCGAACCCACCAGGCCCGTCTGCGCAGCGTTCCGTCTGCACCATGGTTTTGCTCTGTCCTCTGCACGTCGGCATGTCCCACAGCACGCGCTTCAGAAGCGGAGCGCTTCCGAGCGCTGCCTGGCAGCTGATGCAAGATCGCGCGGGATTTACGAGATCGCGCGATACTGTGTGTACAATGGGGTGGATGTAAAGAGCACAACACACAAACAACACAGTCTGTCGTTGACTTGCTTTTGATTTGGTCATTCTCCCTTGATTGTTGTGCTTCTACCATGGGTAGGTAGGCTGAAATGATTTATTTATTTGTCATACAGTGCCTGTTAGCAGGAGGAGAACTCTTGCATTTCTTCGTCTACTTGAAAGACTACAGGGGGAGGGGGAAGAAGCGAACATTCTAAAGCAGAATGTGCTAACACACAAAGGCAAGATGCTATTCGCACGGATGCAATCTAGCTATCTAGTAAATCACTGAGAGTGGCAACCACACGAGTTAAAACTCTCAGAATTCCTAACGTTACCCCAACCGGGGTGAACGCAAGCCAGCTACACGGCGGTAGCCTAAGCAAAATGTGCTAACAACACAACAAGGCAAGTAGTCCAGTAAAAATGTCACTTGACCTCACACTAATTGCAACAAAACCAAACTCAACTGATTTTGTATCCTCAATATGTCCTCAATGAAGGAAAAAAAGTGTTAAGGAAATGTATGAAGGGAAAATTTTGAAAATTACCTATAGCCTATGATCCTACCAAAAACGTTTTTTTATTTATTTTTTAACATTTATTTATTTATTTATTTATTTATTTATTTATTTATTTTCTCCTTGAAGCAAAAAACACATACAGGATATAAGTGATGAGATTTATGGCACATAAAAAAAAAAAAAAGGCTTCCATAGGCTTCCATAGGCTACCATCATATTTAGGTCATTTTCAAAACTTTCCCTTCATACATTTCCTTAACACTTTTTTTCCTTCACTGAGGACATATTGAGGATACAAAATCAGTTGAGTTTGGTTTTGTTGCAATTAGTGTGAGGTTGACCCACATATTTGCGTAAAATGCCTGGACTAAAGGTGCTCTTAGCTTTGTGAAGAGCTCGTCCGTCGCCGCTGGTGAAGAGATGCAGGATTGGGTCCCCGAAGCCTGAAGAATCTCGTCCACGTTGTTTGGTTGGGCAATAAGAGGGAATTAGCTTGGCTAAGAGTGCCAAATGTTGAGTTAACATGGAGGTTAAAATAACACGTCTTCAGCGAGCTGGAAGAACGAAGGAGTGGCCTCCTGGGGTCTGAGCGGACGTGACGTAGTCACGGGGTGAGGAATGTGGGTGGCCGCCTCAGCCCCAGGGGTACCACGCCACCTGTTGGTGGGTGGTTTGGTTTTATATAAAGATCATTTTTGGAGCAAAAATAATATTCTTCCAGTGGCTGCGTGCGCAGCGAAGATGGCAATAGAGAGCTTGAGTTCGAAACGAAGTAAAACTGCGGTTCCAACCCTGACTGAGATGCATATTGCGAATGCGCTCTATACATGATCAAAGAATCCTCCTAAAACCCGAATAAGTAAAGGTTAATGCACAACGAGGTATCCATTATCAGAAATTAATGGACGACGCGGAGGCGTGAACCGTCCGAGGCGAAAGCCGAGGACGGTTGCTTCCGCAAAGTCCATTCATTTCTGATAATGGACACCTCGAAGTGCATTAACCCGCTTATACTATGGTCACTTGCCAAAGAAACAAAACAAGACCATTCATTTATATTTTCATGCATTTTGCAATCAAAATCTAGTTTTCATAACATTGAATATGAGTTGAGAACCTGCGAGACAAAATAGTCCCCTCGGCTGCTCAAGATTAGGCTATCATTGGATAAAATGGCCGCCTGCACCTGACACAATTCTAGAGTCAAGCTAACTAATAATTTGGCCAATTGTATGTAACAACATACAAAATAAAACGGCAACGTCTAAGAATGCAACGGCATGTAACTGGCTCGTTTATACTCTCATTCCAGGGAATTGCGTTAACTTCTGCGGGTCTTATAGACGTAAAAGGTGCGTGCCACGCTCGGAAGACTGAAAACTAGGGATGTTCGATATTGGCTTTTTTACCGATATCCGATATCCGATAATGTCCAACTCTTAATTTCCGATACCGATATCAACCGATATCAACCGATACCGATATAAGCGGGCTTTTTTTCCACCAAAATTTCACGTAACAAGTTACATAATGTAGCTTAATGTAGCTGAAGAGTTTAATATATAATATGCATGTTGTGTTAAAGTTGTAAGTGTTAGAGAAGCGAGCTTGTGACCAGAAGGTCGTCGGTTCAATCCCCGGGACCGGCAGGATAAATCTGGGTGGGGAAAGTGAAAAGGCAGCACTTGCCCCTCCCTCATTACCACCACTGAGGTGCCCTTGAGCAAGGCCCTTAACCCCAACTGCTCCAGTGGAGCTGCTCAGTGGCCAACAGATCAGACTGTGGTTGTACTGGTCATCTTCCAGGTATGAATGTGTGTGTGAATGTGAACAGGGCACTCCTGAAAAAGAGAGCATTGCTCTCAGTGAGACTCCCCCTGTATTAAAAAAAAAAAAAAAAAATCGGCATGAAAACCGATACCGATATTTTCCGATATCGATTTTCTATGCTAATATCGGCCGATAATATCGGTAGGCCGATAATATCGGACATCCCTACTGAAAACCATCTGAAGCTTTCAGTATGTTGGAGTCCAGGTATGTTTTGTACAAGGACGTCTCTCATTGTGTTGCTGTTAACTGCCCATTTCGTTGTTTTCTTTTTGTTGGTCTCGTCTTTTTCCTTTTCGTCTTGATTTGTATCAGTGATAAGAGGCAGCGCGCGCTCTCCCAGAGCGCCTGGCTGCTGCTTGCTGCAAGTTGTAAACAGAGGGTTTGACAGTTGACAGCTGAGAGCCCGGCTTCTGTCAGCTGACCAGAACGAAAATCAGATTTCTAAATAGCCGTTATTTTAATAAACTGAGCACACAGGGGTAATCTAAATAGTTACTTTGACCGACCCAATTTTTTTCTAAACTTATAAAAGTGCCATATTAAGCGTCAATGGTGGTATAGAGCTCAAACGGCTCTGTCATGATCCTGGCGCATTGATATGAACGGTGAAAAGACCATTTAGCTAGGTGTACATTATCACTGTACATTATCACAAATTAATGGACACCTTGCAGCCAATCAGAATCGAGTATTCACCCAGACGATGGTATAATACTGGAATATCCCACATGTCCTATGGAAAATGCTAAATTCGAAAAAAGCCCACATTCAGAAAGTGCAACTGTAATATGCTGTTTACATGACCCTTATCAAATTCAGAATATTGTCATTTTCCAAATAATAGCCTAGTGGAATATTGTGTGCATGTAACTGTCACTGTCTATTACAGTTCCATCAGTCAATAGTCAACTTTAACAAGCTGAAGAATCATCGTCTCTATGACCGTGTCTTTAGAGTTACATCAGTCAACATTCATCCTTAACAGGCTTAAGAATCAAACACTATCAACTGTCATGTTAAGTGTTTGCTACAATACCTTTTCATGTTGGAAACCACCTGCTGCCTCGCCGTCAGAGAAAACAAACTGAGCTGATACTGTGTGTGTGTGTGTGTGTGTGTGTGTGTGTGTGTGTCAGAGATGGGGACTTGGACTTGAGACTTGGACTTGAGTCAGACTTAAGTTGCACACACAGGGACTTGACACTTGACTTGAGACTCGTCCTCAAAGACTTCAGACTTGACTTGGACTTGAGGTTTGGGACTTGTGAACAATCTTTATTTTTGATTTATTTTAGATTTTTGGTGCATTAACATTAAGGAAATGTGTACTAAAGTAATCTAATCAATGCTGATACTGTATGCTAATAGCCTAGATAAATGCGTGAGGATAAGACAGTAGGCTACTTGCTTTGAATTCCTTCGTTTCAGCTCTGCAGTGTTCTAAGCAGACCGGATGGCATGCAGCAAATGATAGAACGCTCTTCCATAAGAGACTTGAATTGGACTTGGGACCAAACACTTGAGACTTCACTTGGACTCAAGCTCAAAGACTTGAGACTTGACTTGGACTTGCAAAACTTGACTTGTGAGCATCTCTGGTGTGTGTCTGTGTCTGTGTGTGTGTGTGTGTGTGTGTGTGTGTGTGTGTGTGTGTGTGTGTGTGTGTGTGTGTGAGAGAGAGAGAGAGAGAGAGAGAGAGATGGGGGGAGGTTAATCATTAATCAACAGTCAAGACAGACTTTGATTTAATAGACCCTTCTCACGGTGGCCATTTTGTGTCAAAAAGGCAGGATAAACACAGGTGCAAGCAAAACACTAATGAGGGTTTCCATCTTCCATGATTGGAAGTTGGAAACTGTGCCATTCAACACCATCCTGTAATGATCTCACACCAAGGCTTCATCCTCAGCAAAGCCATTGAATGCAGAGGAGGAGCATCAGTGGAAGATCCATTAGCAGAACTCAATAGCACTTCTCAGATTGAACCATAATGCTGTTCTCTGGTCTGCTGCAGCTTGATTACAATACAGCAGCTAGATTTACCAAGGGGATCAGACATTTGCAGACAAGTTTTATTTCGCAAAACTCATGCAGTCGCACACAGTGAGCACTGGCCTCTGCACCGCACATCCAGTCCCTGTTTGCCCCTGGAGAGGCATGCAGCCTGCAGTATCATGTTTGTTTTGGAAGGTACAGGTATGAAGTAAGAGTAAGACCGAGCCTGCGTCGTTAACATGGCCAAACCATGCTTCTTTTTGTTGATGCTAATCTAAAGGCTGGAGCCTATTTTCTTTCCTTTATATTCATATGGTAAATTATAGAGTATCCAATGCAAATGTAGCCGAGCTTATTTTATTTATTTTATTTTGTTTGTTTATTTGTCCCGATGTCTGTTGTATTAGTGAACTTCCCCTAAATCAATTCCTTCTAATAGGTCCCACCCTACTGGTTTAACTACGTTAGTTTTTTGTTCCCCTGGGGTGGTATTTTGGTGTTACACGCCCGGACGCAAATTGCAGTTGCACTATCTTGTTGCCGGGTAGGTCACGTTCTCCATTTGCTCTCTCGTTTGATTTAGATATTTATATTTTCTTTAACTTAAAACGACACTATCCTGCTGTACAGAGCGCTGTAAAATGCTAGCGAACTCATTGATCCTGCCTCCTTAGTGTGGAGAGTTTTTATTTAATTTTCAGGCTGTTATGTTTTATTTAGCTAAGCTAGTTAGCTTCCCGCTAGCCAGTGGCTCTGTGCTTTTGCCGACGTTGGGTCCGGGCGCAGTCAGTACGCGGCGTGTGCCGTTCCGAGTCACGTTATAGTTAATATGGGTCATGTGGTAATGTGTATAGTAGGTTCATGTGTGTTTCTGTGATTCCTTTTTGTAGAGATATGTGGAGAGAGAGACGTGAAGTGGTGTGTGACACCGTGTTTTTGTCTTTACATGTGAAGGTATGTTTGCTCAATGTGTTTACTTTAAATTTATATTTTGCACTAGAAAAGAGAGAATTGGGTTTATGTGGGGGGATTGTGAATGTATTTTGAATCTTGTATATTTTTTAATGCACTTTATTTTGTCTATCTTTATATGCCATTTTATATTGTATATTGTACATTAGAATTGTATAATGAAAATGGCAGTTGCACTATCTTGTTGCCGGAGATATGTGGAGAGAGAGACGTGAAGTGGTGTAAGGCCTATTTTGTTTAATCAAAATGTATACCAAAGCTGGAGTGCTATACCTCGATTTGTTCAGAAAAATAAAAGATTTTCCAGTAATAGTCTATTCCATTAAATGGTTAATCGGAATGTGACGGTTGAATGAGGTCACACCCCTGTTGTCGACGTTCCATTTAACGATACAGTCGGGAAACCAGCCAGGGTTCTAGACAGGCTAGCAATTGTTAGCAATAACAGTTGATAACAATGCATTTCGCAGTATTTTTCACATACAAACACTGCAGCCAGCAACATGTCCACACAGATAGAAGTTAGACAGTGCTGTCTGTACACAAGCTGACACAAGCCAGATGACAAACCATGACAGGTGATGATGATAAGTTTAGTCAAGTCCGTTTAACGTAACGTTACTAATTAGCGCTATTAACTCATTCACCGCCAATGACGTCTTTGACGTGTTATCAGCAATGGCCTTCCCCGCCAAGGACGTGTTTGACGTGTTTTTGTTTTTATTGGTGCAGCGCCTGCAGCAAACACTTGCCCAGCCTGTCACACAGACACAGGTCCCTGCCTTCAAAGGGTAGCCGACAGCACGCGATCAAACACATACCGCAGCTGTTGTTTTGAAATTGATGCAAGAGGAAATGCAGAGAACGGGTAACGCTTCCTTGTGCAGACAGGAGAAACATTGAAACGCCGAGCTGGAGTCGCCTTCCTCTGTGCCAGCCAGGAGAAAACGGGAGAAAGTAATCAAGAGATGTGTTTGATCATCGGAGGAATGAGGAAATGATCGATCAGTTTGCGAGGGCGGTGAGGACGTGTTGAATAGCCGAGGGGAAAACGGGAACGATCATAGATATGACAGGGAGACATGGACGAGGACGGTGTACCAGAACAAATCAAAATAAACACAGGAACAGCTAGGCAGCAGCGGGCAGAAGGCACTCACAGCAGCCCGCTGTCCTTCTCAAGAGCTCTTGGGCTGCTCGCCCTCCAGTGTTGCTCCTGGCCAATCCCAGCGCCACAGGGCGTGGTTATTGCTTATCCTATGTTGGGTTAGAAATCTAAAAGGGGGATCGTGTGTGTGTGTGTGTGTGTGTGTGTGTGTGTGTGTGTGTGTGTGTGTGTGTGTGTGTGTGTGTGTGTGTGTGTGTGTGTGTGTGTGTGTGTGTGTGTGTGTGTGTGTGTGTGTGTGTGTCTGTGTGTCTGTCTGTCTGTCTGTCTGTCTGTCTGTCTGTCTGTCGGTGTGTCTGTCTGTCTGTCTGTCTGTCTGCACACTCACACCGAGTAAACTGTGTTGTTGAATGTAAAAAAAAAGCACTTCATGTGTGTATATATATATATATATATATATTTATTTTTTTTTTTGTCATTTGTGTCCTAACGAATAATATTTACATGTCTGATGTCAATACAGTTCAAAATAAAAGAATTGAGAGTGAGTTATGCCTGAGATTGTGCCCTTTTACAAAAATGCTTTTTTCTCCCTTTTCTCTTCCCAGACAGGCTTTTTTGGTGAACATGGGGTGTATAAAAAGGGTTATAAGTAGAGTACAGAACATGCTAAAAGCTAACTTTCTTTTTGGGGGTGAAAGTAGAGACTTAGATCTTCATTTCGAGGTATTGGACATCACTGTAGTCCTAGTACAGAATTTACTGTGGGTCTTGAAAGATGACCAAACATTATGGAAATACTTGGCCTGTGCCAAAAATGCCAGTCAGATATTGGCAGTGAATGAGTTAATCACAAAAGTGCACGTTTATATAATGACTATTTTGTCAATCAAATGTATTTCAAACCTTGGCTTACTGTACCTCGTTGCATCCGTAAAAATGAGGGTGATCCAGTCGACTCCATATAAACACTAAGCGACCAAGCATGGAGCCGCGTCTATGTGCCGACAGGCCGCAGTGCCGACAGGCCGCAATGCCGATAGCCCACAAGCAGAACCAGCTGAGCGAGGCGGCGTGCAGCGTGTCGGTGGACCGGCTGGAGCTAAGCTATCCCAGCCCCCACGCCTAAACCTAACCTCCCCCAGACCCTAACCCTAAACCTAACCTCTCCCACCCCCCACGCCTAAACCTAACCTCGCCCAGACCCTAACCCTAAACCTAACCTCTCCCACCCCCCACGCCTAAACCTAACCTCGCCCAGACCCTAACCCTAAGCAGTGATAATTACCGCTCCTCGCTCACAGAGCGGCCCTTTCCCCCCGCTCCAGCGCACACGGCCGCTCCCCGCTCGATACAGATTTCACCCGCTCGCACTCACCGCTCCGCTCCAAAAGAATAAAAAGATCGAAAGGCCAGGGTGGTTTATTTTGCGTTTAAACGCCTGGGCAATTGGCATTGCTCACTACAAATAACATTGAGCTCAGCAGAGTCGGCTGCATGTTCGTTTCTCTTCCTTCTCGTCTCGCAGCAGCTGGCAAGAAAATAACGGGCGTGCACATGGCATGCATTCTGTGTGTCGTGTTTGGGAATGAAATGAATGCAAATAAATGTACTTTGTGATCTTGAATTTTAGATTATACATACATATATATATATATATATACAGTCTATCAAACTCCACTGGAGCTGCTATAAACTCATTTAGGATTGGCTGGTTATCCACCAAGAAGAGAAACACAACTACATGGAGCAAGGAATGAGAAGGACATCACCAGGTGCGTCATGCAAGCCAACAATCTGAGGGGGCGAATATTTTTTTGGGGGGGGTTAGAAGCCAGAGAGGAATATCTAATTTTAAATTAATAGACTGAGCAGGTGTAACCATAAGGCTATTTTCCAAACTGCTCAGCCTCCTGGAAAGATCCATAATCACCAGACTAATAAGTACATTGCCACTGCCCAGGCTCAATGGACTTGACAAAAAAGGGAGACCACACGTTTCAAAGCAATGTAACACAATGTTTATTTTCGCTGGTATTTCCTTTTCCGAAGGTAGAAAACTTTTCTCTTCCATTAGTCTCATCTAGTGTCCTCTAGAGCAGGGGTTCCCAACCTTTTTTGTGCCAAGGACCAGTAGATACATGGAAAAAAGAAGTCGGGGACCAGTTGTCAATTTTAATGGTTTTAGTTACATATATATTTACTCACCAGGTGGCGACAAAGGGTAAATAACAGCCTTTTGTGTTGTACTGTATGTAGCCATACAGTATTTATGTTTTTGTTTGAACTACAAACATAAATAAACGTCAACTTGAAACTATGTTTAAACTACCATACACAAACTATAATATTATCGCCTATGTTTATTAAAAAAAAAAAAAAATCCCTCTTAAAAATCTGAGGGGGCAATTTTTAATTGATGTATTGAGTTAATGGGTATATGGTGTTTTGGAAATGACCTCAATATAGTGTTAATGGGAGCAGGAGGCTGTCAAAGTGTTTTCCCATAATGATACACAGTGTGTCATCCTCATGCCCTCATTAACACCTCAGCATCGCTTCTGAGACATCAATCCGTAACACTGCATTAATTAACACACACATACACACACAAACACATGTGCACACGCACACACACACACACGCACGCACATATGCAAACACACACGCGCACACACACACACACACGTGCACACACACAGACACACACACACACACAGACACACACACACACACACAGACACAGATATAATCTCTCATGTCACCTCATTTGGAGCCATAGTCACCGTGATGTCATTGGTTTGTGGACGCCATGTTGTTTCTCTGGAGCCAAGCAGCTAGTGTGATACCTGGGGGTTCCCACAGAGCTGCAGCCGACGTATGAGCCAAATTGGAAGAAATTCCGTGAAGGAATTACTCGGATATCGCGTTAACAAGCTTGGAAATGGCGTTCATGAGGTCACACTGACCTTGAACTTTGACCACCAAAATGTAATCAGTTCACCCTTGAGGCCAAGTTAAAGGACCACGCTTTGCAGTGGTGGTTTTAGCGCAACCTATGTGGGGTTTGGCGTAACCTATGTGGGATTCGAAATAACGAAGGTTATGCCAAACCCCACATAGGTTACGCTAAAACCACCACCGCAAAGCGTCCTCCTGTACTTGGCCAGTCGGCAGGAAAGTATCGCGGGACTTCACGAGACTTGGTGACCGAGATCACGTTTGAGGTCATTTGATCCCTGTGTGACTCCAGGAAACAGCCTTTGGCGAAATATCACTGTGGTGGTTCTTGAGGGATCAGATTATGACGATATTTGGCGAAAACGGGAATAAAAATAGCTATTTAGATGCAGGAAAGACAGGCTCACACTTGGCCCGAAGTCAGCTCCATTTTACAACTGACTTGGACGCTATTGATGTCAAAACAACGCTAGGACGGCCAGAAACGCCGCGGAGATCGCCTGGTGAGTGGCCAAATCATAATTAATGCCAGGAGATGGGTCCAGGTTAAAAAAACCCGAAATTCTCCTTTAATGTTTGAGGCAAATTTGATGAAATTCCGTCAAGGCATTCCTGAGATATGGCGTTAACAAGCTTGAAAATAGCGTTGGAGAGGTCACAGTGACCTTGACGTTTGACCAACATCAGACGGACGGACGGACGGACGGACAACCCGGATGCATAATGCCTCCGGCCTGCATGGCTGTCGCCGGCGGAGGCATAATAAAATATAATAATAATAATAATAATAATGATTGGATTTATATAGCGCCTTTCCAAGGCTCAAAGCGCTTACACAGAATCATTATTCGTTCACACCATTCGTACCGGTGGTTCAGAAGCGTGGCAGCCACACATTGGCGCTCAACGGTCCCTCCGAACCACCATCATCATTCATGTCAACATTCATACCAATCATACCAATCATACCATTCATGTCTTACATTCATACCAATCATGAATCATCAAAATCATCAAAATATCAATCAAATGTGTTTTTTCTTCATAAAAGTCATGGCTGATCTTCTTAAAATGCTCCAACAGTGACAGCTGTGGACAGTGTTGGCATGCAGACAGAGTCTGTGCCACGGTTTGTATGTGCCCTCAGGGGTATGCTGCATTAATATTATCCCCTTGGCCGTTTCTTTTCCTTTGTAATTTATCTGATGCTAATTTATGATTGGTCGAAAAACACATGCAATTCACAACAGTGAAGCCTCAACCACCCTCACCAATCGCTACCAATCAACAACCAAATTGGTTGTTGATTGGATAGATTGGTAAGATTGACATCGTATTGTCCAATGATGAATGAGTCTCAAAATCTCATCTTCAATGCTTGAATCCATGGTTCCTCCACCTCTCTACTGTAAACTAGGAAGTGATGACTCCACTGACACTAAAATGGATAGATTTATACGACATTAGCATATTATATGTTCCCCTTCTTTTTTTATTTTTATCAAGCAGTAAGTTAGCTCACAAGCCAGGCAGTAGTTGCAACACAAAACACACGTTTCACTTTCCAAACGGATTTACTCACCTATCTTCAGATCAACTGTATCAATGAGGGGAAACAAGGTGGGTAAACTACTCACCTTGGATAGTTTACCCACCTCTGTATTTACCACTACACCCCTGCCAATCATGAAGCAATAGCAGACTGTGCTGCTGCTTTGCTTGTTGTGATCATTTAGGGTTAAGAAGAAGGGGATTTTTTTTGTTCATACTGTAGCACTTGCTTCTTCTTCTTCTTCTTTGGTGTTTTATGGCAGTTGGTATCCTTTATGTTGCATTACAGCCTCCTTCTGGAGTTATCCATCCACTGTTTCCCTACTTTCTGTCCTTCTGGTCCTCTTGGGTCTCTCCTTCTTCCTCTCCTTCTCTTTGTCTTTCGGTGATAGCATCCAGCTTATTGGTGCATTACCGTGCACATTCTGCTCCCAGTATGGATCAGGCAATCTAAATCCTGTAACACACTCACACACACACCTAAACTACTTCATACACTACTAAAAAACCGTGTATCCCTTACAAAAGCTAACAGAGCCCTGCTCTGCGCTCTCGTGCTCAATAATCCCTTTAATGTGATTAATTCATGTTATTCCATTGATTCCGATTCCTCACTCATGTCTCAGGTTATTTTGCTCCAACTGTGTACACCTGTATAAATTCACTATATTTTTCCATTACACGATAGTTGAATGTACTTACCAAATCAACTGTATTTTTTTCTTTCCTTTTAAAGTGATAATATTGGAAGATTTTCATGTAAATAGATGTCTGTAAAGTCACTATTTATCCTCAAGTGAGTTAACATAATGGTGATTGAGCATATGGCCCATTGATGAAAGCCCTTGCATCTCTCTGTATTGTAACATTTATGAACTTGTGTCTGTGGCGACACTTTCCCCGCCCCGCAAACTAAAAAAAAACAGAAGATATCACAAGTGGCACAGAGTTGTTGACGTGTTTCGCCTCACCCAGCAGAATTGTCTGACAGGGAGGAGGGGGTAGGCGGAGTAGGAAACAACCCAGTCTGGCAACACGTTACCAGAGTAATATAGAAGAGAGATTGGGCCAACGGAAGTCCAAAATGCGTGACTCATGTAGCGGGGGTATAGCCAGGAAGGGCTCTCATGCTACGTTTTTAATGCATCAAATAAAGCTGATAATATACAATTTGATTCTTTAAACATCTTTCAAAAGTACATCACAAATTGTCCATTCTGCTGCAACCTGACAGTGCTGCTTAATCAAAAAACTGGTGCATTGGAGTGAATGAGTTGTCGCAACTCTTCTATTATATAACTCTGCTAACTACTGCAGACCAACTTCTTCTTTTGAGATGTGTGCGCGGTTGTCGTCCAAGCGTTGCATTACCGCCCCCACTGGCCAACTTGTGTATTAGGAAGAATAAAAAACTCTTCACGTCACATATGCGCCACTGGATCTCATCTGCAATTACTGCTCATGGCCATAGATGTTGTCAGAGACAAGAAAACTGAAATATTCCGTATTATCACTTTAACTAACACATATCAGTCTACATCAGGCCATACAAGCATCCATGGAGCCACTCCCGGATCAACTATTGTTGGGCTTATCCTCAAATCCAACAGTCCAAAATCCCTAGCTATGGAATTCCCTACCTGACCAAAGTGATCCCTCTGACACTTCCCATACTCCTGCAGCACTCCTGCAACACCGCTTTGTGGGGTGACTATCACCGTCTCCCTGCAAATTAACCCAGTAATTAGCCATCAGTTGCATCCGTCTTAAGTCTAATGGCATTTGTCACAATTCTACCTGTAAAGCAGCTACTGGTGATGTTTTAAAAGCCCCACTGGACACTCTCAATGTCTGTGCCTGAATTACTTCCAGCTTTCTTATGAGGGAACTAATGGCTCATTGCCACCATATAACGTTAAAATTAAATCCATACACAGAACTTTTAAACTGGTTATGGAATACTGGTGCCTCTAAATGATTGTTTGTTGTTATTTGCATGCATGCGCTGCGCGGGGGGCGGGGTTACGCCACAGGGAGAAGGGAAGCCACTACCCCGGCGGCCACTCACCAGGCAAGACCGCGGCTTCACTAAACCCCCGCCTCCGGCCTAGCGGAGCCGACCTAACACACAACTACAAGGGCTTCCCGAGCAACAGACTTTTCTCTCTCAAAACAAGGGTTAGGGTTAGGGTAACCCTAACGCTCATGTTAAAGCTGTGCAAGGAGATACATTTTATTTCACCAGAGCCGAGGGCAGCAACACAAAACACTGATGGAAATAACAGAAGAGAAGGTAAGTCCCACTAAACTGGTATCCAGCATTGACAGTAGACAGTAGACACGATTCTGCCTGACCAATCAGTCGTCTGCAGTGTTTTCACATCTCCGTATGGTACCAGCTGGAACCTCAACAAAGCAGGGACCAAAACTAGCATGACTCAACCCCGACTCAACCCGGGCTGTCCAGGTTTTTGATCGCTTATGTACTGCTCTTTCTCATTCAACTGCCTCACCACCTGACATCATCATCAGTGACAATGTCATCAGTGATGCCACTCAAGCAATTGTCAGTGAGTGATGTCATTGTTGTTTATTGTTGTTTCATTCTCGCAATTATACGTGTGTGTGTGTGTTTCTAGAGTCCAGTGTCTCTGTAGATTCTGACTCCGGCTCGGCCTATCACAAGCAGGGTAAAGACTGTTGTCATGGCAGCAAATGATGTTAGCACCATCTTGAGAGCCAATGGGAAGTCAGGGTGTGATATGACCGATTGGCCCTGCCCCAGATGGAAATAAACCTGCAGCTGTATCTCGGCAACCCGGCGGCCCTGCAACCAGCAGTAGTAAACCCCTCTGTCCTCGTACTTGGCGGGAGTGAAGACCAGGTGGTGTCCGATGTCTATGTGCAGCCTAGGCGTGGCCGCGCTGAGGGTGCGACCAGCTACTGTGTGCTCAAAGCGGTAGATGGGCATGGATCCATCGTCCCAGGCCACGGCCAAGTTGGGTCGCGACCCGGGGCAGCTCAAGGTCAGCATGCGCTCTGCCGGGTGGCTGAGGTGTAACACCGGCATCTCCGCTGGCTGGGAAGAAGAATTGAACCCTAGAAACGCCATCAAAGCATTGACTTTAGAGGGAGGCGCTCGAGACGGGCAGGGCACTTGACACCCTCTGACCTCCATCTTAGCCCCGTTTCCACTCTGCCCCGATAGGCCGAAAGCCCTCGGCACCGCTCCCGAGCCGCACGAGGCCGCCGTCTGATTGGCTCGTCTGTAGCGTACGTGCAGGAAGCGGGAGTGGACGTAGCAGAGTCCCGCGCGGACCTGCTCCCCCGGTATTCCGCACCGGTCGCACACTGACCAGGGCTGGTAGCCAATGAAAAACCGGTACAGTGGGGGAGAAGCTTGTGGTCCATCTGCCGGTTCTCCCTCTTCACGTCTATGCCTCATGGGCCTCTCCTCACGGGCAGCGAGGCGGAGCGTGCGCGCCTCCTGGATGTCCAGGTCGTAAGCATAGAAGAGGTCTTTGTGGGCGGAGCCACAGAAATAGACACCAGAGTCTGTGGGGGTAGCCCTGGAGATGAGCAGGCTGAACATACGGATGGAGAAGCGGCTCTGGAGGTCGCCACTGTGAGGCGCTCGGCCCGCGCCCAGCTGCTTGGTGCCGTGCTGATCGTCAAGCACCTCCGCCTCCTGGCTGTCCAGCTGTTTCTTATAGAACCACACGACCGATTGGACCTTCTCTGGTTTGCAGTGGCAGGGCAGCTCCACCGTCACCCCGGCCAGGTAGGCAGCATTGGTGAAGGTCAGGAAGGCAGGACAGGCTCTCCTCCCAAACACATCCATGACCTCTTTGGCCTCGTAGCTGCACACCTCCCAGCACAGCCCGAGGAGGAGGAGAAGGAGGAGAAAGAGGGAGCAGGGCCCAGGCATAGGTTGATTCTCGGTAGTTAGCGGGCGCTCGCCCGGGGTGTCGGTCAGAACACACGATGCAGAGGTCTTTCAGGTCCTGTGGTCTGGTAGGTTGATGCTTGTTATTGAGTTACTGTGGTAAGGTAAAAAGGTACTCGCTGTTGTCCACTCCAATGTGGGTATGCGTACTTCAACTGATTCCACCATCTAATAATAATAATAATAAAAAACCTTATTTGTATAGCACTTCAAAGTGCTTACACTGGTCCTATTTATGCCACCAGCAGGTTAGGATTCATGACATCACTGATTATGTTACTATACGTTGTATGACGTCACTGACTTCATGCCATCATGGCTTTTGTCATCAGTGCTCTATGACATCACTGATCTCAGAATGTTGATGACATCATCATTAAAATCTGTGAGTCAGAAGGTTGATGACTTCATCAGAACTCTGACCTCCCTGATGAGAAGGAGAGGGAGCAATGCCGAGCCTGACAGGCAGCAGTATCACAGCACTCTGGATTGGCCAAACCCGGCTCTACCAAGACACAAAATCCTAGACTGCAGACTCCCTCCATGCAACACGGGTCGGGCCGCTGCAGATCTGACTCATCATCTCAGATCTGATGTCATCAGTGATGATGTCATCAGTGAGTGATGTCATCAGGGAATGATTTAATCAGTGAGCGATGCAATCAGTGATGTCACTCAAGCAATTGTGATGTCATCAGTGAGTGATGTCATTAGTGAACACACACACACACCACAACCAACCACACACACACACACATTCGGGCGTCCGGGTAGTGTAGCGGTAGATTCCCTGCCTACCAACACGAGGGTCGCAGGTTCATATCTTACCTCCTGCTTGGTCGGGCGTCCATACAGGCACGATTGGCTGTGCCTGAGGGTGGGAAGCCGGATTGGGGGTATATGTCCTGGTCGCTGCACTAGCGCCTCCTGTGGTCGGTTGGGGCGCCTAGTTGGGGTCGAAGGGAAATGGTGGGAAAAGCATGATCCTCCCATGTGCTACGTTCTACCAGTAAACAAAGAAAAGAAAATCCAACTGAGGAAATGTCACTTAACCATGTTCCAGTAGAGCTGCTCAGTGGTCCACAGTGGGAGACTGTGCTGGGCAGTTTATATGTAGCCTGTGAGGCAGGCAATCAGACTGAATGATAGTCCAGAGCCTGACCTTATAGGACATCTGACAAAGTTGTCGGATTTCCACATTCATGATGAATACGAAGTCCTGTTAATTACGGAACACACTATGGCAGTCTGTTTCTCTGCACATTATGGAGACATGTTCAGAGCTCGACCATTAAATCGGTAAAATCTCACGTGCCAGATGTTCTTGTTTGTGAAGCCGGAGGGAACAGGAAACATCCATTATCTTGTCATGCTCACGTTGGAAAGGACATTGATATTCATTTCCAACAACTAATAATCAAAAGTTTTGATTCAAAACCTGCCAGTTTATAGTTATAATCTGGAAGATTTCACTTTTGTTGTCTCCCACAACACCTATGGCCACGGGCAGTAATTGCAGGCGAGATCCACACAGTGTCACATTATGTGATGTGAAGGTTTTTTTCTTCTTCTTCTCCTTAATACATTCAAGTTGGCCAGTGGGGGCAGTAATGCAATGCTTGGATGCCAACTGCCACACAACTCAAAAGAAGTTGGTCAGCGGCAGCTGACAGTGTTGCCAGATTGGGTGGTTTTCCTTGCGTGGTTTTGTGTGCGTTCTGTCAGTATGTGGGCTGGAAACCATCACCTGCATCTAACACTGGTATTCAAATTGCCAGAGCACCTGGCCAACACCTCCATGGCATGATATTTGCAGTATGACCTGACCTAAGAATATGGACAGATTTTGATTGATTTTGGTCTCCCGTTTGGAGTTGATTTGTTGGCCGTCGCCATCTTGATTTTTCGTCAGCAGAGTGGGAGGGAATGGGTTGAGTCCCTGCGCAGCTCACGTAAGATGGGGGTTTCCTATAGAGCCACAGCTCCGCCTGCTATTGGTCCGTGGTTGGCAAGCTGCGCAATCACTTGACAGGTGATCTGTCAATCACCCCCTTTTCTATCATCTATTATTATAGATGATAGAAAGTTATATAAAGTTATATAAAAAATGTATATTATATAAAAAATTACCCCCCTACAGTTGTTATGAAAAGGTGAAATTAACTATATGGAGCAAAACTGTGTTTTGCCACCGACTGGAAATATGTTTAATCCTGCAACAAAATTGGACATTTTAACATGGGGGGAATGCCTACTGCCCCCGACCCCCCAAGTGGCCATTCAAGAAACTACAGCTTTTGACTTCACTTCCGCGTCATCAGAGGAAAGTCGGGGGGGTTGGCCACTGAGTACGACAGCGAAAGGGGAAAGATGTCTTCTTCTGATACTGTAACTACACATGGACTATTTACTGAATAAAAATGGTTGTCACAAAAGTAACATGTAGTAGGCGTTCATTGTCTAACATCAGGCTAACTTATCCCGGTCTGAACTTAATGGCATTGTAAATAATGTGTTCGTTATAACGGGAAATGTCGGCTTGCGATGTCAGTAGCGTCAGCTGGCATCCTTCTCCCAATTGTTAGCTGACATCAGATGATGTAACTCTACATTAGTAGCTAACTAACATAACGTTACCTGATCATGTATGAGAGATGGCTACTGTGCGCAACTTTGTACAAACTAATAGAGAGCCCCAGGAATGAGTCCGGAAAACATCGATGCTAACAATTCCAGGTTCTTCACTTTTTTTGCCTATGGGATTTTTAAATGGGTTTTTGGCGCGATGCTTCAAATAAGGTCTTTGGGCAACACAAGCTTAATCAAACGCGAACCAGTCTTCAGCGGGATAATACACATGAGGACCACTTTTATGAGTTTTTAAGCTTTTACGTGCCGTTAAAAGGGCGGCTAGCTAGCAAACGGCTAAATGAGACTACACTGTTGAGTCGACAGGGATATTATACGTCAATAATGTCATCACTTCAAAGGACCTTCTTTGAGGAGGTCTGCCTTCGGACAGGCAGCCTTTTCAGTGAGAGCGTGAGAGTGTATTTTATGTGATTGTATGTGATGTGGCACTATAGGTACAGTACTGCTGTTCCTGTTTGAATGTACTTTTTGTTTTAGCAGTTTTTACCACCTTACTGCCCAGGGACTACGGTTGAAAATTGGCCAAGCTGGCTAAACTGGCACATTTACAGAAATGGTTATTAATGTGCACTGTCCCTGTAATTTTAAACTCAATAAATGAAATGACGAACACGGAAATTCTCTTTCCCCACCTGGTTCAGCCCGGGGTAATCAGTGCACAGCAGCGCACAGATCAACAACACTCCAGTTTGAGTGGTGACGTGACGGGGAAGCCTATGCAACACTTTGTGTAGTTCTGGATTAGCTTAGCACAAGCTTTTTACTTCTAAGGCTCGCATTTACGCTTCAAAACTCATGAAAGTGGTCCTCATGTGTCAAGATTATCCCGCTGAACACTGGTTCGCATTTGATTAACTAAGCTTGCGTTGCCCACAGACCTTATTTGAAGCATCGCACCAAAAACCCATTCAAAAATCCCATAGGCAGAAACGGTGAAGAACCCGGAAGTCCGCGACTTCCGCGTTCCGACTACAAAAATACATCATCCCTGGGGCTCTCTATGTCTGTCTGACTGTTAGCTACATCTTCATTGTGTCCTCTAATGTCATGCAGCTGTGGTGATTGGGGCTAATTCGAGTGGGAGCGTACCTATGTTCCCCGGGTCCTATATTCCCCGGGTCCTATGTTCCCCGTTTTTGTGGGACCGGGGAACATAGTTGAAAGAGAGGGGCGTGCCTGGTAATATTATTAGAATTTTGTCTTACTGGTATACTAACCAGAGCATGCAGATTCGATGGGGCGATAAAGTCTCTGCACCTTTTAAGGTTGGGAATGGGGTCCGACAGGGGGGGATTCTCTCCCCAGCCCTCTTCAATCTCTACATGAATGACCTCTCTGTACAGCTCAGCAACTGTAGAACGGGATGTGTGCTTGGTAACACTCTGATAAATCATTTTATGTATGCAGATGATTTGGCCATCCTGTCTCCTAGCAGTGCTGGGTTTCAACAGCTGCTGAATATATGTTCTGATTATGGTGTAAAATGTGATGTGAAATATAATGCTAAAAAGAGTGTCATCATGATCTGTAGAACAAGAGAGGACAAGGACCTTTCTTTTCCTTCTTTCTATCTGTCAGGTCAGGTTCTGACAGTGTGTGATAAAACAAAGTATTTGGGTCACATCATTACTGACCAACTGAGTGATGATGATGACCTATACAGGCAGAGGCGTATGCTGTATGCTCAAGCCAACATGTTGAGGAAGAAGTTCTACTTTTGTTCTAATGATGTCAAGATAAACTTGTTCAGAGCTTACTGCACTCCTCTGTATACTGCCCCCTTGTGGGTAAAATATAAGCAGACAAGCATTAAAAAACTGCAGGTTGCTTATAATGATTGTATGAGAGTTCTACTTAGAAAACCCAGATGGTCGAGTGCCAGTCAATTGTTTTGTGAAGTAGGAGTGTGCACTTTTCATGCTCTTCTGAGAAATCTGACGTTTAAGTTTATTTGTCGTTTGAATGTATCTCATAATTTGATTATCATGCTGCTGACTCAACCCAGTTTCAGTAGTGTGAAATACCAATCGTACATTTGGAAACACTGGTATAGTGCCTTACTGTAGTGTTCTGATTGTTTTATTTTTTGTGTTTTAAATGTAGTGTTTTGTTTTTTTCTTGCTTGTGTGTCTTCTTATTGGACCTATGTGTCTGTCAATAAAGAGTTGATGATGATGATGATAGAACCCTTTCTATGAAAAAGGGTCCTATGTTCCCCGCTTTTCCCAAATAGGGTCCTATGTTCCCCGCTATGTTCCCTGGTCCGATGTTTCTCCCGAAATGCCAAAAACAGCCTACCTCATATGATCGCGTGATTCAATCAATTTGGAAAGGGCCTGCCGACTAGGTCATTTTTTTTCCCACCATCATTTCTGAGTTCTGTCTCGAGGATTACCAGGCCTTTTTTAAATATTATGTGAGTGTTGTCTGCGCCTTCATCCCTATTACGACATGCCTCTATGGGGCGGAGCACATGAGCGGGCCTTTGAACCCAATAAAGCTTGACATTGTATGCTTTATCATAGCCTACATGCCCGCAACAGCGGGGCTTACAAGCATTAACACATGTAAGAGGAGAAAAATACTATTTCTTAGAATAATTAGAATTTAGTGTTTTTTTGTTTTTATTGCTTTATTGTTTTTAGTCCTCCTCTTCTCTACTTTTAAATTGCCATGATATCCTGTATTGTGTTGCATTTTATTTAGTATTACTGCACTTTACCTGTGTTTACACTTGCCCCTCGTCTGTGAAGCACTTTGGTTTCAGCTGCTGCTGCATGTAAATTGTGCTATATAAATAAAGTTGACTTGACTAGTAGGCTACATAGCCTATACACTATTTGACCCACAATCCAAAGCGTTTGATTGTATTTTTCAGCACCATGGATAGCGGAAACCCACTTCATAAATATCAGAAGTGGCTAGAACCCCCCCTAGTCGGCAGGCACTTTCCAAATGTTACGGAGAGTGTTGTCTTTTGATTGAATCACGCGATCATATGAGGTAGGCTGTTTTTGGCATTTCGGGAGACACATCGGACCAGGGAACATAGCGGGGAACATAGGACCCTATTTGGGAAAAGCGGGGAACATAGGACCCTTTTTCATAGAAAGAGTTCTATGTTCCCCAGTCCCACAAAAACGGGGAACATAGGACCCGGGGAACATAGGACCCGGGGAACATAGGGATGACCCCATTCGAGTCTTGTCCCATGTCTGCTAAGTTTTGCTTCAAGCTGCAGGGCTACACATGTGTTTTTGCTCCCCTTCTGTCAGTGGGTGTACATTTTATTTCAAGCTGAGCTTGTAGTGCTCCACATGTATTTTAGTCAGATCATATCATGACTTCTTTGGACTTTTACTTCTACATGACAGCAAGACCTAATTGCAATGCTAACCCTACTTTCAAATCGTATGTAGCAGTGGTGGGAGTTTCCTTGTTGTGGATTACATTTGATTCTCAATTTATGAAATCAAACCTACATCAACAAATAATATGACCTCTCGTGTTCCACAAAACCTCTTTGGTTCATAACCCCAACCCCCTTTCTCTGTTCTTTGGACTGCCATTTTGCCGGAGATGAGGATCTGAATTATGAAAGTCCCCCAATGAGCAGAGACAGAGGACTGTCCCCCAACGAGCAGAGACAGAGAACTGTCCCCCAACGAGCAGAGACAGAGAACTGTCCCCCAACGAGCAGAGGCAGAGGACTGAGCTGGCGGAGGGGGAGGGGAATTAAAGCAGATTTGGGGGAGAAAGCCTTGCTCCAGTGGATGAAGTGAGAGCATGGCAACTCATAGAGCAGAGAGGGGCTGAAAAAACGGTAAGTGAAATGTACTTGTTCAAGATCTCCACACTAGAAGGTACAGTATGTACTATCTATTTGTCTGAAATAGATGTGTATGAACCCCAGCCTTTGAGCCCAATGCAGTAAATTGTATTTGTAGCTGACTGGTTAGTATGTCTAATTACTCATTTGCTCCATTCAACCATCATTCATTCATTCATATGGTATTCCTCTTCTATTCCTTTTGTATTCTTATTGTAACCATAGGGGGTTGTAACCATAGAGGGTTGTTGAATTTCTTTTCTTTTCATTTCTTTTTCTTACGGCTATACGACGTTTATTTTGAAAATCCACGAAGCGGAAAGAGAGTGAGCACCACCCTCTGGTGTGTTGGAGAGAGAGAGCGAGAGCGTAGAAGAAGAGAGAGAAGGAATTTACCATCTTGATTAAGTGAATTGAACGTTTTGTCCACAAACGCCATGAAAAGTCGATGTTTTCCTCCATTTTGCTTTTGTCAGAAAGATAACTTTTTTGTAAAAATGAAACGGACGTTGTCGTTGAGATATTTTGTTTGGAATTTACTAGGACTCTTCTTGTGAGTTGAAGTGTTTCTGAATGAGTTGTAAAGCTAAGCTAACACAATATGCTAACGGCTACCGCCATTGATGAAGCTAGCATTTTCAACGTGGAAATTGTAAAGACTGAATCCTGTGCAAGATGCATTTAGCCGGTTGTAACATCTTGTGTAAACAATTGAGCTAATTGTATATTGTAGAGTGTGTGTGCGTTCGTGCACCAAGCGTAGCTGTACGTATGTTGTGAAACTCAGTGCACTCAATAGAAGTTTTCTTTTCTAGTTGCTCCACGGCGCCAGGCGGTCACCATTTTGAGGCTTCAACAGAGCCCTGTTTTCTTATTCCTTTGGTAAGAAATGACTCTTATCAACATTTTCGGTTTGTTTTATGGATGTTAATGATACTGTGTATAGTAGACTGTTAAAAATCATTGATGGGAATCCACTGAAGTTGGATGTAGATGTTTGAATGTTTATCTGACTGCGTCATGCAGGTCAGTTTTTTTTTAATGTACTGTATGATTCAACCGTGATCCAGTCCAGAGATGGCGAGCCACCCTAACCAGGATCCACTGTGATGCCAGCTGATGTAAAGAAAGTTTGAGTTTTTTTGGACAGATCGTGAACTCTGAAAATTCTGCTTGAGTGGTAGGACACTGCTGTTCTGCACATCTCGCAAGGAGAACAAGAGGTTTTAACACTAAAACCTAATAATTGAGTGGTGTGGGACGGTAACAGTGGGGCGGCTGTAGCTCAGGAGGTAGAGCAGGTCGTCCACTAATCGCTTTGGATAAAAGAGGTCGGTGGTTCGATTCCTGGCTCCTCCAGTCTGCATGTCGAAGTGTCCTTGGGCAAGACACTGAACCCCAAATTGCTCCCGTTGGTGTGCCAGCACCCTGCGTGGTAACCTGCCGCCATCGGTGTGTGAATGAGTGAATGTACCTACTGACTGTAAACCACTTTGGATAAAAGTGCTATATAAATGCAGGCCATTTACCATTTACCATTTTAACAGTGTAACGTTAGCTGATGGGAGTTGTAACGTTAAACACATTTCCTGGCATACACAGGCATTGGACAAGCTGGTAAGTTCTGAAAATATGTCTATTACGTTATTCCAGCTAACGTTATCGTTATCGGTAAAGTTATGCCGACTGTGAAAAACTAGCGCTTGCAAGCTAACAGACTGTTTTACTGCATTGGACATTGCTATGAACAGGCGTTTAGCTTGAACATGCTGTTAGCTTTATTGTTTATTGTTTATTGTGGATCCCCATTAGTC
The DNA here is from genome assembly GCF_964638095.1 of Poromitra crassiceps. Taxonomy (NCBI): domain Eukaryota; kingdom Metazoa; phylum Chordata; class Actinopteri; order Beryciformes; family Melamphaidae; genus Poromitra; species Poromitra crassiceps. Next base: position 30,308,698 of record NC_139637.1, read on the forward strand.
TGCACCAAGGTGAGACTACTCTTCCTGGGGTCCAAACACATAACATAAAAACATAATACAGTAACATTGTTGATAATTATAACAACAAAGACAAAAAAGAGAGTGAATCAGCTCACTCTATTACATATCATACATTTCAGAAGGTTATGAATTAGTACAGTGTAGTGTTATATAATATAACATAGCACATTGCAGTAGGATACAATACAATACAATTCAACATATGTGTACAATAATTAATAACCCAAAGTTATCACATTATTCATCACTGCATGTTTTAACTTTTTTTTAAACAAAAATGTGTTACTTGCCACTGTTATATTACTAGGTAGATTATTCCAATACGCAACTGCTCTATACATTAGCTACCATTATTTTCAGAGCATTGGTTTTTGGTAGAGGTAGAGTGAATTGAGCATCTACTGCCTGTCTTGTAGTATAGCCATGTCTACTCTTAGTGGGGTACAGTTGTGAATGTAAGCCCTGTGGTTTCCCAGTGTTCCAGATGTTAAACAGAAAGGTTACCAAGCTGCATGCTATTCTTTGTTCCACTTTGATCCATGACAGTGCGGCATGCATCCCCTCTACACTGCTCCTCATAGAGCAGCGGAGAGTGAGGCGTGCCGCCCTGTTCTGGGCCAGCTGGAGTTTGGCCAGGTCTTGTTTAGAGGCGCTAGACCATACTGTTGGGCAGTAGTCTAGGCGGGATAAGACTAAAGATTGTATTACCAGTTTAGCTGTAATACGAGTCAACATCAGATTAGCACACCTTCTGATCATTGAAGTAGTGCTGCTCATTCTAGATACCATGCAATTAATTTGTTTTGACCAAGAAAGCGTTTCATCAATTACCACCCCCAATAATTTAGCATCTCTGACCTGTTCGATATCATCACTATCCAGAGTAAGATGTAGTTTTGGATTTGTTCTAATGTGTATTTGGATGTAATCATTATACTCTTGGTTTTCCCAACATTTAACTTTAACTTATTTTCACTTACCCAGTTTGACACAATCTTTAACTCATCCTGCAGCATTTTATTAACAGACTCAGGATTCTTTGCCGCTACGTACATGGTAGTGTCGTCTGCAAAGATCTCCATTGCTGCATTATTCAGAATCAGAGGTAAATCATTCACAAAAATGGAATACAGTAATGGACCAAGGCAACTTCCTTGGGGCACTCCAGCATGGAGGTTCCTCATCTCAGACAGTGTTCCATTGAACATTACGCATTGTAACCTACTTACCAATTAATTTCTCACAATTTAATGGAGCTTCCTTTGAATTTATATGCTGCAAGTTTCATCAGCAGAAGCTCATGATCAATAATGTCAAACGCTGCGCTAAAGTCCAGAAGTACAGCACCGACCATTGACTTCTTGTCTATATGTTTAAGCCAGTTGTCAGTAAGTGATGTGAGTGCTGTGCCAGTGGAATAGCCGGTCTTGTATGCGTGCTGGTGTTCTGAGTTAATGTTGTTTGATTCGAAATATACTTGTACCTGCATGTATATAATTTTTTCAAACAGTTTACTTAATACAGGCAGTATGCTCACAGGCCTACTGTTTGGTCCTGTGAAGGACTCCCTGCTGTTTTTTTGACAGCGGAGTGACCTTCACTATCTTCCAGGACTGTGGAAACACACCTTGCTCAAAACATAAATTAAATATGTGACACAAAGGTTCTGAAATGAACTTAGCCGCCAGCTGAAGTAATCTGGCATCAAGAATCAAGATTGTCAAAACCGCATGGCTTGTCAGATTTTATGTTCAGCAAAAGATTTTGGACATCATTCACACTAATATTCATGAATTCAAAACTGCATTCTTTGTCTTTCATAATCTTATTCTTTATTATCGATTCGGAGAGTCTTCCATCCACAGATCTCATCTTATTTCGAATAGTTTGTACTTTATTAGTAAAAAAGTTATTAAAGTAATTTGCTATTTCTATAGGTTTTGTTATAAATTTTCCCTCCACTTCGATGAAGGAAGGTGTGTTGTTAAATGTATCCCTTCCCATAGCCTCATTACGCGTTTTCCAAAGTTTCTTGCTGTCATTTTTGCATTCTTCACATTTTAATTGATAATGTATTTTTTTCTTCTGTCTGTTCAATTTTGTGGTTCTGTTCCTGAGAGCTCTGTATTCCTGCCAGTCTAAAGAACGACCAGAGGCCACCGCCGACTCCTTCAGAGCATCCCTCTGTCTCATACATGTTTTTAATTCTTCATCAAGCCATGAGGTTTTAGTTGTTCTTACAGTCAGCTTTTTAATAGGAGCGTGTTTGTCACAGATTTTTAGAAAATAATGTCATGAAAGACTCCAATGCAGCCTCTGTATCCTTATTATTAAGTACAGCCTCCCAATTCACTTATTTTAAGTCAGCTATGAACTTCTCCTCTGAGAATGCTTTGTAAATTCGTTTATTAATAATCCTTGGGCCACTTTTTGGTACTTTAGCTTTCCAAGTCAATGCTATTAAGTTATGGTCACTTATTCCTACAGGAGCAGATATTACATTTGAGCATTTATCAGGAGCATTAGTGAAAAAGTGATCAATGCAAGTAGATGACCTGGAACCATCCTGATTGAGATGGATTCTGTTCGGGAGGCTCATTATTTGTGACAGGTTACATAACGCTGCAGCATCACTTAGCCTTCTTTTCAGCGAGAAATTGTGATAGATGCAATTCGGGAATAGCATAATAAATTCATGGTCTGTGCTAAGATTAAAAAGATCATACAGTCATGGGAACAATTGATAAAAAATATGTTTAAAATAGTTAAAAGCATTAAAAACTCATATTTTGTTAAAAGGCACTAAAAGGGTTAAAATGCTTGGTAACAATGGATAAAGTAGCCTATGTTCAGAATAATTAAAAGCAGTAAAAACTCATTATTCGGATATAGCAGAATAAAACAAAGCATTTGTTTTATATTGATTTCAGTTATGTTGTGGGCATTTTCATGTGTGTTTCATGTTTCATCGTTGTCTTTGTAGTTATGTTTAATCATTGAGAACAGCATACATTTTCTGTTTTACTATGCTCAGGATTCGTAAGTTTCACAAACAGTAGTAATTACTGGAGGGTACCAGCAGGCGGCGCCTAGGCGCTTGGAGGGATATTTTGGGATGCACTGCTTCCCCTCTTTAGACAAAATACACTTTGATCTGAGGAAAGCATCCCACACATATCGCCCTTTTACAGGTATTTATCCCTCATGGTAACGTTTGATATTGTCTTGTATGTTTTGTAAATGTATGTATGCCCTCGGGAAACTGGTTGTAGTGTGACACGTCCGTGCTTTGTGTTGGAATGCAGTTAATTACCTGACGACGAGCGAAGCTAATGTGGCTAAGCTAACGTTTAGCCACCGGCAGCGTCTGGTGCATGTTTAGAACGGTGCCATGGCACGAGTCCGATACCTCACGAGTCCGACACCTCACGAGTCCGAAAAAAGAGGCTAACTTCCCCCAGACCCTAACCCAAAACCTAACCTCTCCCACCCCCACGCCTAAACCTAACCTCCCCCAGACCCTAACCCAAAACCATGAGGTGTCGGACTCGTGAGGTATCGGACTCGTGAGGTATCGGACTCGTGAGGTATCGGACTAGGGGGCAGTCCCCGTTTAAGAACAGTGTGCAAAGCTAACTAGCATCTCATGTGGTCTGTTAACAGTAGTTCCTTGTGGCCATGTACATGTTAGTTACTAGTCTTGTGTTGAATGAGTGAGTTTATATAAATATTAAGTTACTGGTGTTTTATTGTATGAGTGAATTTATGTTAAGTTACTGGTTTACCTGTATACATTCCAATAGTAGGCTAATATTGTATTATGGTCTATTGATGTAGCTACAGTATATTTTATATTTTGTTATATTGTTGCCAGGAACTTAGTAATAATAGCCACTGTGACATTTGTACATGTATGGTTTTGTGACTTAAAGACAAAACACACTTTGATCTGAGGAAAGCATCGTCATTCAATTCTTTCCACACATATCGCCCTTTTACAGGGCGTTACACAATTACTATTGAACCAATTCACATTCATATCCGCAGCCAAAATCAGTTTGTGGTCAGAATCAGTGGCATTTTGCAACATATTACAAATGCTATTTAAATATTCAATGCTAGAACCAGGTGGTCTGTAGCAACAGCATATTAATATAGGTTTCAAATGTGGCAATTGAACCTGTAGCCAAATCGCCCTCCACACCGTTCATATACAAGTCTGTTCTTTTTTTAGCTGGGATATGCTCTTGAATGTAGCATGCTGTCCCTCCTCCATTACCATCCCTGTCCAATCTGAATAAGTTGTACCCTTGAATGTTCACCTCTGCATTTTCAATATTGCTATGTAAGTGTGTTTCTGATATTGCCATTATGTGAATATTGTTGTCATGCAAAATTGCAGCTAGTTCAGTGACCTTATTTCTAAGACTGCATATATTCAGGTGTGCAAATCTCAAGCCTTTCTTTGGTAATTTAATAATCATTTTTAAAAGTAAAAAGTATTAATAACAATTTGAATATATATATGTATATGTGCATATCTATATAAATATGTGTAACTAATATAATCATTTCCAAAAGTAAAAGTATTAACACCAATTTAAATATATATATATATATATATATATATATGTATATGTGCATATCTATATAATGTGTGTGTATATCTAAATAATATAATATATAATTAAAATAAACATTTAAAATGGTATCAGTGCAAGCCGATTTGGTGCCCCCACTCACTCATATTTGTTCAGGTCTTCCAGCTTCCTGACCATAAGGATCTTGGCCTGCTCTGGATTCTGTCCGTTCAGTTTTATGAAAACCTTGCAGTTTGCAGTCCATGTTCCCTGGATCTTGTTTTTCTTTTTGAGGAACCTGGCTCTCCTCGCAATCTCCCCATTCTTCCTTGTGAGGTGCTCATTTAGGTATACCTGTGTGTCTCAGAGTTTCCTGCCTTGGCGCAGCAGCGCCGTCTTGTGCTTTCTGTTGGTGAATCTCAGGATGATTGCCGGTTTGTCAGCCTGGCTCCTCCGAAGCAGTGGATGACAGGATTCGATGTTGTTGCCATCTACGACAATCTTCTTTGTTCGGAGAAACGCCACTACCTCCTCCTCCACTGTGATTCTCTCCTCCTCGTTCGTCTCGTGTGTCTGCCCTTCTGTGTGTAGTGTAGTGTGTGTAGTGTGTGTAGTGTAGTGTAGTGTAGTGTAGTGTAGTGTAGTGTAGTGTGTGTAGTGTAGTGTAGTGTGTGTAGTGTAGTGTAGTGTGTGTAGTGTGTGTAGTGCCCTGGCAGCAGGCGTAGGTCTTGGGTTTGATGTACAGTCCCGATACAATAATGTCATTCAGTCGTGAATATTGCTCCATGTCGTCCATCCTTGTTTCCAGTGTGTCGATTTGGTTCTTTTGTTCAGTGTTCTGTGCTTTCAGCTGTACGATCTCCTTCATCAAATTATCAATGACAGATTGTTGTTTGGGGATTCTGTCCATCGCATCGTCCATCAGCTTGCACCCATTCAAACCGATTACGTTAGCTGGAGTAATAAAACACATATTTTCTGAACTTATTACCACTTCAGTCCTACGGAGTTGCAAGTCCCATATATGCACAACTCCGGCATTGTTCCCGTAGCTTCTGTTCTGACTAGTAGTAGCTTGCCCGAACCGCCCTACCTAGCAACGGTTGCTAACGTGGGATTGGACAGTGGCTGTTCTAGGGTGGGACTTAGTGAAGGGTGAATTGGTCCAAACATCCTCCAGAATACTGAGGTTTGTACACCACATATTGGCCTGGGTGTTACAGAAATTGGCGAGCCAGCCTACGAGCAATTGGGTTATTAGTGAATCAATTATTTTTGTTACACATTGTGGGATATTGAATGCTGAGTGGTAAAGTGTTTTAAACAAAATTAGCCAAGTCATTAAGATGGAAATAGTGACACATGAATCAGTTAAAGTCCCTAATTCTGTTATCATTAGTGGGTTAACTTGGACTGAGGAAGATTTAGAAATAGATACTGAAATTCAGAAGTATTTGGAAACTCATGGGTCTATCAACAGAGTACTTCACATAGATGCACCAACCTCAGAGTTTCATGACAGTGCAATAGTTGAATTTGTGTATGGCACGGCAATGGAAACACTCACTCCTATGTTGCCGTTGAACTACAAAAGTCCCACTCATTCTAACATATCATGCTATGCTCGTGCGCTTGCTAGTGTTTATACCCCAGATTCTAGTCATACTGCCACTGAGAATTACCTCTCCGAGGTACAGGGTTACATTATTATCATTATTATCATCATTACCCAGACACTGTTGTCTTTAGGTAACATCAGTTTCCTCCCCGGCCAAACACTCTTCATATCCGTCGTTTCGGTAACTGTCTGCCTTTCCGAAACCCTGCCACTCTGAACGTTAACTTCCATTATTCGGACTGGCGGTCCCTCACCTTTTTAGGCCGGTGCTTGCACTGGCCTATAGGAGCATGTCTGTCCCAAATCGCTGCAGTCACCACTCCTGGCACCCTTTCTGGCACCCTTTCATCAAGATGGGCTTTTACTTTGAAATTTGTTTTATTTGACGAATGTCCGGTTTCGGACTTCCTGTCCATCACGTGTGGCTAATTTTAGCGGCTAACTGTTACTTTTCGTTACTTTACATGGCAGTAAAATGCCACTGAATGACCAAATTGATTTAACTTTTAACCATTTCGATTTCCACTTTCAATACGGACCCCCAGCATTGGTTAGTTGTTAACGTTGTGACTATATTTATAACGTTAATAACGTACTCCGGTTTGCGGGCTGAATCTGTGTGTTGCGCAATAGCTACAAGTCGCACTCTGGCTGTAGACCCTGAGTTATAAACTGGAAACCGGAGTAGCCTACGTTATAAACGTTATAAATATAGTCACGTTATAAACAACTAACCAATACTGGGGTCCGTATGGAAAGTGGAAATCGAAATGGTTAAAAGTTAAATCAATTTGGTCATTCAGTGGTGTTTTACTGCCATTTAAAGTAACGACTAACAGTTAGCCGCTAACATAGCGCTTACCCATCAGCGCAGCGTCATTTGACGTCAGCACACTCTTCTAACAGCCTTGTGTCTGGATGATGTGTGACCATCTTACATGGAGCATTTGTCTTTCTCCAAAATTAAGAGCACTGTTACTGAAAATTGCACACCATTGTACTGTAAGATGATGATTTTATGTTGGACTGCTGCTAAACTCAGTTGACATTGCACAAGGTTTTTGGTATTCCTCCTGAAAGTGACTTGAATTTAATTTATTCTACAATTTTATTTTGAATTGCACTGTATTCATTTTATTTGAGGACAAGCTCTTGCTTTAATTTTATTTGAGAGATTTTATGTTGGACTGTTAAAGAGAATGAGATGGTTAAATAAAATACAGAAATTGAGAAGTTTTTGGTTATTTATTTGTTTTGGGTAAATTTATTGTTATATAAAAAAATAAATAATAATAATAATAATCGTTAGATTAATCGACTAATCGAAAAAATAATCCTTAGTCGAATCGATAAGAAAATAATCGTTTGGGACAGCCCTATAGCCGTGTCTCATAATGATTCCATTACAAATATTGCATTGCACACGTGTTATTTTACTAAAAATAATACATTTGACCATCATTTCAAGTAGAATGATACCACCCAAGCAAGAATATTTCAAGTGTTTCAAGTGCTTTACTGAAATATTTGGACCATATAATGATAATACAATTATCTCAACCTTAAAAGGTTACATATAGGTGCCAAAAAGCCATAAATTCACATCAAAGAACAAAGAAAAACAACAATTTTAATTCAAGTTTAAACAGTAAGTGTGCAGCTGCAGCATTTATAAAAAAAAAAAAAAATCTTTATCCTGCATCCCTAAACACAAACAGGGAAAAAAGGTGGAAAATCAGATGACGGCTTATGTGTGTTCTGTTGATTGTTAAAATGTGTATGGGTATACATGGGTGACGATCTGCACCGGCCGTATGCCAGGTTTCGACCTGGCCTTGTTTTTATAGGTCCCACCATTACGAAAATTCCTGCCTTCATTATTCGAAATGTCGGCCCTTCCTCTTTTTTCTAAAGGATCCGTCATTCTGAAGTTTGGATATTGTGGAATATGGCACAAAAGTGCAGACATTTCAGTCGCACACTGTGCGTCTCAGCAGCGCAGCAGTAGCCTATTAGAACTGGGCTTTTACTGATGCTTTCTGAAGGCTATTTAATTGTTAGACTTCTATTTTCGTTAAGATATTATTTATTTCGTTATTGTTTAATTGTTTTCAGTTAATCAGGCAAGCTTATCCTATTGGAATTTATAATTATTTCGTATGACATTTTACACAGCTGCTATGTTCCCGCGGGCGTGTCAGCATGTGTGTGCGCTGCTCTCTAAGCAGGGTGTGTGCGTTGTGCACCCGCCTATAGAGACACATAGCCTATTATTACTAGCTTGCACATTGTGGAGTTAGAGGGAGCACCAACAACATCTTTGAACAACACGTCTTTATTTTAATTTTGTTGGGCTCCACAATCATTTTGAGGATTCGAGGCAACAGGCAACCCATTTAGCAGCATCTGAGAGAGGTGCCTGCCTTCTGAGTGGCGGAACGTCGGAGTGGCAGCACGTCGGAATGGCGGCATGTAACCCGTTGTTTCTGTACATACACAGGCTGCAAGAGGTGACATGACGGCTGAGGAGAAATGGTCCTTACTCTTGTCCCTGGGGTCATGTTCGATGTGTGGGGACTGAGAGAGGCAACACCAGCGGCTCAAGGTTCCCCAGGTATGCAACAATTATTCTGATGGTACGACTATAGTCTGAGGAAAAATCACGGTTTCACAATTATTATGCATCAATTTATTTAAGACAATCCACTGCGATCTCACCCATGTTCTTTTGTGTTTACAATACATTCATACTACAGTTAGTTGGTTGACTGGTCCCATACACCCTACATAGGGGATGCTTATAATTTGTGGTCTGTGACAACTAGGAAGTGAAGTTGTCATTTTGAGGTGCTCCCCCCCCCCCCCCCCCCACCCCACTTCATATTCTAAGAACTATTGTAACTGCATTAACTCTTAACCAGAGATACTCCACAGTTGAAACATAGTTGTGGTTAAAATAATAGATATATATTAGACAATATATTTTGCATGACCATAACTGGTACAAAAGGTGTTCCTGCCTCAACTGCCGCAAAATGCCGACGGACCTGGAGCGGAAATGTTATGGCCAAGCCCCAGAACGGTCCATTAGCCGGAGGGCTCACATGGATCTTTACTGCTTGGAGGAAGGTGTGCTCCGATTGGCTAGGGCCCTATGCCACGGATACATTGCACAGATTGACCCCCAAGCCCCAAGAAGTGTTAGGGCCTGTGTCCACCTAGCGTCTTTTCATCAGCTCCGGCGTCTATTTTCAATTGTTTCCAATGGGGGGAGAGCGTATGCGAGCGCACACGGACGTCTAGAGAAAGCGCGCTGCATCCAGCGTCTATTTTCAGAGCGCTCTGGTGTTTTTGTGCGCCTGACTCCCAGCACTTCCAGCTGAAATTATTTTAACTTTTCAAAAAGACGCTGGTGTTGGGTGCTCCTTTTCTGGCAACTAATCATATGAAAAAACTATCGCAACAGAGACAGAAAGGCTCAATTGTGGGAGCAGATTGGCTAGACACTTAATATTTCTGGTGAGTGTTGAGCTAAATCACTGTACTGTATGTGTGTTGTTTGCTAATGTTAGCTGTCAGCTATCAAGCTACTACCGCACTGAGCTAACGTTAGTTTCAGACTGCTTCCTTGTTATATTGTGCGCCGAGATCAGCGTTCCCCAGCGCACTCCCAGCGTTTAACGTCGGAACAAGACGCTAGGTGGACACAGGCCCTTAATAGGGAGCATCGGCATGCAGCTTATCGACAGTATGTGTTGTGGCAGCATGGACGTTTGGGAGCAGGACATGACGTAGTCATACCCAGCTGCTGTGTGTGGCCTATCCGCATCAGATATCCCAGACCCATACAGCAACTACAAAGGCTTCCTCCCAAACTGTAATGTCCTGCACTCAGTGTGTTTATCCCCAATAGAAATCTACTCTAGACTGGTTCAGTTCATTTAGAAGGATAGTTCAAATTTTCGAAGTCTAGCCCTATTTTTACCAATGATGATGTTGATTGGTAGTGTTCTTTTTCAGTACAATCCATGCTGTTCCTCATAGTAGCTCTGGAAAGTTAGGCTAAAACGAATGCAAGGTCAATGGGGTCACACACCATTATGTACAAGCTGACTGAAGCTCACTAAGATTTCATCCACAGAGCACAGTGCAAACCAAGTAGATTTCAGTGAGCTTCAGTCAGCTTGCATTTGTTTTTGCCCAAATTTCCAATGTTGGTTACAATGAATGGTTGAATTTTCAAATGTAAGCTTCGTTTTTTCGACACATTATATCATCTAACACAGGGGTGGGCAATTATTTTTCATGGGGGGCCACATGAGAAACCCAGATTGTTGCCGGGGGCCGAACAAATATTGTCATGCCGTAACCCATGGATGGGTAACTTTGATGATAGAGAGGGCCACAAAAAATGTCCTCGCTAACCAGGTTTTGCTGAGGCCCGAACGGCGCCAGCGTGAAAAATTTGGTGCATTTGAAGCCACGTTTAGAGGAATAACTCATTTTAAATTAACAGTTGTGATGTCATTATTCAGTCTTAACTCATTCATGGCCAGTTTAGGACTGCCAATATTTAGCACAGGCCAAAGATTTTCATAATTGTTGGTCATCTTTCAAGACCCACAGTAAATTATCTATTAGCACCAAAGTGATTTGCAATACCTCAAAATGAAAATGTACGTCTCTGGGTTCACCAGGAAAAAAAAGTGAGCTTTTAGCATGTTCTGTACTCTACTTATAGCCATTTATATACACCCTGTTTTCACCAAAAAGGTCTCTCGGAGAAGAGAAACAGCAGAAAAGGCAATTTTTGTAAAGGACACAATCTCAGGCAGAACTCGCTCTCAATTCTTTTATTTTGAACTGTATTGACATCAGACATGTAAATATTATTCATTATGACACAAATGACAAAAAAAAAATATATATATATATATATAGATGAAGTGCCTTTTTTACATTCAACAATACAGTTTACTCAGTGTGAGTGAGTGTGCAGACAGACACACAGACAGACAGACACACAGACAGACACACAGACAGACACACAGACACAGACACACACACACACACACACACACACACACACACACACACACACACAGAGAGAGAGCTGCTGGATCGCACCTCCTTCCCCCGCAAATTAGCATAGGAGGGGAACACCAAACTGGTTTGAGATCAGCGTCTAGCCTCCTCTGCTGCATCGTTTTCCTCCTCTCGTTCGGGCTGGGACGAATGCTGCGACATACAATCCATGGCTGCGACACAGGAACGGGTCCGGCTTGGCTTTGGGCCCAGGCGCTGGAACCGGATCGATCATGTTCGTCACGGGTTTGACTACTGCGAACAACTCAATCCAGGTTCGCCCTGCAGCAAGGCGAGCAGTGCAGCGCGCCGAGGGGCGTTTCAATGGCGTTTCTCCTCTCTACAAGGAAGCGCGTTTCTCTGTTTTTCCTCCTGCTCATTTCAAAACAACAGCTGCGGTATGTGTTTGATCGCGTGTTGTCGGCTTGCCTTTGAGGCTAGGGACCTGATAACATGTCACAGGCTAGGGAAGTGTTTGAACTACGCGCTGCACTAATAAAAACAAAAACACGTCAAACACGTCATTGGCCCTCTGGGCTATTCCTGATAACACGTCAAAGACGTCTTTGGCCATGAATGAGTTAACCACCAATATTTCATCCTTTTCTCACTCACTCCTATGTCACCACCTGCTCTCAGGGCTTGAAATTAACTTTTTTGACCACCTGCCAATATGGCTGCTAGATTTTAAAGTTACCAGCCAATTAGAATTTCCACTAGCCAAAATGTTTTTCTTGAAATAAATCAGAATATGAGTGGGTTAATTTAAGCATAAGTATCAGTAAGTGGCCCGGGATGATCAAAGCCTGTGTTGAGGGTCACACGAACAAAAATGCAGTCTTGAAGCTAAATAAATCCAAAACCAATGAGTTAATTATTTAAATTTCTAATCCAATGTAGCCTTTTAGTCATAAAGATTATTGAAAGATATTCCATATTCCAGACTGAAATGCTATAACAGAAGTGGAGTATTGGCCAGAATGACATGAACATTTGGACACTTATTCAGCGGGTATCTTGCATGTTGCGTTCAGGTGCACTGTGTAATTTTTTTTTTTTTTTTTTTTTTTTTTTTGCAATTCCATCGCGGGCCGCATCCATAGTTTGCCCATGTATGATCTAACATGTTACTAAACACAATGTACATGTAACTTGATGCAACAAAAAAAATTCTTATATGGGTAAAATATATATTTTTAAACTGCTCTGCCAAATGGTTGAGTTGGCAATACATGGTAAAATGTTCCACTCAACCATTTGGTAAAACATGCTTAAAATTGACACTTTTCTATGGAATAAAAACACTTCGGATCATGCATTATTATGTTACATTTAGTGTTATGCCGAAATAATTTCACAAGTATGATTTTTTAACTGTTGACATTTGTTGGTATACTATCATATTATTAGCATTATAAAAATGCATGATTTGTAATTTAGATTTTTCTTTCTTTCTGTTTCAGTGTTTTAAAAATAATAGATGGAGGATTAAAAAAAATCTGGTTCAAGACCATAGAGACCATAGACCAGAGATGACATCACTGATGACATATCTGATGACATCAAAATTGCTCAAGTGACATTACTGATGACATCATCACTATCAGAATCGTGACAGAAAACTGCCACCAGCCACAGCCACAACCACTTAGCCAAGATTATGTATTAGGTACTTTTACCATCACAAGTGCTATCTCAACCATTTGGTAGAGGTCTATATTTAAAAAACTGGGGGGGGGGGTCTGCATTTTTTAAAAATTCTTGGTATTAGTGTCCTAATAACATAGAAAATACAAAACGTATTTTTTTCCATTGCTTTTTTCTTGGAGGGAACATTAAAGGGTTATACTTTGTTTTAGTAATCACCACACCGTGACCAATATCCACATGATCTCATGAAGAGTCGTGAAATGAGCACAAACTGTGAAATGCAGATTCACGTGGACACAGATTAGTCGTGATCATCTGATGTCTGTGAAGTGTGTGTCTTCTGGCTCAAAGTGGCTCTTGAAAACCAGACACCGTTTCACACATTACTGAAGAGGCAGAGAGGAGAGGAAGACAGAGTGAGTGAGAGAGAGATGAGTTCAGAGAGAGAGAGAGAGAGCCTGCCTGTCCTCAAGATGCTCTCCAGTCCAGCCTGAGAGCCAGAGGGACAGAGAGACACTTGTTCCTCCACAGCTGTGGTCTCTTCTCCTTCCCCCCTCCCTGCATCCCTCTCTCTCTCTCCCTAATTCAATAAGATGCAATTTTCAAAAGGCAAGTGATAGCCTAATTCAAAATCAGATAGATCATCATCCTACAATAATAATAATAATAATACATTTTATTTATAAGCGCCTTTCTGGACACCCAAGGCCACTTTACAAGGTTAAAACAAGTGCAGCAACAATAGAGGCAACACAACACATAAATACAATACACATCAGATAAAAGTTAACAATATGAAATGGGGGGGGGGAGCAATCACAGTGAGTAGGCTATCTTGAACAGGTGGGTTTTGAGGCTGATTTGAAAAGAGGAAGAGAGTCGATGTTACGGATGTCAGGTGGGAGTGAGTTCCAGAGTTGAGGAGCAGAGCGGCTGAAAGCTCTCCTCCCCATGGTGCTGAGACAGGCAGAGGGCAGTAGGTGAATGGAGGAGGAAGATCTGGGGGAGCGAGTGGAGGAGACAGTATGAAGGAGATCAGACAGATAAGGAGGGGCGAGGTTGTGAATGTTGGCTATTGCATTGTCAACGTGCATCTGTGCAGATAGATTCCTCAACAATGAGAGTGAAGATGCTGGTGATGTGATAATTTAATATAGCTGACAGCTGTGCGTCTGTGGTGGTGATATAATAGAGCTGCTCATGGTGTTTTCTATGGCACTAGCGGGACCCGTGGCGACACCCCCCCCCCCCCCCCCTGCCCCCGTGGGGACACCCCCCCCTAACTGCCACAGCGTTAGAAGTGGGGGGCTTTGGTTATTTAAATGTTTTCTTTGTTCTTTACAAAAGCCTGCCTCCACTTTGGAAATGTGGCACAAAAGGCGTTTGCACCAAGTCCGTATTTTCCGTCGTTAAAACAAGTGTGAGAGTTGGTCAAATATTAGCCTTCCCAATCATCAGCCCCACCCACCGCCTTCTACTCATTTCATCAGTTGTTGCCTCCAGCATAGCAGTGTTCGGTGCAGGGACATGCACAGATATACCACCAGGTGGTGCCCAAGCACCTGTCCTTTTGCAAGACCCATCCGCGGCCAACGTTACTGTGTTGCAGAGGCTCTAGCGCCGTTTTTAAAGCTAGGGTGGAGATACTGATATCCTCCGAAACTAGAATGCCTAATGCGTCCATTGGTACCAGCCATGTCATGCTTTCACTGTCGAGAAGGGGGCTAAATAATGCTAGAAACAACTGACATGGCCATTTTCAAAGGGGCCCCTTGATCTCTTACCTCAAGATACCTGAATGAGAATGGGTTCTATGAGTGAGTCTTCCCTTTACAGACATGGATTCCTGGGCTCCTTGAACTCTTTCTGAAAGCAACACCCACATTCACTGTAGGCATGAAATGTTCCTTGAATGCATTACTTGCATTGGGTATCACCTGTATTTGGCAGAGAAAGATCCGCTGTCTGAGGCCAAACAATGAAGCAATAACGCTCTTTTCCTTGCCTCTGGCCATGCATTCCCGTTGCATTAATAACCAGCAGTGTTAGGCTAGTTATTTTCAAAATGCAATATACTACATATTACTAATTACTTTATTTTGAAAGTAATAAGTTACTTTACAATATTACTGTCTGTGTAGAGTAACTCGTTACTTATTACACTACTTTTGCATTACTTTGTCCAAAAACAACAGCAGCAGCAGAATGACGCCACCCCGGAACCATCCTGAAATTTCAACAGCCTTGAAGTCAGTGTACACAATCCAAAATTCTAAATGTTATTCTTTTCCTTTGTTATTGTCATCACAGTTGATTAGGAAATGATTGTATCTCTTTTTTAAATAAGTGCTTTGATTTTTTTTTACTCAATTTGTAACTTGAGTTACTTGCACCAAAAGTGGAGCCTAGCGACCTAGCACATGGCTATTGTTTTGTTTCCCACTGCCGTGGGTCCTTTGGGGATCCTACAATTAATAGGCGACTAAGAATGTGCCTGACGAAAAATGTAGCTTAAAATACATTCAGAAAGTAATTAATATTATTTTTCCTCAATAATGATACATCGTTTCAACCGTCCGCAACCCATCCGCTATTAATCACAATGTTTATCTTTATCATCGGGCCCGCTTGCGGGGCAGGATATCCGCGGTCAGCGCGGTTATAACTGCGGCCCACGCATCACTAACTCACACACAGCTCTCCATACACACTCCACAACACGAGATCTCCGCCCAACACTTTTCTCCACTCCATATTAATGCACAAGCCTCACTGCGAAGTTGCCGATGCATTCTGACGCACTTTTAACGAGTCCATATTTTCGGCATGTGATTCGGGGGGCAGCGGGGTTGTAATAGGCGACAATTCTCTGCTCTGAAGTCACGTTTAATCACTCGAGTTTCTGCGAGATCCCAAGTCCTCCGTGGTGACAATCAATCAATCAATCAAATTTATTTATAGACTGTTTTCACCAGAGCGCAACCCCACAGCACTTCCTTTTTCTCAGCATTTGGCAAACTGCAGAAATATTCACTCGACATTGTTACTTTTGTTTTCGCTGCTCAGCTGTATAGACGGTTTTCACGGAATGGTCAGTCCTGCACTTGAATGTTTTTTTTCTTTTATGTCCATATAGCAAACACTGCAACAGGAAGTGAGCGGGGGTTCAATTTAGAATGTTTTTGTTGTCAAGTTAAAACCGTCTATAGAGCACATTTAAACATGACACATGTCAACCAAAGTGCTGTACATAGGGTAGAGATACACAAAAAACATCAGGCAACATCTGGTCAGCAATCATCGGGACACATAAGGAAACCAAGGCATGAATCAGCTAGAATCGGGAAATGCTAGCAGGTAGAAGTGGGTTTTCAGGTTAGATTTGAAGGCCTCTATCGAGGGGTCGAGCCTGATAGAGGTGATGATGCTGTTCCACAGGACAGGGGCTGCAGCAGCAAAGGCACACCCCCCCCCCCCCAAGCTTGAGGTTGAACCTCCGGACTGTCAGGAGCCTCTGATTGGCTGACCTGAGGGCTCTAATGTTGGAGTAGGGGGATAGGAGGTCTGAGATGTAGGAGGGGGGCTGCTTGTTGAGTGCTTTAAATACAAACAGGAGAACCTTGAAATATATTCTATAGCGTACTGGAAGCCAGTGAAGGGAGGCAAGGACAGGTGTTATGTGGTCTCTTTTGCGGGTTCCGGTCAAAAGTCTGGCAAGTCTGACAATCTTCAGCATAATCGTCAAGTGTGTGGGGGTGCGTCCTTACCCATGTCCTGAAAGGGTTTTGCAGGCTCGCCCGGACACGTCAGAAAAAGATCTGGGAACGGCGCATTCACAGCCATCTTCACTCAAAAACACTTGCAGGTTCGCCTCGTCGCCAGTTTGTAGTGTTTCAGTCAGTGTAAAAAGAATCAGAAATCCGGTAGGATGGTTAAGGATTTTAATAAGAGAAGCAAGGCATCCTCCGAACAGGTATTATTCTACTCTTCTTCCTTTTTCAGGTTTCTGGCAGTGTAGACACTGGGCGTATTACTGCCCTCCGCAGGACAAGCATAAGCATAATACTAACTCAAACACAGTTCATATTCTCGGATACAGCTCTGAATCATGCAGGAACTGTAAAACTGCTTTTGTGATCAGCTGGTGGTTCTTATTATGGCCAAAGAAAGATTTAAGAGAAAATGATAAAAACTCCTAGACCTAACAAACTTTTATAAAAGGTTGCCCTTTCTGTCTTATATGGCACATATAGGAAAACATGCTTCACTGTTTCTTGACATCCACACTCACATGATCCATTAGGATGTTTTCCCACAATGTGCAAACACTGATTCAAAGCACATTTTAACACATTCACTGCCAGCCGTTTTTTTTTTATTGTAGGTAGCTTCTGCCAAGGTTTTTTTTTTGAGGATTCTGGCTCATCTTTCAACAGCCGAGGATTATTTTCTGCTAAGATTTTGTGAACACAAAATATCTCAAAAGAACTAATAGAATGTGTGCTTTCTCTGTCTAAAAGAGTTAGTTTGTAGAGTTAGTAGTTATGTAGGCATTAGCACTTGAATACAGCATGGTTTCAGCGTCTGAAAATTTAAGCTGAGATAAATGGCTTTTTGTGAAATTCGATAGAACAGTCACTTTAACCATTCATTTTTGGCATCAGTAACACGTCAGACATCTAAACAATAGTTTTGAACAGTAATTTCCTCCATAACAGCAGGAAACCCCCCTCTCCTTCAAACTCCTCCCTCCGTGTGTGTTCTCCTCCTGCCTCCCTGGCTCTGCAGCGGGCGTGTCACAAGCGAGTTTCTGCTGCTGCTGCTGCCTGTCTGCTGGCGGCCGCTCTTTGGGCGAGTCTGGATGGGCTCGCTCGTTTCTTGGGGTTTCGGTTGAGAGCTTTGATGAAGCTTTTGCGATTCTGGTCTTATTTATGCTGCGTGTTTCAAAGTGTGTTGCACCCATAATCTATTATGCAAATTTGCAATCCCCCACCGCCAGCTCCCTGCGCGAAAGCGAAAGCGTTTTCGCCAATCCATTTTCATGAGAATGGCTTCCTTGCTTGGCTTTCTCTCATCTGGAGAGCACTGTCGCCACTTAGTGGTCGGTAAAATAGATTATACACATTCAATACCTCCCATATTTTAATAGGAGATGTAAAAGGGGTTAATCGACGTCCCACCGTCAAAAAAAAAAAATATTTTTTTGGGACGAGATATCTCGTCATTGGCAGTCAACCGTTGGTTTCTGCTTGACGAGATATCTCGTCCACGGCAGTGAACGTGTTAACACAATCTCTCCTGGATCCATAACAATAAGTTAATTTTTGGCCCGTGTGTGGAGAACACACTTAGATTCCCGTTTGTCGGGCATGACTTTGCTCACCTCTTTGCCTCTTTGCACGTGGGTCCTGCACCTCTCTGCAGTCCGGTAGGTGGCGGTAATGCACCTCGAAGCTGAAATGCATGCTGAATGGTGTAGGCTATGTATTGTATGCCGAATTATTACAGACATCACATTTTACATATAAGGACTAGGGGTGGGACAAAATATCGATACTCACGGTATCGCGATATTTCCACTTGCGATACGTTATCGATACACTGGCACCAAGTATCGATATGTTTATTAAAAAAATAAAAAAAATAAAAAATCTTTAAAGTCCCTGGAAACCAGAAATATTTTATTATTATTTAGCATTTTGAGTTCATCACAGGACAGGACCCTATGTTAATAAGCCACCAGCCAAATTTGAACGATGATGAACGTCGCAAAGTATATAAATTTAGGTTTGACGGCCATGGCAAAAGTAATGAGAATCAATTATTTTTTAGAGTATTTTTTCCCGCGGACTGTGTGGGCGTGTCCCGTCTGCAGCAGGGAAATTTCCCCGTCTCCTCTCCTCCGAGAGAGAGAGAAAGAGAGAGAGAGATGGTTTGTGTGTGTGTGTGTGTGTGTGTGTGTGTTCGCGCGTTGCCCCGCTCATAGCGTACTGACTGACGGTCATCTGTCTATCTATCTTATCTGTCTGCACGCGCGCACACACACACCACACACACACACAGCACACAGCAGCGCTGTGCCCTCGCAGGCAGAGTAGAGAGCTTTCCCTCTCAAGGTTCCTACACACCGCCGACGAGTAACGATAGAAGAAGATAGAAGTAGCGATAAACTCACAGATAGATAGACAGATAGACAGATAGATAGATAGATAGATGTTGGTTCTTAAAAGAGCCTTTGTGTTGACGCAATGCGTAGTTAGCTAGCTGCAAAAAGGTGTGGGACCACTAGAACTCTGAAGAGAGATGGAGGCGGGACTGCGGGTTGCGCGCGTGTACAAAGGTTATATAGAGCTTATGACGTCATAAGCTCCTGCATTTTAGCACCTCGCGCACTGCTCTCTTCAATGAGGAAGTATCTTGTAGAATCTTGTAGAAAAGTGTCGATTTTAAGGCTTTGGGTTGAAAGTAATGTATAATAATTTCGGAGACACACAAAAATAAACAGGCTAAAATATTATGCTGTGTGTGGTAGTTGAAACATAGTTTCAAGTTGACGTTTATTTATGTTTGTAGTTGAAACAAAAACATAAATACTGTAGGCTACATGAATGGAAATGTTTGCTCATTAATATCTACTTTTAGAAATTATATAGGTAGGTAGGTTATATAGGTTTTCTTGTTTTAATAATAATAATAAAAAGACTTAATGTGTAACTTTTCCTCCGTGGTATCGAAAATGTTATGAGTGAGTGAGTGAACTCTGAGAGAGTTCATGTCAATTCTGCTAATAAATACATAATACCTGCTTCTTGCCTTTTAGGGGTATTTTTTTCTCTTCAGTTACACAGGTATCGTGATGTATCGTCTTCCAATATATCGATTATCGCAGAATCGCGCTATCGTGATAATATCGTTATCGAGGGCCAAGTATCGTGACCATATCGTATCGTGAGCTACTCAGCGATTCCCACCCCTAATAAGGACTCGAAGTCTGGAGATTTGAAGGCTGCTGGCAGGGACTTGAAGGTTGTTAATTCTTCTATTCTTCCTCTTCTCGTCTGTTCCAGGGTTGGTCCATTTGGCATTCACTCAACATCAACATTTATATTAATTTACAGACATCTATCATTTTTATCCAACTGTGCCCATCACCAGACAATGGAGAATGAGCTTGCCTGCATGCGATAGCCTACATGATTTAGCACATTATACACAACAACACAATCTTTGGAGGCAATCTGTTTATTAGGATGCAAGCAATAATGAAGCGATCAAATATATTCTCCGGTCATGAAAATCTACCATTGCACTGACAGATAAATGTTCAAATTCCTCGGCATAGTAAATTTGGCACATAACGTTAATGGAATGGACCTGCAAGTATGCTAACGTTAGCTTAGCGCAAAGTACGTTATCTCGGTACATATCTCAACACAAAACACACAGTTTACAATGAAACACCTCATTAACAGTTTTGCTGGCTTATATACAGTGCTATTGTTGTATCAAGGTGCTTGGTGATGTTTTACTGACCTGAAAAGAATAATAATAAAGTGTGATTCGGCCGGCCAGTTAACTGTAGCCACTACACAGCTAAGCTAACCAGCCATGTGATAGGCTGCCTAAGGGGAGTGCCACAATGTGATAGGCTAGCAGTGCAGCTGAGCAAAGGTGTATGAGGTGATGTGCTGCTATGCTATTGTCTTATGGGAAACTACGAGGCAACCACTGATTATTCAATTATCACCATAAAAGAACGATCCTGCACAATTATAGAGCAGACAGGGGCGAATGAAAAATGCTTATTTTCCACATTAAACTCATAAACTAAGCATTTCAATCAAGCTATACAATAAAAATGATGTTTTATCCATCTCTCCATCTCAATCCTCTCCCTCTTCCCACTCAAATTAGCAGTACACGGGCCTATGCCAGGTTTCGACCTGGCCTTGTTTAACCTGAGGCTGCAAAGAAAAAGTGCTGTCTGGTCTAATTTTTCCATAAACCCTGCCATTCTCTTTCAACTCCGTTCTTAATCTTCTCTCTAAGTTCTACTCTTCCCAGGGATATGCTTACATCTACTTATTTTTTGTTAGGCTTTCCTTTGCTATGGAATGAGCTGATTTGTTTCCCTCAATTTCAGCATGTCCCGGAACTTGACCTCGCAGCCTTCTCAATTCTAAACAATACAAACAAAATCGCATTAATAAGGTCAGGCCGAGCTTTTGATTTG
This sequence comes from Poromitra crassiceps, assembly GCF_964638095.1. NCBI lineage: Eukaryota > Metazoa > Chordata > Actinopteri > Beryciformes > Melamphaidae > Poromitra > Poromitra crassiceps. The sequence goes on from NC_139637.1 coordinate 30,329,885, forward strand.
CCTGCTCTTAAAGCCGTCGGAGCAGCAGCTGAGTCAGAATATACTGTATGAGAACTTGATTTGGTCTCACTACCTCCGTCCACCACAAAGCCCAGAATAGCAGGTAGTTATGTTACAAAGACAGAGCTACCATTCAAAATGTGCTGACCCACACTAATTCCAAACTGAGGCATACACAACCCAAATCCTGCTTTCCCACTCTCCGGATCAATAGAGCCATCTGTACAAAATTCTATAGATCCCATTACTGTAAGGTACTCCTCTATTTTTGAGGATATCTCACTTTTAGCTTTTTCTTGTAGAAAACTGAGGTCAATGTCCCGGTCTGGCACTAGCCAAAATGCTACTGATACCCAGCATGTAATGCTTACCTGATCTAATCTCACTTTCCTGGCCCATGATTTACACTGTGAGAAAAAAAGGTTTGTATTTGACCTTGCACCCTGAATCTGCCCGTTGTAAAAGACACCTAACTGGGAAGGTCTGAATGGTGCCATTGCATTTTGCGCATGTACTGAAGCTCTAATTTTATACGCCTCAAGCATAAGGGCATTTCTCCCATTTCAAACAGCAGTGCAGGAATTGGGGAGGTCGTAAAAGCCTCACAACAGAGTCTCAATGCATGCCTAACTTCCCTAGCAATCATTTGGCCGCAGAGCCAATCTATCATTGGACGAACACAATGTCAATCTTCTCTGGTTGGCTGTTGATTGGTAAGGAGGGAAGCCTCCACTGTTGAAGATTCAATGTGTTTTGACTAATCATAGGTTAGCATGAAATATACTGACTACATACACGATAGAGAAGACACCTTCGGGTTGGATTTCACTTTTGTGATTGTCCTCCATAACCCCCTACAGGCCACACAGACCCATAGACTCTCCATTCCACAACTTCACAAAGACTTCCATCCTGCCCACAGGTGTCGCTGTTGAACCATTTTAAGAAATTAAATTATGGATTTTCCCCAGAGAAAGCACATTTGATTTATATTTTATTAAAAATATATTATATATCAAATCTCACTCCTCTTCTCAAAAATAGAGGAGGAGCTTCCTCCCATGCCTCAATGGACCAGCCTCCTCAGATCCTGGAGCTTATAGTGGGGATACAGCTTATTGTTTATTGTTAATTGAAAGGATCCCCATTTGCTGACGCCATGGCGACAGCTAATCTTCCTGGGGTCCACAAAAAAAACGACAAGACATACAAAGTACATGCAATACAATACATAACATAGAACATACATTAAAATGATACTGTGCAATCAAATGCTTAGGTGCACAGTATCAGTGCAAACAATACAATATAAGTTAGAACAGAATAGGAAAATTGGTCAGCTGCATTAGGTGTTTCTTGAGTTGATTTTTAAATGACGATTTATTTTGTGTCTGAGTTATATGAGGAGGTAGTGAGTTCCAGGATGTTATTGAACGGTAGATAACTGTGCGTTTGAGAAGGTTTGTTCTTGGGGTTGGGGGTATTAAGTGTCCTGAGCTGGCATGCTTGGTGTAATGGTTGTGTCTGCTGCTTATGTTGACTATCTGATGGAAGAAATATTCAGGTGTCTGATTAAATACTACATTTCTAAAAAACATGATGAGGCTATAGTAAAGTTTAATTTCAACGGGGAACCAAGACAGGCGATCGTGCATATATGCTATATTTGTGCGTGTTGAGCAATGAAGTGCCAATCTGGCAGCTCGATTTTGAACTAATTGTAATTTGTTTATGTCTTTCTTAGCTGCTGCTGACCATATGACTGGACAGTATTGCAGATGACAAAAGACCAAGGACTGTATTACTTGACAGATAATAGAGGTTGTTAAATAAGCAGAGCACTTTCTAATCATTGCTATGCCTCTCCCCATTTTGGTTACAATGCCGTCAATATGATCAGACCATGACAATAGTTCATCCAACATAACACCTAGTAGTTTTGTCTTCTTGACCTGTTCTATCGCCATCCCCGACATAGACAGATCCAGCTTTGGGTCACCAATAAGCATACTTCTGGAGCCAAAAACAATACTTTTAAACAATACTTTTACATGCAGACCATAGAAGACAACACAGGCTGAAGAGTATGTATGTGGGGGAAGGGGGGGGGGGAGTGAAGCGTGAGTGTGTTAAAACAAATGCTGATAATGATTTGTAAATGCTTGACTGAGGTCTCGCTATTCTAATGCTTATGATACACTAGACTAGACCAAGGGTTCCCAAACTTTTCAGCTGCCGACGTATACATGCATACACGTACGGTACGCATACAAACTTTTGTGCGTACATGCTGAGAATTTTGTAAACAAAACAAACAAAATGTAACAATCTTGGTTAAAATGTGTTCTTTCTAATAATGTTTTAATTGTATTTCACACATTCTGTAAATAATCGTGTGATCCACCCAGTAGTCTCGGCTCCCAGACGTTTGGTGAGCTGCGCCACCAAACGTCTGGGAATTTCACTGTCAGAAACTGTGTCTCCGAGCCCGGCGAGAACGGCCGGCAGCAGACACGCCTACATTTATTATTATAATTTTATTTGGTAGCGGCAATGCCATTTATCATAGTCCTAACACAGAGCATGAAGCTGATATGCTCCAAACAAAATTTATAGCTGTGGTTTATTTTACAATCATTTTTCCTACCCGGAAGTGGTCCGCTTGCTACTGTGAAGTCATCAGCAGGCTCTGTAACGTTAGCCTCGGGAGTCGGGTTTATCGCTGGGGGAAAGACCTCTAGCCGCCGGGGCCGGATGAAACACGTCCTATTAACAGGTTATGTTTGTTTCTAAGTGATTAATATGTTTCTCCGCAAATGCGACGATGTTTTGCGAGACACCGGTTCTGCATGAGCGTCACTGCCCCCAGAAAGCAGGCCCGCCCACAACACTCATGATTGGTTCTCCGATGCAAGGCTTCCAACAGCGCCACCTAACGTTATGCAAAGATTTAAATAGTAATATTCTCAGTCTTACAGGAGTGAAACGGATTAAGACTGAGGGCTGAGTCTACCCACCCAGTGGTGTCCCGCGACCCCCTGGGGGGTCCCGACCCCCAAATTGAGAACCACTGCACTGGACAACTTTGAAAATCTTAACAGATTATGAAAGGACTTGGGAGTATACACTACCCGACTGCTTCCTGAAGATTTTTTATGACAACTGAAAAACTGACTGAAAATTTGAAATACACTATACGACTGCCTCAGACGAGGGACCATAGACTATATGGCTTGTCACAGCAACTGAGCCCAACTGAATGCAGCAAACGTATGTGAAAACAATGAGCTCTCGTGTCTACTAACCATACGGAAGCTAGACAATTTTACTTTCAAAATAAAAGCTCCAATGTATTACTGCATGACTTCCTACGGGTTAAAACAGACTTTTCGAAGGCACAACATTATGTTAATTTAAAACATGTTTCTATGCAAATGTGTTCTTTATTTCCTCTTTGATAATTGGAGTATTTCGGATCACACACAAAAAAGTTGCAATGGTATACTTTTATTTTGAAAATTGTAAGGGGAAGTTTCAGTTTTATTCTGGCTGAATCTATTATAGAATGACTAGCTATTTGACTGTTTTTGCCTCATTGCCACAGTTTATCATTGGATATTGACGGGATCCACATGCATATGAGTTGTTGACCAGTGTAAACTATACGATTGAGTCCAGAAACGGCTTGGAAATTCAAACATGTTGATTATAATCACTGTGGCTCCGACTAGCATCGGGAGGCAATAAGTGGCGATAAATTGACGATAAGTGGTCAAACACACCATCTGAAGCCATGCAGAACTGAAGCTTGAAGCACAAGCTGATCTGACGCGGCGCCTAACCGGTCACACCAGAAACAGTCTCTTTTCCTCAGCGGCCGGCTCGGAGCTGCTGCTCCGGCCCCTCCCACCCCTCACAAATAGCATTGACTGCCTGCCTGGCAGCTCGGGATCAGCGCACAGCATGCTTGGAAAACAGAAGAACAGAAGCTGAATCTATCGGTTTGACATGGCGTTGGCATGGCGCAGCGTGGCTCCAGCATGGCATGGCGTGCGGCTGGTGTGAACGGACTCGTCTGTTAACAAGGAAATGAAACTACGTGGCTTTGACGTGGGATTGCCGTAAGGTGTGAACGTGCATTTAGACTCTGTACCCCAGCATACAGATGTTGCTGCCGACTGGCAAAACAACTGCGTACAACAACTGCAGACTAGTAAACAAAGACAGACTGTGCCCGACTGGAAATCCTGTGTAAAATCACGGGAAATATCATATAGTGTAACTATATATACCTCTGCTTAAGTCATGTTTGTCTCTGCAGAGGGACACACCAGAGGGTTTAGATATACCTGTGCTGCCTGTAGCCTACATAAAATGTCACACTTGCAATTACTGGTAAAGGTACTTATTTCCTCGTTCCATCCAAGTTCCTCCCGCTGGATTAGTTGCTCTTTCAAAATGCTTAGTGAGGAAATCAATGGTTCATTGGAAATGTGTTGTATAAAGGAAGCTTCAGCACACAAAGCTGCTGCGGCCTCTTCAGTAGATACAATATCCAGAAACACTAATGGAGGCCTCAGGGTCACGTGGGGGCTCAGGCTGACACAGACGTGTTTATAGGGTTATAACTAGGGATGGGACTCGATACCCAGGTCCAAATTTCTCAAAACCCGAAAATCAATAAGGTCCGACCTTATCGATACTGTTATCGAGTAGCGGCCGCTGCTGGTCCATTAATTGCCCCCCGCCTAGTCTTTCCCCTCTCTGATCTGTGCGCTGGATTCGCTCTGTGTCACTGATTCAAGCCTGTGCTGCCGTGTCGTCCTGCAGACGTGAGTGACTGTAATACAACTTTTAATTCGATTAAGGTTTGACTCACGTGCATCAGGCGTGACGCGACACGGCCCCTGTTCACTGCTCATTTGATCATTCATTTAATTTGGTTGCGATTGCGAACTTGCGTGACAGTCAGACACAGGAGGAAGCGACAGGATGGCTGAACGCGTGAAACGCTCAAAAGCTTGGCTACACTTCACCAAAGTGAAAGAAAAACCTGAAGCCAAATGCCAAATATGTGGCAAGGTGATTGCTTGCAAGGGTGGAAACACATCCTCCATGAACAAGCACCTTAGCCTTTGCCATCAAATCAAAGCAAAATGCAGTACCTTCGATTGTCTTCGCAAGGAAACCCTGTCTGCTCCAATCGCATCATCATCCACCCAAGGTATGCATTGTCCACGCCTTCACGGACGCCATGCAAGTCCTGTTCGTTGACATAATCCACTTGATAAAATAATCCCAAAATATGCGGTCCCAGGCAGTGATGAAAGTCCCTTGTGCCATGCGTCCTGCTCTGACACGTCATGACATGTACCGTTGTCCCACCATTAGGAGGGCAAGCGGCAATGTAGCCTAATAATAGGTGACCGTGGGAATAGAGCATTGATTGTATATATTAGGTATAGAGGCTAGTCTACCCAGTGTGGATATTCAATGTGTATTCCATAAAAAAAAAAAAAAAATAAGCCCAAAAAGTTTGCAGTGCGCAATAAATGTGTTTTCACAGCAATATAACATTGAGAGAGGGAATTATGACCTGTTTAACTCCTAACAGCTTCTTATAGGCTATAAAAAATACTAATGCCAAGAGTTTTGTTTCAATCAAAGCAAATTTTTAAATTAAAATACAACCATTAATTTCATAATAATTTGGAAGGGGCCCACCCACTATTTGCATGTCATGTGGGCTCTATTCCTTTTCCACTAAATGCACAGCAACAGCATCAGCAGTTTTTGTTTATTGGAGGCGAGGCTAATCCTTCTGTTCAGAAATGAAACAGTCACAGACTCACAGTTAAGCAATAAAAAAAACAGTTCTGTAAAAAAAAAATTGTCATCATGTCTTTCCACCAAATAATACAAAAGAAAAGTATTGACAGTGGACCCGATAAGGACCCGGTTCGTTAAGCAGACTCGAAAATGGTATCAATATCAATAAAAATTAACGAGAGTTATAACTAGGATCAGGAAACTAATACATGGCAATACAAAATACAATACATCCTCACAAGAATTTGTGTGTGTGTGTGTGTGTGTGTGTGTGTGTGTGTGTTTCAACCTGCTATGCTGCTGGCTACTGACCCTTGTCCATTATACACAGCAACCACTCTGCTATTCTACCAGCCAAGGAGCTGCAGCGGCAAGAGACACGCATTCCTTTTCTTGATATGAGTCGTATACCTGAGGGATCTTTGACCATTAAAACGACAACATTGACTTTATGAGGCACCTTTCTGTGCTGTGTCTCTGAACATGTGACTATATGATTACTTGAGAAAAGGAAAGATCTAAGTGGGGTTCCCCACGGGTCCTTGAGGGGGTTCTAGGGGTTTCCCAGCAGAAAGGGTGATCATTTATTTTCCACTGTGAAGTCGGCCCTTTACTGGAGATTCAGTGAGGAGGCAGATCAACCCATTTAAAAGCGAGGCCATTTATTGCAGCAAAGCTTTTACATGTGCTACCAGTTCAGCATAGCCCCAGCAACAACAAAATTCCCCCACACACATCACCCTTTAAATACCCTCTACCCAGGTGCCAACAATGATTGGGACAAACTACTAACAGGGGAGTTCCAACAAAGACACTTCACATATAAGTAAACACATTTAAAGATATATTTACCCGGTATACCATTTACACTTTCCTATATCATTCCAATCATGTAGGAACTATTAACTGTTAAAGGTCTTATCCATACGTTTGTCCGGAAAGTAAATATTCACAAAGTGTTTTCTATTACCAATGAGTGAATACACTGTGCCGTAACTTAAAAAACGAGTTCAGTGGCCTTCTGGTCTGAGTGTCCGCCCTGAGACTGGGAGGTCGTGAGTTCGATCCCCGGCCGAGTCATACCAAAGACTATAAAAATGGGACCCATTTGCCTCCCTGCTTGGCACTCAGCATCAAAGGGTTGGAATTGGGGGGTTAGATCACCATATGATTCCCGAGCGCGGCGCACGCCACCGCTCCGCCAGGGGATGGGTCAAATGCGGAGAAAAAATGACACACTGTGTGACAATCAGTGGGACTTTACCTTTTACTTTACTTACAGCCGCGTCTCTCTGCGTTCACCCATTGCAAAGATATTGCAGGATTTTCATGCTGGTCGCAGGTTATACTTTCCCGGCAAATTTGACGGATGTGACGTTCTGCGCGTTCACGAGCCTGCCTCTTGTCCTCATGGCTCCGGCGGAAATATACCAACGAAGAAGATGGCTAACAGGAAGTGGCTAACGTTACGTTCGTGGCTAGCTGCCAGCAAAAACAAACAACAACAGAGACTCCAGCAAAAAGTCCATACAAAAATAAATACATATTTATTAGGGCTGTGGCGATTCACTTATCTCCCGATTCGATACTATCACGATTCTTGGGTGCCGATTCGATTTATATTGCGATTCTTAAGTATTGCGATTCTACGATTATTGCGATTCCATATTATGATTTATTGCGATTTTGTTTATTTTTTTCTTTTATTTTTTCAGTTTGTTTGCTTTTTTACACTAGATTAGAACATGGGAAAAGTTGAATCATACACTAGAGACTGTATATTATATATCATGAGTAGGGCTGGGCGATATAGTTAAAAACAGGGGCGGACTGGGATCATAATTCAGGCCGGGCATTAGATACCAAGCAGGCCAGGCCGATATGGGCCGACGCGCGTGAAATTTGGGCCGTTTGAAGCCCAATTTGGGCCGTTTGAAGCCAGATTTGGGCCGTTTGAAGTCCAATTTTACAATGTGTAATTATTACTTCAGACTAACTAATAAAGTAAACCAGTAGGTGGCGCCTGGCCTGCTGTTCAGTGAGTGGCCTGACTGCAAACACCCCCAATTTTTTTTTTTTTTTGCGATTATCGATTCTGGAATAAAAGATCGATCCAAAAAATCGTGACATTAAAAATCGCGATACTTAGGTGAATCGATTTTTTCCCCCACCCCTAATATTTATCTAGTGAAGCCCGTAATGTGACGACATCGGGGGGAAACTAGAGTCTGGGCTGTGTTTTCGTTTCATGGAGGGAGCTTAAAGGAGAATTTCGTTTTTTTTTAACCTGGACCCATCTCCTGGCAATAATTATGATTTGGCCACTCACCCAGCGATGTCCGCGGCGTTTCTGGCCGTCCTAGCGTTGTTTTGAGATCAGTAGCGTCCAAGTCAGTTGTAAAATGGAGCTGATTTGGGGCCAAGTGTGAGCCTGTCTTTCCTGCATCTAAATAGCTATTTTTATTCCCGTTTTCGCCACATATCATAATAATGTGATCCCTCAACATCCACCAGAGTGATATTTCCCCCCAGGCCATTTCCTGGAGTCTCACAGGGATCAAATTACCTCAAACGTGATCTCGGTCACCAAGTCTCGTGAAGTCCCGCGATACTTTCCTGCCGACTGGCCAACTACAGGTAGGACGCTTTGCGGTGGTGGTTTTAGCGTAACCTATGTGGGGTTTGGCATAACCTTCGTTATTTCGAATCCCACATAGGTTATGCCAAACCCCACATAGGTTACGCTAAAACCACCACCGCAAAGCGTGTACCTGGGAATATCCTTATCCATTTCCCCGCTGCCAATGCAAACCAAAACACGACCAAACATGCCACAATAATGTCCGATAATTCATCCAGAATCCTTCCTGGGCATCTCGAGGTTGATCTGACCGATAAATTGTCCAGGTTGCCGTTTTCAAGTGAGTTTTATGAGTTAACGTTACAAAGCAACACAGTCTGCTGTTGCCTAATCTCGCGTCAGCAGGATCTCTGTGCGCGTGTGAGAATGGTGCCAGCGCGGCAGCTCGTTCACACGCTGCCTGCAGTTACTCTAATGGCCACCGGTGTCAGTAATAGTTAGAACTTTTAGGACCTTTAACCATACACCTTATCATAAGTCTCCCCTTTAACATGCTATCCCCCCCAATTAGCAATGGGAGCATCCAGGAGTCAGGACTAATAGAGGAGTTACATCTGGAAACCCTTTTGTCCAACCCAAAAGGAACTGCGCACACACACACACTCACACACACACACACACACACACACACACACACACACACACACACACACACACACACACACACACACACACACACACACACACACAATTAGTAGCAACATTTAGCATGTTAGCAGTATTTAGGAGACATCTGACAATTGCTTCCCCCTGTCTCCTGCATTGTGTGGGGCCGACTTCCATGACTGCAAAAAACACTGCACTGCAGTGCAAACCAGTGGATCCTCCTAAGCAGACACAATACACCAACACAGAACTCACAGAATTGTGTTGTTATAGGGAATAGCCTAGCTTACAGTACTGTCAGTTATTGTACTGTCAGTTATTGTAGCAAACACTGCAACAGGTACGCTGGGTGCAATTTAGAATGCTGCCACGATGACGGGACATAGGCTATGGCTATTTTGTTTTCATACACTTTCTGTAATAAAACGTATAAAAGAAAAACATCCTATCAGATGGGGGACCCTGGGACATTAATCTTATCAAATGGGGGTCCGTGGTCTAATTTGTGCCTAATTTAACGGCCCTTGATGTGGAAAAAGTCTGAGAACCATTTCCTATATTGCCTGATTGTGCTTTCTCATTGCACTCATTACAACTGATTATGGTGTTTGGATGAACACTGAAAGATCTTGTTTCTACCTTTTCTAGTCCAGTGTCTGTTGAATGCTTTTTATGGAAAAATCCAAAACCGGCACAAGAAAGTTCAGCAGGCCAAAAATATAACAATAAAGACAAAAATGAGCTTCTTGGGTACTTGTAGCAAATTTAATCACAGAGTATTCTACATGTGTAACTGGACAGTTTAACAAACAATGTACATGTTCACGCTAGGGCTGGGCGATATATCGAATATACTCGATGTATCGCGGCTTGTGCCACGTGAGATGTAGAAATGACTATATCGCGAACATTCGAGTATAATTGTCACGCATTGTTTATAACTTAAGCCGCCGGCATGACTCGCTTCACGTTTCCTCTTGTCAGCTCTCTCTCTCAAGGGAGATCTCTGTCACACTCAGGAAGGGAGGGGGAATCACATGGATACGTCAAACGCGTCAAACCGCGTCAGACACACCCGTCCTTAACCTATGTGCGATTCGAAATCACGCGTCCGCACCTATGGTCCGCACCAACCCAAGGAGGCGCAGCTAGCGAAACATGGCCGCCTCCACTGTGGCTGTTGACAGTTTCAAATGATAACAAAACAACCACTATTGCGATTTGCAATACATGTCCCGCAAGGTTTCTGAGATTAGGGGAAAGTCTGAGCTGGCGTTACGCTAAACCAACATGGGGAGGAGGCAGCGGATTTGTTTGGCGTTAACGTTAGCTGTTGTGATGGGGGCTAACATTAGCTAGCTGGTTGTGGCTACCTAGAGCAAGCAGCGCTCCACAAGCTTATTGTGACCAAAATCCCCGCATTTAAAGCACTTCATACTCCCAGAGCTGGCGTAAACCATAGAGAACCTCATGCATTACTCAAAATGAAACGTCCAGGGTTTGTGTCTCCGGTCTCCAAAAGCAACTAACGTTAACGTTACATGCAAGCTAACGTAGCTAGCTGCAGGGCTGTCATGATCTATCAGGAAAACGAATGCGCGCATATGTTGCCGTCATGCCAATAAGAGTCTAAATGTAATTTTTTATGTTTTATCTGCAGACTAAGCAGCTAGGCTTTCGGTTCTATAAAAGCCATTATTTTTTGTATTGACTATTGAGTGATACACTTTACTAAAACAATCATATTAGGCTATATCAGAATAGTGATGTCAGATTTGCGTAGGTCAGAGCTATGGAATATTAAATCATCCATCTTTGCTCACTATCTGCCCTTTCTTCTTATTTTTTACCCCAGGTGTGCATAAAATACAGGTTAAGAACTTATGGAAAAGTCATGGAAATCCATTGGTCAAAATGTGTATGAACCCTGAAGGGTTAAATTGAGCATTTATGAGAGATTTCAAAAATATCGACATATATATCGTGTATCGCGATATAGCCGAAAAACATCGCGATATTCTTTAGAGGCCATATCGCCCAGCCCTAGTTCACGCAGGGCACCCGGTGTATGCATGAATGCTAAATAAGCAAAGTGTATAATGTGGATCCTAACTAAAATGCAGGCACAATTTGATCAAAAACACAATTTAGGTGCACAGCCAAAGAGAACTTTCTGAAAGCACTCACACAGGGCTTTCACACCGGCTGGGCTCCGTGCCGGTTCCGGTTCCCGAACCCAAAAGACCCGAAAAATAATTTTGGAACCTGAAAAGTTGGTTCTCAGCGGGACCAAAAAATAGTTGGTTTTTCCTTGGGAACCGTGACATCATCAGTGGGCTGTCTTATTCTAGGCTGTGAAAACGAGCAGGAAGGAGAAGGATTAGAATTATTTATTATTTGCAGTGGTCTGCTGAGGAAACCAAATGTTTAGTGGCGATTTGGGCATCTGCCGAATTTCAAGAACAGCTAGAAAGCAGTACAAGAAAGAGCAAGTCATATGCCGAACTTAAGGAAGAGATGGCCAAGGCTGGGTTCACTCGAACGCCAGATCAAATAATTAATAAACTGAAGAAGGACTACCGAATAATGTCCTCCCACTTTGGTTCCGCTTAAACTGGTGTGAACGTGGGCTGGTTTGCCAGAAAGCACCAAGGTTCTGAGACTCCAGAATGGAGCCAAAGCCAGAATCGTGGCTGTCTGAATGCGGTAACAGTGTCCTTGATGAAGGCTGTTTGCTGAAATGCATGCATTGTGCTGTACTCAATCTGACCCAGTTTCCTTAAAAAAAATAGAGGTGCTTGGCCTTTTCCCTTTTTCAATCTGAAGAACTATCATCTGTTGAAATTGTCTTATCTTTGTTGAACAGTGTAGGTAAATATCTGCCAAGTCTTACTTTGGTCACTAATGTCCACAGGAAACTTAAAAACCACTGAAAGCATGCAGTAAACTAGCAGTCGGAGTTTTGAGGCTGTGACTAGCATGTTTGTCTCATGTTTTCTCATATAATGTCAAGCAAATTGATTCCTTAAATTGTTAAAATGTGTTTAACAGAAACAAAACATAACATCTCAAATTCTCATTTAAATTTTATTTGTTAAAAGCTTGGTAAAAAAAAAATCATCCAGCAGTCAATATTGGTGTGGAAAAACTAAACATGCAGTGAAAATAAGTCATAGTAAATATTAGTAGGCTACTTTGCTGAATTAATTTAGTTGCACTCTTCACATTTCTACATGAGACAAAGCGAGGCTTTTAGAGAGACGGCTTTTTACAAGGAGAGACAAAAGTGTGAACAGAGACTCAAAACAGGATGGACGTAGACCACGCGATTAAAAAAAAAGTGTGTGTGTGTGCGTGCACGTGTATGTATGTGCATGGCATGTGTGCGTATACGTGCATGTGTGTGTGAGGGAGAGAGACAGTGTGTGTGTGTGTGTTGGGGGGGGGGGGGGGGGGGGGGGGTTGTGGTTTTTCGTGCTTAGCATCCTGTTTGAAGCAGATCTTCTGTGGTCACACGAAGGCCTTGTTCTGTGCTCTGATGGTCTCATATGTGTCCATACTTTGGGGGGTCAGACCCTGCAAGACAGATGGAGAGAAAAGGTATATGGGAAGAAAAATACATTTAAAATAAATTAATTCATTAAAATAAATAAATGTTGTGTTGTTTTTGACGAGAAAAAAAGGTCCTTTACCCTCCACCGTGCGGCAAGCCCTGGCTTTTCCTTGTGCCATTTTAATTGTCTTTTTAAGCATTAGAAAGAGAAGTCTCACCGCATAGATGCCCCCGTCATGCGGCTGCTTCTGTGGGATGGAAACAGTTGAAACACAGGCACATTATCAGCGTGTGCTTCAGCAGAATCTGTACAATGCTTGGTGCTAAACAGGGATGAGACGAATAGTCCGATGAAACGAGTAATCACCAGAATATAACATCTGCATTTTACATAATGTGAAAACCAGGAAAATGGTTTGTTAAACATAAACCGCAAACCACTGTGCTAACTGGGGTCTGGGGCTAATGCTTTTGCTAACTTGAGTGGGCTTGTGTCTCCTATTATGCTAACAGTTGGCTTTTCTCTGAACTTTAGTCTGGTGATCTGGCGATTTGACTTGAGCTGTTACTGCAGCCAATGTTCCAAAAGCATAGTAGGCATATTTGCATCTTTTACATTGCCATTATCCGCACAAGATAACGTCCACTAATTCATCCAGACTCCCGAGGCTTTTTTTTTGTTAAATTGGCATCCACCTACTGACCCTGTCACCCATGCTGCCCCTACTGTTCATGTGAGTATTGCAGCTTGGGAATGTGCAGTTTCTGAGGATGTGCTCAACCAGCGCTTCAAACAAACAAAACTCAAGTTTTTAACCTTCTTATGTCCATGTGGCATTTCGCTAATGTCACATGACATACGCATCAAAACAAGTCATTTGCGCCATGTCTGAGCATATCCGCTTTGAAACTGCAGTGTACCAATCACAGTCTCAAAAAATTGATTCAGAAAGGCAGGATTTCCTATGGCACAAACCTAAGGAGCCAATCCTGTACGAGTCAGTTTGCATTATGCTAAGGAAACAATCCTGTAAGAGACGTTTTGCATATCATAATGTGCGCCTGCAAGCCACAGCCAAAAGCAATATCTGCCGTTAGAGACAGAGACTAGAGCAGGGGTGCCCAAATTCTTTCCCATGAAGGGCCAAAACTCAATCTTGGTGGAGGGCCGAGGGCCAAAAATAAACGTTGTGGAATTACAAAGTGTTTTATAGAAAAAATTAACATTCTAAATCTAAAATAACATTTCAATATAATAATCGACTTTTTATCTGGTAATTGTAATAATTTGCAATTGGTTATATATATAAAAAAAAACATCTGTATTTGTGGGGAGCTTAAACATTTAATCAGTAAACACCCAGTTAAAAACAGTTGTATTTTCCACCTTTGTAATCAAGAGAGAAATTTGACTTAATTCACAACTTGAAAAATCCTCAAGGTACTTTGAAAATGTTCAGAGGGAAGGGAACTGGTTGGAATAGCGTGAACCTCCCACGTGCTATGTCCTACCAGTGAAGCTTCCCCTGTCAGGTGAAAAGAAGCAGCTGGCTAACTGCCCATGGGGGGGGGAAACGTTTTTTTTCCCAAATCCGTGGCGGGCCAAAACAAACAGAGCGCGGGCCAAACATGGCCCGCGGGCCCCAAATTGGTCAGCACTGGACTAGTGGAAACTGTGACAGTGTTCAGAGTATAAACAGTTGGTGGTCATGCTATAGTCAAAAGGAAATAAACACTCTGCCTGAGGCTGCTTTTAAAGCAGAGCTACTTAGTATCTTAAGGACAAACACCAAGAAAACCAGCGCTCTCAAACTAACAGTTACTCTGCCTTTTTCACAGCAGCCATTTTGTGTCTAAAAGGCAGGACGTAACACAGATGCATCAAAAGATTAATTCGGGTTTCCAACTTCCAGTCCATGTAGGTGTTACAGTCCTGGGACCCTAATTAATGTGTTGGTTGCACCTGTGTTTACCCTGCCTTTGAGACACAAAACGGCGGCTGTGAAAAAGGCCCATTGTATTCTTCTGACACAAAACGTGTACTTTACCTGAGGGTGGACAGCAGGCTTGACGTCGACTGCATGCTTCTGCCAAACAAGTCAGAGAGCTCACATCAAACAAGTCAGAGAGCTCACAACAAACAAGTCAGAGAGCTCACATCAAACAAGTCAGAGAGCTCACATCAAACAAGTCAGAGATCTCACAACAAACAAGTCAGAGAGCTCACATCAAACAAGTCAGAGAGCTCACAACAAACAAGTCAGAGAGCTCACATCAAACAAGTCAGAGATCTCACAACAAACAAGTCAGAGAGCTCACATCAAACAAGTCAGAGAGCTCACATCAAACAAGTCAGAGCTCACATCAAACAAGTCAGAGAGCTCACATCAAACAAGTCAGAGAGCTCACATCAAACAAGTCAGATCTCACAACAAACAAGTCAGAGAGCTCACATCAAACAAGTCAGAGATCTCACAACAAACAAGTCAGAGAGCTCACAACAAACAAGTCAGAGAGCTCACATCAAACAAGTCAGAGAGCTCACATCAAACAAATCAGAGAGCTCACAACAAACATCTCAGAAAGCTCACATCAAACAAGTCAGAGAGCTCACATCAAACAAGTCAGAAAGCTCACATCAAACAAGTCAGACAGCTCACATCAAACAAGTCAGACAGCTCACATCAAACAAGTCAGAGAGCTCACATCAAACAAGTCAGAGAGCTCACATCAAACAAGTCAGAGAGCTCACATCAAACAAGTCAGAGAGCTCACATCAAACAAGTCAGAAAGCTCACATCAAACAAGTCAGAGAGCTCACATCAAACAAGTCAGAAAGCTCACATCAAACAAGTCAGAGAGCTCACATCAAACAAGTCAGAGAGCTCACATCAAACAAGTCAGAAATCTCACATCAAACAAGTCAGAGAGCTCACATCAAACAAGTCAGAGATCACATCAAACATGTCAGAGAGCTCACATCAAACATGTCAGAAAGCTCACATCAAACATGTCAGAAAGCTCACATCAAACAAGTCAGAGAGCTCACATCAAACATGTCAGAGAGCTCACATCAAACAAGTCAGAGAGCTCACATCAAACATGTCAGAGAGCTCACATCAAACATGTCAGAAAGCTCACATCAAACAAGTCAGAGCTTACATCAAACAAGTCAGAGAGCTCACATCAAACAAGTCAGAGATCACATCAAACAAGTCAGAGAGCTCACATCAAACATGTCAGAAAGCTCACATCAAACAAGTCAGAGAGCTCACATCAAACATGTCAGAAAGCTCACATCAAACATGTCAGAAAGCTCACATCAAACAAGTCAGAGAGCTCACATCAAACATGTCAGAGAGCTCACATCAAACAAGTCAGAGATCACATCAAACAAGTCAGAAAGCTCACATCAAACAAGTCAGAGATCACATCAAACAAGTCAGAGATCACATCAAACAAGTCAGAAAGCTCACATCAAACAAGTCAGAGCTTACATCAAATAAGTCAGAGATCACATCAAACAAGTCAGAAAGCTCACATCAAACAAGTCAGAGCTTACATCAAACAAGTCAGAGATCACATCAAACAAGTCAGAGAGCTCACATCAAACATGTCAGAAAGCTCACATCAAACAAGTCAGAGCTCACATCAAACAAGTCAGAGATCACATCAAACATGTCAGAGAGCTCACATCAAACATGTCAGAGAGCTCACATCAAACAAGTCAGAAAGCTCACATCAAACAAGTCAGAGAGCTCACATCAAACATGTCAGAGAGCTCACATCAAACAAGTCAGAAAGCTCACATCAAACAAGTCAGAGAGCTCACATCAAACAAGTCAGAAAGCTCACATCAAACAAGTCAGAAAGCTCACATCAAACAAGTCAGAGCTCACATCAAACAAGTCAGAGCTTACATCAAACAAGTCAGAGATCACATCAAACAAGTCAGAGAGCTCACATCAAACAAGTCAGAGATCACATCAAACAAGTCAGAGATCTCACAACAAACAAGTCAGAGAGCTCACATCAAACAAGTCAGAGAGCTCACATCAAACAAGTCAGAGAGCTCACATCAAACAAGTCAGAGAGCTCACATCAAACAAGTCAGAGAGCTCACAACAAACATGTCAGAGATCACATCAAACAAGTCAGAGAGCTCACATCAAACAAGTCAGAGATCACATCAAACATGTCAGAGAGCTCACATCAAACAAGTCAGAGCTCACATCAAACAAGTCAGAGATCACATCAAACATGTCAGAGAGCTCACAACAAACATGTCAGAGATCACACATCAAACAAGTCAGAGAGCTCACATCAAACAAGTCAGAGATCACATCAAACATGTCAGAGAGCTCACATCAAACATCTCAGAGATCACATCAAACAAGTCAGAGCTTACATCAAACAAGTCAGAGAGCTCACATCAAACAAGTCAGAGATCACATCAAACAAGTCAGAGATCTCACAACAAACAAGTCAGAGAGCTTACATCAAACAAGTCAGAAAGCTCACATCAAACAAGTCAGAGATCTCACAACAAACAAGTCAGGGAGCTCACATCAAACAAGTCAGAGATCTCACATCAAACAAGTCAGAGAGCTCACATCAAACAAGTCAGAGAGCTCACATCAAACAAGTCAGAGAGCTCACATCAAACAAGTCAGATATCTCACAACAAACAAGACAGAGAGCTCACATCAAACAAGTCAGAGATCTCACAACAAACAAGTCAGAGATCTCACAACAAACAAGTCAGAGAGCTCACATCAAACAAGTCAGAGATCTCACAACAAACAAGTCAGAGAGCTCACAACAAAGAAGTCACAGCTCACATCAAACATGTCAGAGAGCTCACATCAAACAAGTCAGAGATCTCACAACAAACAAGTCAGAAAGCTCACATCAAACAAGTCAGAAAGCTCACATCAAACAAGTCAGAAAGCTCACATCAAACAAGTCAGAGAGCTCACATCAAACAAGTCAGAGAGCTCACATCAAACAAGTCAGAGAGCTCACATCAAACAAGTCAGATCTCACAACAAACAAGTCAGAAAGCTCACATCAAACAAGTCAGAAAGCTCACATCAAACAAGTCAGAAAGCTCACATCAAACAAGTCAGAGATCTCACAACAAACAAGTCAGAGAGCTCACATCAAACAAGTCAGAGAGCTCACATCAAACATGTCAGAGATCTCACAACAAACAAGTCAGAGAGCTCACATCAAACAAGTCAGAGAGCTCACATCAAACATGTCAGAGAGCTCACAACAAACAAGTCAGAGAGCTCACATCAAACAAGTCAGAGAGCTCACAACAAACAAGTCAGAGAGCTCACATCAAACAAGTCAGAGAGCTCACATCAAACAAGTCACAGAGCTTACATCAAACAAGTCACAGAGCTCACATAATTTAGAGTTAGACTAGCACATGTGTGAGATTTAACTGGTTATATAAATTACAAGTACAGTAGGCTGTTGACATGGACATGACATGAAATAAAATTACCTTTTGAAAGATACTGATGTGACTGGATATTGTAAAAATCTAAAGACTTAAGTGGTTCCCACACCGGTGTATGCATACCCCTAGTGGTATGTGAGGTGAGGGTACTACATAGGGTACTTGAGAGGAAGGAGGAATGGGAAAATGAAGAATAAATCATGAAAATAAATTAAATGTTAATATAACTCTGCTCGGAAGGCACTAATTGCAACTCTTTTGCTCCATTTCTTTGTAATGTTATATTCTTCAAAGGGTGGGTTATTATTCATTGATAGAATCATATGATATAGTTTTCTCTTGCAGGTGTCGAAGCAAAATATTGTAGCCTGACTAAAAGGTATAGGAGGTACTGAAGCCAAAAGTTAAAGAACCACTGCTCTATTTGAACTCAATAATTTTGTATTGTTTTTTACCAACTATTTTTGACACTGTTTAAATATTGTATATAATCTTATTTTGAGCATGCTCAGTACACTCTGTGGTGTGGCAGAGTTTTGCTCACCCTCAGTCGGCAGTACAGGACGGTGAGGATGAGGCCGTAGACGATGAGGATGCCGTCCAGGATGTAACAGATGTACTTCTCCTCAAACACAAAGGCCTCTGTAAGCACAGTACAAACATCATAATTGCTGTTCTCCATCTACATCAATGATGTACCCAAGGCTGCTGGCAATTCCCAGATCCATCTGTACGCTGACGACACCATCCTGAATTCAACGGGCCATTCTCTTCACTCTGCGGCATCCACTCTTCAACTTAGTCTTGCATATCGAGCAGTACTTTCACAGCCTCCACCTACTTCTCAACTCCAAGAAGAGCAAATTTATTCTTTTTGACAGGAAACTTGACACTGCCAGCGCCCCCAAGATCACCTGTACTGACGGCTCCATGCTGGGGTTTGTTACTTCTTATAAATACCTGGCAGGTAGACCCATCCCTCTCTTTCTCCACTCATATAAATCACCTGCAGGCTAAAGTCAAAGCTCGCCTGAGCTTCTTAAACCGCAATAAATCTTCCCTCACCCACGGCACTCGGCCAAACACACACTTGTCAAGATGACCATCCTGCCCATCTTTGACTACGGTGACACCATCTACAGAATGGCATCTCAGTGCGCCCTCAGGAAACTCGACACACTCCATCATTCCAGCATCCGTTTAGCCACTGGCACTCCCTTTAACACCCATCACTGTGACCTCTATAACCTGGTGGACTGGACATCTCTCCACATCAGACGGCTTCTTCACTGGCTTCAGTTCATCTACAAAGCCATACTTGGCAAAACACCTCTCTACCTCTCCTCCCTTCTGCACATCTCCAATTCAGAATACAATTTCAGGTCCAGTAACTTCATCCGGCTCACCATTCCCAAAGCCCGCACTGTCTTTGGTTGCAACACCTTACGATTTGCTGCAGCATACGACTGGAACACTTTACAAAATACCCTCAAACTCACTGTCCTCACATCACTCACTGCTTTTAAACAAAATCTGCAACAGATCGTAGTCTACTGTTACACCTGTTGACTGCCTCCCACTCGCACACATACCCCCAGCCCCCTCTTTCCTCCCACCCATGCCCCTTCACTCACCGCCCTCTCCCTCCCTCCTCCTTCTCTCTCTCTCCTTTCTCTGTCTCTCTCTCGCTCTCCCTCTCTCTTTCTCCCTCTCGCTCTTTCCCTCTCTCTTATTATTGCTGTAATTTGTACTTGTATATAACATGCTCTCCTTTACTACTGTAATTTTTACTTGTATGTATCTAACCTTGTTTTACTACAGCCTCCCACCCCCATTCCCTCAAAAGGCCTTTGCTTTTTGACAGGCTGCTTTTGTATATAAGAATCTGTTCTTAATTGCTTGCCTGGGTAAATAAAGGTTAAATAATACTCTTCAGCACAACCATCATCGCCCCCAGCAATAAACGCAAAGGCATCTGTAAGCACAGTACAAACATCATGATACTCTTCATCACAGCCACCATCACCTCCAGCAATAAACACAAATGCCTCTGTGAGTGAAATTGATTGATTGATTGATTCATCATTATTGTCTGTGATCAACAATCAATCAATCAATACATTTCACTCACACCTCTGTAAGGAGAGCACAGACATCACAGTCTTCTTCACAGCCATGATCACCTCCACCAGCAATTACAGACATACTGTCTCTCCATATGGAAAATATTTTACAAAATGTGTATATATGCTTGAACTGAAACTTGTAAGTAATAGCCTACGTATGACAGATCCTTAGTAAATTTGTGTAAAATGAATATGTAAGTTGGTAACTTATAAGAACTTTATATGACAATAAATCCACATATGTTTAAAATACATACTACAGCATGCGCTGGGACGCGTCATCAGTGATGTTAGCTGGGGTCGTAAGGTGTTTCGGGTCTGTCAACATCATACACCCTCGCCCAGTAGACCCAGCCGAGGCCGA
Organism: Poromitra crassiceps; assembly: GCF_964638095.1. NCBI lineage: Eukaryota > Metazoa > Chordata > Actinopteri > Beryciformes > Melamphaidae > Poromitra > Poromitra crassiceps. The sequence continues at coordinate 30,350,474 of NC_139637.1, forward strand.
TTAAGACTCCGACCCGCGTCCCAGAAGCAGCCGCTCACGGATCAGCCTTCCTACTCTGTCTGCAACGTTGCCCGCGGAAGGGCTGATCACGCCCAATCTGCTGCAATAGAGTTAGTGCTACACCGCAGTATTGGCTGTATAGGCTCAGGCCCTGTGGGTGACTCCAGGCCGGGCTCCTCCTACGTCTCACCAGACCCTCCCGGGGTAAAGGCAATCCAGAGGCAGAGAGGATGCCTCAAGAAGGCCTGTGCGCTGCACGTCATTCGCCTGCGGCGAGCACCTCGCTCTAGCCTGAAGGACCCCAGGCCACGCCGATCTTTGCACAGATTTTCAGGAGGCTAATCCGTAGCGTATGTGGATTTCTCCCTCACGAGAGAGCCAGGCTGGGGTGCTAAACCCATCCCGTACCGGATGCTGTCTCTCTGACCGTCAACTATCTCTCCAGCTTGTCACCAAACTATACTTGGTTGTCACCTAGTCTATTCCTAAGTGTCACTGGCCAGGGGAGCCAATATGCTTAGTAGATTTGTCTAATGTGAAACTTTGGGCAATTATAAATACTATTATGATAGTAAATCCACATACAATATCCTTAGTAGATTTGTCTAATCATTAGACAGTGTGACACTTATTTGGGAACTGAGAGGAAATCCACATACAAATCAGATTTGTCTCATGTGAAACCGATATGATTTGGGAAATTATAAATACCACATGACAGTAAATCCACATACAAGATCCTTAGTATAGATTTGTCTCATGTTAAACTGATATAATTTGGGAGATTATGTGAGTTGAAAGAGATCATCTCTTTCAAACAATTCAAATCTTAAATGTGACACTGTCTGGTGAAAGGGGTAACAAGTAGCTATAGGCAACTGTGAAATCACCAGTGTTGGGCAGTGAAAGCGTTACTGTAATTTTATTACTTTCCCAGTAACTAGTAATGTGAGGGATTGCAATTTCCAAAACAGTAATTCAATTACAGTTACTAATACAAGTAACTTCAAGTTACTGCATTACCTTCTCCAGCACTGCCACAGAGCTAAAGTGTGCTAGCTAAAGCTAAGCTAAAGTGTGGAGATAGGTCTGGCAATGCAAGACTACTGTGCTCCTGGAACGCAATTTGTTTTTTGTCCTATAGGTTGGCAAATAAATAGAAAGTCTGCAGTTTGGCTGATTGTTGACTGGAACTTGCTAAACACGCCAGCCCCATCCCACACAGGGATGGGGCTGGCGTAGTAGCAAAAGTATCATAAATTAACAAGTAACTTCTAGTAATTTCCTCAGTAACTACCCCTTCCCGTCCAATTTAAACAAGTTTAGATGTACACTCAATATGACAACGAACAGTTTTAGGATCACTAAATAATTTGTTAGCAAACTAAGCTTGTTCACCAACTTTCAGGCCGTTTTCTCTGTATGTTGCTTTTAGGAGTACGAACATTCAAATAACCATATCTTCTTCAACCATTTTCAGATTTCAATGTATGACACATAATTTGAAAGCTTACAATCTGCACTTTCATAATCTGTAAAAAGAAATAATAATAAAGAAAAAGTGAAATATGACCTTGCCTACTTGTTACCCAAAACACCAGTCCCTGTCACAATAAGATGTACTGTCTCTCTTTCAGCCCACAAACAATTTAAATCGTATTTCCCCACAAGAGCTCAATAGGCAGTATTTACTCAAATACTCGTAATCTAAAAATGTGTAAAAAGTAAATCCTCACCAGTGCAGGTGAGGTTCATCATCAGAAGCAGGGTGATGAGAGACCCTCGCATCATCTTGCAGGGAAGAGGGAGAGTTCTGGCGTCGTCTCTCGGATGTCAGCTCGATTTCTAGAGAAAAATGCAGAGCGAGCAGCTAGCAGGAAGTGATGGGCTCTCTCTGTCCCTTTGAGAGCTGTGAAACCACAAGCCCACCGCTGCCTTCCTCAGTTCCTCCCCTCACACAGTTCCTCTCGCACAGAAGCGCTGCGAGCAACATTCCGTTGACAAAGGGCTCATCTTTTTGCCTGCTCTTTTACTCTGATAAAACGGCTCAATTCTTGTGACACTTGTTTTGGTGTGGCTATAGCTGTGTTGCAAAAGCACAATTTAAAATATATCCTTTCTTTATATGGTGATTTCAAAAGTGTTAAAAAATATCAATACATTTTGGGCTCATGAGTAGGACGAAAATACCCCCCAAAACCTAGAAATATGGAGAAGAAAGTGGCATTCTTAATGGGTGTTCAACACCTGTGACATCACCTGTTGCTGGATGTTCCACTGGGGCTGACTTCACATGTACAGTTCCATTTCAGGAACAGTGCCCCCTGCAGTTTACAAAAACAAGTCTAGATGCAGATGTGTGATTACCCCCCCCCCCAAATCCTACAAGGTAACAGTTATATGTAATATAGTAGATTTTCTTCTTACAAAGTTAGTTACTTTAAGGGACTGTTCGTTATTTTTTCATTTTCCCCCCATATATATATATACAGTATATATAGCTCAAGCATACAGCATCAGGGGGGAGGGGGCTTTGGGGGGGTAATATATATATATATATATATATACTGTATATATTACCCCCCCAAACCCCCCTCCCCCCTGATGCTGTATGCTAATAGAGTGTGGATCACTTAGTTTTAGCTCTGCAGTGTTCTCAGCACACTGGATTGCATGCAGCAGATGGTAGAATGCTCATCCATAAGAGACTTGACTTGGACTTGTGACCAAAGACTTGAGACTTGACTTGGACTGTAGCTCAAATACTTGATACTTGACTTGGACTTGTGACCAAATACTTGAGACTTGACTTGGACTATAGCTCAAAGACTTGAGACTTGACTTGGACTATAGCTCAAAGACTTGAGACTTGACTTGGACTATAGCTCAAAGACTTGAGACTTGACTTGGACTATAGCTCAAAGACTTGAGACTTGACTTGGACTGTAGCTCAAATACTTGAGACTTGACTTGGACTTGTGACCAAAGACTTGAGACTTGACTTGGACTTGTGACCAAAGATTTGAGACTTGGCTTGGACTTGCCCCTCAAAGACTTGAGACTTGACTTGGACTTGTGACCAAAGACTTGCGACTTGACTTGGACTATAGCTCAAAGACTTGAGACTTGACTTGGACTTGTGACCAAAGACTTGAGACTTGACTTGGACTATAGCTCAAAGACTTGAGACTTGACTTGGACTGTAGCTCAAAGACTTGAGACTTGACTTGGACTTGTGACCAAAGACTTGAGACTTGACTTGGACTGTAGCTCAAAGGCTTGAGACTTGACTTGGACTATAGCTCAAAGACTTGAGACTTGACTTGGACTTGTGACCAAAGACTTGAGACTTGACTTGGACTGTAGCTCAAAGACTTGAGACTTGACTTGGACTTGTGACCAAAGACTTGAGACTTGACTTGGACTGTAGCTCAAAGGCTTGAGACTTGACTTGGACTTGCAAAAAATGACCTGAGCATCTCTGTCAGTGCCCGGCCACGACCCATTGCTGCGCTTTAGCTATAATTTCACCTTGAATTGTAGGAAGACTGGATGGGCTGCTCATACATTTTCATACACCTATGTGGGATTCGAAATAACGAAGGTTATGCCAAACCCCACATAGGTTACGCTAAAACCACCACCGCAAAGCGTCCTACCTGTCGTTGGCCAGTCGGCAGGAAAGTATCGCGGGACTTCACGAGACTTGGTGACCGAGATCACGTTTGAGGTAATTTGATCCCTGTGCAACTCCAGGAAATGGCCTGGGGCGAAATATCACTGTGGTGGATGTTGAGGGATCAGATTATGACGATATTTGGGGAAAACGGGAATAAAAATAGCTATTTAGATGCAGGAAAGACAGGCTCACACTTGGCCCCAAATCAGCTCCATTTTACAACTGACTTGGACGCTATTGATCTCAAAACAACGCTAGGACGGCCAGAAACGCCGCGGACATCACTTGGTGAGTGGTCAAATCATAATTAATGCCAGGAGATGGGTCCAGGTTCAAAAAAACCGAAATTCTCCTTTAATAGAGAGATTAGATACATTGGGACAGAATGTGCTTTTAAGTTTGAAATTACTAGAAGATGAGGAACCTGCAGCTGAGCTCTGGATGTCACAATACTAGAATTTCTACCTCGATACCGATACCCAGGAAAATACCGATACTCAATACCATTTTCGATACCACGGGAAGGTGTAAAGTTAGACAGAAAAGCTCACAGGAAGTGAAGACAGTGTGCGTGTCCCTTCTTCAGCTGCCGCGTGTGTGTCTGTGTGTGCGTGTGCATGTGTGCGTATGTGCGTGCGTGTTTGTGTGCGCGCGTGTGTGAGAGGACTCTCTCTCTCTTACTCTCTCACACAGACACACACTCTCTCTCCCTCCCTCTAGTCTCTCGCCCGGACAGAGACTCCTATAGAGACAGTCGGCGTGTGTGGGAACGCCCACAAAATGTTATACGGCTGGCGCGCGAGTGGGGTAGAACCGCCCATTATATCTCAATGGGCTGACTCACCAAAGGAAGGTGCTGCGGCTCTAACTACAGTTTTGGGGATTCTAGAGCAGAACACAAGACGTCTGTTCACATGTGCGTTTACTGCGGTGCTTAAATCCCCGATCGTGTCTGCCTGTCAGTTCTGTCTGTTCTATCAGCTAAATTCTAACTTTGCTGAATGGATAGAATGGGGAATTTACCCCACCCTGACCACGCCCCCAGCCAGGCTGAGCCAGCTAACCCAGCGTCTATGACGAGACATCGCCTCAACCTATTGTGATAAATGCACCGCCCATCAAGACTCACTGTGACAGTAACACTAAATCCTCCATTATCTTTCTCCCTCTCCCATTCTCTCTGCCTTTCTTCTTTGCCTCCCTCCCTCTCTCTCTCTCCCTCTCTCCCTCTCTCTTTCTGTCTCTCCCCCTCTCTCTCTTTCTCTCTCCCTCTCTCTCCCCCTCTCTCTCTTTCTCTCCCCTATCTCTCTCCCCCCCTTTCTCCCTGTCTCTCTCCCCCTCTCTCGCTCTCTCTCTTTCTCCCCCCCTCTCTTGCTCTCTGTCTCTCTCTCTCTTTCTGTCTCTATTGAAACGTCTGTATGCAGTTACCATTTAAATGCACCAGCGGTAAAGATTCACAGTCGGCCATAAAACATGATGAGACTGAGACTGGTTCTGCAACAAGTCATTCCATGGTGGTGGAAGCGATTAGGGAAACGGCACACACACACATACTCATACACGCATAGACAGACACACACGCACGCACAGAGAAACACACACACATGCGCGCACAGAGAAACACACACGCACATATGCACGTCCTGTGACTTTTTTGCGGTACCCTCTGTTAACACGTTCACTGCCATTGACGTATTAATACGTCAAAAATAATCCAACGAAATCGATTTTTTTTTTTGACGGTGGGACGTTGATCTAACCCTTTTACGTCTCCTACACCAGAATTGGAGGTACTGAATGTGTATAATCTATTTTACGGACCCACTGAGTGGCGACATGTCTCTCCACAGTAGAAAGAGGCGACCCAAAACTGGAGGGAAAAGCGAGGAAGCCGTTCTCATACTGTAAAATTGATGGCGAAAACGCTTTCACTTTCGCGCTGATGCACAGCGGTGGCAACGGTGGGGGGTTCCAAGAATAGATTGGATGCACACTTTGAAACACGCAGCATAAATATGACCAGAATCGCAAAACCTTCATCAAAGCTCTCAACCAAAACTCCACGAAACGAGCGAGTCCACCCAGACTTCCTCAAACAGCGGCCGCGCAAACAGGCACAGCAGCAGCAGCAACTTCGTTGTGACACGCCCGCTGGAGAGCCAGGGAGGCAGGAGGAGAACACACACGGAGGGAGGAGTTGGAAGCAGAGGGGGTTTCCTGCTGTTATGGAGGAAATTACTGTTCAAAACTATTGTTTAGATGTCTGAAGTCTTACTGATGCCAAAAATGAATGGTTAAAGTGACTGTTCTATCGAATTTCACAAAAAGCCGTTTATCTCTGAATAATTTTTCTGACGCTGAAACCATGCTGTATTCAACTGCTAATGCTTACATAACTACTAACTCTACAAACTAACTCTTTTAGACAGAGAAAGCACACATTCTATTAGTTCTTTTGAGATATTGTGTGTTCACAAAATCTTAGCAGAAAAGAATCCTCGGGTCTTGAAAGATGAGCCAGAATCCTCAAAAAAACCCTCTGGCAGAAGCTAACTACAGTAAAAAAAAAACGTCTGGCAGTAAATGTGTTAAGTGTGCAGGTACTTTAACTCATTGAGTGCCAGCCACTTTTGGAGAATGGACGCTCCCAGTGCCAGAGTTTCAGAGCGTTTTCAGTGATTTCTCGAGGCCCACAGAATATTGTGTGATATTACTATGTAAACACCGAACACGCACAAAGAACGAGGAGACTATTGTATCATCAGCAAAAAAAAGTTTATTGATACCATTTTACGTTCTTTAGTTATGAGCCGGAGAAGATAGGTTGTTTTCAGCAAAAACAGGCGTTTCAAATTAGAAGCTGAGATATTCCGCCTTTTGTGAAATGAAGCATTTCAAGCACATTCACTGAGTCTGAAGCTAATATTTTCTGATGTAGTGACGTGGTGTAGTTGTGTGGTGCCCTGCGTGCCCCACCCCCCTCTCCCCCCCCTCAGCTGCAAACTCCTCCCCACACTACACAGCCTCACGCACCCAGCGTCTATTTTCGGAGGGCTCCGTTTTTGTGCGCCGGCTCCCAGCGCGACACGGAAAAGCTAAACCGGACTGCTGAGAATGGTTTGGCCCTTCGGCGTCGGGTGCTGCTTTTCTGGCAGCTAATCGTGTGGAGAAACTATACAGCAGAGACAGAGAGGCTGAGTTGTGGGCGCGGATTGACTGCTGTTCGCAGCCAACGTCAGCTCCAGCCAGAGCAATCTATATGGCTCTGGCTGCAGCATGAGCGGTTTCTCTTTCATCACGGGGCTTTTTCCTGCTGTTTTCCTGACCTTTCTCTAATCTGGAGAGCACTGTCGCCACCTAATGAGTCCGTAAAATAGGTTATACACCTTCAATAGCTACAATATTTGTACAGGAGATGCCTGAGGCTTTGATCCACGTCCCACCGTCAAAAAACGCAATTGACGACAATCGTCGTCATTGGCACTCTACGTTACTAATCGAATTGACGACGATTGTCGTCATTGGCACTCAATGAGTTAAAGGAGAATTTCGTTTTTTTACACCACGGTCCTCATTTCCAGGTTAAAATATGATGTTTTACTCACCGAAATAGTTTGGCTTCATTCGGATGCCCATGGAAGATTTTGAGCTCCGAGTAGTCTCCTCAAACAGGCTATAACGAGAGCCTGCGGCCAGCGTGGGGCATGATGGACGGGAGTGCACGCGCTCTCTAAATGACACTTTTTCTGTCAGATCACGGTTCGTTACGGTTGTAAATATAATTATTTAGCTAATAGCTAGAAGCTAAGCTAACAACAACACAGCAGTCAGCGTTGATCTGCCCCGGATGGGGTTACAGTGCCCATCTTCCCCCTCTGTGAAACCTTCTTCAGAGAAACCACAGAAGGGGGAAGATACGCACTGTAACCCCATACATTTCAAATGCTCACTTTTGATCACATCTTTTGTACATGTTGTATGTTTATGTTTATTTTATCATTACTGCTATTTATTTTACTGTGAGTTAGAAGTTTAACACTGAAAAAGTCATTCACTATACATTCTTGCATTTATTCTATTAATTTGTGGTGCAGGATTATATGTGTGTGTGTGTGTGTGTGTGTGTGTGTGTGTGTGTGTGTGTGAGTGCGTGTGCGCCTGTGTACATGTGAAACTTTCTCATTGGAACTCTCTGGTTCTGTGTTTGCCTCTTTTAATTTCTTAATAAAAACATTTCTCTCAGCATAACTGTCCAACCCTAGAATCTGAGAGACTTTTTCTTTGCGGAAGCAATAACCCTTTTTCACAGCAGCCACCTTGTGTCTAAAAGGCAGGAAGTAATACAGGTGCAAGCAGAACATTAATGAGACCAGGCAGGCATTTGAGACCGACAGATTCGACACGCACAGCACCAGAGGCATTTGAGATAGACAGATTTGTCACGGAGGAAGCGGAAAGGAAATCCATATATGGTCGCAGCCGGTCAGTCAGAGCGGGTCGGAGCCAATGGCAGAGCTTGCAGGGAGCGGAAAGGGATTTTCTTCCGCTGGCGACTGAAATGGTTGCCAATGGCGGAGCTTATACCAGCAGCCTTCCATGCAGCTGGCAAGTGAGACTATTTTTGTATTAAAACCACTCCTTGTCATGAAAACGCCCACGCCCACTTTTCCTGCTTGTCGTGAACCCATTTTCTACCACACACTCCTTTTCAGCCATAGTTCCCTCAGAAATGGGATGAGTAAAAGTGCATAAAAGCTGTGCCTAAAGCTGTCCGCCAGCTTTCTCTGTCTGACACTGATATGTGAAGCGCTTTGAAAAGCACTATATTAATCCAATAAATTGTTATAATGACAATAAATATTATTATCATTATAACAATTTATATATAATAATAAATAATCATAATTATCATAATTATTATTACAGTGTACCATGGCAAACCAAGAAAGAATGCTCCTCAGCATGATGCACCAGACTGTAGCCATCGGGAGTGACACGAAGAGAAAGACAGAGGTTGGTATCACGTTGATAAAGGAAAGTCTGAACTGGCCACTGAGCTTTTTCAGTAGCAGACTCTATAACGTCGATATCCATGTACTGTATATAGAAATGTGATATGCAAGGTATGGTTCAGAAATGTTGATATATAAGTATTGTGGATTGACATTTTATTCTGGCGACCAGGCTGGGCTGCTCCACTTTCAAAATAAAATCACTCTGTGGAGCAACTACAACTCTTTTTGTTGACATTTTAATTGAGGGCAGCAGCCAAGTCAAGGGTCAACATATAGTGCCCTAATCTTCTATATAAAAGGGGCTTAGGGCAATCTCTGTTTGTTTGTTTGTTTGTCTAAATTTTTGTCCCACTGATGATGTCATAGGAGGCATTGTGACTTCACTGATGTCATCAGTGATCTCATAAGACTGATGATGGGCTAGCGAGCCCGCACAGCAGGCAAGCCTAGGAATCGAGCGCAAGATGCCCAGTCTCATAAAAAACTTACTTTAGAAAAGCATGTTAATCATGTTGTAATGGTGAGTGCAGCCAGACGTCTGCCCTCATTAAGCCGGACAAATAACACTGCTTCTTTCAAAGTTGATTTTTCAATCAACATCACTGAATGACATGTACAATATTTTTTCTTCATTTGCCACCTTCACCTCTGTAGAATATGATCTTCTTCTTTCATCCTCCTCCCTGTGTTCTCTCTCTCCCCCGCTCCTTTGTCTTCCCTCGCTCACTCCATCTTCTTCTCCCTCCTCACTCATTCATTGATTCATGCCATGTTTTCCTCGGAGGCATGTGAATGCAGAGGAGGTCAGCTCTGTTGATTGGGTTCATGTTGTCTTTGTGATGGCTGGACAGATTAACAATTCAATTATCCACAGAGCAGAGGACGTCTTCAGCCTGTTACGTTAGTGAGGGCCGAGGTGACGTCTTCAGCCTGTTACGTTAGTGAGGGCCGAGGTGACGTCTTCAGTCTGTTACGTTAGTGAGGGCAGAGGCTAGGTGACGTCTTCAGTCTGTTACCTTAGTGAGGGCAGAGGCCAGGTGACGTCTTCAGTCTGTTACGTTAGTGAGGGCCGAGGTGACGTCTTCAGTCTGTTACGTTAGTGAGGGCAGAGGCTAGGTGACGTCTTCAGTCTGTTACCTTAGTGAGGGCAGAGGCTAGGTGACGTCTTCAGTCTGTTACGTTAGTGAGGGCCGAGGTGACGTCTTCAGTCTGTTACGTTAGTGAGGGCAGAGGCTAGGTGACGTCTTCAGTCTGTTACGTTAGTGAGGGCCGAGGTGACGTCTTCAGTCTGTTACGTTAGTGAGGGCAGAGGCCAGGTGACGTCTTCAGTCTGTTACGTTAGTGAGGGCCGAGGTGACGTCTTCAGTCTGTTACCTTAGTGAGGGCAGAGGCTAGGTGACGTCTTCAGTCTGTTACGTTAGTGAGGGCCGAGGTGACGTCTTCAGTCTGTTACCTTAGTGAGGGCAGAGGCCAGGTGACGTCTTCAGTCTGTTACGTTAGTGAGGGCCGAGGTGACGTCTTCAGTCTGTTACGTTAGTGAGGGCAGAGGCTAGGTGACGTCTTCAGTCTGTTACCTTAGTGAGGGCAGAGGCTAGGTGACGTCTTCAGTCTGTTACCTTAGTGAGGGCAGAAGCCAGGTGACGTCTTCAGTCTGTTATCTTAGTGAGGGCAGAGGCCAGGTGACGTCTTCAGTCTGTTACCTTAGTGAGGGCAGAGGCCAGGTGACGTCTTCAGTCTGTTACGTTAGTGAGGGCAGAGGCTAGGTGACGTCTTCAGTCTGTTACCTTAGTGAGGGCAGAAGCCAGGTGACGTCTTCAGTCTGTTATCTTAGTGAGGGCAGAGGCCAGGTGACGTCTTCAGTCTGTTACCTTAGTGAGGGCAGAGGCCAGGTGACGTCTTCAGTCTGTTACCTTAGTGAGGGCAGAGGCCAGGTGACGTCTTCAGTCTGTTACCTTAGTGAGGGCAGAGGCCAGGTGACGTCTTCAGTCTGTTACCTTAGTGAGGGCAGAGGCCAGGTGACGTCTTCAGTCTGTTACGTTAGTGAGGGCAGAGGCCAGGTGACGTCTTCAGTCTGTTACCTTAGTGAGGGCAGAGGCCAGGTGACGTCTTCAGTCTGTTATCTTAGTGAGGGCAGAGGCCAGGTGACGTCTTCAGTCTGTTACCTTAGTGAGGGCAGAGGCCAGGTGACGTCTTCAGTCTGTTACCTTAGTGAGGGCAGAGGCCAGGTGACGTCTTCAGTCTGTTACCTTAGTGAGGGCAGAGGCCAGGTGACGTCTTCAGTCTGTTACGTTAGTGAGGGCAGAGGCCAGGTGAACGTGGGAAGATGATATTTGAGTTTTCTTGTGAGGTGCAGATGGCACATACAGCGGACATACTGTACCATGCAGCTTTTACTTTGATTCAAAGAAATCCTTTAAAGTCCCTGGAAACCAGAAATATTTCTTTATTATTTAGCATTTTGAGTTCATCACATCACAGGAGCCTATGTTAATAAGCCACCAGCCAAATTTGAACGATGATGAACGTCGCAAAGTATATAAATTTAGGTTTGACACTCATGGCAAAAGTAATGAGAATCTATTCGATTTTAGAGTGTCCTTTTTCCCGCGGACTGTGTGGGCATGTCCACAATTCTCAAGCGCGAGAGGAGCAGGGGAGGGGGCGAGGGGGGGAGGGGGCTAGTCTGCGACAGCGAAACGCTGGGCGGTTCCAGCGGCAGGGGGCGCGAGGTTGAAATGGACCAATCAGACACGGAAATAGAGCAAGACAGCCTATCAAGATGCAGCTCAAAGCGGCTTTCACATGCCGCCGAGCGTTTCATGATGTGCACGTATCTCAGACCTCTCTCCTCTGCTCCGAGAGGGAGAGAGGAGAGAGAGAGATAAGAAGGAAATAAAGTGTGTGTGTGTGTGTGTGTGTGTGTGTGTGTTCGCGCGTTGCTCCCTATGGTTGCTCCACGCAGCGCATAGCGTACTGACTGACGGTCATCTGTCTATCTGTCTGCACGCGCGCACACACACACACACACACACACACACACACACACACACACACACACAGCAGCAGCGCCGCAGCAGGCAGAGGAGAGAGCTCTCCCTCTCAAGGTTCCAACACACCGCCGGCGATAAACTCGCAGATAGACAGATAGATAGATAGATAGATAGATAGATAGATAGATGTTGGTTCTTAAAAGAGCCTTTGTGTTGACGCAATGCGTAGTTAGCTAGCTGCAAAAAGGTGTGGGACCACTAGAACTCTGAAGAGAGATGGAGGCGGGACTGCGGGTTGCGCGTGTGCAAAGGTTATATAGAGCTTATGACGTCATAAGCTCCTGCATTTTAGCACCTCGCGCACTGCTCTCTTCAATGAGGAAGTATCTTGTAGAATCTTGTAGAAAAGTGTCGATTTTAAGGCTTTGGGTTGAAAGTAATGCATAATAATTTCGGAGGCATATAATTACTAACATAAGACCCTAAATAACATAGTTAGAATGTTTTTGTGGATTTTGGTTTCCAGGGACTTTAAGAAAAATGGACTTGGTCAAACCAAGTGATTCAGCTATATTCAGAATCAGGAGAGACCATAGAATATTTCACTTGGACCACAAGCTTTTTAGTTTTGGTCCAAGTGAAATGTTATATATATATGGTCTCTCCTGACACGGTCACTGGAGCACATTTCAGCTCCTACCCCGTCTGTCTGTGGCAGAGGAGCTGTCCAAGGTACCAGAGCTCCAGCACACAGAGGCCAGCCTGCGACAGTACGAGGCTCGCGCCGGCAGGAGGGGAGCTGTGATCATCTATCTTAATCTCCACTGTGATTCCCTGCACCTGTTTGACAGCCTATATAACTGTCTGTGCTTTCAGACCTCGCTGCTGAATCTTGACTCTCCTCCACGTAACTCAAGCTCCTGGATATCCTCGTGTTTTTGTGTCCTCCTCTGTGAGTGTTCCTGCATGAGTTATAATTATACTTGGCCAATTTATCCCTATTGACTGCCCCACCCTCTGCTGATCTGGGGAGAGCCGAGACTAGCACCGTGCTGCACGATTTGGGGGAAAGGTGCGATTAGCGATTACTGTGGACAATAGACCCCTTATACGACTACGTCACACTGACATCACGCAGCGTCGATGCGCAAGACGGAGGCAGAAAGACAGACTCCGCGCAGCCCTGGCAAGTAGTTTTCCAGTGGCTAGAAAACTATTCGAGCTAGACATGTCTTCGTGTTGTGCAGTGCGATGCCAGAATCGGAAAGCTATTGTAGCAGAGTATTCGGCTCCGCCTATCCACACTTGGTTAATAAAATAATAAACGATAGAGCCAGGCTGTAAGGTTATAACAAGCTTCTCCCCACATATCCTGTTCTACGCAACTCGAGGGAACATATACAGCCTCGCACACACGCAATAGAACACAACACAACACTGAACAGTCTGTTACACTATCAACAAAGCAAGGACTAAAGTTTTACCGAATCCCGTCAACTCATACTGCTTTTAATGCTAACCGTAGGTGTCTTTGGTTGCAAGCCGAAAGAGGAAATCATTGCACTTTGTAGTGCTCATTTCATAATCAGGTAAGCTGCCTGTAGCTGTAGGCTGCTCAGCCACATCGCTCGGTTAGTTAACAACCAAGTAACGTTACATAATGTCATTATTGAGTTGTGTGCATTATCAACATAACAATATATCTTTGCAAGTTACAGAATAATTATCTACGCTATCCCGTTATAAAGGAATGCACGATATGTATTGCTGGCCACTCTAGGCTTGGCCAATTGACAGCGCCAGTGCGTATGGTATGGGTCTATAAGACGTATCCCATTAACCAACGTTAATTTCGATGCATAACATTGCTTATCACTAGGCGATAAGCTGTGGTAGTAAGCCGAGAACTGCATTTTAAAACTTAAATCTAACTGTGTGTCGCAGATGAGCACAGAGCAGTCCTGACAGCGGGGCTTTTACACAGTTCTCTGTGTCTGTCAATGCTGGGCTCACGGCTTTTTGCCTACACGATGCGCGCGCAGCTCCAATGTTGACAGCTGTATAAGGGGTCTATATTGCGATTTGCGATTGTGATTGCGCTATAATAAACAAATGGTATCTAGGCATGTGACAGTATGCGTTTTTGACAGTATAATAACCTTGGACAAAAATACCATGGTTTCACGGTATCAGACTAAAATAGCTACATGAAATAGATTTAAATTTGAAATATATTAAGAAATAAATAAATAAAACAATTTGAAATTAAATTAACTTTCAAATATTTTATGAAGAGAATTTGTTTATTTGTTTATTTGTTTATTTAAACGGATCCCCATTAGCTGACGCCGTAACGTCAGCTAGTCTTCCTGGGGTCCAAGACATTAACACATTCACTGCCAGCCGTTTTTTTTTTACTGTAGGTAGGTTCTGCCAGAGGGTTTTTTTTAGGATTCTGGCTCATCTTTCAAGACCCGAGGATTCTTTTCTGCTAAGATTTTGTGAACACACAATATCTCAAAAGAACTAATAGAATGTGTGCTTTCTCTGTCTAAAAGAGTTAGTTTGTAGAGTTAGTAGTTATGTAAGCATTAGCAGTTGAATACAGCATGGTTTCAGCGTCAGAAAAAATATTCTGAGATAAACGGCTTTTTGTGAAATTCGATAGAACAGTCACTTTAACCATTCATTTTTGGCATCAGTAAGACGTCAGACATCTAAACAATAGTTTTGAACAGTAATTTCCTCCATAACAGCAGGAAACCCCCCTCTGCTTCCAACTCCTCCCTCCGTGTGTGTCTTCTTGGCTGCAGCGGCTGTGTCACAAGCTCGTTTCTGCTGCTGTAACCTCGCGTCACCAGTCTCATTGCTTTGCTGCTGCTGTGCCTGTCTGCGCGGCCACTCTTTGAGGAAGTCTGGATGGGCTCGCTCGCTTCGGTTGAGAGCTTTGATGAAGCTTTTGCGATTCTGGTCATATTTATGCTGCGTGTTTCAAAGTGTGTTCCACCCGTAATCTATTATGCAAATTTGCAATCCCGCACCGCCAGCAATCAGCGCGAAAACGAAAGCGTTTTCGCCATCCATTTTCATGACAATGGCTTCCTGACACTGCTTTTTGCTTGCCTTCCTCTAGTCAGGAGAGCACTGTCGCCACTCAGTGGGTCGGTAAAATAGATTATACACATTCAATACCTCCAATTCTGGCATAGGAGACGTAAAAGGGTTAGATCAACGTCCCACCGTCAAAAAAAAAAAATCGATTGGCATTGGCAGTGAACGTGTTAAAATACATTTAATACAATAATAAAACGTTATCAGTGTATTACAAAGAACTAATAAAAATTTGAAAAAAAATCATATTTACAAAACTCTAGTATTGCATTAAAAAAAGCAACAATAAGAATACAACAGATTAAAATAGCACTATCAACAAGAATACAGCTATATATTTTTTTATAATAAAATCTTTACAAATTATATAGCCATGTACTGATTATATAGCCATAGTACTCTTCACAACATCAGTCTATCAGTCTAATTTTGAGACATTTGCCTGTCTCAAAAATAAAAATATAAACTGCAGCCCTGTGTTACAGCACATATAGGCTGTGTAGGATGCCCAGACTGCAAAGTTAGTTACATGTCTGCCCAGTAAATACAATGAGTAACACACCCAGTTTATTTATTTTGTAGTGACAGATTACAGTCAGATGGCCTTAAACGCCACACTCAGTGACTCTTCTTTTTTTTGAGAGAGAGAGAGAGAGAGAGAGAGAGAGAGAGAGAGAGAGAGAGAGAGAGAGAGAGAGAGAGAGAGAGAGAGAGAGAGAGAGAGGTGCAGACTTTACGTGCGGACCCTGAAGGGTGCTTCTGCAGCTGCGAGTGTTTTCTCTGCTCTCACAGCCCGGTTAATGTCACTATATTCTTCATCACAGCGGGTCATTACCTGCTGTACACTTAAACGTGCACTAGTTCTGCATAATCACCTGCAGCTCTCTCCTTCTTTTACTGACTTTCTCACTAATCACACGGCTGTTTACATTCTTTCTGATCTGTTACCGGTGGCTGCTGTCTCTCCCTTGGTAAGATGTTTATGTTTAACGTTATAACATTACTGTATATTTGCGGAGATGGGAGAAGTCTCCTGCTAGTGTTGATGTACACATGTGATGGCATTTTTGTTTATTTGCTGCGTCGCGTGTAACGTTAGACGAGGTGTGCGCGTGCACACACACACACACACACATTTTATATATATTCATAATCGCATCCTTTTGCGGTTATGTAATCGTGCCACTTCTTTTCACCTGACAGGGGGAGCTTCATTTGTAGGACGTAGCACGTGGGAGGATCACGCTATTCCCACCAGTTCCCTTCCACCCCGACCAGGCGCCCCGACCAACCAGAGGAGATGCTAGTTCCGGCTTCCCACCCTCAGGCATAGCCAATCGTGCCTGTATGGACGCCCAACACATTGCTGCTGCTGGCACCATCATTCCACGGTAGTATAGTGTCTCACGGTAGTAGCGTTGTTTAAAGCAGCTGGTATAGTAGGCCCTGTGACGTTTAGGCACCTCGGTAGATGGTAAGAACCGGTAAACCGTGCAACACTAGTAGGCAGTTGTTGCCTTTTTGAATATTGATAGTTGATAGTTGATCCTGTCTGCTCTCTAATGACCATATCTAGTAGCTATTATAGCTTCTAATTCCTGCACTGCTTTGGCAGTTGGTTTTGGTATTTTGTGTTTTTTGAAGAAGTCCAGTGAAAAGACTAAACCTTCCTACTGTGTCAGTCGTTTCTGCTCTTGGGTCCAAAACTACAGTGTTACATCTCCTGATTCTGAAACTAGCTGAATCACTCGGTTTGACAGAGTAAAACTATTTTCATAAGGGTTTCTCAAGATGTCTCTGGAAAAATTTATGCGGAATAAAATCTCTTAGGTCCCATGCTGAACTAGGAAGGGTGTGACTTTGGCTCTATCTTCTTCAGTCACAATTATGAGGTCATCAGTGAGGTCACTTGAGCGCAATGTCATCAGTGATGTCACTCGAGCAAATGTGATGTAGTGTGAGCCACATTTGCACGATGGTGCTAGGTGAGTGTCTGTCTGTCAGTCACGATTTTGGGAGCCCGTGGAAAGGGCGATTTCCATAACTGCAGCCATGGCGCATTATCTCCAGAGTCTCCACCCTACTAGCCTATACCTATATATAAAAAAGACCAGTGGTGGAAAAAGTCCTCCAATTAGAGTTCTCAACAGCCAGACCAAACAGACCAGAGTGAACAAGCCCGAGTTTGACCGACCAAACGCAATAAAATGAATAATAAAAATACAAACTTAGGTCATTATTGCCAGAAAAGGCTGCACAATTGATGTAGGCGGTGGCTCAATCACATAGCACAACGGGGTGAGGGAGAGCGAGAGGCAGAGAGGGGGGTGGGGGGGGGGGGGGGGACACAGAGAGAGAAGAGAGATAGCTTTTAGTCTCAACGTCAGACCCATGAGAGTTCTTATACATTATGTTACTGTATGCTGCAGATCTCTCTCTGCGTCTGGGACACGCCTCTCACCAAAATGTGAACGGAATCTTGGCCACTGATTGATTGGTGAGTGGTGGATTCACCATTCATTAACAACTTTGCAATCAGGGAGGCCCACCCACGCTGAGACCGCCCATCTAACCCAACTGGTTGCCTGGCATGGGAGGCGCAGCATTTTTTTTAACCACATTGGTGCTATGACCTGTCACTCATTCAATTTCAAACCCCCCCTAGACCCGCCCTCAAAGAGCAGCTGTGGCTGTGTAGTGGCACAGACTCATTTATGCAGTATGCGGAGCGCAGTGATTCAACGTAATATTTGAGTCTGGGGAGAGACTAGAGAGCTTTCACTCCTCCTGCTCTCTCCTGACTGCAAAAGAGTAATCAGCACCATGGAAAGCTCTGAGTGCTCACTGCTCACATGAAAAATGCAGATTAGCACACTGTAATATCACACGGCCAATATCCCCACCCGTTCCCCACCCCCCACACCCCCTCCATTCTGTTTGGGCAGCCCGGCTCGGGGTGAAACTCGGGCTGAGGAAAAACAAAAAAACAATCCTAAACCATCATGGAAAAAAGTTGACTTAAGTAAAAGTATAGAAGTATTCACAGAAATGTAGTGAAATATGAAAAATAAAGCCATCATTCAACTCTTTAATTGAATGCTCTATACCGGAGGTGTGTGAGATATGCCCCTATTCATGACTGTGTGTGTGTGTGTGTGTGTGTGTGTGTGTGTGTGTGTGCGCGCGCGCGTTAGGTGACAAGGGGGCTGACAAGTGGTGCAGGACTTAATGTGAGCATTCAGCTATACACACACTCATGCACGAGCACGCACACACACACACACACGTACAGGCACACACACAGACACGTACAGGCACAGACACGTACAGGCACACACAGACACGTACAGGCACACACACACAAACACACACACACACAAACACACACACAGACACATCCATCAGAGGTCTCATGCAGTGCCGTGATTAGCCGACACAGTGGCAGTAAATATTGGATATGTCTTGTGTGTGTTTGTGTGTGTGTGTGTTTGTGTGTGTGTGTTCTGAAGCGGTTGACAGATTGCCGATTTTGTGTTTCAGGCAACATGAGGCTTTGGCCCCGTGACTGGAACGCAAATGAGGTCCTTCTGGCTACACACACACACACACACACACACACACACACACACATTTAAATGAATTATTTATGTCCGCTTAATACAGAGTACAAAGGACATAAACACTAATAATGCAGTCATGCTGGGAGGCAG
The DNA here is from genome assembly GCF_964638095.1 of Poromitra crassiceps. Lineage (NCBI taxonomy): Eukaryota > Metazoa > Chordata > Actinopteri > Beryciformes > Melamphaidae > Poromitra > Poromitra crassiceps. The sequence goes on from NC_139637.1 coordinate 30,368,979, forward strand.
TTACAAAAGTGCCTAGTTGGCAACCACAATAATGAGAACAAAAAAGGAACACCACACGGTGATGGCAGTGGCAAGTTGACAAATGCAGTTACACTGTAATACAAGATATTGGTTAGTATCCACTTCCAGGATACAAAAAGCAGACACACACACACCATCATATCTGTGACTTTCAACCAGATTAAAGAAAACACACTAAATGTATTTATTTATACTAAATCCATAGTTCAACAAATCATTTGAGAATTTTGAGTATATATTTTTTTTCTGGCAACATTCGTAATTTCCCCCCTTCTCATCAATGCCCGCAGCGCAGGCAGCTGCATGTGACAATTACTGTACTGAGAAACACACCAAATAGCAGTTGTGTGTGTGTGTGAGAGCGAGAGCATAGGGGAAGATGCCGACTGGGGGAGCGAAGCAAGCAACAGGTGCCAGTTGAGAGCAAACTATTGATGATTTTGAAAGGATAAAAGGTTAACAAAATTGAATAATTCCGTTTGATAAAAGTATTTGATAAAACATACAGTGTTATTGGTATATGGTGTTGAGATATCCAAATTACGCATGGAGATTACAGCATGCACAAACGGTATTAAAGGGAATGCGAGATGGGAATCTGATTGGTTTGATTGATGGCCACACCTGTGAATAATTCTTGACTTAAGCACGCCTATTTGAAGCATTTGCATGGAGCGCACAGACATTTTGCAGTGCATGGAGAGTAGCAGAGCGCTTGGCCATGCTTCCAAATTATGCTGCGCCGCACATTAAAAGCTGCGCAAGCGCTAATTAGCACTTTTGCGAAGATAGGGCCCCAAGTTTGAAGAATCAGCATTAAACCCCTTCTGTGACATGGACGATGATGTGAAAGCCACATTCATTTTCTCCATAGAGGAATCGCTGTGGAAGCGTTAAGTCCAGGGGAAATAAGGTTTTTACTGCACAAAATGGCCTCTCTGCGGGGTGTTGATTACTTCACCACATGCTAAATGGTAAATGCCCTGCATTTATAAAGCGCTTTTATCCAAAGCGCTTTACAGTCAGTAGGTACATTCACCCATTCACGCACCGATGGCGGCAGGTTACCACGCATGGTGCTGGCACACCAACGGGAGGAATTTGGGGTTCAGTGTCTTGTCCAAGGACACTTCGACATGCAGACTGGAGGAGCCGGGAATCGAACCACCGACCTCTTTTATCCAAAGCGATTAGTGGACGACCCGCTCTACCTCCTGAGCTACAGCCGCCCATAATGCTCACATTTCAGCCTGTCAAAACGGCCCAGCATGCACTCTGTTCTGGAACTGAACTCCACCTGCTGCAGTTTCAAACCCCCTGTATAGGCACTTATGGAGAGGCCTCCATGCAGCCACCGATTTCAAAGGGGACAAACAACAGCCCCAAAACACCTCGCCCTCCCTGCCAGACGAGCTGAACGCGTTCTACGCAAGGTTCGACCCCTCCGCTAAACCACCCAACACCAGCAACCCCCCACCCCAGGCCCCCACAGTCAGGAACCCCCTCCCCCCACCCCAGGCCCCCACAGTCAGTCAGGAACCCCCACCCACAACCCCCCGCCCCCACTCCCGCAGATGAGAACCCCACTCTCACCCATCCCCCCACCCCAGGCACCCCCCCCCCTAACAGACAGGAGACCTCTCCCCTCACCCCACCCACCAGGCACCCCCCCACACCACCCCCTCCCCCGCAGCCAAGAGCCACATCCCCTTCTACCCACCCACCCCCGTAGGCCCTAATCCCCACCCCACCCCACCAGCCTCACCCCCTCCCCCCCAACCACCCGACCCAAACACAAGAGCCCCTGCACAATGCCCTAGCCCCTCCCCTCCCACACTGAAGACCAAGACTGCCCCATCACCTTCACCGCGGACGAAGTCCGGCGAGCGTTCATGCGCATCAACCCTCGCAAAGCGCCCGGGCCGGACAGCGCCCCCGGCCACGTCCTGAAGGCCTGCGCCAAAGAGCTGGCGGGGGTATTCACGGACATCTACAACCAATCCATAGCACTACACACTGTCCCCACCTGCTTCAAATCGGCCACAATAATCCCCGTTCCAAAGCAGAAAATCATTACCAGCCTCAACAACTGGCGCCCAATAGCACTAACCCCCATAGCCAGCAAATGCCTGGAAAAACTACTAATATCCTGCATACGCCCCCTGCTCGCCACCACCCACGACCCCCTGCAATTGGCATACCGCGCTAACAGGAGCACAGCAGACGCCGTAGCCCTCGTGCTCCACATGGCCCTCTCCCACCTGGAGGGAAAAGACACTTATGTAAGAACGCTGTTCGTGGACTACAGCTCAGTGTTCAACACCATCGTGCCCTCCAGGCTGGTCGAGAAACTCAAGCACCTTGGCCTGAACTCAGCCATATGTGACTGGGTGTCAGACTTCCTCACAAACCGACAACAGGTGGTGAAAATAGAAGACCGCACCTCCTCCCCACTGACCATCAGCATTGGAGTGCCACAGGGATGTGTCTCCAGCCCCTACTGGTATGACCTCTACACCCACGACTGCGTGGCAACCCAAACCTCTCGTAAAAAAAAAAAAACTCTCGTAACGGGACAAGCCCGTCTTTTATTGTCACACGAACACCACAACACACTCATGCTGACGGTGGCCGGTGAAAAGTGTCCTCTGCATTTAACCCATCCAGGCATGTCCTTTCCTCCGAGGGGCAGGCCAGGAGCAGTGGTTGCTTTCTCGTACAGCGCCCGGGGACCAACTTCGGATGTTGTCGTCACTGGTCGGATGACGATGACGATCTGATCTTCTGCATGTTTTTAGTGGGGGGGTATATATGGAGGAAACCCCTGGGGGAGCACGGGGAGAACATGCAAACTCCACACAGAGAGAAAGGCCCTTACGACGAGATACCCCACCTGGGCAGTAGGCACTGAAGATATGGGGGGGAACACACAACCACAGCGCCCACAGTGTCCCAGGCGAGAATCGAACTCAGGACCTTCTGACTGTGAGGCGACAGCTCTACCACTGAGCCACCTCAAACACCATCGTGAAGTTTGCGGACGACACAGCAGTGGTGGGGCTGATCTCCAACGGCGACGAGACGGCCTACAGGAAAGAACTGGCTCTCCTGGAACAATGGTGCCAGGACAACCACCTCTCCCTGAATGTGGCCAAGACCAAGGAGATCATCACAGACTACAGGAGGGGGGGGTCTCACCGCCCGGTCACCATCTACGGCACAGAGGTGGAAAGAGTGGACAGCTTTAAATACCTGGGTGTCAACATCCACCAGGACCTAACATGGTCCAGCCACACCACCTCTGTTGCCAAAAAGGCCCAACAACGGCTGCACGGTCTCAGACGACTAAAGAAGTTGGGCCTGAGACTCACAATACTCAAAGACTTATACAGAGGCACCATCGAAAGCCTACTGACCGGCTGCTTCACCTCCTGGTATGTAAACTGCACCATAAAAGACATGAAAGCGCTGAGGAGAGTGAAGCGTGCGGCCCAGCATGTAACAGGCTGTGAGCTGCCGGAACTGGCAGACCTCTACACTCAGCGCTGCCTCAAGAGAACCAGGAAAATAATCAAGGACCCAACCCACCCACTCAACAACATGTTCTCCCTGCTACCATCTGGTAGGAGATACAGAACCCCCAAAACCCGGACAAGCAGACTATGAAATAGCTTCATCCCCCCAAGCCACCAGACTCCTAAACAATTAACAGAATGACAGTGATGACGATGTTGATGACAATGATGATGATGACTGTAACGGAACATAGAATAGAATAGAATAGAATAGCCTTTATTGTCATTGCACAGTTCCCCATACAACGAAATTAAGAGTGCTTCAGCTGACAGTGCATTAAAATCAGACGTAGATAATTAAAAAATATTTAAGAAAAAACAACAACTGTAGCTGTAGCCATGTTTGGCATGACACAACATACTAAGACAGACTACATGAACAAACAACGCGATAATAATGCAACTCGTCAGAGAGCTAAGAGCCGCTGCGACCGTGCGCGCAGCCATCTTGCATTTAGAAAAAAGTAACTAACTCGGCTCACATAACTCGGCTCAAGCATTTCACCGTGTGTACTTGTACATCCGTGTGACAATAAACATCTTGTATCTTGTATCTTGTAGAGTGCTCCAGGAATGAGTCGTAAATCCCAGAAGTTAATGAAGGCAATGAGATTTCTGTATTGGGATTTTGGGTAGATCAGGGGTTTTCAAAGTCTGAGAGTGTGGGCCTCCCTCAGATAATGCCTGGAAACGGCCTAACCCCCCATCCCCCCCCCCCTCCCAACCTTGCTTAGTTTTGCTCAATTCCTGGATGCCTATGGGATCATGATTATGTTATTTGATCCCAGACATTCAACAAATATCCTGATATTGCTGTTTGACATACTGTACCAGAGTACACCAAATATAAAAGTTTTGTCTGATGTTTCTGGCTCTGGGAAAAACTACTGTATCTCTGAACTATCTCCATTACATTACTTTACATTATGTCACTTAGCAGACACTTTAATCCAAAGCGACTTACAATATCACATTTTGTCAACAATAGAGAAAATAACTATGCAACACAATCAATGACAGGTAAGACATCTTGATGGATAAGAGTAGTACTTTGTAGAAAGTAGTTTGAGAAGGAACAAGTAACATTTGTTTTTTCTTTTTTAAGAAGAGGGAGAAAGATGTTAGTTCAAGAAGGGCCCAGGTGTAGCCTATCTATTTAACCAAATCACACACGTAGGGCCCTATCTCCCCGATGGCGGTAATTTTGCGTTAGCGCCCATTTTGCCCTGGAATAGCGCCGCGCAAAGCCCTAATTGTGAGCGTTTCGGGCCGCTGCGCTTCACGTCATCTCAGTGCAAACCCCGATAGGCATGTTTATTCCCATAAAGGATTCACAAGCTGAGATCACTCCCCTTAAAAGCTACAGCGTCACCGACATCACGTCTGACAGGCAGCAGCTTCTTTCTTGCTCAGTGCAAGCAGAGTGACAGAGTGAGAGAGAGAGAGAGAAAAGAGAGAGGGTGAGAGTCAGACAGACAGAGGGGGGAGAGAACGAGAGAGGGAAGAGAGAATTGGAGGATGAACCAGTTCGGATTTGTAAGGAAAATTGATAACCCTAACCCTAGTAATTAGTAGCCTTTTAATTAGTCGTTTCGCTCATATAGAGACAGTCGGCATGTGTGGGAACGCCCACAAAATGTTATACGACTGGAGCGCGAGTGGGGTAAAACCGCCGATATATCTCAATGGGCTGACTCACCAAAGGAACGTGCTGCGGCTCTAAACTACAGGTTTGGGGGTTCTAGAGCAGAACACAAGACGTCTGCTCAGATGTGCGTTTACTGCAGTGGTTAAATCCCTGATCGTGTCTGCCTGGGCTGGGCTATCAGCTAAATTCTAACTGCTGAATGGATAGAATGGGGGATTTACCCCACCCTGACCACGCCCCCAGCCAGGCTGAGCCAGCTAACCCAGCGTCTATGACGAGACATCGCCTCAACCTATAGGCTATAACATACACATTTAAAAATATTATTTTCTTTAACTCATTGAGTGCCAAGGACGTTTTTCGACGTCCAATTAAATAGTGACGTAGAGTGCCAAGGACGTCTTTCGACGTCCAATGCGTTTTTTGACGGTGGGACGTCGATCAAAGCCTTCTGCATCTCCTGTACAAATATTGTAGCTATTGGAGGTCTATAACCTATTTTACATAACCCTTAGGTGGCGACAGTGCTCTCCAGATTACAGAAAGGCAGAGAAAAACAGAGAAGAAGTCGTTGGGGAAACGGAAATCGCATCGCATCCATATGCATCGATATGCATGGAGCATAACGTTAGCTGTGCCTGCAGCAGCCAATCTGCTCCCACAATTGAGCTCCTCCGTGTCCGCTGCGACAGCCCATCCGCATGATCAGCCGTGGAGTTGTTATTATTCTCAACTGGAAGCATGGGAGCCGGTGACAAACACACGCGGAACGCTGTAAAAAAGCTGGATGTCGCGCACCCTTCACTGTGCACAGCAAACTCAGCAGTGAGCCACCAGAGACACTCCCATACGGAGGAGGAGTGTGCAGTTGAGGGGTGGGAGGGGGGGGGGGGGCACGCAGAGCAGCACACAACACTGACCCAGACAGACCCAGACAGCAGGACAGGATTGGCAAACGCAAGCCAGAATATCCGATGCCCACCAGCAGCAAATCAAGACCAGCAAGAAGCTGCAACCAGCAGCGCACGCAGGGGCCAGCGCTGCTGGTTGCAGCTAAAAAATATTATTCTGCCAAACAAAATTCCCTGGCCTTCACTGTTTTATTGAAGGAAATTATTTTTGAGGTGTGACTACATCAGAAAATTAGCTTCAGAGTCAGTGATGTGTTTGAAATGTTTAATTTCACAAAAGGGTCATTATCTCAGCTTCTAGAAAAAAACGGCTGTTTTTGGTTAAATCAAGCTATCTTCTCCGGCTGATAACTAAAGAACGTAAAATTATATCAATAAACCTGTTTTTGCTGATGATAGAAGAGAGTCTCATCGTTCTTTTTGCGTGTTCAGTGTTTACATAGTAATATCACACAATATTCTGTGGGCCTCGAGAAATCACTGAAAAAAGCTCTGAAACTCTGGCACTGGGAGCGTCCGTTCTCCAAAAGTGGCTGGCACTCAATGAGTTAATAGGGTAGGGATGTGTGAGATTTTATTTCAATAGCATATAGCTAGAGGCCCACGGACATGCCTGGGCCATGCCTACACCTGTGTCATCCCAGCGCAAAACTGGATGGTGGAGGCAGACGATAGCTTAAGACGCTGGGAAGATAGCAATAAGAGGCGCGCAAACGATAGCGCCGTACGAAGATAGGGCCCTTAGGCTATTCTGTGTATTTAGGTATATAATATTTTTTTCACTTCCATTCACTGAGACTCCCCTGAAACTGTTTGGAGCCCCCCTGGGAAGGCCCGCCTCCCACTTTGAAAACCTCTGTGTGCCTGAAATATGGTCTGCAGTTAACAAACATTTATGAAACTAAGACCTTTGTCTTTAGGGAGATAATCTTCACAAACGAACACCACTTTTCGTTGTTTTTTCTGACTATTGCCCTCTTTGGTGATCACATTTACACTTCAAAAATAATAATGTCACTTTTTCTTGTTATTTTTCAACATGCAGCGTAGTGGGATTGGGGTTAGACAATGGTCCCCCTGGTGGTTGGGGTTAGGCACTGCTAGCCATTGGTTGGGTTTAGGGTTTGGAGATGGGTCAAGGTTAGGCGGAGGAAGCTCCACCACGGTCACGCGAAGGTGGGCGCCTTGGGGGTTCAGAAGGCCGGCCTTTCCAATGCGGGCGAAGCGGGCTGCCAATGTGCATCGGCGATGTCTGTCGGTGCTTCTTCACAAGCTTTCAATTCACACTAGGGACCGCCTCGCTTCCCCGTGTGAGACCGCCTTGCTTCCCCGTGTGGGACCGCCTCACTTCTCCATGTGGGACCGCCTCACTTCTCCATGTGGGACCGCCTCACTTCTCCATGTGGGACCGCCTCACTTCTCCATGTGGGACCGACTCACTTCTCCATGTGGGACCGCCTCACTTCTCCATGTGGGACCGCCTCACTATTCCATGTGGGACCGCCTCACTTCTGCATGTGGGACCGCCTCACTTCTGCATGTGGGACCGCCTCACTTCTGCATGTGGGACCGCCTCACTTCTGCATGTGGGACCGCCTCACTTCTCCATGTGGGACCGCCTCACTTCTGCATGTGGGACCGCCTCACTTCTGCATGTGGGACCGCCTCACTTCTCCATGTGGGACCGCCTCACTTCTCCATGTGGGACCGTCTCACTTCTCCATGTGGGACCGCCTCACCTCTGCATGTGGGACCGCCTCACTTCTGCATGTGGGACCGCCTCACTTCTCCATGTGGGACCGCCTCACTTCTCCATGTGGGACCGCCTCACTTCTCCATGTGGGACCGCCTCACTTCTCCATGTGGGACCGCCTCACTTCTCCATGTGGGACCGCCTCACTTCTCCATTTGGGACCGCCTCACTTCTCCATGTGGGACCGCCTCACTTCTCCATGTGGGACCGCCTCACTTCTCCATGTGGGACCGCCTCACTTCTCCATGTGGGACCGCCTCACTTCTCCATGTGGGACCGCCTCACTTCTCCATGTGGGACCGCCTCACTTCTCCATGTGGGACCGCCTCACTTCTCCATGTGGGACCGCCTCACTTCTGCATGTGGGACCGCCTCACTTCTCCATGTGGGACCGCCTCACTGTTCCCAGAATTCAAAGTCACGTGACTAGCGTGCCCCTCCCGGTTGCCCACATCATTGCTTTCTGATGAGAGGGGTCAACCTTTCACTTCGGGAAGGGACGACAAGGGTTCCTGACGGAACAGCAGTATTCGAGGAGTTGGGAGGGAGAATGGGTTGGATATAGAGCTGGATATGTTGGATCACTGATGTGTGAGCAGGCAGAGAGGAGAGCAGCAAAACCAACATGTTGAGCGGTGAGAACTAGACATTTGGGCGAAAATGAGTGCTATACTGTATATCAAATGAAAGCTCTTGATTGGCTCTTTCTACTGCCCTTAAGGGCACATGTGAATTCTAAACCAATGCAGAGTTATTAATCAAAAATTGAAAGACCCAGCTCTGAACAATTCGGGAGTCGGGACCAATTTTGGCCCTGACCCCTTTTTCCATATAAAGTAAAGCTATTTTTTCCCCAATGAATGTCAACATATTGTTCATTAAATCTATTCTGCCCTGCAAAGCTAAAAGGGGGTAACTCGCTAGAGTGTAGAACTGAGAAAAATGACTTTTAAGTTTTTTTGTTGGCCAGCCAAATGTATCGTAGGGAGAATGTTGGAAATGTGTTCATTCTTTGTTTTTTTTATGTAGTTATTTATCTAAAAAAATAAAAACTCTCAAACTTGACCTTTGACCCTTATTTGGAAGTTACCTTACTTTGTCTGCAAAATAATAAGGGGTGATACCAAGCTAAAAGACAGTAACTTCTATTTTATCCTTCACTTGGTTGCTTATTGCTGTATAAAACCAGTATGATATGACAACATCTACATGACAACTAGTGCAGTGGTTTTCAAAGTGGGGCCCACCACGGGACACTAAAGGGGCCTCAGCAAATTAATGGAAATGCTAAACACACACACACACACACACACACACACACACACACACACACACACACACACACACACACACACACACACACACACACCTACCTTTATGGGAAAGGAAATGATTCAGTTATATTTGTTAATACAACTACAATGTACAATAACTAAAATATATAATTTAGTTTGTTATTTTATGTTATAATATTTAGTGTAGTATTAACATATAATTGAATCCTTTCCTTCCACATTAAAATAACATTTGCCAGGCCCATCTGTCTAATTGCCTGCCAGCCAAAAATATCATCATATTCATTGTAATTTCCCCCTGGTTTGGGTAGTAGTCTGAAAAACAGAAATACGGAATATAGAAATATTGAATATGAAGAAATATTGAATTATGAAGAAATTAGAAAATATTTGAGATACAAGGGCAGGAGCAAGAGTGGGCTGCACTGTGACTTGAGCAAGGGCAGGTTCTGGTGCAGTGAGTGACAGAAGGGTGAGGACTTCTGGGGATGGAGCAACAGTGGAGTCTGCTGTGACTGGAGGAAGTGTGGAGTCCGATGCTGTGGCTTGAGCAAGGACGGGCTCTAGTGCAGCCAATACAAAGGTGGGCTCCAATGGACCAGTGGTGGAGTCAGGTGTGCTGTTCATGAACAGATAATCTCCATACAGATCATCGTCACAAAAACTGACATTTTAATTGTCCAGAATTGTCCACGTTTTTTCTTTTACTTCTTCTGCAGGGGGCATTTTGGCTGACTTTGGCTGCATTTTGCAAGGAATATTCCCACTAGAATCTGAAATTAATAAAACAAATACCAATTAGACATATCCATAGGAAATTAATATTGTAATAGGGCTATCATACAGGTTGTTGACTCGCTCTTTTAATATGTATATCGAAAAATGCAGCTTAGGACTTAGCACTGCACATTCATTAACCTGCACCCCTTGCTCCTAATCTTAGTACTTTCAATTCATATGCAACTTTTAGATGATGGCTGTTTTTTATGTGCATTATGATTAATCAATGATTAATTGGAATTACAATTAATCATAATTGACTGTTGACCATTATTATATTTGTGAATCAAATCAATCAGATGATTGGATTTATTGTTTATCAAACATGTAAAATATTTGCATATGACAGGATAACGCTTTGCAACTAATGTATTGAGTGCAATGTTTGCTAAGGCAAATGTTTCTGCAGTGTGCCCAGCACCTCAGAGGCTGTTTTACGACAGGCTGCTGAATACGGTATTTGGCTCTGTATGTCCCTCCGAGTTGCTGTAAAAGGGCAGGATGTTTGGAAGCATGTGTGCGGGCTGATGGTAGAATGGATTTGCCAGAGGGACCTAACCCCGCCTCTGACCCTAATCTCAATCATCACTCTCCATCCCTAAACCCAACCAATCATCACTCTTGATGTCCTTCCGGATGATCCATTCGACCATGTAGGTCAGAAAGAAGTGGAGATGGACAGCTAGTGAGCTACCCATCTCATATCTCGTTTTTATTGTTTTAATAGCCAAGTTAACCAGTTACTGGCGAACCCAGGACTCTCCATTACACTATGACTGATTATGCTTAATGCTTAAAGATGGTTTCTAAATGACACCTGACATGACTTATAGCCTAACGCTACATCAAACAAAATGGTTTTGCATGGGAGGATAGCGTTTTGCCCACATGACAAGGCTTGGATAAAACGTGTGTTTTGGATTGAATTAGATTAATAATAATAATAATAATAATAATAACTTTAATTTATATAGCGCCTTTCATAAAACCCAAGGTCGCTTCACAAAAGTGGGATACAGATAGGGGAGAGAGGGGGGAGGAAACAAACAAACAAACAAAACAAACAACAGGGACGGTTGAACTAAACTGAACTAATTAATGTGGAAAGGCCATGGAAAAGAGATGTGTTTTGAGGTGTGTTTTGAAACTGTTCAGGGTCGGGGCGTTACGGATTTCGGCAGGGAGAGCGTTCCAGAGGGTGGGGGCAGCCACGCTGAAGGCTCTGTCCCCAAACGTTTTGAGTCTGGTACGGGGGATGGATAGCAGACCCGCGTCTGAAGACCGCAGGTTCCGGGATGGAGTGTGTTGGTGAAGGAGGTCGGACAGGTATTGGGGGGCAAGTGCGTGAAGGGATTTGTAAGTGAGAAGGAGGAGTTTGTACAGGATGCGGAACTTGACCGGGAGCCAGTGGAGGTGAATGAGGGTGGGGGTGATGTGCTGCCAGGGCTTGGTGTGAGTGAGAACCCTGGCAGCTGAGTTCTGCACGTACTGGAGCCTGTCCAGGGCTTTGCTTGGAACCCCGGACAGGACTCCATTACAGTAGTCGAGCCGGGAGGTGATGAATACATGGATGGATGGATTATTGCTATGTTATGGATTTAACGTGTTAAACGCCAGCAAGCTCAAAATTCGAAGTGGATTTCACTTCTGAGAGGAGCACACTGCACCATCGTGTTTTGGACTGAATTGGAATCATGTTGTTGGATTTAATATGTTGAATGGCAGCGAGCTCAAAACTCGCATTGTGGATTTAATGTCTCAGAGGACGTTGTCATGGATTTTTTATCAGAAGACAAGAAAAAGTAAGACTATTCATGTTTTCCCAGTGCTGGGCTCCTGTGTGGTTATAGGCTGCTACAGTATGTTAAACAGGAGGTGTGTCTGGTTAACGTTATGTGAGCCGCAGCCCTTGGTTGTCTTGTCACAGTGTTCGGCTGTCAGGGTCACAGTCATGTCTGCATGACGAAAAAAGCATTCATTGTGTAAGATTTATTTTACGATTGCTTATGGGAGCAGTTTTGTTTGTCAAGTTGTTCACCACAGTTAGGCTAAGCTAGCTAGCGCCAGTGTTATGTTAGCTCTCTATCTATCGATATATCTATCTTGTTTCTATCTATCTTTAATCAGCCTTGATCTTCTGGGTGTCTGCGTTTCAAAGCCATCTCCACCAACATTTTCCCTCTGGAGAAATGGGCCATTCTTAAAAGTTATGGTGCAATGCATGAAACATAACACCGTAACTTTGAGGCGGCAGCAAAACAAAGCTAGAGTACTGTAACTCAACCTTAACTCAACTTGAGCATTCAGAGTGCAGTTAAACCAAGATGATAAAGCAGATCTATAATGTTCCAAAAATGAAAAAAAATCATTTTGACATTTTGACATTGTCATCCACATATTTATGACATTCTAAAGATTTAATTTAATAAACAAAATCAGAACAAAGTATGGTCTTTTTGTGGCTCTGCTGTAAAGTTGGTCGATGTCACTTATGCTGGTTCTCACCCCTCGATGTATTTATATGTTTGATGTAGTCTGGCTCCAGACATGCAGAGAAGGTAAGCCATGCTTCATTATCTCTGTGGATGCTGCTGTCTAACATATAAAGGCCTGACAGCTTATCTGAAGGTGCTTTCATTCAAGTTTGACCAGCTTTGACCCTCACTGTCATCAGTCTCACAATATGATTCTCAACACCTTTTAATTTCCTGTCTGCTCTCTCTCCGTGTTCACCCTCTCAACCCCTGCTCTGCTCTCTCTCTCTCTCTGTTCCCTGACTCCCTCCTATTCTCTCTATCTCTCTCGCTCTTATTTCTGTTGTTTTGTGATGTGAGATAATGACCGTCTCTCTGTCCTTTTCTGTATCTTATTTCATCTATGTAACCTGTTGTGTAGTCCCCCACAGTGGGGAATCAAACTCGCAACCTCTGGCATCTAGCGTCTGCCACTAGGGAGGTTTACACAGCAGTGACAGCACTGGCTTTACCATGACACACTCCCCCAACCCCATGGATGTATGCAATAAACTGGATCGGGTATTGAAAATGTCCCAAAAAATCCCCCCCATGCATGCATGCAGTCCAAATGTGTTACTTTCGCCTATTTTAATCTTTCTACTTACTGGGCTCCCTAAACAGTCTTGGAATTGCATAATTTGGATATGACTGGTAAGATGACTCTTGTGGATTCAATAGAGATGCTGCGGAGCGCGTCATCATTCAGAAACCACGCCCAAAATGGGGGGGAACAACCCCCCTGCGCCTGCCTCGGGAAGATAGCATCAAGTTTTTAGGCCCGAAATGCGCTTTACGCCGAAGTGGCGTGGCGCAGTGCCAGAATAGGCCAGAATGGGCGTTTCGGCCTTAAATACCGGCCTACGCTATCTTCCCCCCTGGCGTTAATATAGCGCTTAGCACTTTTCAAAACCAGGCCTTATTCAGTGCGCCGGGGATATTACTGTGCGTAATTACGCAGCGGAGATGCAGGAGAGATGCAGATTCAGCGCGCCGGCCCCGGGGGTGCACCCACATTATTCAATCACTCTCTCTGCGGATCTCACTCTCTCTCCCCCTCTCTCTCTCTCTCACTCCCTCTCTCTCGCATGTCAAAAAGTTGTTATACCGTATTTTTGAGCCCGTGTCATTCAGAGGCTGTTGCATCATCCTACCTGTGCAGTGGGGGAGAAGAAAAGGTAGCCAGAGAAAACAATATCATTCTGCCCAAACTTTCACCAATCTAATCTCATCATGACATCCAGGGATAGGCTATATTTTTCTAGCCGATGCGTTTACAACATTCTTTTCACTTTGATCTTGCTATAGTGTAGCGTATTTACATGCTTGCTGTATTTAAACTCCAGTGAGATTTGTTTGAGAAGCATAATAATATGGAATAATATATATGGAGACAGACAGGGATGAAAGAGGGAGGGGGGGAGCTCAGAGCGCTTTGGTCGGGCTTTTCTGATCGGATTGGATCGCTCCGTGGAATGGAACATGAAAGGGACATTGTGATTCTTTTACTGCACTTCTCCAATGAGCACGTTGTGAATAATTCTACGCTTAAAAGGTGTGGTTAAGTGGTTAACGCCGGGTGTAGCGCCGAGTGGAAAATATGGAATGCGCTGACCACGCCCACTAAATAGCGCTTGGCCTGGCGTTAAACGCTTTTTTAAGGGAAGATAGGCCCCATATATACGGAACATGAACACTCCAACTTACTTCACTGACAGCTAGATCCACATTTTTCTTATTAGATTAAAAATACTCTGGTTGGTTGTTATATTTATCTTTTAGTTGACAGCACAAAGAGGGAGAGAAGAGGATAGTGAGGGAGAGGAGGAGAGAGAGCAGGATGGAGTTGGCACAGAGAGAGAGAGAGAGAGAGAGAGAGAGCAAGAAACAAGTGAAAAGTAGTCAAGACCCAGAATATCTTTATTGTGAGATTTGATTTTGAATTCCATGAGTATCTGTATTGTATCACAGTTAACATGAGACTCTGACCAAAATAGTATTTTCTCTGCATTATCTAACAGTGTTAAGTTCTTGTACATTACATATTGGTGAAGTTTAACACATTGAGTGCCAGCCATGTTTTCATTCCTGTAGGTAAGTTGTGCCAGGGGTGTTTTTGACGATTCTGGCTCATTTTAGAACAGCCGAGGATTCTTTTCTGTTAAGAATTCATGAACACCAATCATCTAAAAATAACTAATAGAATGTGTGCTTTCTCTGTCTAAAAGAGTTAGTTTGCAGAGTTAGTAGTTATGTAGATATTAGCCGTTGAGTACAGCATGGTTTCAGCGTCTGGAAATTTATTCAGAGATAAATGGCTTTTTGTGAAACAGTCACTTTAACCATTCATTTTTGGCATCAGTAAGACCGTCAGACATTCTAAACAATAGTTTTGAACAGTAATTTCCTCCATAACAACAGGAAACACCCCTCTCATTCAAACTCCTCCCTCCGTGTGTCTTCTCCTCCTTCCTCCTGGCTCTAACAGCGGGCGTGTCAGAAGCGCGTTGCTGCTGCCTGCCTGCCTGTCTGCGTGCCTGCCTGCCTGCTTGCCTGCGTGCGGGGACGAGTCTGAAATGGATTACTGTAAAATCGCCTCGCCATTTCCTTGAATGGCTTGCTCCCGCTGTGTGTGTGTGTGTGTGTGTGTGTGTGTGTGTGTTCGCGCGTTGCTCCGCGGCTCTGGGGGGAGGGGATCTCTGTCCGTTCTGTGTGTGTGTCTCCGGGCTTCTGACTGTAAAATCGCCAAGCCATTTCCGCGGGAGGCGGCTGCTTTTGGTCCACGGGTCCCGTGGCTGTGGCTTCTCTCTGTCTCTGTCGCCACTTAGTGGTCGGTAAAATAGATTACACACATGCTCTTGCTCCAATAGTTATCTCGAAGATGTAAAAGGGGTTGATTGATGTCCCACCGTCAAAAAAACATGTAAGACGAGTTATTTCGGCTCTGGCACTCAAGCGTTGGATTATGTAAGACGAATTATTTCGGCTATGGCACTTAAGGTGTTAATAATTCTAAATGTTGCTGGAGACCCCTTGGAAGCCCCCCAAGGACCCCTGGTCGTCAGTGAGATGGGCTGGTTGAGCCAATGTTAAAACAATCTTTATTTATTATTTATTTTTTTACTTTAAAACTCTATCTTTTAATTTGGTGCTGGAAGTTCATGAAAAAAGTGACATTCTTGTTTTTCCCCCCCATTCAATATTTTTCATAATACCATTTGTAATGCCACCTTTGTAAACAAAGTGATTGCTTTGTTACTCAACATTAAAGTACAGATTTGTTGGTGTCTTTCTAGTCAGACAATTTAATAGTCAGTGTTTCCCATACACTGATCTATTTGTGGCGGTACACCCCAAATAGATTTTGACCACCACAAATACTGCCACATATTAATTTCAACTAATTGACTGCAAACTCCAGCCAATAAGTTAGGAAGTTCCCTTTTGATTTAATTTTACTGCTGTTTTCAAAGCAAATGTTACTTTAGTTGAGTTATCCCCTGGAAGTGATTTTGGTATTGTAGTGCTCGTTATTTGGATTAAATTTGGTTGGGTAAAATTATTAATATTTCATAAAATTATTAAAATATCAAATATGTAATCCTTGATAAGGATTAACCTAGGGGCACCACCTGCTTGATTTTTGCAGGACCCAACTTTAATCACAGTTAGTCTCTCTGAAGTGTGGAGTTTCTAATCTTTAAGCAGTAGCCTCCCTTTTCCTTTTCTCGCTTGGCTCGCCTGAACCGAAATCCGGATCAGCCGGGCGTTTGAGCCACGCATAGTGGGAGCTATTGTTTGACCTGCAGCCAGCGTGAACGACTCATCATTCACATTCGCTAACCAGTCTTTGAACTGAAATATTTGAAGATGTTGGGATCCCTGTCTGAGAGAAATAGCCTGGCTGGTTCGATGTTTATCCGTTCACCTGCGTCGCGTTGAAGCACTTTTTACAGACTGGCTTCGTTTCATGTGTCCGTGCTTGCCTTCGCTGTCGGCAACGGAAGCAAAATACTTCCACATTTCGCTTCGTGCATCTGCTTTCTCTACAAGCGTTGGGCGGCTTCAGACTCTCAGAACAAACCGCTGCCATTTTCACTGTGTCTGTCCCTGTGTGTCGGGCTGCTGCTGCGGAGGACTGAAGCGGACTGGCCAGAGAGCAGAGAGGGGGAAATCAGCACGCCTGTTGCACTGCTGTCTGTGTTCGGGCTTGTTTTTGGAGAAGAGAAGAGGGGGAGGGGAGGGGAGGGGGGCTGGGGAAACAAATAGAAGGCAGCTGCCCTGTGACCTCGTGGCGCACTCTGCTGGACAAAGTAAGCATTAACCTTGAAAAAAGCTAATTTTGAAGGTATATGTACATTTTCCCCTTATCGGTCCTATCGGTGACATTAAAGCCATTACCGATAAGATATTAAACGCGCATATGACGTCATATCGGCTGCTATATATATCCCTTTTAACTCTAAACAATCTGACTGCCCGGACGTGAGTGATCAATTCAACTTCTCACGTGGCGTGCACGCTCAGTCCTGCACACGCGTGTGCAGCGGTTTTGCGGACGGTCTCGCGGGGTTCCTCCGGCGACGGAGGGGGTCTGGACCAGCGCGCGTCCGCTGTCCAGAGCGGGAAGGAAGGGTTTGAGGAGTGAGAGCAGACGGTCGATCTCAGCTGGCCACGCTGAGGTCCTGGGTCTGCGGGGAGGTCTCGGTGGAGGAAAGGGGGATCTCACAGCTCGCTTCTTTGGGTTGATAACACTCGCCTGGTTACGGCGATGCTGTTTCGGTTGCGAGGAGTGGGGGGTCGACTTCTCTCGAGGTTTGTCGCTGAGGTCCTTTCTGCAGCGAGTGGCTACGTAGAACTTCTCTACAGAGAGGAGGGGGGTTGAAACCCTGTCTCTGTGGTACAGGAGGTCCTGTCTGTAGCTGGGCTACTTAGGAACTGAAGTCTGGGTGACTTTCTCCTGCATATAGTGGGGTGCAGGGCGTGTCTTTGTTGTGGTTGAGGCACTCCGATTGGCTCACCTTATCTCACTTACAGACAGGAGAGTTGGCTGTCCTTTTGTCAATCTTTGATAACAAAGGAATGGCTCGCTTCCCTGCCGTTTTATCATAGGTGTGTGAACTCAGCTAGCCAAATGGCCGGGTGCTTGGAATGTGGGGGTTTGTGTTCCCTCACTGTGTCTCCACAACCTTTAGTGTTCACTCAAATGTCTTGCAAATCTTACAAATCCATCCATTAATTGCTTCTTTCTCTCTGTCACGCTGTTTCTGTCTTACTTACCCCCCTCCCCTCTCATGAGACCTCACTGCAGCAAGCTCAAACCAGCCATTCCTCCATTTTACATCAATTTTCTGACATGTTTCCACTCTCTCTGCCTATTTATCACTCTTTCCCCATGTCACTATCTCTCTATTTTATGATTTCTTCCTCTCTCACACTTTGTCAACTGTGTTGTCCCTTTCCTTCACTCTGCAGCTCATTCCTCAACTGAACTTGAAGTCCAGTTTATGAGAAACAATCCATCAAACTTGTGTTCTCTCTCCTTTATTCCATTCTCCATCTTCTGCCCACTGCCTGTGGGTGCTGTCTCACTGATATTTTTTGTCTCTATTGAACATTATCAACAGTCAAACTAGACACAGAATGGACTTTCTTGTACAATGCAGGATTCCAATGTGTGGGGGGGGGAGAGTAGATATCAATCAAATATGAGAAGTAAACAAATTAAGTTACATACAGATAAAGTATCTAAACATAATAAACAATAACAATAAAAGTCAATATACCCCAATCAAGGGCAACGAGAAACATTAAATGAATATAACATTGTGTGTTCACTTTCTTTGTTCACCATGAGGCTTAATCTATAATATGCACAAATTGAATTAAATCAGAAAAATAACGTTGGGAAAAGAAAGAATCCTGCCTTATGTATTTAACATTTACCAACAAGGATAAGATTTGTCATGTAACTCAAAGGTTTATTATTACATTCCAATTTAGTAATCATGTCTTTAGACATACAGTAGTGCAGTAGTAGAATGTCCTGTTAAACAAACCTATCTGTGTCTGTCCAAAACACAGATGAGGAGGGCCAGTGACCAAAATAATAATAATAATAATGCTTAACTGCTCAGTGCCACAAAAGGTACAATTATCTACTAATATATCTAGCAACACGTTCTCAGTCCGAAATCAAACCAGAGCCCTGCACCTTCATCACAGCAATGCTCTGATGAAGGTCTTGCTGACCGAAAGCTCGCAATAAATGTGAATTTTAGTGCAAATTTAAGTGTGCGTAAAGTCCTTCTTTTATTGTGGATTCTGTATTTGTTTTTCCAGCACCTTAACTCATTGAGTGCCAGCCACTTTTGGAGAACGGACGCTCCCAGTGCCAGAGTTTCAGAGCGTTTTCAGTGATTTCTCGAGGCCCACAGATTATTGTGTGATATTACTATGTAAACACCGAACACGCACAAAGAACGATGAGACTCTCTTCTATCATCTGCAAAAAAAAGTTTATTGATACCATTTTCCGTTCTTTAGTTATGAGCCGGAGAAGATAGGCTGTTTTGAGCAAAAAGACAGGTTTCAAATTATAAGCTGAGATATTCAGCCTTTTGTGAAATGAAGCATTTCAAGCACATTCACTGACTCTAGCTAATATTTTCTGATGTAGTGACGTGGTGTAGTTGTGTGGTGCCTGCGTGCCCCACCCCCCTCTCCCCCCCTCAGCTGCAAACTCCTCCCCACACTAACACACAGCCTACACGCACCCAGTCTATTTTCGGAGCGCTTTGTTTTTGTGCGCCGGGCGGCTCCCAGCGCGACAAGGAAATGCCAAACCGGACTGCAGGGAAAGGTTTGGCCCTTCGGCGTCGGGTGCTGCCTTTCTGGCGGGTAATCGTGTGGAGAAACTATATGCAGACAGACAGGCAGAGGCAGAGGAGCTCAGTTGTGTGCGCGGATTGACTGCGGTTCGCAGACAACGTCAGCTGCAGACAGAGCAATCTATATGGCTCTGGCTGCAGCATGCATCGGTTTCTCTTTGATCACGGCTTTTTCCTCCTGTTTTCCGGACCTTTCTGTAATCTGGAGAGCACTGTCGCCACCTAATGAGTCCGTAAAATAGGTTATACACTTTCAATAGCTCCCATATTTGTACAGGAGATGCCTGAGGCTTTGATCCACGTCCCACCGTCAAAAAACGCAATTGACGAACATACTCGTCCTTGGCACTCTACGTTACTAAACGAAATGACGAACATACTCGTCCATGGCACTCAATGAGTTAACCAAGATGTGGCCCGGGTTGAGCGGTGGTCCTCCCTCAGTTTATACTATCAAATTGAGAATTGCCTTGGTTTCCACTTGTGTGAAATCTTATTTATGGAGCTCTTTCTTTATATGTTTGTTGGTAAATTTTTTGACTGTTAGATTTCCACCAACTTTTTAAACAAGGCTCTTGAACACATACCATCTCGATAACCAGTGACATTTCATTAACTCAAGGATACCTGTGGGAATATTAGAGACTCTTTGATATTAGGTGATCCTTTCAGCATTTAGCACCCCCCCCCCCCCCCCCTCGATGATTTGCATCTAAATTAAACATCGTGATGAGTTATAGAAGACAAGGCGGCCATTTATTAAGAGCTCAGTGTCCCGTGGTCAGATGGCCACATATGGTGGATTACTGCTGTCAAGCCTCTGCATTTGATTTCACTTTTTAATATAAACGTGGGCGGGAGTACAAATCATAATTAAAGCTGGTTAAACCAGGTTGTAAAATAACAGAATTCTACTTTAAGTTTATTAGGATCCCTGTGCTGGGAGTTAAAGGGATACACCAACATTTTGAGAGTTTAGGCCATTTGCCATTGTGCCAATATTAAAACTTGGATGTACATGCCTTTATCTTCACTCTGCGTGCAGTACAAACACCGGTAGAGCCCTGACTGACTTAGCTTAGCACTACAATGGCAGGCTATGGAACAGTTGCCTATCCCCCATCTATTTGTTTGCTGTGATTTTACACTATTTGCCTACTGCACCTTGGCTGTAACTTCTTGAAT
Source organism: Poromitra crassiceps (assembly GCF_964638095.1). Taxonomy (NCBI): domain Eukaryota; kingdom Metazoa; phylum Chordata; class Actinopteri; order Beryciformes; family Melamphaidae; genus Poromitra; species Poromitra crassiceps. Next base: position 30,389,550 of record NC_139637.1, read on the forward strand.
CTTGATTCTTCAGTCACCCAAAATACACATTCCAACAGCGCCAGAAACACTCACATGTACATGTTGAGACTCGTGTACTCACCACGAGATGAAGTAAAGTTACGTGATGATAATAATTTTCATTGTAAATCCACACACCGAGAACTAACAAGTAACCGAACTAACAAAGAGTGACCAAAGTTACTTCCTTGTTTGTCATAAGGCGCATACGCTGTACTGATGACTGCACAGCACCCAATGCACTGGCCAAAACCGCGCTTCGGTTCAGTCTGTAAACATGCTTAATCACTGATAAAAAGTGGGGCATTTTAACATGGCGGTGAACAGCAACGGCATCACTTCCGGGTCCTGCCTCAAGTGGCCATTCGGGGAACTACAGCTTTCAGGATCGCTTCCTCTGTAAAATCGCCAAGCTAGCCCACTGGTGCATGATGCGCGTAACAGCTTACACACACAGGCGTAGCGGCATGTATTATTGTATTAAAACTTGCGTGGAAATAACTTTACAGCACTATGGCTCTAAAGACATCTCGGTCAGTATCATTGCAACAACAAATGCAAACTTTATGAACATGTTTTTATATACACTGTAGCCTACAAAAAGCCCTTATCTGACATCTACACCAAGGCTACAGCAAATACTGACATGCTCGTTCAAAATGCAGAACTTAATACCCAACATTACCGAGCGATTCACAATACACGTACATTTTTCTTCTTCGGTGTGGCCCTTAGCAGTGCAGTTGTTTTAATCCGAGCCTGACATGTCCTCAGTAACGTGGGTGACATTAGCATTCACTTACTTTGAAATGTTGACATTATACTGGAAAAAATTATACCCAGGTGTTGAAGTAAGTGATGCAGGTTTGCGCAAGTCGGACGACTCGGACCCTTCTCCCCCACCCCCCTATCCCCACTCTCTGGCACTGTGTGTGCATGCATGCTTGTGCACGCACATATGCGTGTTTTGAGCCGCTCTTTCCATAACGTCCCGGTGACGCGTCTACTGTATATGTATATGTCTACTGTATATGTATATGTCTACTGTATATGTATATGTCTACTGTATATGCCGACAACCCGCAATGCCGATAGCCCATAGAAATTCAGGAGGATCAATCAACTCAACACAAGGCCTCTTACCTTAGCGTCACCACAGCCATTCACGTGCTCGTTCTGCTGCCTGAGACATGTTCCTAACCACTTGCTTCAAGCTCCGTCCTCAAATGCCCAACTCACTTAGAGAAAAAATGGACTGTGACGAAGGCAGCACATGGTAAAACCACTCAATAACATAAACTGGCCTGGTCGTGTGTGTTTTTTCCAACATGGTATATTACTGCAGAGGATGTATGTGAACTTTTAACTGAATTTAATATTATTTATTGTGGTGTGTGCACTCACCACAATGGCAGAGGGGAATTAGGTGTATCTGGATGAGTTTATGTTATTGAGTGGTTTTACCATGTGCTGTCTTGCATCCAGTAATATAACATGTTGGAAAAACCACACACACGGTTTAGTTAATTTAGTTCCATTTATTCTATGGAATGCATTACTTACAATCTAACAAAAGCATTGCCATGTGCCATGATGCTATATTAATCAATGTTCCTCTTGTCCATACTCACAGGGGCTGAACCAGAGCAATGGGTCAAGCTGGGCTTTATAGGGCTAGAGTGATTGCATGCATCTGTGCTGATTGAGGGAGGTACCATCTTGAACTGGGAGAAAGGGCATGTTACTACTTTTGAGTTATTTGTGTTAAGTTTGTGGATTTAATGTAACATTTTTGACTGGGATTGGTGGTTCTTATATTTAAACATGTTTGGTGTATGTAAACAGTAAAAGTGTATATGGTGAGAATTCGGGTTAATTTATTTGCTCAGGAGTTGGTTGGTCTGGGGAGGGGTTTAGGGTTTACAAACCTTTGGCCACCAAGGCTCCTGAATGTTAGTCTGCGGGAGGCTGTTTGAGGGACATGTAACCAGACCTTTGTCAATTTTGCACATTATCAAGTAGGGATGCTCCGATCCGCGTTTTTCACCTCCGATACCGATTCCGATATTTGGGGGTCCTGTATAGGCCGATACCGAGTACCGATCCGATACCAGTGCTTGACATTAACGGCTGTCCAGTTTAGGGATGTCGAAGGTTAACCGTTAACCGGTTAACCGCCGACAACGTCATTGGTCGGTTAAGCAGGGAGAAGACGCCCTGCCCTGTGCAGACTACAGCGAGCCAGTCAGTCATGCTCCTTCTGTGTTCCAGCCACTGTCATGAGACCATGAGGTTACTTTCAATGACGCGTTTCAAAACAAGCTGCGTCTTCCACATCGATTCACTGAGGAATCCACACTTTTACCGTAAATTGAGTTCTCTCCGGGTCTGTCTGTCTCTCAGGTGTAATAATCCCACAACGATTACAGCAAGAGTGAGAATGCTCTTCTAAACACATCGGCTATTAATATATAATTATTTCTCTGCATCTCATATTAGATCGGTAAAAAGTTTGGACAGCCTGCCTCATTTGTTCATCCTCCCGAGTCCCGCAATGCTGACAGCTGTCAGCGTGCGGACTTGCTGCACTCGTCGTCATGTCGTGCAGCCGGACACACAGAGAGCATAATAGCCACCTACAGCCCTCGTCGCAGATAAAGAGAGAGAGGGAGAAGCGTGGAGAGAGAAGCAAACTATTTTTTTGCAGATCTCAAAAGCAGGTAAACCACTGTTGAATTAGTGAGAATGTCAGAAGGAGAGAGCAATAAGCGCTTCGTCAGTGCGCCCTGCAGCGTGAAGGCTTGGGGCGGTGTCTTGATGTGCTATTCAAAGTGGAAATTCGTTCAATTAGCGACACGTTTCGTTCTGAGCTTTTAAAATTAGTTTCTGCTGGTTTTATTAGACTATTTACGACACATGCAGTAGGCTAAGATAATTCATTTAAGAATTGTGAGCGTGAGTATGGGTTTTTTCCCTCCGTATTTCCCCCTTCTGCAAATGCGTGCAGCTCCTATCATAGCCTATCTCATAGCCTATCCGAGGAATGTTTTTGTTTAGATGGCTGGAGGATTTAACTTGTCTTCTCATTTTGTTAATGTGTTTTTTTCTGCTTGTAGATGTAAAAATAAACGCTTTCTACTGAAAGAAAATCAAGCATTTGGTAGGCCTAAGGTTTAATGGGGCACAGACAGTAAAATAGCGCATTTTAATCTTCTCGGTTAACCGACAGTTGTCGGCTAATGAGTGTCGGTTGTCGGTCAAGAAAAATTATGATTTTCGACATCCCTAGTCCAGTTGCCTTTGGCAACCATAAAAAAAAAATTGGCCTCTGGTTACCTCAGTGGCAACCACATTTTAACATATAAACAATAGGGACAGCAAACAGCAAAATGTGCAGCCCAAAATAAACATGTTTCTAATATTCCTAAAACCCTAAATCAATATTAATAAGATGACATCACAGATCACACACAGACTCACTCTCTCTCATCTCCCCAATGCAGCCCTGCGACTCCACAGTTGCTAGGCATCAGCTTTTGGTTGCCGAAACTGTAATATGGTTGCCATTCTTAGTCACCTTATATTTTAGTAATTAAGATACTATGCACTTATGGCTCATTTCCACCACATATAATAGCACAGTACAGCTCCACTCTATCTGGTATTACTCGGCTCTACTTGATATAGACTCTGTTTCCATAGCAAGTTTACTTGCCTCCGCCCACACCTGGTCGTCATATCGACCGCATATCTGCCCTCCGCCCATTGCCGAAGTAGGCTATAAGTATAAGTTAAAATGAAATCAATACACGGAACTTTTAAACTGATTATGAAATACTGGTGCCTCTAAATGACCTACAGTGTACATGGGCAAATGTGACAATCGGCTAGGAGAATGGATATCACTTTGTTGTTACTCAAACTCACATGCATGCACTGCGCGGGGACGGGAGAGGCGCTACGAGGAGAACCCCAGCGGCAGCTCAACAGGCAAGACCCGCGGCTTCGCCTGCGGCCTAGCGGAGGCAACTACAAAGGGCTTCCCGAGGAGCGCATGTTAAAGCTGAGCAAGGAGATCGATTTTATTTCACCAGCGCCGAAGGCAGCAACACAAAAGACTGATGGAAATAACATAATAGAAGAGAAGGTAAGCCCCCACTAAACTGGTATGCAGCGCTGCATTGACAGTCAGTAGGATACACAGTAAACACGATTCTGCCTGACCAATCAGTCGTCTACAATGTTTTCACGTCACCGTATGAACCCGGGTTCGCAGAATAGAACCCCGACGAGGCAGGGACCAAAAGTAGCACGACTCAGCCTCAAATCTAACCGGGCTGGGCCGGTTTTTACCGGTGGGATGAGACCATTTATCGAGTCAAGCGGAGCGGGACCGCGCTACTAGCTGCGGTGGAATTGGGCCATTAGTCAACTGGCATGGGTTGGTGGTACAATATGGAAATGATTCCTGTCAGAGAATCCTTTGTTGTTTGAGGTTTGATTATTTCCATGAACTGAGTGAACATACAGATATTACAGGGTCTGAAATAAACATAAGCAAATAAATGGTCTTGAGTTTAATGTAGCCTAAATCCAAATATAACAAATATGATGGATATTTCTTGTTATACAATAGCTAAGTACACTGTGTATTGAGATAAGTAACTAACTTTACCTCCTTTGTTTAGCACATATTAACAGATTGTCTTAATAAGGGAGAGTAATAAACATTTCAACTGTGTCCATACACCAATAAAGCCATACAGAATTAGGCTACTATTATTAGCATACAATAATCAACATTAGCCTACATTAGCCTGAACAGCACTGATAATAAGGTCCGTCAGTCAATTGAGCAAGACGTCGGCAAGTAGGCTATGCTAAACAAACAAACAATTATTCACAACAGAAATATCACAGCTTACATGTAGGCTATGTCCTCACGCAAACTTCAGGGTTATAGACAGTCCATATTATTGTCTCTGGACAGCGTTTCACCACATAGAGCATGCAACAGCTGCTGCTCGTTAAAGATCGTTAACTAGCTGAGCTGCTGAGTCAGAATTGCTCTTAATCAAGCAGGGCTGCGTCAGGGAGATGAGAGAGGGAGAGAGAGGGTCCGTGTGTGATGTCACCTTATCAACTGGGCAGCTGTTAACACATTGACTGCCAGCCGTTTTTTTTTTGCTGTAGGTAGTTCTGCCAGGCCGTTTTTTGAGGATTCTGGCTCATTTTAAAAGAGCCGAGGATTCTTTTCTGCTTGGAGTTTGTGAACACAAAGTTCAGAAAAGTACTAATAGAATGTGTGCTTTCTCTGTCTAAAAGAGTTAGTTTGTAGAGTTAGTAGTTATGTAGATATTAGCCGTTGAGTACAGCATGGTTTCAGCTGTCTGAGAGTGAAAGCTGAGATAATCGCAGTTTTGTGAAATTCAATCAAACAGGCAGAACAGTCACTTTAACCATTTATTTTTGGCATCAGTGAGAGATCAGACATCCAAACAATATAGTTCCGAACGCCCTCTCCTTCAACTCCTCCCTCCGTGGGCGTGTCTAGTGGCTTTCAGCCTGCGTTTGTCACAAGCGAGTGGTCTGCTGCTGCTGCTGCTGCAGCGAGTTCGAGCAGCCTCCCTCCCTGGCAGCGAGTTTGAGCAGCATCCCTCCCTGGCAGCGAGTGTGGATAGGTCTCACTCGTCTCTTGGGTTTGAGAGCCCCGATGAAGCCCCGTGCGACTCTAGGCTTATGCAAATTTGCAATCCCCCGTGTGCTGCTGCTGGCGCGGCCCGAGAGCGGCGAGTCTGGTGACTGATGACTGTAAAATCGGCAAGCCATTTCCTTGAGAATGGAGGAAGCAGCCGCGGGAGGCGGCTGCTTTTGGTTGACTTTCTCTCTGTCGGGAGGGCACCGTCGCCACCTAGCTGGTCGGTAAAATAGATTATACACATTCAATACTTCCAATATCTCCATAGGAGACGCGGGGGGCATTGATCCACGTAGCACCGTCAAAATTTTTTTTTATTTTTTTTTGACGTATTAATACGTCAATGGCAGTGAACCGCTGGATTTTTTTTGACGTATATATACGTCAGTGGCAGTCAACGTGTTAATGTCGAGCCCTGTGTCAAACTGGTTGTTGTAGCTAGCGTGAAATACCTCCAAATAGGTGATCCTTTGGCTTGCTCCATGCTGTTAGCTGCTGCTGCCTAGCCTACATCAGCTTGTTTGGAAACAGCCAGGCAGGCGTGCTGAGCACGTTGCTAGCGTATGACGTCACACGCTGCACACACATAGAATTAGAGTGAATAGAATGGCCCCTATGGATCGGACTATGGATCGGGCCATTTGCCACCGATACCCGATCTAGAATTTTGTGCTATATCGGGGCCGATAGCCGATACCAGTATCGGATCGGCGCATCCCTATTATCAAGTTTCTGTTCTTCTATTTTTGTTGTGGATGTCCAAGTTTTGTTTTTCACTGGTTTTTGGAAATAAAATCACCTGTATTGTTTTTGCAACTCTAGCCATCTCGTTTGTCATTTTTTCTGAAAGTTTTTGAACCACAGTTTTCTTGACATGGACTTTGCCACAAAACCACGGCAGCCAACTTCTACAGGCCGCACTCGAGTCCTCCACCCTCGCTGCTCTGCCACTGCTGCCATATCCGCATACCTAGCTTTCTCATTTGCCGTTGAGTACCACAGATGAATAAAATGGAAGCCACATAAGGGTTTGTAATGAAGTGTTGTCCTCTTCCTGTGGTAAGAGACGGCCAACCCACTCTATGCAAGAGAACATTTAAATATACAGCACCTTGGAAACTATTCAGCTCCTTGACATTTTGCACATTTGGTTTTGCTACAAAGTTATAAAATACATTTATTCAGGATTTGTTGTCCGAGTTCGATGCAAAGCGGTCCACTTCATTCACAGTCAATCTTTTCTTCAAAGGAATATTTGCAGTATTAACCCTCCTCGTTTCGGTTCAGTTGCCAGAAGCAATTTGGGTAGCACTTTATTTTCCAGGGCTACAATCTCATAATAATGTCCTAGAAAGAAGAGTTAATTTGCTCCAAAAAACCCTGTTAAATGACATTCTTAAAACGAATAACAAAAAACATTTGATTGAAGTGAACATTAAAAAACAAGGCCAGGTCGAAACCTGGCATAGGGCCGTTGTACCAATTTCGGTACCACGGTAAAAAAAAACAGACTGATATTTCTTGAACATATTCTCCTTTATTAAAGTATGCAACCATTTTCAATGAACAAATGGCATGTAGCCTTCAACTTTAAAACAAAACAATGTGCTTCTGCTTACTTCTTCTTACATTCAACTCTGTATGGCAGTGAGTACAGACAGTGCAACACCAGTGGCATGTAGCCCTCAAGTATTTAATTTTTATTATTATATTAAATATTATAATTTAATTTATTTCACAGAATTGCTGGAATCCTTTTTTTTCAACGGTGTATATTGGTATTTGATCGATGCATAGGAATTCTGCCAATGCCCTATCACACTTTCTTGCTTCATGCGAGTCATATTTCCTCTGCTTTTCAAAAACATCAGGAATTGTCTGCTGGGTGGTCTTTTGGGCTCCGCGACTTGTGCCTTCCTCTTCATCTTCATCTCTCGCATACTGTTAAATGGAAAGTAACGTCAGTGAGATTTACTAAAATAAAGAGATGATAAAGACAACTGCACATACACACATGTAGAGTGCAAGCAATTTTATGTAGCTAGTTTTAATTCACGGACATGTTTCACCCGAAAGAAGCTTGTATTTATTTTGATGCCATGTTGAACTATGGCTAAGTCCGGCTATTAGCCGTGTCCCATAATGTTTCCATTACAAACATTGCATGCACACGCGTTACACTATGCTAGCTAACGCTGTACCAGGTATTAGCCGGGTCCCATAATGATTCCATTACAAAACACGTTAACGTGAGCGCAAACGTTTTTTGGTTACACAATTACACAATGCATTGCCAGCTATCTCAAAAACGAATGTGACAGGATAAGGTCTGTTTAATATGTTGTTAAACGTGTTATTTTACACCGTTTGAAAGAAGTAACCCACCTTGAATTATTTGAACAGGTCTGGGTGCCTGTCTTTCAGCTGCTTGGCGAGATTGGATGTGCTACCCAGTTTGGTTTGGAACTCCCTTTCACACTTTTTGCAGATGGGACTTTGGGGACTGATATTTCCAAATGCGACTCTTTGCATTCTTCTTCTCAACAAGTTGAGTTGTTGGAATAGGACAGGAGCAGCCGCAACCGAATGCTGTCACATTCACAGCTGCTTTACATTAGGAGAAAAAAGACGATACATGTCAACTCCTCAAAAATCGAATCAATAAATTCCTAGTCGGATCGAGAGAGGCACCAGACGGTGAAATGTCCGACGACAGCTCTTGTGGAACTCTCTGAACGAGCTAGCCACAATATTAGCCAGAGGTGCATTACCGCCACCTACCGGACTGGAAAGCGGAAAGACATTACATTGCCTGAATCCGTGCTAAAATGGTCTGGGCGACAGAGTGGAATGTAAGGGCCCTGCCGTGCATTCTGCACAACGGCCCCAAAAATATTGAGGGGATTTATGTGAAAATTATCAGATGAATATGTTTTAACTGATTTATAGCAAAAATATACAATGAAATAATTGCAATATAAATACATCAATATAAAATATAAAATGATAAAAAAATACAAAGATACCAGTTTTTTGCAAATTAAATCTTCCTGTTCTTGAAGTTTCCTTACAGAAGCATGACGTGATACAGCATAGAAACTGTTGACAGTCTGGAGTTTTTTTTTAATGCATTTACACTTCGAAAATCTTCATGATTTTAGAAGCGTAAATGCATAAAAAAGGTCTTCATTTGTGACGATTATCTTGCTGAACAAAGTGTTAACTTTTTTTAACCCCATCATCATGATTATGTAATTTGACCCCATTGCAACTCAACAATTGAGCCAAGATAGCCTGATATTACTGCTAGCTCAGGAGGTAGAGGGGGTCGTTCCCTAATGACTTTGGATAAAAGAGGTCCGTGGTTCGATCCCCACCTCCTCAAGTCTGCATAAGAGTCCTTGGGCAAGATTGAACAGACTGAACCCCAAATTGCTCCCGATGGTGTGGCTGCTTGCCGCCATTTGAATGTCTGTGGGAAATGGTGGCTGTACCTAAGCGCTATATAAATGCAGGCTGTTTGCCATATTTCAGAGTACACCAAATACATAGAAAAGGTCTGTCTGAAGGCATTAGTTTCTCACTTTGGGAAAGTGGGAAAAACAGGCAAATTCCCTATACTGTAACCAAATCACACACATTTAGGGCCCTATCGTCGTACGGCGTTATCGTTTGCGCAGCCGTTTGCACACCTCTTATGCTATCTTCCCTGCGTCTTAAGCTATCGTCTGTTTATTATGCTAAATTGACTCAGCCCCCTGGCGGTTAAAGGAGACCAGGTGGCAATTGGAGTGAGGCGGTTATTTCTTTATTGCACGAAATCGACCCAGGCGATCTTTTTTTTTGGTACAGAATTCCTGGTCAGCAAAAACGTATCAAATTGCTTATTTCAGAATCAGAATCACTTTTATTGCCACAGTATGCAAGTTACATACAAGGAATTTGTCTTAGTGTCTGTATGCAGCGTAGCGGTCACATCAATATACAGAGATAAGAAGTAGGGTTAGGGTTATATATTATATATATATATATATATATATATATATGTATGTATGTATGTATTTATGCATGTATAGATACTGTATCCCATTACTTCAGGTTTCAGAGGCAGCAAATGTTTACAGTTATGCAGTTTGACTGATTGTGGACTCCTGTATTTTGTTCCAATAAAGTGGATTCAGTTGCAAGAGGAGCTGGCTTGTAATCAAAAAAGTAATGTACTACTTTTTTAAGGAGTAATCAGTAATCATTAACTAATTACATTTTACGAGTAACTTGCCCAACACTGCTCCATTCATTGTTTTACACTTCAGGCAGACTTCACTCACTCTCTGAGCTTGTCCTTAGCCTTTTATTTTACACTGCTGTCTCCAGGCAGACTTCACTCACTCTCTGAGCTTGTCCTTAGCCTTTTGTTTTACACTGCTGTCTCCAGACAGACTTCACTCACTCTCTGAGTTTGTCCTTAGGGGTAGGGTTAGGTAAGAATCAACATGTTCAAATGTGACCAATCTTGTTCATATTTCTGCCTGTCTTTCATGCTGTGGCCAAGAGCAAACTGCTGCTAATGTTTTGATGTTATTGTATCATACAATTTGTGCATATTATGTTTTGGATGTAATGGAGCCTCCGGAATAACAGCTGACAGAAAAAAATGTTTTCCTTTTACTGCCAGAAAGAGGTTGGTTCAAAGTACCTTTCTGGCAGTATTAGACTATGGTGATGTCATCTATGCATGCTGCTTCTGCTCTTCTGAAAAAAACTGGATGTAGTCTATCATGGTGCCGTGCGGTTTGTAACTGATGCAAGTTTCCACACACATCATTGTCAATTATATGAAATGGTTCAATGGACTTCTCTAAGTCTAAGGAGAAAAACCCATATGTTAATTTTTATTTTAAAAGCTTTATTAGGTAAGTTACCGCTGTATATTTCTAGTTCATTGACATATCGCCAGAGCCGATTTAACACTCAGCCATCAGAGAAAGGAGGAGCAAGGGGCAGGGAACGCCCCTTGCAACATGGCCCTGCCTCTCATGCAAATGAGATGAGAGTTTAGTTTAGTTATAGAACTCAACTAAACTATGCTTGTTTTATTCTGGATTGGGCTTCTAAATGTGTTTTTCCTCGGATTTTGGCACAAGGGATAGTAACATCTTGTCCTGTGTATTAATTAATACTAAAGCTAGCTTAGGCTAGTGACTGTTGTGAATAGTGCAGCTGACAACTAGGGAAAGACCTAGTGACAACATGGAAAGACAGCTGACAGGAGGGATTAGACCCCATCGGGGCTGCAATGGGTTAGCTGCTCATTGTGGCAGTAGCCAAGGCCAATAGGCCATTGGTTACACCCAAACTTGCGACGAAACAGAATTATGAAAAAACACCCCTAGAGTCTGCGAGAGCGGGGGCGAAAGATGACTCACCTATGGTTGACACGGTTATTGACTCTGGAACGGACTTGACTATGAGTAGGGAAAACATGTCAGTGGAAGCCACTAGTTCAGATGTAGATGGAAAGAAGCGTCAGGTTTGCTTGTGTGGCTGGCAGAAGGTAACAACTTTGAGGGGCCTTAGAATCCATCAAGTCAGTCGGGTGAAGTCCAGCGACAGGAAGTAACCCACAGCTCGCAGGACATCAGCACCCCTGATGTTGAGGCAGGTCCTAGCACCGAGGAAAGCAGAGAGGCCAGCCAGCCAAAAAGGGAGAAGATTAGCGGTCAGAAGCCTAGAGTTAAGTGGCCAGGTGCAGCGGAAAGTAGGAAGTGGGAAGATATCAATAGTGATTTGGTTAGGATGTTAGAGAAGCTTAAAGGAACTGCTGAGAGTAAGTTGGAGAAAATGGGAGATTGTATTTATGATTATGGTAAGGAAAGGTTTGGCGTCTTTGAGAAAAGGAAGAAACTAGAGGGTGAGGTAGTTAAATCTAGGCGCCAACAAGAGATAGATAGACTTATCCAGGAGAGAAGACAGCTTAAGAGGCAGTGGAGGAAAGCTACAGAGGTTGAGAAGGAAGGCATTGATTGCTTGCAGTCAGATGTGAGGGAGCGGTTGGCAGTTTTAAGAAGAGCAGAGAGCATTAGGAAAAATAGGAAAAAGAAAGAGAGAGCTAGAATAGCATTCTATAAGGATCCATTTAGATTTGTGAAGTCATTGTTTAGTAAGGAAAAGAATGGTAGCCTTATGGTACCTAAGCAGAAGCTTGAGGAATATTTGGAGGAGGTTCACAAAGATAGGGAAAGGTTTAGAGAGATGACAGTCCCAGCTGATATTCCACCTATCGGTGAAATAGAGAGCCAGTGTGATGATAGCCCACCAAGGTGGAAAGAAGTTCAAGAAGTAGTGAGACGTGCAAGGGCCTCTTCAGCCCCGGGTCCTAATGGAGTCCCCTACCGGCTGTATAAGAGTGCTCCAGATGTGTTGCAGTTTCTATGGAAGCTGATGAAGAAGCAGGTTATTCCTAAGGTGTGGCGTAGAGCAGGGGGAATCTTCATTCCTAAAGAAAGGGACTCGTTACAGATAAGTCAGTTTAGACCTATCAGTCTACTTAATGTTGAAGGGAAGGTTTTCTTTAGTGTTGTGGCACAGAGGCTGTCTAGTTATCTAGAAAAGAATAGGCTAATAGATACTTTGGTGCAAAAGGCTGGAATTCCCGGCTTCTCCGGGTGCTTAGAGCACACCAGCATGATCTGGCACCAAATCCAGTCAGCTAGGCGTGAGAAGAGAGACCTGCATGTAGTATTCTTGGACCTGGCTAATGCTTTCGGGTCAGTGCCGCATAGTCTGTTATGGGAGGCCTTTGATTTCTTTAGAGTGCCAGGTAGTATAAAGAGCTTAGTTAAAGCCTACTTCTTAGATATTCAACTCTGCTTTACCACAGCAAAGTACACTACAGCTTGGCAGCAGCTGGAGATAGGCATTATGGCAGGGTGTACAATTTCCCCATTAGCTTTTACCATGGCAATGGAGATCATTATTAGGGCTTCAAAATGGGTAGTGGGTGGAGAAAGGCTGCAGGGAGGGCTGCGGCTCCCTCCAATTAGGGCATACATGGATGACATGACGACTATGACGTCAACCGCTCCATGTACTAGCAGATTGTTGGATAAGTTAAATAGTAATCTGCAGTGGGCTAGAATGAAAGTGAAGCCAAGTAAGTCCAGGTGTATTTCAATCATTAAAGGGGGGGTAGTAGGTAAGAAGTTTGTTATAAATGATGAGGTGGTGCCTACAGTGTTAGAGAAACCAGTCAAGAGTTTGGGAAGATGGTATGATGCAAGTCTCAGTGATAAGGGACAGTTTGAGGAGGTGAGGCAGGAAATGATTCAAGGTATTTCAAGTATAGACAAGTCAGGGCTCCCAGGAAAGTTAAAGTTGTGGTGTTTGCAGTTTGGATTGTTGCCTCGGTTGATGTGGCCACTGACAGTGTATGAAGTTCCCCTTTCAAAGGTAGAAAAACTAGAAAGGATGATTAACTCATTCATTAGAAAATGGCTCGGCGTCCCACGCTGCCTAAGCAGTGTAGCCTTATATGGGAAAGGCATATTGGAATTGCCATTATCTAGCCTGACAGAGGAGTTCAAGTGTGCTAAGGTTAGACTGGAAATGACTCTGACTCAGTCAAAGGATCCAGTGGTTAGGAGTGTAGCGCCCACAGTTAAAACAGGGAGGAAGTGGAACCCAAAGGAGGCAGTACAGCAAGCACAGTCAGCTCTTAGACATAGGGATATCATAGGTCAGGTGCAGCATGGGCGTGGAGGCTTAAGGCTGAATTATGCTCACCCTGCCGTGAAGGGCGCGGGGGTGGAGCGAGGGGCGGGCGCGTCAAATTACGTAAATTTGTTGGGCGTGGTTATTCGCTAGCTCCAGCGGCCGCTCGCGTTCTGCCTGACTTTTTTTCTAACAGCGCGAGCTTCTCTCCAAACATGGCCGCATTTAAACCATTGAGCCCTGAACACTGAGCTGTGTTTTCGCCACATTTCTTGACCCATGTGGTAGGCTATAAACTTAGATTTGCAACTGTTAGTTTTTAGTCATTTGACCAAGTAAATGTGTTGTGTTGAGAGCATTATTGAGAGAGATTAAAAGCAGCACAGAGTAGTAGGCTATCAGGGCTGAGTAGTAAAAACGGCTTTCAGTAAAAACAAGTTTGGTGAGTCCTTCATGTGCTGATGTGCGGTCGTTTGAGAGTGAAAGCGCACTCAGTACTGCACAGCGTTTCATTGCGACTTTTCACGGGCTGTTTTCACCATTGTACAATGCACACAATACATGCTGATCACTTTCTGAGTATAATGGCATCTGCCCCAGCGCGAGGTCTGCACGGTGACTCACGGAGACTCGCGGGGCCCCACCCCCACGGAGCTTTGCTCGAGCATAAGAGCACCTTTAGGGTTGTGCATAGGGAAACCTGTGTGGAACAAGGCATCAGCAATAGAAAAGAGGAAGATGGTAGTTGAAGAAGTACATAAGCAAGAGGAGGCAGTAAGATGTACTAAGGCAGTGTTGCAGGCAAAGCAAGGACAGTTGGTGAACTGGGAGAGTGTAGAGAAGAGAAAGTTGAAGTGGAGAGAGTTGTGGAGCATGGAAGCCAGCAGAATTAGATTTATTCTAGGGGCTACTTATGATGTGCTGCCATCTCCCCAGAACTTAAATCAGTGGTTAGGCGAGGATGGTGCCTGCCTGCCTGTGTTCTAGTGTATGTACACTGAGGCATATACTGTCAGGGTGTAAGGTCAGTCTCTCCCAGGCGCGATACACCTGGCGTCACAACCAGGTGTTGAAATGTTTGGCAGCTGCAGTTGAGGAAAAGCGGCTAGAAGTAAATTCTCTAGTTGCTAGCAAAAAGACTAGACAGATCAAATTTGTACGTGAGGGAGAAAAGATTAGACCAATTAAGGTCAGGCACAAGTTAGGGCAGCTAAGTGTAGGTGGAGCCTGGGAAATGAGGGTTGACTTGAATGAACAGCTAGTCATCCCAGCATATATAGTTAGCACCCGGCTACGTCCGGACTTGTT
>NC_139637.1:30404465-30509465 GCF_964638095.1 Poromitra crassiceps
CCGCAGCAGCAGAATGATGTATTCGCGCAGATTTTCAGTCCTAAATATCAAACATGTTTGATATGATCGGGACGGCCCCGATGAGGCTTTGAGCAGATCGGGAGGGTTAAGATTGGATCTGCAAACAGCTCACACTACAAGATAATCGGTGCCGAAAGTCGGGCCCGACCAAGCTTGGCAAGCTGCCAGGCCAGATTTCTCCTCCGATTCTCGGGAGGGGTGAATCGGGCATAAATCGGCCCGAAAATCCTGTAGTGTGAGCCAGCCTTAAAGGTCCCATTCCGTGCAAAAGCTGTTTTTACTTGTAAATGCATATATACTGCTGTCAGCCCTCCCTGTAATGAGTGGTCACACGCTCAGAACTGCCACAGTTGGATTTGTCCCTATCCAGCGTCCCTCTGCAGTCTCCTCCAAGCCACACCCCCAAACGCTTCGTTTGCCCAGAGGGGAATCTGGGGGAATCGGGACGTCACTAGCTTCCTCCTGCATACTGCGCAGGTCTCTCTCACACAAGCTACCTGCACCATTTAGTCTATAGCCACAAAATTAACACTTCTAGCTGGAGCGACGCCAACTGTACGTGATCCAGCAACTGCAGAGGTGCATTCGGTAAGTCTAGGCATTTTGAGATGTCCTCTTTAGCGTAGTACCGTTTAGTTAACGATAACTCGCAACCTAGCGTGCTGGTCCACAGACGCTAATCTGATTGGCCGCTGGGAGCCTGGGGCGGGCTCTCCCTCAGCGGCCAATGGGAACTGTTAGTTCTGAATATATTATAGAAACAGGCCGTTCTTGGGAAGCAACCAGATGAGGAAGTGAGAACTCCGTCACAACAAACGGGTTTGCTATATTTTCGACAGATTAATCCAGAATCATGTTTTATGGACCAGAGACACACGTTTTTAAGAGGTTACAGCTGCACGAATTGGGACCTTTAAGGGAGAGTAATAAACATTTCAACTGTGTCCATACACCAATAAAGCCATACAGAATTAGGCTACTATTATTAGCATACAATAATCAACATTAGCCTACATTAGCCTGAACAGCACTGATAATAAGGTCCGTCAGTCAATTGAGCAAGACGTCGGCAAGTAGGCTATGCTAAACAAACAAACAGAATTATTCACAACAGAAATATCACAGCTTACATGTAGGCTATGTCCTCACGCAAACTTCAGGGTTATAGACAGTCCATATTATTGTCTCTGGACAGCGTTTCACCACATAGAGCATGCAACAGCTGCTGCTCGTTAAAGATCGTTAACTAGCTGAGCTGCTGAGTCAGAATTGCTCTTAATCAAGCAGGGCTGCGTCAGGGAGATGAGAGAGGGAGAGAGAGGGTCCGTGTGTGATGTCACCTTATCAACTGGGCAGCTGTTAATGTCGAGCCCTGTGTCAAACTGGTTGTTGTAGCTAGCGTGAAATACCTCCAAATAGGTGATCCTTTGGCTTGCTCCATGCTGTTAGCTGCTGCTGCCTAGCCTACATCAGCTTGTTTGGAAACAGCCAGGCAGGCGTGCTGAGCACGTTGCTAGCGTATGACGTCACACGCTGCACACACATAGAATTAGAGTGAATAGAATGGCCCCTATGGATCGGGCCATTTGCCACCGATACCCGATCTAGAATTTTGTGCTATATCGGGGCCGATAGCCGATACCAGTATCGGATCGGCGCATCCCTATTATCAAGTTTCTGTTCTTCTATTTTTGTTGTGGATGTCCAAGTTTTGTTTTTCACTGTTTTTTGGAAATAAAATCACCTGTATTGTTTTTGCAACTCTAGCCATCTCGTTTGTCATTTTTTCTGAAAGTTTTTGAACCACAGTTTTCTTGACATGGACTTTGCCACAAAACCACGGCAGCCAACTTCTACAGGCCGCACTCGAGTCCTCCACCCTCGCTGCTCTGCCACTGCTGCCATATCCGCATACCTAGCTTTCTCATTTGCCGTTGAGTACCACAGATGAATAAAATGGAAGCCACATAAGGGTTTGTAATGAAGTGTTGTCCTCTTCCTGTGGTAAGAGACGGCCAACCCACTCTATGCAAGAGAACATTTAAATATACAGCACCTTGGAAACTATTCAGCTCCTTGACATTTTGCACATTTGGTTTTGCTACAAAGTTATAAAATACATTTATTCAGGATTTGTTGTCCGAGTTCGATGCAAAGCGGTCCACTTCATTCACAGTCAATCTGTTTCTTCAAAGGAATATTTGCAGTATTAACCCTCCTCGTTTCGGTTCAGTTGCCAGAAGCAATTTGGGTAGCACTTTATTTTCCAGGGCTACAATCTCATAATAATGTCCTAGAAAGAAGAGTTAATTTGCTCCAAAAAACCCTGTTAAATGACATTCTTAAAACGAATAACAAAAAACATTTGATTGAAGTGAACATTAAAAAAAAATATTGAGGGGATTTATGTGAAAATTATCAGATGAATATGTTTTAACTGATTTATAGCAAAAATATACAATGAAATAATTGCAATATAAATACATCAATATAAAATATAAAATGATAAAAAAATACAAAGATACCAGTTGTTTGCAAATTAACTCTTCCTGTTCTTGAAGTTTCCTTACAGAAGCATGACGTGATACAGCATAGAAACTGTTGACAGTCTGGAGTTTTTTTTTAATGCATTTACACTTCGAAAATCTTCATGATTTTAGAAGCGTAAATGCATAAAAAAGGTCTTCATTTGTGACGATTATCTTGCTGAACAAAGTGTTAACTTTTTTTAACCCCATCATCATGATTATGTAATTTGACCCCATTGCAACTCAACAATTGAGCCAAGATAGCCTGATATTACGGCTAGCTCAGGAGGTAGAGGGGGTCGTTCCCTAATGACTTTGGATAAAAGAGGTCCGTGGTTCGATCCCCACCTCCTCAAGTCTGCATAAGAGTCCTTGGGCAAGATTGAACAGACTGAACCCCAAATTGCTCCCGATGGTGTGGCTGCTTGCCGCCATTTGAATGTCTGTGGGAAATGGTGGCTGTACCTAAGCGCTATATAAATGCAGGCTGTTTGCCATATTTCAGAGTACACCAAATACATAGAAAAGGTCTGTCTGAAGGCATTAGTTTCTCACTTTGGGAAAGTGGGAAAAACAGGCAAATTCCCTATACTGTAACCAAATCACACACATTTAGGGCCCTATCGTCGTACGGCGTTATCGTTTGTGCAGCCGTTTGCACACCTCTTATGCTATCTTCCCTGCGTCTTAAGCTATCGTCTGTTTATTATGCTAAATTGACTCAGCCCCCTGGCGGTTAAAGGAGAGCAGGTGGCAATTGGAGTGAGGCGGTTATTTCTTTATTGCACGAAATCGACCCAGGCAATCTTTTTTTTTGGTACAGAATTCCTGGTCAGCAAAAACGTATCAAATTGCTTATTTCAGAATCAGAATCACTTTTATTGCCACAGTATGCAAGTTACATACAAGGAATTTGTCTTAGTGTCTGTATGCAGCGTAGCGGTCACATCAATATACAGAGATAAGAAGTAGGGTTAGGGTTATATATTATATATATATATATATATGTATGTATGTATGTATTTATGCATGTATAGATACTGTATCCCATTACTTCAGGTTTCAGAGGCAGCAAATGTTTACAGTTATGCAGTTTGACTGATTGTGGACTCCTGTATTTTGTTCCAATAAAGTGGATTCAGTTGCAAGAGGAGCTGGCTTGTAATCAAAAAAGTAATGTACTACTTTTTTAAGGAGTAATCAGTAATCATTAACTAATTACATTTTACGAGTAACTTGCCCAACACTGCACCATTCATTGTTTTACACTTCAGGCAGACTTCACTCACTCTCTGAGCTTGTCCTTAGCCTTTTATTTTACACTGCTGTCTCCAGGCAGACTTCACTCACTCTCTGAGCTTGTCCTTAGCCTTTTGTTTTACACTGCTGTCTCCAGACAGACTTCACTCACTCTCTGAGTTTGTCCTTAGGGGTAGGGTTAGGTAAGAATCAACATGTTCAAATGTGACCAATCTTGTTCATATTTCTGCCTGTCTTTCATGCTGTGGCCAAGAGCAAACTGCTGCTAATGTTTTGATGTTATTGTATCATACAATTTGTGCATATTATGTTTTGGATGTAATGGAGCCTCCGGAATAACAGCTGACAGAAAAAAATGTTTTCCTTTTACTGCCAGAAAGAGGTTGGTTCAAAGTACCTTTCTGGCAGTATTAGACTATGGTGATGTCATCTATGCATGCTGCTTCTGCTCTTCTGAAAAAACTGGATGTAGTCTATCATGGTGCCCTGCGGTTTGTAACTGATGCAAGTTTCCACACACATCATTGTCAATTATATTAAATGGTTCAATGGACTTCTCTAAGTCTAAGGAGAAAAACCCATATGTTAATTTTTATTTTAAAAGCTTTATTAGGTAAGTTACCGCTGTATATTTCTAGTTCATTGACATATCGCCAGAGCCGATTTAACACTCGGCCATCAGAGAAAGGAGGAGCAAGGGGCAGGGAACGCCCCTTGCAACATGGCCCTGCCTCTCATGCAAATGAGATGAGAGTTTAGTTTAGTTATAGAACTCAACTAAACTATGCTAGTTTTATTCTGGATTGGGCTTCTAAATGTGTTTTTCCTCGGATTTTGGCACAAGGGATAGTAACATCTTGTCCTGTGTATTAATTAATACTAAAGCTAGCTTAGGCTAGTGACTGTTGTGAATAGTGCAGCTGACAACTAGGGAAAGACCTAGTGACAACATGGAAAGACAGCTGACAGGAGGGATTAGACCCCATCGGGGCTGCAATGGGTTAGCTGCTCATTGTGGCAGTAGCCAAGGCCAATAGGCCATTGGTTACACCCAAACTTGCGACGAAACAGAATTATGAAAAAACACCCCTAGAGTCTGCGAGAGCGGGGGCGAAAGATGACTCACCTATGGTTGACACGGTTATTGACTCTGGAACGGACTTGACTATGAGTAGGGAAAACATGTCAGTGGAAGCCACTAGTTCAGATGTAGATGGAAAGAAGCGTCAGGTTTGCTTGTGTGGCTGGCAGAAGGTAACAACTTTGAGGGGCCTTAGAATCCATCAAGGCAGGAAGAGGTGCTTGGTAGAGGGAACACAGGGACCCCGCATTGATAATTATTTCTTAAGAAGTTTATCAAGTCAGTCGGGTGAAGTCCAGCGACAGGAAGTAACCCACAGCTCGCAGGACATCAGCACCCCTGATGTTGAGGCAGGTCCTAGCACCGAGGAAAGCAGAGAGGCCAGCCAGCCAAAAAGGGAGAAGATTAGCGGTCAGAAGCCTAGAGTTAAGTGGCCAGGTGCAGCGGAAAGTAGGAAGTGGGAAGATATCAATAGTGATTTGGTTAGGATGTTAGAGAAGCTTAAAGGAACTGCTGAGAGTAAGTTGGAGAAAATGGGAGATTGTATTTATGATTATGGTAAGGAAAGGTTTGGCGTCTTTGAGAAAAGGAAGAAACTAGAGGGTGAGGTAGTTAAATCTAGGCGCCAACAAGAGATAGATAGACTTATCCAGGAGAGAAGACAGCTTAAGAGGCAGTGGAGGAAAGCTACAGAGGTTGAGAAGGAAGGCATTGATTGCTTGCAGTCAGATGTGAGGGAGCGGTTGGCAGTTTTAAGAAGAGCAGAGAGCATTAGGAAAAATAGGAAAAAGAAAGAGAGAGCTAGAATAGCATTCTATAAGGATCCATTTTGGAGTCCCCTACCGGCTGTATAAGAGTGCTCCAGATGTGTTGCAGTTTCTATGGAAGCTGATGAAGGTAGTCTGGAAGAAGCAGGTTATTCCTAAGGCGTGGCGTAGAGCAGGGGGAATCTTCATTCCTAAAGAAAGGGACTCGTTACAGATAAGTCAGTTTAGACCTATCAGTCTACTTAATGTTGAAGGGAAGGTTTTCTTTAGTGTTGTGGCACAGAGGCTGTCTAGTTATCTAGAAAAGAATAGGCTAATAGATACTTCGGTGCAAAAGGCTGGAATTCCCGGCTTCTCCGGGTGCTTAGAGCACACCAGCATGATCTGGCACCAAATCCAGTCAGCTAGGCATGAGAAGAGAGACCTGCATGTAGTATTCTTGGACCTGGCTAATGCTTTCGGGTCAGTGCCGCATAGTCTGTTATGGGAGGCCTTTGATTTCTTTAGAGTGCCAGGTAGTATAAAGAGCTTAGTTAAAGCCTACTTCTTAGATATTCAACTCTGCTTTACCACAGCAGAGTACACTACAGCTTGGCAGCAGCTGGAGATAGGCATTATGGCAGGGTGTACAATTTCCCCATTAGCTTTTACCATGGCAATGGAGATCATTATTAGGGCTTCAAAATGGGTGGTGGGTGGGGAAAGGCTGCAGGGAGGGCTGCGGCTCCCTCCAATTAGGGCATACATGGATGACATGACGACTATGACGTCAACCGCTCCATGTACTAGCAGATTGTTGGATAAGTTAAATAGTAATCTGCAGTGGGCTAGAATGAAAGTGAAGCCAAGTAAGTCCAGGTGTATTTCAATCATTAAAGGGGGGGGTAGTAGGTAAGAAGTTTGTTATAAATGATGAGGTGGTGCCTACAGTGTTAGAGAAACCAGTCAAGAGTTTGGGAAGATGGTATGATGCAAGTCTCAGTGATAAGGGACAGTTTGAGGAGGTGAGGCAGGAAATGATTCAAGGTATTTCAAGTATAGACAAGTCAGGGCTCCCAGGAAAGTTAAAGTTGTGGTGTTTGCAGTTTGGATTGTTGCCTCGGTTGATGTGGCCACTGACAGTGTATGAGGTTCCCCTTTCAAAGGTAGAAAAGCTAGAAAGGATGATTAACTCATTCATTAGAAAATGGCTCGGCGTCCCACGCTGCCTAAGCAGTGTAGCCTTATATGGAAAAGGCATATTGGAATTGCCATTATCTAGCCTGACAGAGGAGTTCAAGTGTGCTAAGGTTAGACTGGAAATGACTCTGACTCAGTCAAAGGATCCAGTGGTTAGGAGTGTAGCACCCACAGTTAAAACAGGGAGGAAGTGGAACCCAAAGGAGGCAGTACAGCAAGCACAGTCAGCTCTTAGACATAGGGATATCATAGGTCAGGTGCAGCATGGGCGTGGAGGCTTAGGGTTGTGCATAGGGAAACCTGTGTGGAACAAGGCATCAGTAATAGAAAAGAGGAAGATGGTAGTTGAAGAAGTACATAAGCAAGAGGAGGCAGTAAGATGTACTAAGGCAGTGTTGCAGGCAAAGCAAGGACAGTGGGTGAACTGGGAGAGTGTAGAGAAGAGAAAGTTGAAGTGGAGAGAGTTGTGGAGCATGGAAGCCAGCAGAATTAGATTTATTCTAGGGGCTACTTATGATGTGCTGCCATCTCCCCAGAACTTAAATCAGTGGTTAGGCGAGGATGGTGCCTGCCTGCCTGTGTTCTAGTGTATGTACACTGAGGCATATACTGTCAGGGTGTAAGGTCAGTCTCTCTCAGGGGCGATACACCTGGCGTCACAACCAGGTGTTGAAATGTTTGGCAGCTGCAGTTGAGGAAAAGCGGCTAGAAGTAAATTCTCTAGTTGCTAGCAAAAAGACTAGACAGATCAAATGTGTACGTGAGGGAGAAAAGATTAGACCAATTAAGGTCAGGCACAAGTTAGGGCAGCTAAGTGTAGGTGGAGCCTGGGAAATGAGGGTTGACTTGAATGAACAGCTAGTCATCCCAGCATATATAGTTAGCACCCGGCTACGTCCGGACTTGTTACTGTGGTCTGAGGTAGAGAAGAGAGTTTATTTTATCGAACTCACAGTCCCGTGGGAAGATCGAGTTGAGGAGGCTTATGAGCGCAAGAAAGCTAGGTATGCTGAAATGGCAGCAGAGGCAGAGCAGCGAGGTTGGAGGGCTCGAGTGCGGCCTGTAGAGGTGGGCTGCTGTGGTTTTGTGGCAAAGTACGTTATTGCCTTACTAACTGAGTTGGGCATTCGGGGACGGAGCCTGAAACTTGCGGTTAGCAACATGTCTCAGGCAGCAGAACGAGCAAGTGAATGGCTGTGGATAAGGAGGAAACATGCTAGCTGGGGAGCTCGCTAAGGTCAGATTGATTGTTTGTTGTTGGTCATGATTAACGGTCCGCATCAACAGGGCTGAATCATTGACAGTGGTGGTGTAGTTAGGGATTGTTTGTTGTTGGTCATGATTGACGGTCCGCATCAACAGGGCTGAATCATTGACAGTGGTGGTGTAGTCAGGAATGTCATACCGAACCGACCTGGATAGCTAGGCTTAGATAGTGAGGTAATATGCAGTTGTGCGGTGGTAGCATGGAGGGGGGTGTTTCCAGGACGCTGGATTACACCATTAAGCCTTCTTGAGGTGTCGTGGGCCTAACTTAACGAAACGTCGGTGAAGGAAGGTGCCCACTTGAAAACCCCAATGACATGCTTCATACTGCTGTTGGCTAGGGTAGGTAACTGGTGATTTGTGTCTTGTTTGTTAGCCTGTTAGCTTGTTTTATTCTGGATTGGGCTTCTAAATGTGTTTTTCCTCGGATTTTGGCACAAGGGATAGTAACATCTTGTCCTGTGTATTAATTAATGTAATTCTGGTACAAGTTTATTTTATACTTCACTCTTGATGTGGAAAAGAGAAACTATAGAAAGAGAGATGAACAGATAGATAAATAGATATAGATAGACAAGCATTGGTCTTGTTACACAGGGATCTGGAGCCAGGCTGGCCGAGAGATGTATGACTGTGTTTTCACAGAGACAAGCCCAGGAGGGAAAGATCATCTGTCTCTTTTCCCTCAAAACTTATATCACACTTAAAACATCCCATCAAATGACTTTATGGCCATGACACTTTCATAATTATATTCCACACAATATTTTGATTTTTATGACACCAAACATGGGTCATGAATCTTTATATTTAAGGAATAAACCAAAAATATTTCTGGAACAACATATCTTTACCAAATCTTATATATGTGTACATAACCAAAACATATCTAATGAAACCACAGGTTAATTAAATCACTTATCTTGGGTGAATTAAAAAGAGTTACCCTAGATTCAATGATGTCAACAACATTGGGTATATGGTAAACGATTCAATGATATCACACACACATTAACACACTATACATTCCTACTTAATAAGTACGTAATACTAATTAACTTGATAAGCATCACATCTTGAGAATAGTTAGTTCCTTTTAGAACCATACACACAAAAAGACATGCTGGAGTACACTTCTGTTGGCTTGGTACACACACTGGTTTATGGCTTTTGACCCCACTCCCATTTGGTGACCTTTGGTTTAAGGAGGTTTAAGAAGATGGGGCAGTGTTGTACATTTACAACGCATTATTAAACATACCCACGATTTATATAGATCAATGTGGCTTGCGATTCTGAGAATATTGATACCAGACACCCCATGAGTCGCGCGTACTGTACACAGGTTCCTAACTGTTTGCTTCCAGCGCCACGTGTGCATGTGCTTGGCTGTTCTGCTTCCAGGGTCACATCCGGGGTCCCGTCCGTGTGACCTGTGAACTAAATCTCTCCCAATCTGGACAGGATGGACATTTGGCTTACACAGTGTGTGTTTCGTCAACGTTAAAGTCACTTCCTTTGGGAAGTCGATGTATCTTGCTGTAGGCATCTATAGTCAAGCTGGCGCCTTTTCTCCTTTTGGGCCCTCCCCCCAGATGAGCAGGGTACAGCCAGAGGTCAGTTCGTGGGACCTCTGGAGAGACTGGGAGGCCCGCACATTAAATATGCAATATCTAATGCAAGTTACCAGATGATTTTCATTACACACGTTTGCATCACAGAGAAGTTGGCTCGGTTCTCTGTTGTTTTATGATGGGCTCACCTAGTTGACCAACTAGTGGAATGTGGAGACGTGGGTTGGAGTTTCGCTCTCTGTCTCTGTCAGAGAATATTAGTTTCAGTCAATACAGGGCCCCAACACAACTAAAACAACTTGGTTAAAGTTAGATAAATAGTTTTGTCATGGTTAAATTAGCGCAAATTCGCAATAGCTGCGACCACATATGCGGATTTCCAAAATGCAGGATTGTAGCGGCGGCCCACCCTACTCTGCCTCTGCCACCCTGCATTTCCAAATTTGCCCTTTTTAGCCAAGTGGCCTGAACACACACACAAGCACGCATGCACACACACACACACACACACACACACACACACACACACACACACACACACACACACACACACTTGACCATGCCAAATTTCAGCCCCCTGCCTCTGCTGGTCGCAGCTGAAATGTTTGTTAACATGCAAACAGGATTAAATAAATTAAATTTGAACATGCTGGGGATCAAACCCCGGGTGTTGGCATCGAAGACAAACGTATACGCCCATCCACCACCCCGACCACAATGTCATTGCAGCTTGATGCCATTGTCACACTCCCGTAGAGTCGATTTCAGACTTTGTGGCTCTATAACTTTGAGTTCTATAGAAGTCTATTGGACGGCCCTGCATGTTGTGAGAGTTGTCTATTGGACGACCCTGCACATTGTGGGAGTTCTATAGAAGTCTACTGGACTACCCTGCACATTGTGGGAGTTCTATAGAAGTCTACTGGACTACCCTGCACATTGTGGGAGTTCTATAGAAGTCTATTGGACTACACTGCACATTGTGGGAGTTCTATAGAAGTCTACTGGACTACCCTGCACATTGTGAGAGTTCTATAGAAGTCTATTGGACTACACTGCACATTGTGGGAGTTCTATAGAAGTCTACTGGACTACCCTGCACATTGTGGGAGTTCTATAGAAGTCTATTGGACTACACTGCACATTGTGGGAGTTCTATAGAAGTCTATTGGACTACCCTGCACGTTGTGGGAGTTCTATAGAAGTCTATTGGACTACACTGCACATTGTGGGAGTTCTATAGAAGTCTATTGGACTACCCTGCACATTGTGGGAGTTCTATAGAAGTCTATTGCTTGTAGGGTTGGGTACCATTCACATTTGAATCGATACCGGTACGGTACCGGTACCTGGAATTCGGTACGGTACCAAAAACGGTACCTTTTTCGATACTTCTTTGAGTAAAAAACAAAACAAAACATTTTTTTTTTTTTTTTTTTTGCAACAACAAAAATGTACAGTTGTAAAACAAATAAGTCCAAACTTCTCAATTTCAACATTGTTCTTTATTTAGATTTTTTTTGTTTAGCAGCAGCACCCAACAAAATAAAACCCCTCCCTCCCTCCCTCTTCCCTCCCAAACCAAGAGTTTACTTGTCGCAGCAAGGTAGTGACCGTGAGGTAATGGTCTTGTGCCACACTGCTCCATCCATCAGCGGTCACTGCAATATGGTCAACTGCCCTGAGTTCCTCCTTCACATTCTTCTTCTCAACACGATACCAAGCTGGGATAAGTGTGTTTGTGAGAAGGTCTCTGGAGGGAGGGGAGTATTTTGGGTTCAGGGTCCCTGTCATCTCCCTATATATAGACAATAAAAATAACTATTGTTAGTAACTTAGCTTACTCTATGAATATCACACACACACACACACATTATCACCCATTTATACATAAATAAATAATTTACCTGAACCATGGAGACTCCACCGTTGCGAAGGGCAACATGCCTTTTACAATGAAGGCAGTCACTGCCCTGTGGCACTCATTTACTTTCTGCCGGGGTAAAGCTGCTTTCTTCGCCAGGGTGAAGGGTGTCTCCTGTGCGACTCTCACACGGTGGCCTAGCAAAGAAAGCAAGAGTGTAACGTTGAATAACACGTCTCACGGTGACACGAACTGAGGATAATAATAACGTTAGCAACGCTAGTTACGCTACTAAACATGCTAAGTTATAAGCTACAACTATCCAGCTAACGTTAGCTAATTAAATGACGTTACCTGATGTTGAAGAAGTCGACGCCTCACTTGCGACACTTGAAGTTTCGTCGTCGTCATTGTCCGTTTCAGCTAACGAAGCAGAGGAGCTGCTGGCTGTAGGTGCTTTGCTGCTGGTGGATGCAGCATCCACCCTCAGGCTATCGAACACTTTACAGTCTTCCGCATTTAAAAAGATTTTATGCTTGACCAAGTGTTTCCTCAAGTTAGAGGTGTTCCCCTGGCCAGCTTTGCACTTCGCATCGCAAATGTTACAGCGAGCGTTGTCTGAGTCTATCTTTGTGAAGTGGACCGCAAGCGAGAGGCCATCTTCTTCTCTTCTGCTTGTTTTGGCAGTGACGTGCTGACGTAACCCACCCTCGTGTGTGTTGCCTTCAAGTTTGCGTCGGAATTTCTATCTCGCTCGCTGTCTTTGTATCACTGAGATGCGTTCAAGTACCGACATTTTTTAATTATAATAGAAAAAAAAAAAAGTACCGAAATGAGGTACCGTTTCATGTCATGTGAACTGATACTCGGTAGTACCGCCCACTTTCGGTCGGTGCCTGTAAAAGTACCGAGTTCGGTACCCATCCCTAATTGCTTGGCCCTTTGTTTTTCTTGCTGTATGTGAATGACCTTGTATCTGCTTGTGACACTAATTTATTTTTGTATGCAGATGACTCAGCGCTCCTTGTGTCCCACAAGGATAAGGCAGTGGTTGAAGAGATTCTGAGCAAGGAATTAGGCAGAGTGAGCACCTGGTTAGCCGATAACAAATTATCCCTTCACCTAGGGAAAACGGAGTCAATCCTCTTCGGATCCAAAATTAAGTTAGGCAGACTTTCAGCTCTGGAAGTGAAGGTAGGCGATTCTGCCATTACTGCCAAAGAGTCGGTAAACTACCTAGGTTGTGTCTTGGACAAATCATTGTCAGGGGAGAACATGGCTGTAAAGGTCCTAACCAAAGTAAACCAAAAACGTAAATTTCTAGCAAGAAAATCGCAGTTTTTAAATCCAAACACTCTGAAAACATTAGCTGAGGCCTTAGTGCAGTGCCACTATGATTATGCATGCACTTCCTGGTATAGTGGCTCACCACAACAAATAAAGCACAGACTTCAGACATCACAAAATAAGCTGGTTAGGACAGTGCTCAAACTTAACCCACGTACACATCTCAGCTCATCGCACTTTGAAGGGCTGAACTGGTTACCCGTGGGAAAGAGAGTACCGTAAATTCCGGACTATAAGCCGCGGCTTTTTTCCCGTTTTTTGGCCTTTTTTGCCCCCTGCGGCTTATATAACGGTGCGTCTTATCTATGGATTTTTTCCAAAAAAAAAAAAAAATCTCTCTTTTTTAGCACTCTTTCTAACTATAAATCCACTTCTGTTTTAATTTCCTCTCTTGCCCTCTTTTAACAACATAACATAACATAACATAACACAACACAGGTAAGCAGAAAGAAAAAGACGAAGCAATCACGCCATGAATGAGGAAATGACTCACCTGCTGGAGGCTGGAGATACACGCTTGGGCTAAACTTTTACTCCGTGAAACACTATCGATTAAGTCCGACATCGCTCAGAGGTTTTGAGCAGCTTGAAAACAAGTTTGAAAACGTGCAGAAGTCCATCCACTCACTCACTAAAGAAACTAAGGCAACCGTGAACAGAGTTTATAATGCGGAAAAGCGCATCCGCGCACTGGAGGACAAAAACAACACAGTGAGTCCGAAAATGGATAAAATGCAAAATCGAAACCCTGCACACGCAGGTTGATGACTTAATCAGCAGGAGTAAAAGAAATAACATTCGCCTGATCAATGTAAAAGAGGAGCTGAGATTGGTGACATGGACGCTTTTGTGGCAAAATCCTGTGTTACATCCTGGACCTGAAGGAAGGCGAGAAACCACCAGAGGTGGACAGGGCACGACATTATCTTAGCCGAATATCTTTTGAGTTGGACTGGTCAATAGTACTGTGAGTAACTAAAATAAAAAAATAAAAAACGGAATTCTCTCTTCTTTAGCACTCTTTCTAACTATAAATCCACTTCTGTTTTAATTTCCTCTCTTGCCCTCTTTTCACCACACCGCGGACACTGTGTGCACTGTAAAAAAAACAAAAAATACCACAATGTGTGATTTTGTCTGGGGATTAGTGACCTGACTTTTGTTTTGTTGAAATGTTAATAAATGGGAGCTTCCCCAAACAGCCATCTGTTTCCCGACAATCCCCTCTGTGCACGAAGCCTTACATATGGTAATTAAACATCAAAACACCCGCGGCTTATAGACCGGTGCGGCTTATAGAAGAAAAAAATAGTCACCTTTGAAGGTGCGGCTTATAGACCGGTGCGTCTTATAGTCCGGAATTTACGGTAGCTCAGATCAGAAGTTGGGGGTGGCCTTTAGAATAAGACAAGCTACAGTCCCCTCTTATCTGCTAAATTATTTTAGCTGGGTGCGTGAGACTCACAATTATTCCACTAGAGGAAGCAATACAAATATAATTCCACAAAGATGTAAGAGTTCTATGGGGCAGAATTCCTTTTTGTATACAACAGGAGTGCTATGGAACCAGTTACCATCCTCTTGCAAAGAACTGGCCACAGAAAGAGGATTTAAGGCCTCCTTGAAAAAGTGGTTAGTGACTGCCTCTATCTGATAGACATATATTAGGTGGGCTAGGCGGCGATGGGTATTTGCTTTCTCATGGTTTTTTATTTTTATTTACTGTAATAATTTAATCAACTCAAGATGTGGTGGAAGATAAATTTAATTTGATTGAGGATGCACTGGCAGGTGTTAATAGTGTGATATGTCTTGTGATTTGTTTGTATGTTTTGTTCATGGGCTATAAAGTAGCTCTCTGTCCTGGATGTTGCCTAATGTCTAATCTACCCCACCCCGCTTCTTCTCCCCTCTCTACCCCACCCCGCTCCCTATCCCCAGAGGTCCACAATGGAAATAAGCCTTTTGGCTTTATTGTGTTTTTAACCTCGATGATTTTTTTAATTGTATGTATTCTTGCTGGGCAAAGATGTATGCATATCTTTTTGTAAATTGTCAAATAAATCCAAATCCAAATCCAAATCCATATTGGACTACCCTGCATGTTGTGGGAGTTCTATAGAAGTCTATTGGACGACCCTGCACGTTGTGGGAGTTCTATAGAAGTCTATTGGACTACACTGCACATTGTGGGAGTTCTATAGAAGTCTATTGGACTACCCTGCACGTTGTGGGAGTTCTATAGAAGTCTATTGGACTACACTGCACATTGTGGGAGTTCTATAGAAGTCTATTGGACTACCCTGCACATTGTGGGAGTTCTATAGAAGTCTATTGGACTACCCTGCATGTTGTGGGAGTTCTATAGAAGTCTATTGGACGACCCTGCACGTTGTGGGAGTTCTATAGAAGTCTACTGGACTACCCTGCACATTGTGGGAGTTCTATAGAAGTCTATTGGACTACACTGCACATTTGTTCTATAGAAGTCTATTGGACTACACTGCACATTGTGGGAGTTCTATAGAAGTCTATTGGACTACCCTGCACATTGTGGGAGTTCTATAGAAGTCTATTGGACTACCCTGCATGTTGTGGGAGTTCTATAGAAGTCTATTGGACTACCCTCCACGTTGTGGGAGTTATATAGAAGTCTATTGGGCTACCCTGCACGTTGTGGGAGTTCTATATAAGTCTATTGGACTACCCTGCACGTTGTGGGAGTTCTATATACGTCTATTGGACTACCCTGCACATTGTGGGAGTTCTATAGAATTGTATTGGACTACCCTGCATGCTGTGGGAGTTCTATAGAAGTCTATTGGACTACCCTGCACATTGTGGGAGTTCTATATACGTCTATTGGACTACCCTGCACATTGTGGGAGTTCTATAGAAGTCTATTGGACTACCCTGCATGTTGTGGGAGTTCTATAGAAGTCTACTGGACTACCCTGCACATTGTGGGAGTTCTATAGAATTGTATTGGACTACCCTGCATGTTAAAAAAATGAATAATAAAAAAGGGGTCCCAGTGTGTGAAAAAGCATGTCAGCATGTGGCTCAGGACAGATGCTGCTTTCTGTTTACAAGTACCAAGCTGACAGCTGCTCTCTCTCTCTCTCTCTCTCTCTCTCTCTCTCTCTCTCTCTCTCTCTCTCTTTAGTCTCTACTGCTCTTGACTCGCTCTCTCTCTTTCTTACTGCACTGCGTTTCTCATCGTTTTCCTATTCAGGCTACCTGTCTGTCTGATCTGTCTGTGTGTCTATCTGTCTGTCTGTCTGATCTGTCTGTGTGTGTGTCTATCTGTCTGTCTGTCTGTCTGTCTGTCTGTCTGTCTAATCTGTCTGTCTGTCTGTGTGTCTATCTGTCTGTCTGATCTGTCTGTCTGTCTGTCTGTCTGATCTGTCTGCCTGTCTGTGTGTCTGTCTGTCTGTCTGTCTGATCTGTCTGTCTGTCTATCTGTCTGTCTGATCTGTCTGCCTGTCTGTGTGTCTATCTGTCTGTCTGTCTGTCTGATCTGTCTGCCTGTCTGTGTGTCTGTCTGTCTGTCTGATCTGTCTGCCTGTCTGTGTGTCTATCTGTCTGTCTGTCTGTCTGTCTGTCTGATCTGTCTGCCTGTCTGTCTCTCTGTCTGATCTGTCTGTTTCTTGTCCCTTTCTGTCTGTCTCTCAGGATTTCTATCTAATCCCACTGTTCTCTCTATCATCTTCTCTCTCTCTCTGTCTCTCTATGTCTGTCTGTCTCTCTCTCTGTTTCTCTCTGTCTGCCTTTTTTCCCTTATCGTTTTCTGTCAGTCACGCCGGTCTGCATTACACTATTTAGTATTCCCCTCAGTCACATCTGTCGCCTCACACTCCATCACACACACACACACACACACACACACACACACACGCATGCACGCACACACAGATGCACGCACACACGTACGCACGCGCGCACAAACACACACACGCACGCACGCACGCGCACACACACACACACACACACACACACAAAGACAAATATGCACACACACCCACACGGGCTGCAAGGACGAGTGTTTTTTTCTAACAGGCTACAAATTAGATGAACAAATAGACATGGACACACACACACATTCATTCCAACACACACCGTCAAACCAACACACACACACACACACACCGTCAAACCAACATCACACACACACACACACATACATTCCAACACACACCGTCAAACCAACACGCACACACACCGTCAAACCAACACACACACACACACACACACACACACACACCGTCAAACCAACACACACACACACACACACACACACACACACACACATGTTGTTTGACAGTCTGGTGTCCTTGGTGCCACGGTGGGTTTAATGCGGAGGACACATTTTACGGTTGCACAGTCCGATGTCACGGTCACTTTATATTAAGAGGCGAAGCCTTTCACTGTCGCACCGCAGTGTGCAGGGTCATCTATATCAGCGGCAGCCATTTTAAAGTCTAGACATATGCCACTTCCTGTCGTCCGCAGATCGCAGCTCTGCCTGCTATTGGCCATAATCGATGACCTGTCAATCGCTAGGAAAACAACCCTGTGTTTTTATCTGTTAATGGCACAATTATTCAGAAAATCTCCAAAAGCTCTTGTGGAGGAAATGTCTTGAGTTTGTGTTTGATCAGAAGTTGGTTGTGGTCCACTGACTTCATGGAGTTGGAGGTTTTGGAGCTAGACACGATAGCTCAGCTTCAGGATGAACCTAAAGGAGAACTTCACCCAAAATCATGCTGATTCATTTTGTGCATGATGTCCCACATATCCCAACAAATCTAAGCAGTTTTGCAGATGTTCATTTAGTTTAATAGCAATAGCGGTTAGAGAAGCGAGCTTGTGACGGGAATGTCGTCGGTTCAATCCCCAGGAGAATAAACCTGGGTTGGGAAAGTGAAAACCAGCGCAAGCAAGGCCCATAACCCCAACCTCTCCAGTGAAGCTGTTCAGTGGCCAGCAGATCAGACTGTGGTTGTACTGGTCAGCTTCCAGGTATGAATGTGTGTGTGTGAATGTGAACAGGGCACTCCTGAAAAAGAGAGCATTGCTCTCAGTTAGACCCCCCCTGTATAAATAAAGGTAAAATTGAGAGTTGACGTGAGATAAGTTGTGGCCCAGTGATGTCACTTGTGCATGAATGGCATGGCATCAACTTTAACCAAAGCTCTCAACTCTCGATAACTGTCAAACTAAATGAACGTCTGCAAAACTGTTCACAGTTTTATGTTTCATGTTCAAAATAAACTAGCATTGTTTTTCGGTGAAGTGCTCCTTTAAGGGCTTTGGCTGCTGCTCGGTTAACTCATTGAGTGCCAGCCACTTTTGGAGAACGGACGCTCTGAGTGCCAGAGTTTCAGAGCGTTTTCAGTGATTTCTCGAGGCCCACAGAATATTGTGTGATATTACTATGTAAACACCGAACACGCACAAAGAACGATGAGACTCTCTTCTATCATCTGCAAAAAAAAGTTTATTGATACCATTTTCCGTTCTTTAGTTATGAGCCGGAGAAGATAGGTTGTTTTGAGCAAAAAGACACGTTTCAATTTAGAATCTGAGATATTCAGCCCTTTGTGAAATGAAGCATTTCAAGCACATCATTGACTCTGAAGCTAATATTTCCTGATGTAATGACACCTCAAAAATAATTTCCTTCAATAAAAGAGTGAAAACAAAGGAATTTTGTTTGGCCAAATAATATTTTTTTGCTGCAACCAGCAGCGCTGGCCCCTGCGTGCGCAGACCCTACACCTTCTTGCTGGTCTTGATTTACTGCTGGTGGGCATCAGATAGCCTATTCTAGCTTGTTTGCTCTCTGTGCATCGAGCCTGCTGCTGCCTGGGTCTGTGTGTACTGTCAATGGTTGTATGCTGTAGTGCCCTGCGTGCCCCACCCCCCTCCTCCTCCTCCTCCGCGGTGGGAGGAGTGTCTCTGGGGCTCTGCTGCGGTTTGCTCTGAGTTTGCTCTGCACTGAAAAGTGCGCTGCATCCCCCCGCTTTTTTACAGCGTGTCGCCGGCTCCCAGCTGAGAATAATGTAACTTTTCAGAAAGCTGCTGGTGTCGGCAACTAAATCATATGGAGGGGCTATCGCAGCGGACACGGATGGGGCTCAATTGTGGCAGCAGATGACTGCTGTTCACAGGCACAGCTAACGTTATGCTTCATGCATATCGATGCGATTTCCGTTTCCCCATGACTTCTTCTCTCTTTTTTCCTCGCCTTTCTCTAATCTGGAGAGCACTGTCGCCACCTAATGGGTCCCTAAAATAGGTTTTACACATTCAACAGCCACCATACTTTCACAGGAGATGGATCTGGCTTTGATGCACGTCCCACCGTCAAAAAACGCAATTGACAACTTTAGTCGTCATTGGCACTCAACGTTACTAAAGCAATTGACGACTTTACTCGTCCGTGGCACTCAATGAGTTAATAGACGCTTTTCACGGTGGCTATTTTGTGTCGAAAAGGCAGGGTAAACACAGGTGCAAGCAAAACACTAATGATGGTTTTAATCTTCCAATCATGGAAGTTGGAAACCCTCATTAGTGTTTTTACTTGCACCTGTGTTTACCCTGCCTTTTCAACACAAAATGGCCCCAGTCAAAAGGGTCTGTTAAACTCTAGATGAGACATCAAGTGAATGGCGGCCCTGCTCGTGCCATGGCTGTGTTTAACAGACTGTCGGGACCTTCACTCGTATCATAAAAGTTTTGTGTGGCTCAGAGCCGAGCTGTGGGCCGGCCACCAGATCATTCATCTTCAATATCAACGTTAACAAAAGAAATCAGCGGCAATTTCCAGCTCAGGAATGGCTCCTTCCTTCCTGCAAAGAATTGATTGGGGAAAAATCAAACTGACCTTTCGCCAGCCGTCTGCACTTAATGAGGCAGAAGTGAAAAATAACGGCCATTTTGTGGCTGTTGGCTTGTGGCTCCAGATTGCACCATCAATCAGCATTTCTGTTACATAAAGACATGACGATGTTCATGTGTCGTGTTGAGTCAAACTATAATATATATGTATATATATATATGTATATATAATAAATATGTTCATGTGTCGTGTTGAGTCAAACTATAATATAATATATGTATATATATATATGTATATATAATAAATATGTTCATGTGTCATGTTGAGTCAAACTATAATATAATATATGTATATATATATATGTATATATAATAAATATGTTCATGTGTCGTGTTGAGTCAAACTGCAAAGGACTGGAGAGGAGAGGGAGTTAGGAAGTGAGGAGAGGAGGAGGGAAGGAGGGTACATGTAGAGGAGAAGAGAGACTGGGGATGGTCTCATGGGTTGGTTGTCACAGTGCTTATTACTCTACAGCCAAACTAGAGGGCGCTGTTTCAAACATTTGGCCATTTGGCATCTATGGCCATTTTGTGGAAGGCAAAAAACATTGACGTGAGGAGGCATTTTGTGATTTCATTGGTTATAGTACATTTTCATGTTTGTGTACAAACGTGTAGATGATTATGCATTTCATAATCAAACACTTATTAAAAAGAGCAATGCAATAATTTGAGCCTAATCTTCAGTTATAGGTAAAGCCATGTGGTAGCTAGCTAAAACATTTGTCAAGAGGTCGCTGGGGATGGTTGTCTCACTGCTCTGAGGGGTTGCTTGTCACACATTTGTTCCATTGGTTCCCATTCATGGTTTAAACAAATAGGCAAATTCAAAGATTATTATTATTAGAGAGCTGGTGATTCTGATCAACGTATTTATTTGGTGTCTCTAGCTTAAAAAAGTTACACACGGTTTTTTTATCACATTTTTCTTTACTGAAACCCCATTAATACATATAGGGACAACCAACCCGAATGTGACAACCAGCCTCGTGATGAGGTTTGTTGTCACAATGGCTTCCTTCTAATGTAGTAATGACTATTAAGATGTGTTGATTATGAGCAAGTCACACGAGGGTAAAACGTGTGACAATTATCCCCAGTCTCCCCTATATTATCAGGGGGAAAGGGGAAAGGAGAGAAGACGAGAGCAGAGAAGTGAGGAGAGTCATGGCACATTCCATTTGTATTGCGAACTATAGGGATTACAGTTGGGTGTCAGATCCCAGTTGACGGCGTTCCAGTGAAAACCAGCCAGGGTTAGCTCTAGCCAAGCTAGCCATTGTTTAGCCTCAACGCAAGACTCATCAGTCATTCTTCCTTCTGTGTCTCGGATGCACGGCCCCTATATCCACTGCAACGTTGGCTAAATGGCTGCACACAATATAATAATAATTTATTTATTTTATATAGTGCTTTTCAATGACCCAAAGCCGCTTAGGCTACAGTAAGAGTCGACAGAAAACAAGACAAATAGAAACAAGCAACAGGCAACCGATACAAGTAACAATAGCAAAAGTAATGAACGAGCAACAGGCAAACAGATACAAAATAACAATTAAGATGTCTAGTCAGGGATATATGGAAAACAGAGGGGGAGGGAGGGAGCATGAGGAAGGGACAGGGCAGAGAGGGAAGGGGAGATGGAGGTGGAGGAGGTGGTTATGGGTATAGGGCAGGTTGTAAGCTTGGGAGAACAGGTAGGTTTTTAGTCGGGTTTTGAAAGTGGAGAGTGAGGACAGGAGACTGGGCATGTCTGGGAGGAGGGCAGGAGACAGGGCATGTCTGGGAGGAGGGCAGGAGACCGGGCATGTCTGGAGACAGGGCATGTCTGGGAGGAGGGCAGGAGACCGGGCATGTCTGGGAGGAGGGCAGGAGACAGGGTGTCTGGGAGGAGGGCAGGAGACAGGGCATGTCTGGGAGGAGGGCAGGAGACAGGGTGTCTGGGAGGAGGGCAGGAGACAGGGCATGTCTGGGAGGAGAGCAGGAGACAGGGTGTCTGGGAGGAGGGCAGGAGACTGGGCATGTCTGGAGGAGGGCAGGAGACAGGGCATGTCTGGAGGAGGGCAGGAGACAGGGCATGTCTGGAGGAGGGCAGGAGACAGGGCATGTCTGGGAGGAGGGCAGGAGACAGGGCATGTCTGGGAGGAGGGCAGGAGACCGGGCATGTCTGGAGGAGGGCAGGAGACAGGGCATGTCTGGGAGGAGAGCAGGAGACAGGGTGTCTGGGAGGAGGGCAGGAGACAGGGCATGTTTGGAGGAGGGCAGGAGACAGGGCATGTCTGGAGGAGGGCAGGAGACAGGGCATGTCTGGAGGAGGGCAGGAGACAGGGCATGTTTGGAGGAGGGCAGGAGACAGGGCATGTCTGGGAGGAGGGCAGGAGACAGGGCATGTCTGGGAGGAGGGCAGGAGACAGGGCATGTTTGGAGGAGGGCAGGAGACAGGGCATGTCTGGGAGGAGGGCAGGAGACAGGGTGTCTGGAGGAGGGCAGGAGACAGGGCATGTCTGGGAGGAGGGCAGGAGACAGGGCATGTCTGGAGGAGGGCAGGAGACAGGGCATGTCTGGAGGAGGGCAGGAGACAGGGCATGTCTGGAGGAGGGCAGGAGACAGGGCATGTCTGGGAGGAGGGCAGGAGACAGGGTGTCTGGGAGGAGGGCAGGAGACAGGGCATGTCTGGAGGAGGGCAGGAGACAGGGCATGTCTGGAGGAGGGCAGGAGACAGGGCATGTCTGCAAGGGCATCAATTCAGTATGGCATGATATGGCAGGCGCCATACCTTGGCTTCTGGCCAAAAAAAAAAAATCGCTCCCAAATGCGCTAATAATAGCCGGGCGGTTCATGTACGCTAATTAATGATCCTCCTGTCCTCTCACCTGACAGCCCCCGGCGCAGCACGTCGGTTAAATATGTCATGTTCTTATGTTATATTATTCATTACCTGATGTTGGTATTGTGTGGAATTATGTTTTATGATGGAGCAAGCCGCCCGAAGTAATTATTAATGCCTGCGTTTATATCGAGGTTAAGCTAAGATAGTTAACTGCAACAGGAAGTGTGGATTTTCACAATAAAAGGCTCGCTAGTAAAACGTGAGTTATAAATTACCAGTAGCTAATATGTTTGTGGAAACCTGTTAATAAGTGAATGGCATTTATTTCTGCCTCTGTAATACTAAGGGGAGTATAATTGTAGCCATTTCATTTCATCCTGTTAGAATTCATGTTATGGATCAGTAATAGTATATTTATGCAGATGGGGATATTAATGGGATTTATTTATGTTTGATCACTCATTGTATTTTTGTTATTCTTTCTTTATATCATATAAATTAATTGCATAGAAACAACTCATGAAAATTGACTATTGCACAACTGATTTCACAAAAAATCTTCAAGCCAAGGGGGGGAAACCCCCCCATCGCAGACCTTGCCATACCTTGGTCTGTACTGAACTGACGCCACTGCATGTCTGGGACACTGGGAGACAGTCCACAAGTAAGACAATTATAGAATGTAGGACTGTTTTGGTCATGGGGTTTCACTTTCTGTAATAAAACATCTGAAAGCAAAAATCTTATCAAATGGGGTACGCATGGTCTAATTTTGAGGTATCCATGCTTTTATCACTTCTCATCTGGATTATTGTAATTATTATTACATGTGTGCCTGTATGTTCTTTTTGGGCTCCTTGTGCAGAGCAAATTTCCTGAGGGGCAATAAAGGTTTCATTCATTCACTCATATAATAATAATACTAATACTAATAATAATAGGATATAATATGAATAAGGATTTGATATGGGCAGGGCTGTAGTGGTGGCTAAACGCACGTAAATGGCGTTTAGGTACCTTTTTCAATGCTCTGCAGCATTTAGGCACCTTTTAAGATAGTTTACTCACATTTTTAAATCGTTTATGCACTTATTATTGCACGAGTTTTAAAAAGTTCGAGTAAATGCGAAGACCACTCCAAGCACGTCACACACCAAAATAAAATAAAATAAATGACACATGGCACTGACCAGGATCTCCGGGTGCCGTAGCCTATTACGATCTTGCATCCAGCTGCCAGGCAGCGCTCCGCTTCTGAAATGTGTGCGGTGGGACATGCCAGACGCAGACGGAGCACTGCAGAACGCTGCACAGACGGACTTGGTGGGACCAAGCAGTTAGCCCTCTGCTTTTTCCCTGTTTCTACTCTCGTCTCCACTGTTTCCTCTGCTGGCTCTTCTGTCTCATCCTCTGTGTCCTCTGGAGTCTCATTCTCTGTCTCCTCCACTATTTCATCCTCTGTGTTTCATTTTCCTCCGCTCTGTCATTCTCTGTCAGATCCTCCACTGTTTCCTCTGACCTGGCAAGTTTGGCAGGGGGTGGTTGGCACGTGGTTGGCACGTTATATCGAGAAACGTATCTCGTTAGAGATACTAACAGAAATGTTTCTCGATATTATGACATACCAATCTCATTAGTGATATCACTGATATCAAGTCTCCTGATCCTGATTACTGCAGCATCAACACTCACTCTTGAGCCACCTCGGACACACGCACGCACGCACGCACTAATCGTATCTAATGAAGAAAGAAAGGAGTTGGATGTAATTATGGGTGGAGACATACAGTAGGGGCCCTATCTTCATATGGCGCTATCATTTGCGCTGCCATTTGCGCGCCTCTTATTGCTATCTTCCCTGGGCTATATCTTCCGACAGGCGCTATCCCCTAATAGCGCTTGCGCACCAGTTTGCGCGTGCCTTAAGGCATGGAAAGATAGCAGTCCGCCTTGCGCCGTCCCGCCAAAACAAACAGAGCGCCCGCGGGCCCCAAATTGGTCAGCACTGATTTATACATGTAACTGTTTAAAAGTGATACAATTGTCTGGTAGACGTGAAAGGAAAAGAGGTCGGCGGCCATGTTTGAAAGTAGTGCCGGCTACCTCTTTTCCTTCCAAAAAGGCCAATTATGTGCATTTTGGATTAATATTTCATCATGTGGTGAGTAGCCGAAGGACAACATGTATTTTGGCGCAGTGAGATGTGTGTTTTGGCAGATTTTTAACAGCTGTACCATTAGCCTCCATTCTATGGCGATAATTACTAACTTCACGACTGTAGCTCACTGTAAACTGAGCGGACAGTGCCGGTAAGGCATGGTGTATCTTGGTTATGTGGGGGGGGGATGTGGCAAATGAGCTAAACTTCCAAAAAAGTGGTGTATCCCTTTAAGCTATCGTCGGCCTCCTGCCTCCACCGTCCAGTTTTGTGCTGGGATCTAAGCGCAGACACGGGTGTAGGCGTGGCCCAGGCGTGTCCGTGGGCCTCTACCCTATCATCTCCCTCCCGCAAGTGTCATTTTGCTCTCTGGCCAAGATACCATCACCATGTTCTGAGCGTAAACACAGGTTTGGGCGTTGCCCGTGCCAAAATAGGCGTTCCAGCGCAATGTGTTAGAAAAAAAGGCCTTGGGTGCTCTCAATTTTAACGCCACCAAATAGCTGGTCTTAGCGCAAAAATCCCCACTACGCCAGGCGTATGCCAGAGCGCAGACAGTATCCTCAGGGCAGTCCAGGAAATCCTCGCTTGGATACATTTACGCCAAGTCACTCTCGCGCCTGCACACAGGCACTGTCTCTCCTCAGAATCCCACGTTGATTTTCAACCCTACATTGCAGAAAAAACACACCTTGATTTCAAAATGAGAATTTGTTTGTCATGGTTTTATTAGGCTACATAATTCCCGACCATACAGGTCTGTGGTCTGAGGTAACAGTATTGCTTTTGAGAAAGTTGTGCCGGTGTTGTGCCAAAAAGTGATTTGCTGCCAGAAACTGATTTCGCTCCATGGGACTGCGCACAGCGCTCTCCTCTCCTCTGCCTCTTCCGACCCTGTGAGCCCCATGGCCGGCCCAAAACACCCAGGGCACCGACCCCCGTTCCCCTAATCTAATTCAAAACGCAAATCACTTTTTGGCACAACACCTGTAGTGTCCGGCCAGTACAGTAACCTCTTTCCCTGCAATTGCACGCATGCAAGACCAGCTTCTCCACAGCGCGGATGGCGTGACCACAGTCAATGGCTTAACCAGAATGGACAATTCTGACACAGGCTATTGAAATAGGCTAGAAGTCAAATATCACACATTCCTACCCTATTAAAGAAACTAATATTTTTAGATGTGTAGGCCTATGTTATAGCCTATATGAATGAAACGTCTAATTACAGTAAGCGCACGCTTTGGGACATCACTGCGTAATTGCGCGGCGGCCCTTTGAGAGAGAGAGAGAGAATTCTATCCCCCTCTCTCTCTCGCTCTCTTCTCTCTTCTTCTGGCGGTGACTCTGTGGATTTTAAGGGGAGTGATCTCACCTTGTGAATCCTGTTATGGGCATAAACACGCCTATGGAGGTTTGCGCCGGTTTGCGCCGAGATGACAACACGCCCACAATTAGGGCTTTGCCATGCCATGTAGAGCCTTTGCCATGCCATGTAGGGCCATCAAACCAATCATCAACCCATCAACTTGTAAGAAAGTGGGTTGCCTAGCACAGGGGTTTTCAAATGATTGTGGCCGAGGGACCACCATTCTGAGTGACAAAGCAACCTGAGGACCACTGAATTGAGATTAGATGGGAAATACCTTCACCGACCACCAGGGGACCACAAGTTTATGACTTGCCCTCGCTTGGTGTCAAAGGCAGATTGCATCACCTAAGGGTGATGCAATCTGCTTTCTTGTACAGGTAACTTCCGCTTACACTATGGGCTCGGCTGGCAGATGTACAGTAAGCCCATCTGCTCCAGAGCTCTAAGGAGAATTTACAAGTCTTTAAGTATGTGCGCCCTCAGGAAAATATAGAGCTCTATGGCTTCATCTGCTGTGGTGGGTGAGTGTAAGAAATGTTCTGCCATTATAAGTCAACACAAGTTGAATACTGTTTCATCACAAGGATGTGGTCCCCTCTGAAGACATTCTTCTTTACAAGCGTCCACCACTTGCTGAGAGACCACTTTCAGGTGATCTTGTCCTCCAAATAGACGAGGGATTGTGTACATGAGAAGTGGACGTCCACTTGGAGCTACTCTATTTCTGCTGTTGCGGATAATGTGGGTATTCCACAAATGTGTGACTTTCTGCAGCTCTTCCTGAAGAAGAAAAAATAGATTTAACACATTGAATGCCAGCCATGTTTTCATTCCTGTAGGTAAGTTGTGCCAGGGGTGTTTTTGACGATTCTGGCTCATTTTAGAGACAGCCGAGGATTCTTTTCTGTTAAGAATTCATGAACACCAATCATCTAAAAATAACTAATAGAATGTGTGCTTTCTCTGTCTAAAAGAGTTAGTTTGCAGAGTTAGTAGTTATGTAGATATTAGCCGTTGAGTACAGCATGGTTTCAGCGTCTGGAAATTTATTCAGAGATAAATGGCTTTTTGTGAAACAGTCACTTTAACCATTCATTTTTGGCATCAGTAAGACCGTCAGACATTCTAAACAATAGTTTTGAACAGTAATTTCCTCCATAACAACAGGAAACACCCCTCTCATTCAAACTCCCTCCTCCCTCCTCCCTCCTCCCTCCTCCCTCCTCCCTCCGCTGTACAGCGGGCGTGTCAGAAGCGCTTTTGCTGCTGCCTGCCTGTGTGCCTGCCTGCCTGCTTGCCTGCGTGCAGACGCTCCTTGTGCGAGTCAAGATGGGCCGGGGAATGCGTGGGCGATGGGCAGATGTTGATTCTGGCCTTTCTGAGGTGTTTCAAAGTGTGTTTCACCTATGATCTATTTTGCAAATCGCTCTCCGCTCTCTGTGTGCTGCTGCCGGTGCGCGGCCGCTCTCAGGCAAGACAAGTCTGTTACTGTAAAATCGCCACGGCATTTCCTTGAACGGCTTGGTCCCGCGGCAGTTTTTTCTTTGATTTCGGTCGTCTGGGGGAGCACTGTCAACACTTAGTGGGTCGGTAAAATAGATTATACACATTATCTTGCTCCAATAGTGATCTCGAAGATGTAAAAGCGGTTGATTGATGTCCCACTGTCAAAAAAAAAAAATCTTTATGTAAGACGAGTTAGTCCGTCCTTGGCACTTAAGCGCTGGATTATGTAAGACGAATTAGTCCGTCTCTGGCACTTAATGTGTTAAGTAGAATTTCTTATTTTTAGTTGAGATACATGCAGATATAGGCTCTCATAATCTTTAAATAATTAACAACAATATTTCACTGCATCTAGGCGTAACGCCGTTTATGCCAAGGCGCTGGGCCAGCATGGTCAGGTGATGGAAAAGTCAGGGCACTCAGTCAGTCATGGACATGTAGTTTAGTGGGGGGGAGGGCCCATAGGGATAGGAAGTGTAGACAGTCAGGATTCGAGGGGTGGGTAGGTGGAGTGGCATTACAGGGCTAACGATATAAATGACAAAGCCCTTTGACTGCAGGGCCGTCAATGTAAAGTTAGTGACAGCATCATCATACCAAGCTCTGGCTTAAGCTTCTGGCATACTCTTCGCGCACGCGCTGGAGGCGGGGCTCCGAGGAGGGCGCGCGCACTCTGTGCGGGCCAAAACAGAACATACTCAGTGCGCAGCTCCAGGCTCCAGGCAGTCTGAATGAAATTGAATGTAACGTTCCCAATTCTATGTATTAAATTATAAAAAACGACCCTCAACATTTGGGAAGGCTAAGCCACACAACTAGTTCGTTATAATCGAACGCCATGCTTCAAAGGCGACTTTACGACGGTGAGGACTCAATCACAGCAGATGTCCGCTGATAGCCTACCACGGAGATCTCACAGGCACAGGCAGCAAAACCCGACGCGCTGATAGAAAAATCTCCATGGACGCGCCGCGGTCAGGCCTCGCCCCCCGACACGCCCCGTGCGATGACGTCATAATCGCCGTGCGCCCTATGCGCTTGGCTGGGCGCGAAGAGTATGCCAGAAGCTTTAGGGGGCCCCTGAGCTCTTGGGCCCCTGGGCCTGTGCCCAGTTGGCCCGTTCAATAATCCATCCTTGTTTGTACTTTGTCATTTTTAAGATATTTCATATTTGTCGGAGACAATTTTGATTAGCTACACTGTTCGCCAAATATTTTTTGACAAATAACTAAATTTTGTGCTCACATTCACAAATTCAAATTAGTTGCTATAAACGGGCGATTACGTGTATGTCAATTTGATTCTGAGTGAGAACGAATTAACAGGTTAACTAGCTAGCTAGCTGTTAGCCATTTTAGCTAAGCGTGCTGCGTGCTGCTCTGCTAATCTACGTAGGGCTCAAAACGCCACTGACTGACGTGACTGAAACACTAACTGCTTAGCAAGTACGAGTCACACTGATTCCAATGGTGCCACTGCCACCCTTTTTGAAATCCGTT
This sequence comes from Poromitra crassiceps, assembly GCF_964638095.1. Lineage (NCBI taxonomy): Eukaryota > Metazoa > Chordata > Actinopteri > Beryciformes > Melamphaidae > Poromitra > Poromitra crassiceps. Next base: position 30,433,624 of record NC_139637.1, read on the forward strand.
GACCAGCTGTTGAGAATACTGCTAGGTAATGCGGCTGTTCTTCCTTTTTATTGTTTGTATATTTTCCCCCGATTTTTTTATCCCATTTTTATCCCCATTAATGCCTATTTTAATTTATTTGGTTGCTACTCCACCCTCTGCCAATCTGGGGAGAGCCGAAACTGGCTCCATGCTTCCTCCGAGACATGGGCAGTAGTCAGCCGCTTCTTTTCGCCTGAAGCTTCACTGATAGGCAAGGCCGGTTACATGCCGACACTCCGACCTGCCGCCACTCAGAAATATTGCCACTCACAAATCTCGCCACTCCGATTTTCATTAGGTCCGCCACTCCGAACTTGATTTGACTTCCAGTTCACGTTCAGGCAGCTGTCCAGGGTGTTGAACCGGCCGGGTGTCAGATAAAGTACTGGGGCGGAGCCGCGGCCTGCAGCTTGCACTTTCTTGTGTCTATATAATATACTGTATCATGGTGTCTAAATATTAACCAAACCTGAACTATGAACCAAACCGTGAAAGCTACATCTTTGCCAAAATCTACTTTGAATTATCGAATTGATTAAAATCGTTTTTGTCAATAAATATTTTCATTTGGACTTTTAAACTTCTGTAGGCTGTGTCCACAATTATCTCTCTCTCTCTCTCTCTCTCTCTCTTTCTCTCTCAGATGCTGCTAAATGGGTTGCCTCAAATCCTCGAAATGATTGTGGAGCCCAGCAAAATTAAAATAAAGACGTGTTGTTCAAAGATGTTGTTGGTGGTCCCTCTAACAGACTCCGGATCCGGGCCGCGGGCCGTAGTTTGCCCATGTATGCACTATTCCAACGAGTTCCCCTCCCTCTGAACAGGCACCCCGAGCGACCAGGGACGTGCAGGGAATGTCAGAGGGGCAGGGGCTGAAATGTATAAAAGGGCACGTTGCCGTTGGTTGCTGCTCCACCCTCTGCCGGTCTGGGGAGAGCCGAAACTGGCTCCATGCTTCCTCCAAGACATAGGCAGTAGCCAGCCGCTTCTTTTCACCTGACAGGAGAAGCTTCACCGGTAGGACATAGCACGTGGGAGGATCACGCTATTCCAGTTCCCCTCCCTCCGAACAGGCGTCCCAAACGACCAGGGACATGCAGAGAATGTCAGAGGGGCAGGGGCTACAATTTATAAAAGGGCATGTTGGCGCAACAATTTCTTTAGCTAGATTTAGAGGAATATCTGATTTTAAATGAACATTAGGATGATGCTTGTCACGGAAAAATAACTCCACAAACGGAATAATATTAGTACAAAAGTTAAATTTGCTGTTACAATACTGTTGTGATATCATTATTTCATCTTAAGCATCAATATTTTCTCTTTTTCTCACTCACTTTCATGTCCTAAACCACTAAAGCAGATTAGGATCACAATTCATGTACTTACTTACTATCAATGAGCAGTAACTAGAATGTTATTGAGGGAAACTATGGCCTATTATTTGTAGAATATGGTCATGCAGGATAAGGCATTAATAAGTGCTTTACTATGACTAATATACAGCCAATATGTTACTAATATGCATGCTAATAAGCAACTAGTTACTGTGAATATGGGTACCTCAAGGCTACATGTACCCCCAAATAAAAAATAAATAAATAAATTGTACCATCGCTGCTTGGTCACACACACACAAACAATATAGAAAATGCTATGGAACTATAAACTATAGAAAACTAGAAAATACTCTGTTGTGACAATTTGATTTTATTTATTTATTCATTCATTAACTCATTGAGTGCCAATGACGACTTTAGTCATCAATTGCTTTAGTGACGTAGAGTGCCAAAGACGACTAAAGTCGTCAATTGCGTTTTTTGACGGTGGGACGTGGATCTAAGCCTCTTACATCGCCTCTTACAATATGGGAGCTATTGAATGTGTGTAACCTATTTTACAGAACCCTTAGGTGGCGACAGTGCTCTCCAGATTACAGAAAGGCGATGAAAAAACAAAGAAGAAGTCGTTGGGGAAACGGAAATCGCATCGCATCCGTATGCATCGATATGCTGAAGCATAACGTTAGCTGTGCCTGCAGCAGCCAATCTGCTCCCACAATTGAGCTCCTCCGTGTCCGCTGCGACAGCCCATCCGCATGATCAGCCGTGGAGTTGTTATTATTCTCAACTGGAAGCATAGGAGCCGGTGACAAACACACGCGGAACGCTGTAAAAAAGCTGGATGTCGCGCACCCTTCACTGTGCACAGCAAACTCAGCAGAGAGCCACCAGAGACACTCCCATACGGAGGAGGAGTGTGCAGTTGAGGGGTGGGAGGGGGGGGGCACGCAGAGCAGCACACAACACTGTGTGCTGACAGACCCAGACAGCAGGACAGGATTGGCAAACGCAAGCCAGAATATCTGATGCCCACCAGCAGCAAATCAAGACCAGCAAGAAGCTGCAACCAGCAGCGTACGCAGGGGCCAGCGCTGCTGGTTGCAGCTAAAAAATATTATTCTGCCAAACAAAATTCCCTGGCCTTCACTGTTTTATTGAAGGAAATTATTTTTGAGGTGTGACTACATCAGAAAATATTAGCTTCAGAGTCAGTGATGTGCTTGAAATGTTTAATTTCACAAAAGGCTCATTATCTCAGCTTCTAGAAAAAAATGGCTGTTTTTGGTTAAATCAAGCTATCTTCTCCGGCTCATAACTAAAGAACGGAAAATGGGATCAATAAACTTTTTTTTGCAGATGATAGAAGAGAGTCTCATCGTTCTTTGTGCGTGTTCAGTGTTTACATAGTAATATCACACAATATTCTGTGGGCCTCGAGAAATCACTGAAAACGCTCTGAAACTCTGGCACTGGGAGCGTCCGTTCTCCAAAAGTGGCTGGCACTCAATGAGTTAATGTATTTATTTATTTAAGTGGGACTTAAAAGAGCCACAAATACCCATAAGAGCTGTATGTGGCTCTTGAGCCTCAGGTATCACTGCCCTAGTACAGACAGTAGCCTACAACAATCCAGTAGATGAATGGTTATCAAAGCCAAATTATGTAGTTGCAGTTATTAAGTCAGTTTTATCATGTAATGCTATGCATTGCCTGATTGCATAGAAGACCCTTGTCAGTCAGTCAGCATGTGTGATCTGATCGATCAAAATTAAATTAGCAAATTACATTGGAGAGAGAGAGAGAGAGAGAGAGGTCCCTACTTGACAAATAAGATGGGGGAAAAACAGTAGGCTATAATACTTTGTTTTGGCCAATGGCCATTATGGCCACATACGTACCTGTTAGCCAGTGATATCTGTCTGTCTCAAATTAAGACCGGCGGTCTGTGTGCTGCTGTGCTGCCTGTGTCACACGTGTGCATGGGCTGGCAATCTGACATGTGCGGGACGGGTAACAGCGGGTTTGCTCTGCTTTGAAGTTTTGTTTCTTGGCTGCTGCTGCTGCCTTCAGGGGCGGCTTGGAAAGGCACCTGTCCACACAGTGGGCCATTAGAAATGCTGCATTCAGGGTCAGGAGAGCTCGGAAAAGGCAATACTCTTTGACTGCTGCCTTCGGGGGCCGCTTGGAAAGGGGATTTTCCAAACAGAGCGCCATTATAAATGCTGCATTCAGGGTCAGGAGAGGGCACTTTTTACAGACAGGGGAAAAGGGCAGGGGCTCAAGCCCCCTTTGATGTCTATAGGCTCTATTCTCCCCTTGGCCTTAGGCGCTAAAATGGCCTTAAACACCTGCCTACCACTGACTCGGGACGATAGCGTCATGTTTTTACACCCCGAAATGCGCTTAACGCTGAAGAGACGTGGCACAGTGCCAGAATAGGCATTTCGGCCTTAAATACCAGCCTAAAGTGATCTTCCCAATGGGCGTACATTTTGCGATAACGCTTTTGTGTCATAGTCATAGTTCTGTGGAGCCCAACATGACAAAAAAAAAATATATATATATATATATATATATATATATATATATATATATATTTTTAGGGCCCCTTCACCCGGTTGCCCTATGGTTAATCCGGCCTTGACCTTATAGGCTTAGCTTACATGTTACTGTGGCTGTGTCATGATCTAACCTTGTAAGCTTGACTTCCATGTACTGTGGCTGTGGCATGATGGAACCTGGGCTTGGCTTACTTGTTACTGTGGCTGTGTCATGATGTAACCTTATAGGCTTAGCTTACATGTTACTGTGACTGTGTAATGATGTAACCCAAGGCAAGGCAGACATTTTTGGGCGAAGCTTCAATATTCCACTAACTATCCAGGTTAAATCTGTGTTTTTATTTTACTGTACATCTCAGAACATTGGTTCTGGGATGGTGATGCCAATGGTGTTAGCATTGTCCATCCACATGTTTAACGTTAGCATTTGAGCTAACACTATTACAAACTATATCCAGTATGCACATTGCACATGCAACATTACTAATGTGATTAATATGACATATTTGGGTGATGTACCCCATCAAATTGCTGTAGCGGAGGCAACATTTTGGCAAGGGAAAATCTGGCATGGCCATTTCCAAAGGGGTCCCTTGACCTCTCACCTCAAGATATCTATATATAATTAGAATTAATTATATGGGTACCCACCATACTCACAAGTCTCCCCTTTACAGAAAATTGAGCTATATGCTTATTTGAAAAATGTAATGGAATACATTAAGTTCATTAAATGAATGGAAGCATTACAAAATGCATTTGAATATGAAAAATATAAATGTTGGTATAATAAACTTTAACTAGAATATCTACATTTGTAATTGTGCTTGCTGTCCTCGCCATGCACCGCCTACCTTGCAAGGTCCCTGCCCATGGAGCTAGGAGGACTAAGTAGTTATGGGCGGACCTATGTGAGGAGAAGCGGGAGGAGCCAAGGAATCCAGGGACAAAATAATTTTGATTGTAGACGCTACAGTTCAAATGTTATGGACCAAAACATAAAGTGGGCTGTTATAGCACCACCATCAGGTCAATAGGAGTATTGTTTTTAGATCAGAGCAATGAGTAAACGTGGGGCAAGCCAAGGAAACCTATGAAAAGATCATTTTGATTGGAGAAGCTACGGTTCCAAAGTTATGGACCAAAACGTAAATACGGTTGTTATAGCGCCACCGTCTGGTCAATCGGTGTGATTTATTTTAGGCCAGAGTAGACGAGTACGCTATGAACATATAGCCCCAATTTGGGAATAGTCGCTCTAATGGCTTGTGAGCTACAGGTAGGCTACTTGATGTTGCTACAGCGCCCCCTATAGGTGAAATGACAAAATATTTTTCCTATTGGCTCAGAGTACATCCGTCCACACAGTGCTGTAGTGGTAAAAAAAAACTGGGTAAACTATACTTTTGAGGCAGCTTTCTCACGGCACCGGCAGTATTATAACAGCGGATAAACTATAAGCTTCCGTGACCGATATACAAGACAAAATATGAGAGTAGAACAACTTAATCTGAATCATATAGCCCTATAAAGTATATCAGGGGGTGCCCCACATTTCTGAGTAACCAGCCAGATAGGAAAAGTAGCTGGCTATGGGATGGGCCTTGGACCAAGGGGGGTCCGGGGGGATTCTCCCCCGGAATAACTTTTTTTTACATTTTAAAGTAAAATTCGTCAACCTGGTGCATTTGAGAGCAAAATGAAGAGGCTAAATCTATGAAGAATTACACACATCTCTAATGTGTTGTGACTTTACAAATAATTAGGCCTAAACAATCAATATAAAATGTATTTACACATTGTACACAAAGTGCATTCATTGTGACAAATTTACAATTAACTCATTCACCGCCAATGACGTCTTTGACGTGTTATCAGCAATGGCCTTCCCCGCCAAGGACGTGTTTGACGTGTTTTTGTTTTTATTGGTGCAGCGCCTGCAGCAAACACTTGCCCAGCCTGTCACACAGACACAGGTCCCTGCCTTCAAAGGGTAGCCGACAGCACGCGATCAAACACATACCGCAGCTGTTGTTTTGAAATTGAGCAGAGGGAAAGCAGAGAACGGGTAACGCTTCCTTGTGCAGACAGGAGAAACGCAATTGAAACGCCGAGCTGGAGTCGCCTTCCTCTGTGCCAGCCAGGAGAAAACGGGAGAAAGTAATCAAGAGATGTGTTTGATCATCGGAGGAATGAGGAAATGATCGATCAGTTTGCGAGGGCGGTGAGGACGTGTTGAATAGCCGAGGGGAAAACGGGAACGATCATAGATATGACAGGGAGACATGGACGAGGACGGTGTACCAGAACAAATCAAAATAAACACAGGAACAGCTAGGCAGCAGCGGGCAGAAGGCACTCACAGCAGCCCGCTGTCCTTCTCAAGAGCTCTTGAGTTGGTTCATGAAATCGCTGGGCTGCTCGCCCTCCAGTGTTGCTCCTGGCCAATCCCAGCGCCACAGGGCGTGGTTATTGCTTATCCTATGTTGGGTTAGAAATCTAAAAGGGGGATCGTGTGTGTGTGTGTGTGTGTGTGTGTGTGTGTGTGTGTGTGTGTGTCTGTCTGTCTGTCTGTCGGTGTGTCTGTCGGTGTGTCTGTCTGTCTGTCTCTCTGCACACTCACACCGAGTAAACTGTATTGTTGAATGTAAAAAAAAAGCACTTCATGTGTGTATATATATATATATATATATATATATATTTTTTTTTTTTGTCATTTGTGTCCTAACGAATAATATTTACATGTCTGATGTCAATACAGTTCAAAATAAAAGAATTGAGAGTGAGTTATGCCTGAGATTGTGCCCTTTTACAAAAATGCTTTTTTCTCCCTTTTCTCTTCCCAGACAGGCTTTTTTGGTGAACATGGGGTGTATAAAAAGGGTTATAAGTAGAGTACAGAACATGCTAAAAGCTAACTTTCTTTTTGGGGGTGAAAGTAGAGACTTAGATCTTCATTTCGAGGTATTGGACATCACTGTAGTCCTAGTACAGAATTTACTGTGGGTCTTGAAAGATGACCAAACATTATGGAAATACTTGGCCTGTGCCAAAAATGCCAGTCAGATATTGGCAGTGAATGAGTTAATATCCAGCCAGAATCATTGCAAATGGATGTTCAAAGTAACAGTTAGCAATAGCATTCAGTTAATCAAGGCGTAATGACATTAGCCAGAGCAGTGCAAATGAATAACATTAGCTTGATTGAGCTCAGGACATCAAGCTTCAATCATTGCTACTTGACAACAATAATGTCAGGCATAATCTGACTAACTGATTTAACAAGCAATTTACCATTTGCAACCTCTATTCTTCGTTTTTTCGGGTTATGTGTGAAAAACGGATGAATGTCCATTCTGCTTCTTCTGCGTCAGAAATTGTCACGTTGTCTTAATTGCGTGAAGAAGAAAATCACCTGCATGCCGTAGTTCGCCCTCGGCGTTTCGCGAATAATAAAACATTTTGTGAATTTGCCGGCAGCCAGGCCAGGGGTAGCCTACAGATCTCGGCATAACAAACACCAGTATGTTCCTAGATAGTTTTCAACATGGTCGTATTGGATTTATACAGTAGCACCTGGACTATTCAAGTTGCACCTAATGTTACAAACTGTTACTTGATCAGAGGGAAATCAATCATGTCTCTTACACCAGTGATTCACTCTTCAGTTGTAAAACGGTAGGCCTATATGATTTTCTCCACTCCTCCTGACACACATTTTTAACCAACCTACGTTCAGCTCACCATGAGCTGGTCTCCAAATGTGCATTGCGCATCGCTGGCACAATGGCACCGTCAAGTTGTTTGAGGGGAGCGCTGTCTGGGCAGGCGAGCGCAGCTCGAGAAAGGCACCAACGTGACCGGGGCCGTGTACCTTTCCCGCGGAGTGCACCACAAGTAGTAGGCTACGGTTTGCGGAGCTCCTGGTCAGTGCCATGTGTCATTTTTTTTCTTTTGTTTTGGTGTGTGATGTGCTTGGCGTGGTCTCAGCATCAACGGAGTTTACTCAAACTTTTTAAAACTCGTGCAATAATAAGTGCATAAACGATTTAAAAATGTGAGTAAACTATCTTAACACATTCACTGCCAGCCGTTTTTTTTTTACTGTAGGTAGGTTCTGCCAGAGGGTTTTTTTGAGGATTCTGGCTCATCTTTCAAGACCCGAGGATTCTTTTCTGCTAAGATTTTGTGAACACACAATATCTCAAAAGAACTAATAGAATGTGTGCTTTCTCTGTCTAAAAGAGTTAGTTTGTAGAGTTAGTAGTTATGTAAGCATTAGCAGTTGAATACAGCATGGTTTCAGCGTCTGAAAAATTATTCTGAGATAAACGGCTTTTTGTGAAATTCGATAGAACAGTCACTTTAACCATTCATTTTTGGCATCAGTAAGACGTCAGACATCTAAACAATAGTTTTGAACAGTAATTTCCTCCATAACAGCAGGAAACACCCCTCTCCTTCAAACTCCTCCCTCCGTGTGTGTTCTTCTTGGCTGCAGCGGGCGTGTCACAAGCTCGTTTCTGTTGCTGCTGTAACCTCGCGTCACCAGGCTCACTGCTTCTGCTGCTGCTGCCTGTCTGCTGGCGGCCGCTGTGCAAGTCTGGATGGGCTCGCTCGTTTCTTGTGGTTTCGGTTGAGAGCTTTGATGAAGCTTTTGCGATTCTGGTCTTATTTATGCTGCGTGTTTCAAAGTGTGTTCCACCCGTAATCTATTATGCAAATTTGCAATCCCGCACCGCCAGCAATCAGCGCGAAAACGAAAGCGTTTTCGCCAATCCATTTTCATGAGAATGGCTTCCTCACACTGCTTTTTGCTTGCCTTCCTCTAGTCTGGGAGAGCACTGTCGCCACTTAGTGGGTCAGTGGAATGGGTTGTACATGTTCGGTGGCTCCAATATTTATATAAGAGATGTAAAAGGGTTAGATGTACATCCCACGGTCAAAAAATTTTTTTTTTTTTTTGACGTATTAATACGTCATTGGCAGTCAACCGTTGGATTTTTTTTGACGGATTAATACGTCATTGGCAGTGAACGTGTTATAAGGTGCCTAAACCTGAAGTTTGGAAGTGGATTATATCGCAACGGTGCAGTCTTTTCGGAAACCGCGAAATCAGTGTTGTGCAGGACAGTCCCCACTTGATGATTTGGTTTGGTGAAGATTTGACAACATTTCAAGGAGGAATCGCAAAAAAACTGTTTTGGACAAAATTCAAAATGGCGGGAAATCTAGTCAGACGAAAATGGGCGTGGCCTATATGAGTACATGCGGAACGACCCAAGGAATCCAGGGAAAAAAGATGTTTAATTGTCAACGTTACGGTTCAAAAGTTATGGACCAAAATGTAAAGAGGGCTGTTATAGCGCCACAATCAGTTCAATTGGTGTACTCCTTTCTTGGATAGTAAAAGGCCTCTCTGGGAACCTCCCTACAAGGGTTGGTCGCTCGAGGCCATATGGTTTCTGAGATACAGCTAATTTAATGCAAGCTTTTGCCAGATTTATCGAAACCCCATTCAAGTCAATAAGAAAAAAACTTGCACTTAATCGCGAATAGCGCCCAAACTGCTTGACCAAACCCTTAGAAATGTCATAGCAACTCTTTCCTCAATGAGCCGCACGTTTTGAGTTCTGGCATGTCTATGTGGTGTGAAAACTGTGCGAGTTATTACGTCCTAAAAATTTGGCAGATCGAAAAATAGGAGTTAAAAGATTGTGCCTTGCTTTCATCAAGCACAATAATTACCAGTATATATTTTGTCCTTTTCATCAAAATTAGTAGCATTAATTGGGAGTGATGGTGTTACAGAAGGCTACTGGTGGAAGTGCATGGTCACAATCTGGCCCTCTGGTAGAAATGTTTTTTGTGTGTGGCCCTCTCTATCATCAAAGTTGCCCATCCCTGATGTAACCTTATAGGCTTGGCTTACATGTTACTGTAACTTGTCATGACGTAACCTTATAGGCTTGTCTTACATGTTACCATGACTGTGTCATGATGGAACATTATAGGCTTAGCTTACATGTTACTGTAACTTGTCATGATGTAACCTTATAGGCTTACATGCAATGTTGTTGGTTTTGTGGGGTGTGGTGGGTAAGAGCTAGGGCCATGGTTTAAGAGTCACGGTTCACTACTGCAGAGTAGAGTATGTTTGGTTCTGATCCATGGTGGCTGGATGGAGACCCAGGTAGGTGGAGTCTGGCTGCAGAGTAGAGTATGTTTGGTTCTGATCCATGGTGGCTGGATGGAGGCTCAGGTAGGTGGAGTCTGGCTGCAGAGTAGAGTAAGTTTGGTTCTGATCCATGGTGGCTGGATGGAGGCTCAGGTAGGTGGAGTCTGGATCAGATCTGGAGGCTGCAGCAGAGTTTGCATAGATGGGAATCTGCAACAAATAACATTAAGTTCAGCAAGGTGACAAGACATGACAGCACAGGTGGAATACAGTGGTCGCCATGGAAAGAGTCCTCCATCTTACATGTATCCCATATTTTGTTATAGCTGTGCCTTTTCATTCATCATATTCCCTACTTCTTTAGTTTTTATTCTTTATGGGGCATTGGTTCATGATAAGATTGGTGCAGTTTATGCTCTATTAAGACGGTGTCTGATAAGGACTGCATATTCCGTATTCCAAATGATTCTATTGATGCCGCCTAAGAGATAAAGGGCTCTATCTTCCCAAAAGCGGTAATTTAGTGTGGGGATAGATGGCATTATTCTATCGTCAGCAGCGCGCAATTACTTTGCCCTAAGAGCTTTGAAAACCACCTCTAAAGCTGTGTTCACACCGAGATATTTATTGTTCGCTCTGTCGCTTGATTCAACCCTTTGGAATCGCTCTGTCGCTGTGATTAAATCGCTCATCAACAGGCACACGAATTGACGGACATGTGGGGGATATAACATTACGCAATGTCATGCTGTTTGTCCACTACGAGCCCCCGTCGTTGTTTACAAGCTAAGCCTATCAGCGTGCTCCTAATGCGAGCTCCATACCGGTAGTACAGACTTCACTTCATGTCAGCTGTCAGCCTGTTAATCACTTGTCAATGCGGTTTGTTGCCACACAATAAACCAGCGGTTTGTTCCAAGCCAGTGTGATCCTTGACTCACTCTCACACGGCAGCCAATCAGCGTTGAACAGCGAGCGACTGATGCCAGCGTATTTTCGCTCGAGTTGGGATATTTCATCACAAGCGTATTTTCTCCCTGTCGCTCTGTCTCTGCCGCTCGGACACCCAGCGATTTTTCTCCCGGGCGAATATACGCTCAATCGCTCGTTTGCATTGACTTTGTATGTAAACTCGACGCCAGCGAAAAACTTTAATAGGTCGGTGTGAACGCAGCTTTAGGCACAAAAACACTGGCTGCACTTGATCGTGTACCATAATCTCCGCGGTGCGCAGCGCAGAAACGTCATTGCGCATGGACGTTTCACGCGAGGACATCAAATTCTGCTGCTAAAATTGGGTAACCAGCAGATTATTCTGTCAGGCAATCAACTATAATTCACTGAGAAACTTTTATCACATTGCAAGGAGGGGTTATGGTAAATGAATTGAGGAAACTTGTACATTGTAGCCTACTTGCAATAGGCTATTCACCTTCACCTGCTATAACCCGGAGGCATCACAGCCGATCTGGCACAAGCCTTGGCACGAGTCGAGTTTGAATTGAGTCCACTGTAAATTCACCAATCTTTTCTTTTGTCTCCGCCGTTTACCCGCTGCAAACACGTTTTTATTGTCCCACCCCAGTCAACAAAATAACCCGAATTGCATCAAAACTCAGATGTTTTTAACAGGTATATGATGTGATGGTGTCGTTATGAGATAGGGATAATATATACAGTCAATAGGCCTACACTTCCAAATTACGCATGGGGAGAAGTACAGCATGGACATTACATTACATGGACTGCGAGACGGGAATCTGATTGATGTAACACCCAGGCATTGCCAGGTCACACCTGTGAATAATTCTGGTGGTTAACACCGCAACGCTTCTAATCTGCGCTTGTGACCGTTGTTGTGATAAATTATGCTCCCCGCGAGTATGGCATCCTCATGAGATTTTGGAGCTGTTTTAACTTAAAAATAGGGAGGTCATGTCTACCCAAAAAATTATATAATTTTTAAACAGATATGTTTTTGTATAAATCATTACAATTGTGCTCCCGTGAGGTGGGGATGCTTTTTTTTTGTTGCTGCTGGGCGTGGGTGCAAAACTCGGCATACCACCTGGACAAATGCGCAAGGCGGACCGTTATGTTGCCTGCATTAAGGCACGCGCAAACAGGTGTGCAAGCGCTAATAGGGGATATCGCCTGTACAAAGATAGGGCACAAAGACTGCTTATCAGTCTATCAGTATGTTGCGTGATGTCATCCCTTGTGACGTATGCACAGCGCTGTCTGATTGATTATTTAGAGCACCTGTGAATGCCGACCCGGTAACACACAACGAGACAAGAATTGGAGTAAGAGAGATGCTGCTAGCAGATGGCTAACACACGGCAGTGGTCTTCACAGATCCAGAATGACGGACCCGGACCCTAATGGACCCGGGAAATTTGTTTCCGGACCCGGATTGGACCCATCTATTATTAATAAGCTGAGACAGAACCGTATAGAACCGAGCATACGGGACCCGTACAGAACCGAGAAATACCGAGGCAGACACTAGCAGTGCCGATGTCAAAGTTGCTTGCTAATTGCCATTACAATTTGTATAAATAAAACGTTGTGCATCTTTCTTACCTAACGTTATAGCATTCTCCCCTGGTTGCTCCTGCCAGACACTGCAGACAGTGCCTGACCGTGACGTAATGCATAATCCATTCAATGACCCTTGCCAAGAAAGTTTGTAATAAAAATAAATCCATGTTTTCTGTTATTCTTCTTGCTGATTGAAAACCATGGCTAACGTTAAAGGGACACGCCAACATCTTCACTTCACTGTGCGTGCATCAGAACGTGAGTTTAGATAGCACTACAAAGGCAGTCTATGGCACCGCCGCTCAGTCACCCAAAACACACATTCCAACAGCTCCAGAAACGCTTACATGTACATGTTGTGACCTGTGTACTCACCACGACATGATGAAATAATAACTAGGGGTGTTAATGATTAACCGATAGTCGGTTAACTGCCGTTAAGAATGTAACCGATTAAAATTAATTAACTGTTTTGACCGTTGTATAATAGGTAGATCCATGGTTGTATGTATCGTCTCAATGTCCAGAGCTTACACTGTGTTATTCCACCAGTCCAGCAGAGGGCATACCTCACGTAAACAATAGAACGAGCGGTCACGTGAAGAAGTAGTCACATGATCGGTGGACTGGAGAGATTCAGGAAACAAACAGACTGAGAGAAGGAGAGACCAGATAACAATAGCAAGATGAGCGCGCCTTCTAGTGTTAGCAGCAACAAAAGAGCAAAACGCAGTGCAGTGTGGGAGCATTTCACACTAATGTTGGCGAAAATGCCAAGTGTAAATATTGTGACGCCGTTCTCAAGAACCACTCTAGTACGTCGTCAATGATATACCACGTTAAAACTCAGCACCCGACGATTGCAGTGGCAGGCGAAGATGGAACATCGTCCTCCCAGCAAACTATCGTATCTCTAATAGCCAAGAGAAGCTGTAGTGAGAAAATAACAGAGGATTTGCTTTATGGTGGAAAAGGACATGCCATTAAGCGTGGTCGAGGGAAAGGGATTTTGCGAGCTACTTGGCTTGATTGAACCAGGCTATAGCGTCCCGTCGAGAGGCACAATAACTACCCATATTGAGAAGCGGTACACAAAACATAAAGACGGGCTTAAGGAGCAGCTACGTTCAGCTGGGAGACCGCCTTCCATTCCGAAACACCACCGTTCCGACACCCCCCCACTCAGTAACCCCCCCATTCCAAAATTGAAATTGATTTAACCCCCCACTCCAAAACCCCCCCACTCCGAAATTGAAATTGATTTAAAACCCCCCCACTCCGAAATTGATTTTCAAGTCCATATTTCTCCGAGCTTCCTGCATTCCTGCAGCTTGAAATAAACGTTTCAACTCATTGTTTTTTTTATTATATGTCACTGTCTTCATATTTCGCTATAGCAGTAAACACGAGCCTGCTGCATTCAGATAGATACAGGAATGTGAACGTTGGATAAATCCTAAAATCAGCTGTGGATCACAGACATGTTTGCACTCTGTGTTGTTCAGAATGGCGCGAGCCGCTGCTCAGGGACTGGGCACAGCTGACCCGCTTGCTTTCTCCCCCACTCCGCAAAGAAATAGGCTACACCTTGACAAGGCACACTCTAGTTAAGCGCGTATCGGGCCCGGAGCAGTGTTTTTATTTTTATTTTTTGGCACACAGACTTTCCACTCTGCTGGTCTAAATACCAGGTGTGGTCTTGCGCATTCCTGGCTTGCAGTTTTCTGCAGGTGCACAGAGATATCTCTACAATCACTAAACATTGTTCATTTATGTTGTCTTGCCATACAGTTTGTTAAGTTTGTCAAATGCGTAATCCGAGAGCACAAGGATCTGTTCCACAGCAGCATATTCAACTGATTACTTATATCTCCTGACACGCTGACAGGATCTAATCATAAATGATGTTTTCTACACATCTAAAGGTGAGCTGTTACACACGCCCACATTCATACCGTGAAAAGTGTTTGAAAAAAATGTATTGTAACTTTGAGTCAAATGCTCACAGTTGAATAAGGTTCATTGAGTCATATTAGCAAGATGAGGACGTTCTTATTTGTGAATGCCAGTCGGGTTGAACTGATTTTGTTTTATGAAAATCTGATGAAATTTAGCTTCCCCATTCCCGATGGTCTAGCACCGCCTATGCATATTTTCAAAAAAAAACAATGAGTTGCAGTGTTTGATGCAGGAAACTCGGAGAAATATGGACTTGAAAATCAATTTCGGAGTGGGGGGGTTTCGAAATGGAGGGGATGTCCCCATTCGGAATAGCGGTGCCTTTAAAAAAAATGGGAAAACCCCTCCATTACGAAGAATGGAGGTCGATCTTCGGAGTGGGGGGGTTTAGAAAAGGCAGGGTGTAACCGTTCAGCTGACAAGGTGGCTATAACAACTGATTGTTGGACGGCTTTAACCACCGAGAGTTACATCACTGTAACATGCCACCACTAGGGGTGGGAATCGTGGAGTAACTCACGATACGATATGGTCACGATACTTGGCCCTCGATAACGATATTATCACGATACAGCGATTCTGCGATAATCGATATATTGGAAGAAATTTAACCTACGATACATCACGATATCTGTGTAACTGAAGAGAAAAAAATACCCCTAAAAGGCAAGAAGCAGGTATTATGTATTTATTAGCAGAATTGACATGAACTCTCTCAGAGTTCACTCACTCATACCATTTTCGATACCACGGAGGAAAAGTGACACATTAAGTCTTTTTATTATTATTATTAAAACAAGAAAACCTATATAACCTACAGTACCGTAAATTCCGGACTATAAGCCACGGCTTTTTTCCCGTTTTTTGGGCTTTTTTGGCCCCTGCGGCTTATATAACGGTGCGGCTTATCTATGGATTTTTTCAGAAAAAAAAAAACGGAATTCTCTCTTCTTTAGCACTCTTTCTAACTATAAATCCACTTCTGTTTTAATTTCCTCTCTTGCCCTCTTTTCACCACACTGTATGACACTGTGTGCACTGTAAAAAAGAAACACAGGTGGTGTTGTGTTATGTTGTTTTGTTGAAATGTTAATAAATGGGAGCTTCCTCAAACAGCCATCTCTTTCCCGACAATCCCCTCTGTGCATGAACCCTTACATATGGTAATTAAACATTAAAACACAATAAAAAAAAAACAAAAAAAAAACATTAAAACACCCGCGGCTTATAGTCCGGTGCGGCTTATATATGTAAAAAACAGTCAACTTTGCAGGTGCGGCTTATACACCGGTGCGGCTTATAGTCCGGAATTTACGGTACCTACCTATATAATTTCTAAAAGTAGATATTAATGATCAAACATTTCCATTCATGTAGCCTACAGTATTTATGTTTTTGTTTCAACTACAAACATAAATAAACGTCAACTTGAAACTATGTTTCAACTACCACACACAGCATAATATTTTAGCCTGTTTATTAAAAAAAAAAAAAAAAAAAATTAAATAAACATATCGATACTTGGTGCCAGTGTATCGATAACGTATCGCAAGTGGAAATATCGCGATACCGTGAGTATCGATATTTTGTCCCACCCCTAGCCACCACATCAACGAAGATTGGGAGTTGAAGTCAGCGGTTCTGCTAACAGACGCCCTGCCGGTGCGACACACAGCCGACAACCTAGCTCTGAAGTTGAATGAGTCTGTAGAGGCGTGGGGGCTCCCTGGTCGAGTCATAGCCTGCGTCCACGACAACGCCAGTAATATCCACTCGTACCACATGGCTGTCCGTCGCATGCTTTGCGCACACGTTACAGCTGGCCATTAATGATGGCTTTGCATGTCATCTCCAACGTGTCATCTCTGCAGCTGGGAAGCTGGTCAGCCTTTTTAATCACAGCACGGTGGCATCGAAAGCACTGCAGGCCAAGCAAACACAGATGAGACTACCCCGTCACAGCCTGATACAATCCTGCCAGACGACATGGAACAGTATCTGTGACATGTTTGAAAGGCTGACAGAGCAGCGCTGGGCCGTAACCGCTGTGTTGTCTGATCGCTCACTGACCAAACTCCAAGAGTGTTGGAGCTCAAAGATGAACACTGGCAGCTTATGGAGGATGCAGCACCTGTGTTGGATGCCCTCGCTTGTACCACTACGGCTATGTCTTCTGAAAAAACAGGCCTCGATCTCAAACACGTACCCATTCACCTTCGGTCTGATCAACTCCCACCTCATGAGAAACGAGGATGACAGCCCCCGGATCGTGGAGTTCAAGAACAAAGTGCGGGCCTCGCTGTCTGAACGAATGCTGGTAATTACCTCTCCTGCACTAATTGCGTTGCTTTTGCTTATTTTACCGTAGTTATCCTGGATTAGCATTTTGTAATTTCAATAATTGTTATTATTGTTTGTGTGCACACAGGTTCAGTCCCCCAGCTTGATGTCATCACCAGCACTGATTGCGACCATGCTAGACCCTCGCCATAAACACCTTGGATTTCTTAGTCCAGAAAATAGACTGCTTGCGAATAGCAAGCTGGAAGAACTATCAGCAGCAGTGCCACTGCCACCTGACAGTGCTGCCAGTGCCAGCCGAGATGAAGACCAAGGAGGGATAGAGATCTCTGATTCTGAGGCGCCGCCGCCCGCAGCCCCCCTGCCCCGGGCGAGGCGCACGGCAAACTCAGCCATGGCACTACTGCTTGGAGAGGAGTACATGTCGGGTGTATCCAACACCGCTGAGGCAGAGATCAAAAACTTCCTTAGGGACAACCCTGCTCCTCTGGAAGTAAACCCCATTGACTGGTGGAAGGCGAGCACAGCACGATTCCCGAGGCTGGCCAAGTTAGCCAGGCAATATTTGTGCATCCCAGCGACATCAGTCCCATCAGAGACTGGACTTACAGTGAACAGGCTACGCACACGACTCACCCCTGAGCACGTAGATATGCTCATTTTCATGAATAAAAACCAGTAAGTCTTACACTGCTCTCACACAACAAGCCACTCTTGACTGCGCAGTTGGTTAGGCTGTGTTAGTGGATGTAACGTTACGTTTAATGAAGAGAGGTCTGGACTCTGCACATTTATTATTTAATTGTATACAGCAGAACAGCACTTTATATTATTTATTTTAAAAGATGTTTGGGCAGTCAGTCTGTTATATACAGTACAGTAACAGTAGGCTATGTTGTTTAACTTAGACCAGGTTATTTTAATTTTCCTTTTATGCACTAAATGCACAGCACTTTTATTGTTTGTTTAAAAATAAACTATTTTTCTGTGCTCACAACTTACTCTGAGTCCTGGCCGGGTCTGTCATGACCGCGCAGGTTAAAGTGGTTGTGAGTGTGACTGTGACTAGGTTTTGCACTTTGTTTAAAAAAAAAAGCGTTGGCCTGCCTTGTTGTTATATCTCTAGAGAAATGTCAGAGCATATTTTATTGTGACTGAGCCTGCTGTGACGTTAAATAAAACAAACTGAGAATTGAAAAAGCACCTGTGTGCCTCAGGCAAATGAGGAAGTAACTGGTTGCTAGTTCCCACTATGGATTTACTTGCTGTTTGTGACAACAAGCCTCACGTGCGGTGCGCGCTGTGTTTTCATGTGTTTCTCTCGTGATCAGCGCTGATCACGGGTCTTCTCGGATCCACTCGGGTGTTACACATAAGGATAAACAGACCCGGGACCCGTGGTGATAGAATAGGACCCGACCCGGACACAATTGACCATCATAAAATGTGGATCCGGCCCCGTACGGGTCTCGGATCGCGTCCTCTGTCCTCGGATCCGAGTAGACCCGTGAAGACCTCTAACACATGTGTTACGACTGTGTCGTTTGTTTTTCTTCTTTTCTTTGTGAATTATATAGTTTATATGTAGACTCGTCAATGGACTGAGAGTCCGGTCCATTTTCCTCGTCGGACGGGCACATTAGCTATTTCCGTGACATACTTCCTGGTTGCGCGTGTTTATCTTGTTGTCGACAGTGTCTTTGGCTCAGTCTTTCCCAGGTGCAGCTGGTTGGAGATTTGAGTGGACTGATTACATACACCAGTTGCTGATTGGATAGCAGCCCTGTCTGTCTGCCTACATAGAGGACTCATTCCAACATGACAACAGAGTTGTACTGGAGTGTGAGACCAGTACCCTCTCATCCACGCATTTACACCTTGTTTCATTCAATTTGTTTCCTTTGTGCATTTTGGTCTTGTTTTATAAATCATGTTCGTTTCTTTGTGTGTAGCAGGAGTGAGGCGCTACCTATTGTGGTAAGAAACAGCAGTGCCGGCCGGGGTTAACATCAGGTATCGGTGAAGGCGGCGGCCTGCTGGACCAGATTTCCTTGTCATTAGAGCTTCCTGGTTCCTTCTTCATTTTTTGAGCAATAAACATTTTTTGTTGCAAATTTAATACTGTTTCTGTGCAGTTCATGTTGCGGTCCTAACGCTAGACTTGGAGCGTAACACATGGAACAGGTGACATGCCATCGGGCATAGCAGCAGAGAAAGACTGCCAGATTATCCACATCGCAACATAAAGGATTGGATGCTTGCCCAACCCTGATCTTTAGCGTGATTAAGCAACCGATGGAGTGAACCTCGATAGCTTAGCCTTTGGATAGGATCTTGCTGGTTCCACTGCAGTACTTAATACAACCAATGGTGGATCAGAGCATCTCATGTGCATACATAACTGTTAAAGATAAAGTTAATGTTAATGTTTATAAATATTACATGGTGTTAGATTTACAACCGGCCCTTTAAGGGCAACAGTATCGCTGATCTGGCCCAGAATTAAATTGAGTTTGACACCCCTGTCTAAACAGTTGATCAATTTTAAAGGATTTCACATTTTCCAAAATGATGCAATTACAGTTATTATTACTATGAATTAGGAATTCACAGAGTAGCAATGACAGTAAAAAATAATAGATACAAAGGGGGAAAAGTCACCTCCAGGTTCCTGGTACTTGAGATTCCCCTGGTGTTCGAACCTGTGGACAGACAGTACAACAATTTGTGTGTGTGTGCGTGCGTGACTGTGTGTGTGTGTGTGTGTGTGTGTGTGTGTGTTTGTTTGTTTGTTTGTTTGTGTGTGCGTGCGTCACTGTGTGTTTTGTGTGCGTGCGTGACTGTGTGTGTGTGTGTGTGTGTTTGTGTGTGTGTGCGTGCGTGCGTGACTGTGTGTGTGTCTGTGTGTGTGTGTGTGTGTGTGCGTGCGTGACTGTGTGTGTGTGTCTGACTGTGTGTCTTACCAGGAGGAGGTCTTGTAGTCCTCCGCCTGCATATGAAAAAGATGACCAGTCCTATTATGGTAACCATGACAACCAAGGCCATGCCCACGCCCACATACAGCATCACACCTGCAGCAGGTTCAGCGGGACAAGGTGGTGTTAGACTGACACACTTCACTCCTCTACAGAGAGGTCAAAACATCTACACATGTCAGCTATGGTCTTTGTTGAGCAGTATAATAAAGTATTGTTGTAAAAAATGTAACTAAATTATAAATCATCACATCTATTGCAATAACAGCTATCTATCACAGCTATGGCTGCGATTGGAATCACAGCTACTGTATTCTGCCCTGCAAAGTTAAAAGGGGGTAACTCAATGTTTTTTTTTTGTCAAAAATGAGTTTTTGTCATTTTTGTAACATTGAAGATCTGCTTTATCATGTGGAAAAATATCTTGAGTCAATTGTGTTGTTTTTTTGGGAGAAAATAGGGGGTCATATTTACAGTAACTTCCAAAAGCCCTAGAGAAGCCAAGCCAGACTGAGGTAACATCAGTTACGGTTGTTTGGTTTGACTGCACTCTGAATGCTCTGCCCTGCAACGCAAAAAGGGGGTAACTCACCAGAATGCACAGGTTGAGTTGATGAGTTACATTACTGGGCAGGCCTAATGTCATGATTGTGACATCGGACCAATACCACCCCCACCCACACAAACACCCACACCACCCACATTAACTCCCAAGGTTGCCAGCTCATACGACATTAACCCCCTAACCCTTATACATTAACCCGCGAGGCACCTCATATGACATTAACCCCCGAGGCTCCAGCTCATACAACATTAACTCCTGAGGCGCCAGCTCATACAACATTAACTCCTGAGGTACCAGCTCATACAACATTAACTCCTGAGGTGCCAGCTCATACCACATTAACCCCCGAGGTACCAGCTCATACAACATTAACTCCTGAGGTACCAGCTCATACAACATTAACTCCTGAGGTGCCAGCTCATACCACATTAACCCCCGAGGTACCAGCTCATACAACATTAACCCCCGAGGTACCAGCTCATACAACATTAACCCCCGAGGTACCAGCTCATACAACATTAACCCCCGAGGTACCAGCTCATACAACATTAACCCCTGAGGCGCCGCGCATATGAAATTAACCCCAGATGTGCCAGCTCATATGACATTCACCCCCGAGGCACCAGCTCATATGACATTAACCCCAGAGGTGCCAGCTCATATGACATTCACCCCCGAGGCACCAGCTCATATGACATTAACCCCCGAGGTACCAGCTCATATAAAATTAACCCCAGAGGTGCCAGCTCATACGGCATTATCCCCCGAGGTGCCGCTCATATGAAATTAACCCCAGATGTGCCAGCTCATACCACATCAACCCCCGAGGAGCCAGCTCATATGACAATAACCCCCGAGGCGCCAACACACAGACACACAACGGGCCAACAAGAGTCCCTTTTAGCTTTGCAGGGCCAAAGTGGTCGTTTTGACACTCAGCGCTACTCATTACAACAACAAAAAAATGCTACAATAATACATATTGTATAAAAGAACGCAGAAGACCAAAGAAGGTTCACAGTTTGGTACTTACATATATGCCAGTATAAGATTACTTCAACCAAACTGAACATCATCATCATAAAGGCCTTACCTTCTAGTCTCGCTAGCATTTAGGGCTTTCATGGAAACGGGCACAAATTAATTTTTGTACCTGTTTTTCCTAGCTAGGGGAGCATGGAGCCGGAGGCCGGATGGGAGTGGCTCATACTCTGAGCTCAGCGGATGGACATCGTCTGAGCAGATGGCCCTAGCTTTTTTCTGCACCTGTTTGTTAAAAATATGATCTAGGCTGCTAAAATGGACCCCGGCTATTTTTGATGCCGTCTTCACTATCTTCCCAAGGGAGTTCTTGTCTTTGGTGCAGAGGTTACCATACCAACAGACAATAGAGAAGGAGATGACAGACTCAATAAAGGTGCTATAGAACAGCTTCCTGAGACAGAAAAGGTGCTGTTGACCTTTTTTGCACAGCATATCAGTTTAGATCAAATTTCAACGTCGATTAGTGTGCCCAGATATTTAAAGTCAGTGACCAGGTCAACTGTCTGACCGTCTACAATACTTCCCTGGGGAACAGAGAGAACATCTAAAATCAATACACATCTCTTTCTTTTTGGAAACGTTGAGCTGTAAGAAGGCATCCTCACACCAGAATACAAAGTCGTTAATTACCTGGCCGTGGCCAACTTCATCATCGTCGAACAGGCTGACAATGAATCGTCAGTATACTTGATAATGAATCTGTCAGCATAGCGGCTACGACAATAACATTTGTACAAACAAGCAGATAAAACGCAACCCTGAGGCGAGCCGGTGGAGGATGATAATAAACTAGACCGAATCCCATTTACCCTAACTTGGTGAGATCTGTTAGTAAGGAAATCTAAAATCCAGCCAACAAGACATGAATCCAGACCAAAGAACATGGGGCTGAATGGTATTGAGTGTAGATGAGAAGTCAACAAAAAGCAATCTGGCGTGATTCTTACTCCCTTCAAGATGCTTGTAAAGGAGGTCTAGTACAGTAAAGGCAGGTTTATGACATCACTGATGACATCATCACTGGGATTTATGACATCACTGATGATGTCATTAGTGGGACAGACAGACAGAGCCATAGCTCCCATTTATATACTGATGATGATGTATTCTGTATGAAAGAATGTACATGTACAGAGATCTATTATTTAATCATTAATTATCATAAAAAAAATTATATTGGCAATAAAACATTTACAAACCAAGAAGGCCATACTGTACCTGCAGCCTGCTGTTGACACTGTTGGGTTGTACTGAGAGGTGAGGAGAGGGTGGACCTTCCTATTGTGTCTGTTGTTATTGTTGTTGTTGTTGTTGGTGGTGGTGGTGGTGGTGGTGGTGGTGGTGGTGTTGTTGTAGTATCAGGACTGACAGTGGAGGTTTGTGTTGAAGAGGTTGGAGCTGTGAACAACAAACTCAATCCTGATATCATGAGAAAGATAGCAGGCTCCTTTTCACATGAACAGTGGTAACATACAATTTTAATAAAGACAAATAAATGCTATGAGGATATTTAAGAAATATTTTCGAATTTGTATTAATTATTACATTAGTATTAGTATTATTACATAAATAGTAATTGTTAAATGTTAAAAGTGGTAATTTTGCATTTGCGCTTGTTTTGTGCTCGTTTAATGCCGCATGCAATGCAAATCGGCGGCATGCCCAAGCACATTTGTATTCTCCCTGCCGCGCTAGTGTAGTCTTCGACTGTATTTCAATCATGGAAGACTAAACCTCGACAGCATAGTTTAGAGCACCCCATCCTGTTCATGCCCCTCGTCATTTAGGGTTGTAAACTCCCTGCCCAAATCATGTCACTAAATTACGTCACCATCACTAATGACGTCACCATCTCTAAATGACATCACCATTACAAGATGACGTCAGTTGCTTGAATGGCGTCATTTATGACATCATAAATGCCCATCTCCTGGTATTATATAAAGCCCACATCACCACAGCTTTAATCACACCTGTGCAGTCATCACTCACATTGTGCCAACATCCCAGCAAGCCACTCTTCATCACCGGAGCAAAAGTCCCTCCCCCTCCCCAGATCACCACCAATGTTATGGCTCCTGTAAAAGCAAATCCCCATAGGGGGGATTATCTATCTCATACAGCACTGACGCCCCACCCCCCCTCTCTCATATCAAGAGGAGCATCATATCATGGAGTCATACGACACGCTTAAACTGTTTATTTGATTCAATAAAGCGTGTTAAAATTTCCTACGAGTCTCTCATGATTGAAATACCTCTACACCCATTATAATTATACTGGACATGCATGAGGTAGGTGCCCCATGCCAAATGGCGTGTCCCTGCAAAACGCTTGCTTACTGCTATTGTCAGCATGCTGCAAATTACGCAATTTTAAGAGCACCATTATTCTCCGCGCTGCACAGCAAAGTGCAGGGGAATTCCTGTTGGATAGGTCATTATTACGCACGGATGTGTCAAACACCAGGACATCAAATTCTGTTGATAAAATTGGGTAACAGCAGATAATTCAGTGATGCACTCAATGTGAAATGGGGAAGTAGAATGGGTGGTGTGTGCTCTTGAAATACAGTGGTGTTACCAAATTTATCTGGCCATGTTTCAAGGGGAAGTTGCAGAAGAGTAAGGTGAATCGACGGACGCGGCCTGAGACAACCTGGCACAAAGGTTAGCCAGCGGGTATGACCTGGGGCGATCTAACACGAACCATATTTGGGGTGGCCGGAGGAAGTGAGGTTTTTCACATTTCACATTACTTATTTCATTACAATAATCAATAAACACACACGTGTGTGAGTAACCTAACTTTAAGACATGTATGTGAGTGTACAACCTCATATTTCTTAAACACCCTTAAAGGATGGCTTTCCCATGGGGAATATGAATATATTAAATCTCACGCCCCTAAGGTTTTCGAATCCGTTGAAATTTTTGAAATTGCTTCTTCACAGCCAGAGATATCAACAGAAATCCACTCTGTGTGTGGGGGGGGGGGGGGTGGAGGGGAGGGGCGGGTGCGGGGACTCGAAATCCTACATTTCCCACAATGCACTGGGCTCGCGTGGCCTTAGATTCCATGCCCACCCCTCAGGCATTTGGCTGATATCAAACTCCAGTAGGTGGCGGTAATGCACATATATGTTTGAAAATAAAATTGCCTCCAAATTGCACCAAATTTAAACCGAAGTATATATGTCGGGAGATGTCTTCATAAAAAAAAAATCATGCATTTTAAGGCATTTTCCAAGGAGTTACGCGCATCTGATGTTGTAACTATTTCATGTAAAAATGTGTAAAAACGGGTACATTGCTCAGCGTTGATTTCGTTACTTCAACGCACCTACTACTAGATGTAAAATTTGACGAGCTTTCCAATGCGGCCAGTCCCGTGTCGGTACGTGCTTCCGTTCCCGAGATATGGTCTCTTTGCAA
Source organism: Poromitra crassiceps (assembly GCF_964638095.1). Classification (NCBI taxonomy): domain Eukaryota; kingdom Metazoa; phylum Chordata; class Actinopteri; order Beryciformes; family Melamphaidae; genus Poromitra; species Poromitra crassiceps. Next base: position 30,458,549 of record NC_139637.1, read on the forward strand.
GGAACTATGGAAAGCTAATATTAGCTACCATAGGCTATGCGGTTGAAAAAGATGGCTGCCTTTTGTTTTTGTTCAAGACCTCTGAAGGGGCGTGGAGGACCTCTAGAGGCGGGACCATGGCAGCACAGGCCCACAAGTAGTGTAGTTCATAGGTGCTCGACTTCCGCAAGGCTGGACTTGTCGCCCCGACGCGTTTTGCGTCAGAGCGTCATGGAAATAATGTGAGAGATGGTTGATATCTCTGGCTGTAAACAACCAATTTCAAAAATTTCAACGGATTCGAAAACCTTAGGGGCGTGAGATTTAATATATATTCATATTCCCCACGGAAAAGCCGTCCTTTAAACACAGTAATATAGATTACAACAATACAATTGATTAAATCTTACAATTAACTGATTAGCATAACATAGCAATAGCCTCTAATTATTACCCCCCATGCTATAAAACCTTCACTCTTCCTCCTCGGTCCAATGTCCTTTGGCGGCTGCACCCTGCGCGCAGCCAGCTGTGGTGCCCTGGCTAACATCACTCCTATGCTCATAGGTGCTCGTTAACCTGCGGGATGCCGATCACAAGCCACAGGAGGGTTGTGGCCGAACCGTACTCATTTCGACAATACCCAAATTACGCATCGAGATAATTATAGCATGCCTCGCGCAAACTATTAAACGGACTGCGAGAGGGGAATCTGATTGGTTTGATTGATGTAATGCCCAGGGATTGCCAGGCCGCACCTGTGAATAATTGGGTTAAGAACTCCCAAATCCCGTTTGTGCCGCCCGCAGATGGTATTTTGCGGGCCACGGAGAATAGCAGATGACTTAGCACGCCTCCAATTTGCCCCTGCTCCCGGTGTTATGCCGAGTTCTGCATCCCCACCATATGTTGGGGCTGTTTTAACTTAAAAACAGGGAGGTCACGTCTACCCAGAGAATTATATAATTTTTCAACAGTTACGTTTCTGTATAAATCATTACAATATGCTCCCGTGAGGTGGGGATGCAAAACTCGACATAACACCTGGAACGCAAATTGACACTTGCGCGAGGCGGACTGCTATCGTCGATAGCATAAGGCACGCATTAAGTAAGGCGCGCAAACCGGTGCATAAACGATAGCGCCTGTACGACGATATAGGACCCATTATTTTTTTAGCAGTACCGTAGCTAAACAATGTGGTTTGTCATTGATCTTTAAATTAACTGTAGGTTAACGTGTGTGGTCCAGTTTTACTGAGTTTATCAGGTATTTTACAATAGTAAAGAGTCTGTGGCTGTGACATCACAAACTATTCAAATTATATAAAAAAAATATATATTTAACATGCCCTTCTAAGTAGTGATCAAAATATTCTCAGTTCCAAGCCTTAACACATTGCATATTAATTATATAAATAAATTGACATGTATCTAACACATGATGTAAATGTACAATAACTTATTTCAAACAGGAGCAGCTCTCAGTGAGCACAGCCTCAAGTTTGGATGTGAAAGCTTTCTTCAGGCCTCCAAAGATCATGACTTTAAGTGGGAACTCACCGCCTGTCACTGTGAGGTCAAAGTCCTGGTCTGCCTGTGGGAGACTGAAACCAGCTCTGCCCACAGCACACCTGTACCTTCCTGAGTCAGACTTGGTCAGTTGTGTGATCGCCACATTGAAGCGTCCATCCCGTGTATCTTTGATGCTGTATCTGCCTTTCTGATGTTTGAACTTATCAGTTTCAATTAGAATGTTTTCTCTTTTGCAGTCTCCCTTACAGAAGAACTTCCGGTTGTCTCCAGCCCAATATAAGCATGGAACTGTGAGAGTTCCTCCTTCAGCTGCCTCATAGACGAGACCAGTGTTGACATCATACAGCGCTGCTGAGAAGATGAACAGTGAATAGTCATGGTCAGTTCCCCCTTTATCATAGACGTACAGTACTGCAAAACAGACTGCACTATTCTGTACAAACTTACCAAGTGCAATTTAATGTCACATTACATTGCTGCTTTATATGTATTGTGAAAACCTCATAACTTTTGATCTGATCTTGGTGAGTAGAAATCTTCTGGTTTTCATGGCAGTCATGTACGGAAGCCGGGCGCGGCCTTCCAAGATTATTTCTATACGCCGTTTTCTCGTGGTAATTTATTATTTTGTTATCTTGATATAACAGTGTGTTTTCTCGATAACAAAGTTTGTTTTCTTGTGGTAACGAGATGTTTTTTTCATTGAATATGATATTGGGGGGTGAGACTTAGTCCTTCGCATGGCCGACCAGGGTTCAAATCAAACCCGTGCTCCTTTGCCACATGTCATTCCCTCTCTCTCTCCCCACCTTTCCTGTCTGCTGACTGTCCTATCAATAAAAATGTATAGAAAAATTTAATAATGAAGAAAAAAGAAGAATATGGTATTGGGAAGTAGCGCTGTGCGTTCTTTTCAACACAATTTATAGGCTGCTTTGATGACAATAACGGATGTTTTTAGTGGTCACCAACTACTAGTGTTAATATGAGTGTTTTTCACTACTCTATGCTGTAATATGCACTGTTTGTTTTTATCTAAAGCCAAAGTAAGCTAATTATTATTATTTAATTTTTTCCCCAAATGGGAATATCACAGCATAGTGTGTGGTGCGTCCTTTCAGCACTATGGAGCTGGCCTGGTTTTGGACTGCTCTGATTATGGGGCAGTTAGTATCAGATGCTGTTACACTCATCTTACATTCCATAACATTCAATAATCGTGAATTTACTGCATGGAATTCCTGGAATGCACTTTTACACACACACACACACACACACACACACACACACACACACACACACACACACACAGTATCTATCCATACACATACTGTACCATACTGCACAGTGCACACAAACACAGTCCTATGAGTTGAGACAATTCTGAAACTTCATTACATTAGAAGAATAGGAGAGAAATAAGAATAGAGCTAATCGAGGTAGATCATTCTAATATTCTGTCAAATTAATGTATTGAATGAAAATGTGTTAAATTAATCTGTATCACAGCGTTATAAAGACGGTCCGTCCTCACCAGAGAAGAGGCAGCACAAGACAACATGGTGGATATTCATCCTGAACTTGATCCAGATGTAGAAAGATCATAAAATCAGCTCTGCTGGAACCTCTGTCTCCACTCCCCTTCCGTTTGATGTTGCAAAAACCTGAGGTGGCTTAATATGTGTCAACTTTCAAGTTCCACTTCCTCTCTCATGTGTCAAATAATTTAAGTCCTGCCTCTCTCTATCTCTCTCGCTCTCTCTCTCCCTCCCCCTCTCTCTATCTCTCTCGCTCTCTCTCTCCCTCCCTCTCTCTCTCTCTCTCTCTCTTGCTCTCAATTCAATTCAGTTCAATGGGTTTTATTGGCATGAAGGACACATGTTCATATTGCCAAAGCAACAGTGCAATTACAGAAATAATTATCCATATAAATCACAGCCTTATACCTATTATACTTCCTTAAACACACACACACTCTCTCACACACACACACACACACACACACACACACACACACACACACACACACACACACACGTGATACACAAACATATACCGTAAATTCCGGACTATAAGCTGCGGCTTTTTTCCCGTTTTTTGGCCCCTGCGGCTTATATAACGGTGCGTCTTATCTATGGATTTTTTCAGAAAAAAAAAAAAAAATACAAATAAAATCTCTCTTTTTTAGCACTCTTTCTAACTATAAATCCACTTCTGTTTTAATTTCCTCTCTTGCCCTCTTTTCACCACACCGCGGACACTGTGTGCACTGTAAAAATAAACAACGGTGGTGTTGTGTTATGTTGTTTTGTTGAAATGTTACGGTAATACGGTAAATGGGAGCTTCCTCAAACAGCCATCTCTTTCCCGACAATCCCCTCTGTGCGTGACCACTTACATATGGTAATTACGGTAAGCAAACGGCCACTCGGCCATCAACTCCCTCCCCCGACTACCAGGAGAAAATCACAAACTTCGGCGAATTCACACAAAGGAAGATCAAGGAATATTCACAACAAGACGAGCAGTAGAAGCAACACTCTCACTTACCATGGGGAAGGTACGCAGAAATTCACACGACGCAGCTTTCAAGTTGAAAGCAGTCAATCTCGCATTAAAAGAGGGAAACAGAGCAGCCGCGCGTAACCTGGGCATCGATGAGTCAATGGTGAGGCGTTGGACGGTGCAGCAGGAGGACAAACACAAAGGAAGATCACGGAATATTATAGGAGTGTGAAAACATCCACAATCACCAACGGGTTCCAAAACGCTGGACTGCTGCGGGATGAAGAGGATGACGCCGCCACAGCTGGCGCTGAGGGCCGTCAGAGGCTTCAGAGGCTGTTCGATGCCGACAGTGATGAAGAGGAGTTCGTTGGTTTTGAGTGACAATGAAGGAGAGAGGAGAGTGGTTGACGAAGCCACCCTGAACCTGTTCGTTTCCGACACTGAAGATGAGGACTTTGGTGGTTTCAGTACGCAGGAAGAAGAGGAAGACGAGGATTAGTGACTTGACTTCTCTGGTTACAGGTTTGCTGCACATATAGCCTATTGTTGTGTGATTTTGTCTGGGGATTAGTGACCTGACTTTTGTTTTGTTTTGTTGAAATGTTAATAAATGGGAGCTTCCCCAAACAGCCATCTCTTTCCCGACATTCCTCTCTGTGCACGAACCCTTTCATATGGTAATTAAACATCAAAACACCCGCGGCTTATAGACCGGTGCGGCTTATAGAAGAAAAAAATAGTCAATTTTGGTCCCGCGGCTTATAGACCGGTGCGTCTTATAGTCCGGAATTTACGGTACATACATGTAACTACATTACACAGTAGCAACTGTACCTCTAAAGACCACGGGACTCCAATCAAACATCCTCCAACAACTGCCAACATTAATTTATCTTTTTAATGATTGATTGATTAATTGAATGTATAATATTAGTTGTTCTCAAGTTGTGGGATTTCTGTACTAGTTTGGCAGCAATTCATGCACATTTTGAAATTTCAGGTAGGCTAAGGCATTTTTTCAATGTCAGTTTTGGTCTGGAATTCTTTACATTTGTATTATTTGTGGGAAAGAGCTTTGTCTAAAATGTTGGTACTGTGTGTATCCTGTGAAGAAGTGAAGTTCAGATCTACTTCCTGTGATGCACAACTTGAGCACAACCTTTCTTCTCTGGGACACCAGGGGCCCTATCTTGGTACAGGCGCTATCCGCTTTTTGCGCTTGTGTCCGGGTTTACTTTGTGTGCATTAACGCGTGTCTTATGCTATCGTCCACCTCCCGCAAGTGTCAATTTGCACATTGGGCATGATCGATACCTTCTAGTTTTGCGCTGGCATCTGGGCGCAAATGCAGTTGTGGTGTGCCCCAAGGCAAACCAGGCGTGTCCCCGCAAAACGCTTACCTTCTGCTATCATCAGCATGCGCACAATTCTTTGTGCTAAGAGCTCTGAAAAGCAGCTCTAAAGCAGCTCTTAGCCCAAAAATCCCCACTGCACTTGAGCGCACCATTATTCTCCGCGCTGCAGAGCGCAGTGCAGGGGAATCCTTGGATACGTCATTACGCACGGATGTCCCATTAAAATACAAATGCCAGGACATCAAATTCTGCTGCTAAAATTGGGTAACAGCAGATTATTCAGTGAGGCAATCAACTTTATTATTTTATTTATTTGTACTATTTTTTCTTTAGTATTACTTTATTTATTATTCACTGCAAAGGTTGTATCACATGTAAAGTGCCACAAACATGCTGATATCTCTTTCTATTGTACTCTCTCCAAAACCTCGTGTGCTTGGACGCTTTGGATAAAAGCGTCTGCACAAATTACGTAATGTAATGTAATGTATGGATTGTAATATATGGATTAAAAGCAGCGACGGGAGCTGCTATCTATGTGACGGACGGTTACACCCTGCCTTTTCGAAACCCCCCCAGTCCGAAGATCGACCTCCATTCTTTGTAATGGAGGGGTTTTCCCATTTTTTTTAAAGGCACCGCTATTCCGAATGGGGACATCCCCTCCATTTCGAAACCCCCCCACTCCGAAATTGATTTTCAAGTCCATATTTCTCCGAGTTTCCTGCATCAAACACTGCAACTAATTGTTTTTTATTGAAAATATGCATAGGCGGTGCTAGACCATCGGGAATGGGGAAGCAAAATTTCCTCAGATTTTCATAAAACAAAATCAGTTCAACCCGACTGACATTCACAAATAAGAACGTCCTCATCTTGCTAATATATGACTCAATGAACCTTATTCAACTGTGAGCATTTGACTCAAAGTTACAATACATTTTTTTCAAACACTTTTCACGGTATGAATGTGGGCGTGTGTAACAGCTCACCTTTAGATGTGTAGAAAACATCATTTATGATTAGATCCTGTCGGCGTGTCAGGAGATATAAATAATCAGTTGAATATGCTGCTGTGGAACAGATCCTTGTGCTCTCGGATTACGCATTTGACAAACTTAACAAACTGTATGGCAAGACAACATAAATTAACAATGTTTAGTGATTGTAGAGATATCTCTGTGCACCTGCAGAAAACTGCGAGCCAGGAATGCGCAAGACCACACCTGGTATTTAGACCAGCAGAGTGGAAAGTCTGTGTGCCAAAAAATAAAAACACTGCTCCGGGCCCGATACGCGCTTAACTAGAGTGTGCATTGTCAAGGTGTAGCCTATTTCTTTGCGGAGTGGGGGAGAAAGCAAGCGGGTCAGCTGTGTCCAGTCCCTGAGCAGCAGCTCGCGCGATTCTGAACAACACAGAGTGCAAACATGTCTGTGATCCACAGCTGATTTTAGGATGTATCCAACGTTCACATTCCTGTATCTATCTGAATGCAGCAGGCTCGTGTTTACTGCTATAGCGAAATATAGAGTTTACTGCTACAGAGAAATATGGACTTGAAAATCAATTTCGGAGTGGGGGGGTGAAATCAATTTCAATTTCGGAGTGGGGGGGTTTCGGAATGGGGGGGTTTCTGAGTGGGGGGGTGTCGGAACGGTGGTGTTTCGGAATGGAAGGCGGTCCCCGTGACGGACAGCAAACAGAGCAGGCTGCCAGTGGCACTTAGGAAAATACGGTAGATCGCTCATATATATTGTCTCTCTGATATAATACACATGAGCCTCTGTGTCGGAAAATAATCTATATACAGGACATAAAATGCCTTTCACATGCCCCGTTTTCCTCATTTTCAGGTCACAGTTCAAAACAAATGATCGTTTTAGCAAATAATATCAAACCGAACTTGTCAGCGTGACTTAAAAATCATATTTAAAGCTAGAAATAAGGTCCAGGGTGTAAAAAACTGGAATTCTCCTTTAAATTTTCACACACCTATTAAAGAAACAAATATTTTTACATGCGAATGTTATAGCCTATGATGAATGAAACGTCTAATTACAGTAAGCATGCACTTAGAAAGAGGACATAATATTAGGCACAACATGGGGTGCTTTAGCCTAAACTCAGGAAAATATAAAAATACTACAATGCTACAATGCAGTAAGCCCTATCTGTGTGTGTGTGTGTGTGTGTGTGGGTGTGTGTGTGTGTGTGTGTGTGTGTGTGTGTGTGTGTGTGTGTGTGTGTGTGTTGGAGAGAGAGAGAGAGAGGAGAGAGAGTGGAAAGGACCAGAGCTCTGACGGTTATGGGCAAACTCTTTCATGATTTTGAAGGATCAAAGGTTAACAAAATAGATAACCAGAGTATTTCGTTTAATAAAGAATACAGTGTTATTGGTACATGATGCATTGGAGATACAGCATGCATCGGCAGATTCATTCAAATTAATTTGCAGAAACAGTTAAATGCCATTCTTAAAATGAATAGACAACACCTGTTTGATATTCCCTTGAGTGCACATTAAAAAATAACATTCTTTGGGTGATTTATGTGGCAATTATGAAGTGAAAATGTTTTGTTAATATGATCGATTCCAGATATGTGTTGGGTTCTCCACCCCGCGAAGGCTATAAGGGAGTGAGAGAGGGATCAGTCTGGCCTGCATAATTCTATTGATATAAGCACGCCTAAACCTTTTGCGCCGGCCGCACCATGCCAGATTGAGTTTTTTGAAAATCAACAAAGCAAGAGTAGACTTTTTTGGTTAAGTTGTTGGTCAATTGTTTGCAGTGTATATACATGGTCAGATGCACAGACATTTGGTAGGAAGCCAATTTGACATTTGCTCAGGATACTTTTTTTTTACTGAGAAATGAAGGATGTTGTTGATGATACTGCAGAGAGGATTTTACCTGCAGTCTGCTGTTGACACATATTCCACACTTTAATTATTGTGATCAAACTTATCCCCATTTTTAAATATGGGGATGATCGGCCTTGGTGCCAGATTTTGGGGAATACACCTCAGCCTAGAATAATGTGGAAAAGTTTGAGTCTGACCAATTTAAATTTGTCATCTGTAAATCTAATAATTTCATTTAGTATACCATCAACACCACAGGCTTTGTTGGGTTTTAGATTTTGTATTTTTTCTTGAAGTTCCTTCAGTGTGATTGGAACATCAAAAGGTTTCTGATAATTCTTAATGGCAGATTCCAGTAATCAGTGCTTATCACATATATGTTTTTGTTCTGGGTTCTTATCTATGTAGCTACATGAAGAGCTTGGAGAAGTGCTTAAGCCATATATCCCCATTTTGAATTGGTAGTTCTTCATGTTGTTGTTTATATAGTCTGTTTGATTCACTAGATTCTTCTTATAGTGAATGTTTTGTGATACATTGTTCCTTCTTGCTTTTTAAGGGTTTCACACAACACAACCACCACAGTGATGACCAAGCCTGGTTAACCAGCCGGTCACGCGAACTCACATTTCATTTTGTTCTACCAGACCGTCTGGCCTCCAGCTTTCACCCAAGCTCTAGGGGGGGTGTTTGCAGAAATTACAAAGTGCTCTAGCCAATCAGCAACCCGCATCATACTTGACATCGTAACTGGCCAATCAGGAACGCCGCTGGCAAAACAGTAATGGCTGCCTCCATGGCTGACTGCCTCGCGCAGTAACGTCAACGTTTGTGGAGTTTAAACAGTCAAAAAGTGCAGTTATTGCAGAAATTAACTCAATAACAAGAATTAAGCAAGTACAGGAGTATGCGACAGCGGAGTTTACGCCCTTCTCCCGAGTGGATTTGCATTTGACTGGATCCAACGCTGATTGGCTGAAGGAGTTGTCTGTCAAGGCAAGTACACCCGCCCAACACTGGGTGGAAGCTTAAGGCCAGACGGTCTGTTAGAACAAAATGAAATTCACGTGACCGGCTGGTTTACCAGGCTAGTGATGACCTAGTGTCTGGTTATCTGGGTAAGCTGGTTATCTGGGTAGGCTCTGTGTTTCTGGTTGGATATGTATCTCACTGTCTTCCAATGCTTTTGCATTCATCATCAAACCATTTCTCATCCTTATCGGCATTTTTTTGCCTTTCTGTTAGAGGGTTTTAGATTTGATTTGGGCACATGGGGAAGGTGAGACTATCACCTCCAGCTAAATGCTTACATATCCTCTTGTTTGCTAAATATGTCAGGTTCTTCTGAGTTTAGGTCACCACAAAGTATATTATTTCCCTGGCTTTGGAAATAGCTCTTCTTCTAAGATAGATAAACTCTCTTAAATATGGGGATTCTACTCTAGGCCCACCCACTTCTTGCCTAGGCCCATCCAATCACGAGACTTTAAAACTTCCTAAATAGCTGACATTACTGTCTTTCAGAGGCTGTATTGGGCTCATTTTTAGAGAAAGAGTGAGGGTCCTGCTATCATATGAAACTAGAAGACCTAAGACCTACTGGTGCCAACTCTGTCATGTTAACTTGAAGGGGCTAAATAATGCCCCCTTCAAATAATGCTCTAAATTTAGGCTAGATTTTGGTCAGGGAAAAAGTGGCATTGCCATTTTCAAATAATGCTCTAAATTTAGGCTAGATTTTGGTCAGGGAAAAAGTGGCATTGCCATTTTCAAAAGGGTCCCTTGACCTCTCACCTCAAGATATCTGAATGAGAATGGGTTGTAGCGGTACCTATGACTCATATCCCCTTTACATACATGCCCATTTTCTGCTAATCCCATGGGGTTTTGCAAAAACCATGCAATTTTTCTTTTGTTGTTGTTGTTGTTGTCGTTGTTGCATGCAGTATAATTATTTTCCCACCTATTCTATTTGAATATTTTTTGCCTATATACAGGGGTCCCTAAAACGTTTTGGAATTGCATAAATTGGGTATGACTGGAAAACTGTGTCTCTTGTTATTGGAATATACTGTAGGATAGTAGAAATGATGTGATCATGCTGCCATGCTAGCATTACTTTAGCATGTATTTTGAGCTGAGCTAAGTACTGTTTGAATCCTCTACCCAAAAGGCTTGGTCAGTGTCAAAAGTGGGTAAGTGCAAGCTTTTGACAGCAAAACAAACTTGTAATGACTTTGCAGCATAATGCTATACAATGACTTCCCTGACCCTTTGAACAAATGGAATGACCTGCCATGTTACCTAAAGAGCAGCTGGAGCATGTGTCCCAGGACACATGACTTATTGATGTGTCCTGGCTGGGACACATTCAAAGAACTGTAAACCCCTGTAAAACTCTTACTATCAGAGCTCATTTTGACCAGTTCACACTCCTAACCTTATAGAATAACATTTCAATCTAGGCCTAAGTATTTAATGGGATTATTAACTCATTGAGTGCCAGCCACTTTTGGAGAACGGACGCTCCCAGTGCCAGAGTTTCAGAGCGTTTTCAGTGATTTCTCGAGGCCCACAGAATATTGTGTGATATTACTATGTAAACACCGAACACGCACAAAGAACGATGAGACTCTATTGTATCAGCAGCAAAAAAAAGTTTATTGATATCATTTTCCGTTCTTTAGTTATCAGCCGGAGAAGATAGGTCAAAAACAGCAAATACATGCGTTTCCATCTAGAAGCTGAGATATTGAGCCTTTTGTGAAATATAGCATTTCAAGCAAATCACTGACTCTGAAACTAATATTTTCTGACCTGAAACATCTGAACAGTAATTTCCTTCAATATAACAGCACCCCCACCCCCCTCTACTGCAAACTCCTCCTCCGTGGGTGTGTCTCTGGTGGCTCTGCTCGCTCTGAGTGCTGCTTGTGTCAGGCGAGTCTCTGCTGCCTGGATGGCGGCCGCTCGTCGGGGCAGTCTGGATCAGGCTCGCTCGTTTCTGGGGTTTCGGTTGTGAGCTGGGATGAAGCTGCGTCCGATTCTGGGCTTTCTGGGCTTTCTGCTGCCCTGCGTGCCCCACCCCCCCCCCCCTCCTCCTCCTCCGTGGGAGTGTCTCTGGGGCTCTGCTGCGTTTGCTCTCGCTCTGCGTTTGCTCTGTCTGCACTGAAAAGTGCGCTGCATCCCTCCGCTTTTTCACAGCGTGTCGCCGGCTCCCAGCTGAGAATAATGTAACTTTTCAGAAAGACGCTGGTGTCTGCAACTAAATCATATGGAGGGGCTATTGCAGCGGAGACGGAGGGGCTCAATTGTGGCAGCAGATTGACTGCTGTTCACAGGCACAGCTAACGTTATGCTTCATGCATATCGATGCGATTTCCGTTTCCCATGACTTCTTCTCTCTTTTTTCCTCGCCTTTCTCTAATCTGGAGAGCACTGTCGCCACCTAATGGGTCGGTAAAATAGGTTATACACATTCAACATGCCCCAAAATTTTACAGGAGATGGATCTGGCTTTGATCCACGTCCCACCGTCAAAAAACGCAATTGACGACTTTAGTCGTCATTGGCACTGAACGTTACTTTTTCAATTGACGACTTTAGTCGTCATTGGCACTCAATGAGTTAACATATTTATATTAATCTAATATTGACCTAAAATATTAATTAGAATATAGGATAGTAGAAAATATGTTATCATGCTGCAATGCTAGCATTACTTATGTCAGTATGCACTTTCTAAGTGCTGTTAGGATCCTCCAGTCTACCCACAAGGCTTGGTCAGTGTCAAAAGTGTGGTTTTGCTACTGTGGTTGTCAAAATGGTGTACATGCAGTTACACCCTTTTGACAGCAAACAAACCCTACTTTTACTGTCTTTGCAGTGAGCTACTATACTGTATACAATGATTTGTACATACTGTAGGTATACAATTATTTATGTATCTTATAGCGGACATTCTACATAACACTTATTGTATATAATGTAAATAGCAGTTAACCATACCTTTGAGTCCTTGTTTGTTCATTTTAGCTTTTATGCATACCTTTTCTTGTCCTTTGAAAGCACATTAAGAGCAACATATACCGGAGTCAAATTCCCTGTATGTCTACATACTTAGCCAATAAAGCTGATTCTTATTCTGATCCTGATCATGTAAATTACGTCAATCGTGTGGCCCATCCTCTTTGATTCAGGCCCACCTGTAATTTCATTTCTGGTTACGCCCCTGCATAAAATATATTTCACTCAGTTGAGATGATTTCCCTGTGTATTTCTAACCATGAGCCATGACTCACTCTCTCTCTCTCTCTCTCTCTCTCTCTATCTATCTCTCTCTCTCTCTCTGGGTCTCAACATGATGACCTCATCAGAAACACAAGGCCAGTGATGAGTGATGGGTGCAAAGGGAGGTAAAGTCAGTGGATCTCTCCAGATCCAAAACCAACTCTCTCTCTCTCTCTCTCTCTCTCTCTCTCTCTCTCTCTCTCTCTCTCTCTCTCTCTCTCTCTCTCTCTCTCTCTCTCTCTGTGTCTCTCTCTCCAGATCCAAACCCACATGGTCTTGACATGTTTAGACTTTTGGAGAACTCTCTTTGAGGATGTTGAGGAGACAAGAGGGATTCATACATCCAGTGGCGATTCTAGACTGTTGGGGCCCTATAGGCAAAAATTCCCAGGGGGCCCCTCCAACCAGCGTTCATCACCATTATCCTTGCATATAAAAGGGAGCAAGTGAGCTTTGTCTCTCTGTTTCAATGTTTGTCCCACTGATGTCACAATGTCTATGACATCATCAGTGACATCATTATTGACCAAAATCATCTTATGATGTCATAGGCACTGATGATGTCATAGGCATTGTGACATCATCAGTGATGTCATAGGCATTGTGACATCATCAGTGACAGTGATGTCATCAGTGAGGCGAAGTTAAGCAATTGGCCCATGCCAATAGAGCAGGCAAGGCCACGCAGCGGCTGAGCTGCGTGTGGTGAGCCCGCACAGCGGCGACCCCAAACAATTGTCAAAATATAAATATAAAGAACATCAAAAACCTTGTAATTTTCAAATGATAAAGAACAATAAAAACCAGAAGAATAAAAACCTAAATAAATAACCAAATAACTTCAACATTGTCATACTACAGCATAAATGGGAGCTGGTTGGGAGCTGTTTCTCTGTTTGTTTGTGTGTCCCACTCTGACATCATCAGTGATGTCATAAATCCCACTGTGACATCATCAGTGATGTCATCAATCCTACTGTGACATAATCAGTGATGTCAGAAATCCCACTGACATCATCAGTGATGTCATAAATCTCACTGTGACATCATCAGTGATGTCATAAATCCCACTGATGACATAATCAGTGATGTCAGAAATCTGACATCATCAGTGATGCTGGTCTCATTGGCCACACAGCAGCCGAGAATCGTGGTGGTGAGTGAAGCAACTCTATCAGCCACTTGCATATTTATATATTACCAGCATTTGGGTGGTGTGCCCTGCTTTCATAGCATTTATAGATCAAGTGTTAGCTTAGCTAGCCAGGTAAACAAACACCAAAACACTTGACAAAGGTCCAGTGGACCGAAACGTGTCTGTTTAATAAAAAGTGATGCTGAGCAAGAGCAGTGTGCAGGATCTTCTTCCTTCAACACTCAACTGATACTTTCCAATGCACCTGCACCAGAGGGAATTGGAAGTGCGAATATCGCCTTAAAAAAAAAAACACCAACAAAAAAACTTGATACCATTGCTCACTGAGGTTCAGTTATCTGCTTAATCAGCATCTGCCACTGGCTTGCTTCCTATTTTCTCATCCTCTTTTCTATTTTTTGACTTCCAGATAACTTCTTCTTTCTAACTTTTCTATTCCCGTCAGACTTACATGATTCACATATCCACCTTATTTTTGAATGCCCCACTGTAAAAAATAATTGTGCGTACAAGGTCCGGTTTAACGTGACTCATTGTTGCAGCTTGAACATAACTTGGTCAATAAGTATGTAACATACAAAATAAAACAACCCGTAATATCTTAATTTTATGTAGAATGCAGAGGACATGTAACTGTTTAGTTAAACTTGCATTCCAGGAATATTGTGCTCTTAACTCATTGAGTGCCAGCCACTTTTGGAAAACGGATGCTCCCAGTGCCAGCCCTTTCAGAGCGTTTTCAGTGATTTCTCGAGGCCCACAGAATATTGTGTGATATTACTATGTAAACACCGAACACGCCCAAAGAACGATGAGAGTCTATTGTATCATCAGCAAAAAAAAGTTTATTGATATCATTTTCCGTTCTTTAGTTATCAGCGGGAGAAGATAGGTTGTTTTCAGCAAAAACAGACGTTTCAAACTAGAAGCTGAGATAATCAGCCTTTTGTGAAATGAAGCATTTCAAGCACATCACTGACTCTGAAGCTAATATTTTCTGATGTAGTGACACCTCAAAAATAATTTCCTTCAATAAAACAGCGAAAACAAAGGAATTTTGTTTGGCAAAATAATATTTTTTAGCTGCAACCAGCAGCGCTGGCCCCTGCTGTGCAGACCCTACACCTTCTTGCTGGTCTTGATTTACTGCTGGTGGGCATCAGATATTCTAGCTTGTGTTTGCCAACCAATCTGTCCATCAAGCCTGCTGTCTGGGTCAGTGTTGTATGCTGCCCTGCGTGCCCCACCCCCCCTCAACTGCAAACCCCTCCTCCGTGGGTGTGGCTCTGGTGGCTCTCTGCTGCGTTTGCTCTGCACTGAAAACCCAGCTTTTTCACAGCGTTCCGCCATTTTGTCGCCCGCTCCCAGCGCTTCCAACTGAGAATAATAACAACTCCACAACTAATCATGTGGAGCTATCGCAGCGGAGACGGAGGGGCTCAATTGTGGCAGCAGATTGGCTGCTGCAGGCACAGCTAACGTTATGCTTCATGCATATCGATGCATACCGATGCGGTTTCCGTGTCCCCACGGCTTCTTCTGTTTTTTTCCTCACCTTTCTCTAATCTGGAGAGCACTGTCACCACCTAATGGGTCCGTAAAATAGCTTTTACACATTCAACATCCCCCATACTTTCACAGGAGATGCATCAGGCTTTGATCCACGTCCCACCGTCAAAAAACGCAATTGACGACAATCGTCGTCATTGGCACTCTACGTTACTATTTGAATTGACGACGATTGTCGTCATTGGCACTCAATGAGTTAAGATGACGTTAGTGGCTCGAGTCTGTTTCGTCCTGAAACATAGGTTGCGCCAGGCGTAAGATATGTGCGATTCGAAATAACGCATCCGAGATAGAAAACGTTATGAATATAGCCACGTTATAAACAACAAACTAACGCTGGTGATCCGTATGGAAACAGTGTTACTCGAAATGGTTAATATTAGCCACAGCAGGCGATTACCCATGAATGCACTGCGCTCTTAACTCATTGAGTGCCAGCCACTTTTGGAGAACGGACGCTCCCAGTGCCAGAGTTTCAGAGCGTTTTCAGTGATTTCTCGAGGCCCACAGAATATTGTGTGATATTACTATGTAAACACCGAACACGCACAAAGAACGATGAGACTCTCTTCTATCATCTGCAAAAAAAAGTTTATTTTCTGTTCTTTAGTTATGAGCCGGAGAAGATAGGCTGTTTTGAGCAAAAAGACAGGTTTCAAATTATAAGCTGAGATATTCAGCCTTTTGTGAAATGAAGCATTTCAAGCACATTCACTGACTCTAGCTAATATTTTCTGATGTAGTGACGTGGTGTAGTTGTGTGGTACCTGCATGCCCCACCCCCCTCTCCCCCCCTCAGCTGCAAACTCCTCCCCACACTAACACACAGCCTAACACGCACCCAGTCTATTTTCGGAGCGCTCCGTTTTTGTGCGCCGGGCGGCTCCCAGCGCGACACGGAAATGCCAAACCGGACTGCAGGGAAAGGTTTGGCCCTTCGGCGTCGGGTGCTGCCTTTCTGGCGGGTAATCGTGTGGAGAAACTATATGCAGACAGACAGACAGAGGCAGAGGAGCTCAGTTGTGGGCGCGGATTGACTGATGTTCGCAGCCAACGTCAGCTGCAGACAGAGCAATCTATATGGCTCTGGCTGCAGCATGCATCGGTTTCTCTTTGATCACGGCTTTTTCCTCCTGTTTTCCGGACCTTTCTGTAATCTGGAGAGCACTGTTTGATTTGATTTGATTTGATAATCTTTATTTTTGAACTTGCAGATAAAACAAAAAAATAAAAACATATCAATGAAAGCCATGATATAAAAATTAAGCAACAAAAATAAAATAAAAATAACAATTAAAAAGAAAATGCAATCATTGATCAACCTCAACATGTTCAAAAAGGAGTAGGAAGAAGTAAAGACTTATATACTCCTACCCCCTTCTTATAACATCAATATCCATATTGATAATTACAAGTATAAATGTATATCATAATTTCTATGATTTCTTAAATATATCACTATCTGTATATAACATTATATAATCCATAAAATATAAATATATTTTCTATCTATCTACCTATCTACTATATATCTATAAATAATACTTATTAATAATACACTCATAACTATACCCATACAATACCGTGTATGAATTTGGCATCATATAGACAATCTACTCTGATCACTAAATTACTTAAAGCAGCTACGAGCAACTTTTTCGATTGTTATTAAACAGTATAATTACAATATTGATGCATCACATCTTACCTATAATAGTAGCTGAGATCAAAGCCGTGTGAATTGGAGATTGCTCCCTTGGATGATTATTAAGTCTGTGTCTGTCTAAACTCGCGTCAACAGTGAAACCCGGAAGTGAAACGCAGCTGCCTGCCTCGCCGTTTGCGCTGCCTAGCAACATAACATAAACAATGTGAACGGCACGCATATTCTCGCGAACATCTCTAGTTATATTCTAACAGGTTTTTTGGAAGTTATTTTGTGGTTATGGCCGAAGTGGCTGCTGCAAACCGTTTCATTTCACTTCCTGATCTTCCCTGGCCACAGACAGCCTACACTGGCCGATTCACTCGGGGCTCAAGCGAGACTACTCTGCGTTGGTCTCGTCGACTATTAGAGGTAAGATGTGATGCATTGATATTAAATTTATACTGTTTAATAACAATCGAAAAAGTTGCTCGTAGCTGCTTTAAATAAAATATAAAATAAAAAATAAATCGCCACCTAATGAGTCCGTAAAATAGGTTATACACCTTCAATAGCTCCCATATTTGTACAGGAGATGCCTGAGGCTTTGATCCACGTCCCACCGTCAAAAAACGCAATTGACGAACATACTCGTCCTTGGCACTCTACGTTACTAAACGAAATGACGAACATACTCGTCCATGGCACTCAATGAGTTAAAGGGATATTTATCGACGAGATTTTTGCCAAGCTGGACCTGATTAGTGATTTGCTCCGTTCGCCCAGAGGGGTGTCAAGCTGTCAGCAACAAGGCTGGGAGGATCACACCGGAAGAAGCACCCATCAGGCAGATGGGTGCAAAAATAAGGTGGATAGGTTTCACTTTAAATTCAAGAGAAGTACGTGAGCAAATCGTCCAGGGAATGACATGGCCGGGGTCCCTTTAGGGAGGGTTCAATGTACCGTAAATTCCGGACTATAAGGCGCACCGGTGTATAAGCCGCACCTTCAAAGTTGACTATTTTTTTCTTATATAAGCCGCACCGGACTATAAGCCGCGGGTGTTTTAATGGTATTTTTTGTTTTTTTTTACAGTGCACACAGTGTCCGCGGTGTGGTGAAAAGAGGGCAAGAGAGGAAATTAAAACAGAAGTGGATTTATAGTTAGAAAGAGTGCTAAAGAAGAGAGAATTCCGTTTTTTATTTTTTTATTTTAGTTACTCACAGTACTATTGACCAGTCCAACTCAAAAGATATTCGGCAGTTTCACTTTGAGCTCTTGTTCCGCCGCTGTCCATCAATGGTTATGACGAGTCTCGCTGGGTACAGTACGCCAAAGCGATATCCATTGACTTTAACCTTTTCGATGATGCTGTTGTATGTTGCGCGTTTCTGTTGCACCAACACGGAGAGGTCCTGCCGGACGAAAAAGCGCGTACCCTCCCAGGTGAGGGGCTTCTTCCCCGCAGCCTGGAGGATGAGTTGACGGTCGGGCCAGCGGAGTAGGCAGATGAAGATGGCCCTCGGTGACAGGCCGGGGTCTGGACGTGGCCGAGGCGCCCGGTGTGCCCTGTCCACCTCTGGTGGTTTCTCGCCTTCCTTCAGGTCCAGGATGTAACACAGGATTTTGCCACGAAAGCGTCCATGTCACCAATCTCAGCTCCCTCTTTTACATTGATCAGGCGAATGTTATTTCTTTTACTCCTGCTGATTAAGTCATCAACCTGCGTGTGCAGGGTTTCGATTTGTTTTTGCATTTTATCCACTTTCGGACTCACTGTGTTGTTTTTGTCCTCCAGTGCGCTGATGCGCTTTTCCGCATTAGAAACTCTGTTCACGGTTGCCTTATTTTATTTAGTGATTGAGTGGATGGACTTCTGCACGTTTTCAAACTTGTTTTCAAGCTGCTCAAACCTCTGAGCGATGTCGGACTTAATCGATAGTGTTTCACGGAGTAAAAGTTTAGCCCAAGCCGTGTATCTCCAGCCTCCAGCAGGTGAGTCATTTCCTCATTCATGGCGGTGATTGCTTCGTCTTTTTCTTTCTGCTTACCTGTGTTGTGTTATGTTATGTTATGTTATGTTGTTAAAAGAGGGCAAGAGAGGAAATTAAAACAGAAGTGGATTTATAGTTAGAAAGAGTGCTAAAAAAGAGAGATTTTTTTTTTTTTTTTTGAAAAAATCCATAGATAAGCCGCACCGTTATATAAGCCGCAGGGGCCAAAAAAGGCCAAAAAACGGGAAAAAAGCCGCGGCTTATAGTCCGGAATTTACGGTAATTGCAAATCGTCCATTGGTTGTTTAATGGGGAGGGGGTTGCGGTCACTGCTGTGTGGAGTAAGGTTTGTTAGCCCTCGGGGGGGCCCTAATGGCCTGGGGGCCCCAAGCAGTTGCCTGCCTTGCCTGTTCACAGCCTGTGATGCTGATTCATGCTTTATTACTTGCTTCAAACTCTCTGTCCTCTTGGCCATTTTGCATCGCCTGTTTTCCTAAGAACTCACTTCGGAGTAGACTGTATTTGCAGAATACCTATACTTGAGCAGAAGTTTAACTCAAGCAGCAGAAACTTTAGTAACACCTTCAGCAAATGAACAGCACCTCTCCTGCCACTCATGATGATGATGATGATGACACAGCAGAATATGATTGGTTAATTAAAGTCTTGTGATCTAGCTTGTAGACAACCGTCTGTCCTACGTTGCATAAAGTGGTGAGAAGCAACACAAGATTAACAGCAAATGTCACACCTCCAAACCATGCAGAAGACTGCACACATAGAACAAGTTCCTCCTTGAAATGGCAACACTGAAGTTGTCAGCAAACACACTTGCACACACACACACACACACACACACACACACACACACACACCTCTCTCTCTCTCTCTCTCTGTGAGCTGTGGGCGTACTTGTTGTTTCTATGACAACAGCTGTAAACACCGGGCGGGGGAATTGTATCAGGCTGTCTCTTCAGGTGACTGAAACTCACACTCAGACAAACACAACGTTTCTCCTCTGAGAAATCATCCAGAAGTCAAACACACTACAAACCAATGTTTCTTCTGCCTGAGTGGAGTTTAACCAGACCAAGAGACCGAGCTGCCTGCCGAGGCAGCACTCAGGTTTAAGGAGTTTATTAGATTTGACTAAATCTGAGTTTGCAAAGTGATGTGGCAGTCATACAAACTTCTTCTTAAATGTCTTCACTGAATTTCAATCAATATTCCTACAAGTTTTTAACTTCTTCACTGTCGCTGACAACCTTCTCTTCATCCTCCATCTGTCATTCTATCTTATCCTCTCTCTCACTCCAGAGACAGAGTGGGGGAGATAGTGAAGGATGACAAAGGATTGACATTGATTCGGACCTGAGACCTGACGACAAACAGACACACACACACACACACACACACACTCTTACGCACGCGCGCGCACGCGCACACACACACACACACACACACACACAGCTCTGGGTTTAGAGTGGCCCTCTGAGTTAAGGCCACTAAAGCAGGTTTAGGTGTGAAGGGCAGAGTGGACAAAGCTAGAAAACTAAACTAACTCTTGTTTAAATAACCCTTCTTTCCATATACAACAAAAGGCTAAGCAACATGTCCCACACAATCAACTCACTCACAAGGCTTTATTGAGCCGATGAAAGGAGGTGTGGGTTTTTACTTTGTCTCCAGGAATCTGCGGATCAAATGAAAATAGCCAGTAATCTTTGCTGTGCGCTATGTCTATGTCCAAAAAGCTGATACCAGGGGTTCCCAAACTTTTCCATGCCACAGCCCCCCAAATAGGCTAGCTTTTGGAGCCTTTGGCCCCCCAATTGCAAGATGTCTTAAACAACCCATTGACAATACTATTGAACATGTCCAAAATCACACAAACCTCTTTCCTTACTCTTATTAAAGGAACATTCCGCCGATTTTCAATGCTGAGTTATTTTGCACATAATCTCACACATATTTGACCATTGTTTACCAGTTTTGCAGACATTCAATTAGTTTGACAGTTATTGAGAGTTAATTTGAGTTAAGTTGTGGACCAGCGATGTCATTAAGGTTGGTGCACAACTTAAAGGATGGCTTTACCGATTTTCAACCAGATTTGTGTCATTACAATGCCAGTAATATGAGTAGATGGGCAGCCTTTACCTCCCCTCAGTGAACCCTCTTTGCTGTACTCCCTTATCATTCACATATTTAGTACACCGCTCTGACGTGTTTTACGTCACGACCGTGTCAGAGCGGTGTACCACACATGCGGAAGAGCTGCCTGTAGCTTAAACTTGAAGACAATTTCAAAGTGTGCTAATAAACTCTGACATTCAGGGCTACTTAACGCCATATGAGCCAGACTACAGTGCAGAGGAATTGCGCCGTATGGAAGGAGAGGCAGTTGAGCAAGCCACCGGAAACGAACAACAGCCCGGCCCCGAGGCTGCCCGTCCCGGGGACAAACTCTGCATTGTGCCGCTGCCGCAAATGTGCTCCGATGGATTGCTCTGCTACAGCGAGAGGCCAATTTCTTCTTGAAGAAGTCACTGAATATACCGAGGAACGAGGCCAAGGCCAGCAGCATCGAGTAAGTATTGTAATAGCAGAACGTGTAACAATAAATTACTATACTGTTTTGGTCTTAGAAGAGTGAATAAATTAAATAATGTGATGATGTTTTTCATAGCGATACGATACATGTAACAATACGTAACTATACTGTTTTGGTGTTAGAAGAGTGGCGTCTGGGAATAAATTAAATAATTATGTGATGATGTAATAACCTAATAATTACATTTGTATGTCAAATCGTATTCATAATTCAATATATATTATAGGCTTCCCCGTCATGTCACCACTCAACCTGGACTGTTGTTGATGTGTGCACTTCTGTGCACTGATTACCCCGGGCTGAACCAGGTGAGGGAAAGAGAATTTCCGTGTTCGTCCTTTGAAGTGATGATGTTATTGACGTATAATATCCCCGTCGACTCAACAGTGTAGTCTCATTTAGCCGTTTGCTAGCTAGCCGCCCTTTTAACGGCAGGTAAAAGCTTAAAAACTCATGAAAGTGGTCCTCATGTGTGAAGATTATCCTACTGAACACTGGTTCACGTTTGATTAAGCTTGCGTTGCCCAGAGACCTTATTAGAAGCATCGCGCCAAAAACCCATTCAAAAATCCCATAGGCGAAAACAGTGAAGAACCAGGAGTGTTAGCATCGATTATTTCCGGACTCGTTCCTGGGGCTCTCTAGATCAGCATGCAAGGGTTTGTGAAATATAGAATTAAAATGAGAAACAATCAGCTCATTAATAACAGCCAATTTTGATATATCAGACTTTTGCAGGACATGCACTATAAAAATGCTTGTCTATGCAGTTTAAGAGTCACTCTACACCTGTAGAAACACTGTTTCCTCATACCAGGATGAGTTTATTAAAACACTGAGGGTGTACTACAGATGTAACAGAACAACTCTTGTTCAATGTGATGTTTTATGGTTTTAATATTGCTGTAGTTATGTTAGTATCTTCTCTTCCTCTATTTCTCTCAAGCTGCTCCCATTCCTGCAGCAGATTCTTTACTCTGTCTCTCTCGCTCTCTCTCCTTGGTGTATGTTGCCCCCTGCTGTTCAGTTATGATGATTTTACTCCTTTCTGCAGTCAGGTTGACAAAACAAATGTGTATTCACAGCAGACGTCTGGGGGTACAGTGAGTGGAAATACATAGTTTTGTTAATGTTTAGTTAAAGGGATACTTTGACATTTTACTCATTTCTATCCTATAGATGGCTTTAACTTGACAAACAAAAACATTCTAAATTGAACTCTAGTTCAACCCCACTTCCTGTTGCAGTGTTTGCTATGGACAGAAAAGGGGAAAAAACATTAGTGGAGGAGTGACCATTCCGTGAAAACTGTCTATAGATAGATAGATAGATAGATAGATAGATGGATGATGGATGGGTATACTTTCTTCACAAATTGATCATCACTGCATCTCAATTTCTGTCTCTCTCTCTCTCATTCTATCCAGGTCTCTATTTTGTTTCTGTCTCAATAATCACAACACATTCACAATATTGCATAATGTAAGATCTAAGTATGCATATGAATTCACTCAAAGTAAAGCTATGCTAATTTGCACTGTGACCTTTTGGATCTCATGTTTGACCTTGTCACACTCTGCTCCTTTCTTTTTATCCATTTTATGTAAAGCACTTTGAGTTGCCTCTGTGTATGAAATGTGCTATAGGCTACAAATTAACTAGCCTTAACTAACCATAATGTATCAAATAAACTAGCCTTAAAGTCCCTGGAAACCAAAATCCACAAAAACGTTCTAACTATGTTATTTAGGGTCTTATGTTAGTAATTTTGTGCCTCCGAAATTATTATACATTACTTTCAACCCAAAGCCTTAAAATCGACACTTTTCTACAAGATTCTACAAAGTACTTCCTCATTGAAGACAGCAGTGCGCGAGGTGCTAAAACGCAGGAGCTTATGACGTCATAAGCTCTATATAACCTTTGTACACGCGCGCAATCCGCACCCACCCTCCTTTTGTCCGTTCTTTGCCCCCAGTGACAGCGCTCCCTCGCTGTCCGTCTCCCTCCCACTCTGTGTGCCGTCGTGCCAAGCGCTATGCTTCTCTCTCTCTCTCTCTCTCTCTCTCTCTCTCTCTCTCTCTCTCTCTCTCTCTCTCTCTCTCGGGACTAGTGAGAGAGAGAGCACAGAGAGAGACACATAGGCTGGTGACGCAAGGTTACTCTCTCTCTCACACACACACACACACACACACACACACAGACACTCCACAGCACGAGTGCTGTGTCACTCGATCTCTTTCTCCGTTTCCCTCCCCCCCTCTGTCTCGCGCTCTCTCTCTCTCGAAAACCTGCTGCAGACGGGACACGCCCACACATTCCGCGGGAGAAAATACACTCTAAAAAATAAGTAAAGGGTTAATAAAAATGCAAATCCGTGCTATTGTGATTTCATGAGTTTTGCCACGACTGTCAAACCTAAATTTATATACTTTGCGACGTTCATCATCGTTCAAATTTGGCTGGTGGCTTATTAACATAGGGTCCTGTGATGTGATGGACTCAAAATGCTAAATAATAAAGAAATATTTCTGGTTTCCAGGGACTTTAACTAACCATAATGTATCAAATAAACTAGCCTTAAAGGCCGGCTTTCCTGATTTTCAACCAGATTTGTGTCATTACAATGTCAGTAGTTGGATTAGATAAGCAGCCTTTATTTCCCCTCACTCAACGCTCCTGGCTGATCTCCCTTATCTTTCACATATTTAGTACACCGCTCTGACGCGTTTTATGTCACGACCGCGTCAGAGCGGTGTACCACACTTGCGGAAGATGAGCAACTTTAAACTACAAACTCTTGTGTGGGTGTGCCGCCATGGTCCCGCCTCTAGAGGGCCTCCACGCCCCTCCACAGCTCCAAAACCAAAACAGTGGGCAGCCATCTTTTTCCACCACATAGCCTAGGCTAGCTAACGTTAGCTCCCCTAGCTCCTTGCAAAGAACCATGGCTAGAAGAAATATTTCTGGTGAAATTGAAGAGTTTGATATGGATGAAGACGATTTCCAAAGTGTGCTAATAAACTCTGACATTCAGGGCTACCGAACGCCATATGAGCCAGACTCCAGTGCAGAGGAATTGCGGAATTGTATGGAAGGAGAGGCAGTTGAACAGGCAGCCGGAGACGAACCAGAGGCCGGGGCCCCGAGGCTCGCCGTGCGGGGAGACATTCTGCATCGTGTCGCTGCTGCAAATGTGCTCCGATGGATCGCTCTGCTACAGCGAGAGGCCAATTACTTCGCCTAATATACCGAGGAACATTGACTGTTGCAAATTACTTTTCTGTTGTTGTTTTTATTTTATTTTGGAGGAGAGCTTAATTGAGTAGAAATTAGGTCAGGCATAATATAAGCATTTTGCTTCTGCCTGAGCCTGTTCAGTCTCTGGTTGATTTGACTTTGTTTATACTGTGATTTTGTTATTTATGAGGACTGAATAAAAAATTACATTACATTACAACTATACTGTTTTGGTGTTAGAAGAGTTGCATCTGGGAATAAATTAAATAATTATGTGATGGTGTTTTTCATAGCGATACAACCATACGTGTAACAATAACAATACGTTACTATACTGTTTTGGTGTCTGTGTAACGTTAGTCCTGATAGCTTGCAGTAGATTATGATGATAACCAATCGTTTTTTGCATCCTACTATTTAGCAGAACATTTGTATGTAACGTCAAACGTTACACTGAAAATAGGCATGCCGTTCGTTCTAATGTTTTTTCTGTTTGTTTTTGTTTTTTTGCTGACAGTGTCGTCTGATAGCCTATTCTACACGGCGAGAGAGGGAGGCATCGTCCTATTGTTTTGCCAGCGTGTGCTGTGCAGGCGATCTGTGTACCCTTCACCTGATGGATAACACCATGGCTTCCAGCAAACAATCCATGACACAGAAGAACTATTTGAACTCTTAAAATTAGGCATACATTACAGAAAGGAATCCTGAGGACTGTGATGAGGCAGCTGCTATCGCAATGTTACCTGATGATATCGTCATACCTGGTAAGTCGCATGTACGTTATAATATGAACGTTACTGTAACAGCAGCAGGGGATTGTTTGGTACATTGAATTATATCTAGAACAAGCACAATAACTAGCTAGGTTGATACATGGGGGGGGGGGTGTACTGCTGCTGTGTGTGTGTGTGTGTGTGTGTGAGTGAGTGAGTGAGTGAATTTAAACAACAGAATGCAATGTTTTGATGCAGTGTATATCTCCTTGTTTCTTTTAAATAAGAACTCGACCTGGCCAGTCGTGTGGAGTGAGAGTCAAGCGACGGAATTTAAAAACAGGCATCCTTGGTTGGAGTGGAGAAACGGAAAGCTAGGAAAAAAATCAAGGCCTTAAAAGTTTGTGAAAATACACATTGGTCATTGAAAGTACTTGAGTTTAGGGCAGCATATCTCCACAGCATATTTTTTGCTGTGCTGTGTTAAAGAAGGCGAGACCATGATCACATAGTCTAGATTTTTGTGCACTGAATACCCAGGGATGTGATCTAAAATAAGAAAGTAATTTTTGATGTCCGCTCGACTTTAAACGGGAGCTACAGTGTTTTTTTTCTATTGCGGTCTTCATTGGGTCCGGCACCTGCCTTTGATTTCTTTTTGGGATGTGCGTGTCTCCACTGTTTTTAATAGTTGTGTTAACAGTAAAATTACTACCTCTGTGCCTTGATAAGCTTGTTCAAAATAAAGTGTTTAAATTCAACCTTCTCATGGTCTTTATTAAAAATAGGTCAATATTCTGAAGCTGTTCTGCACACACACAGACCACATAATTAACATTGTGGTTTGGTTTACCTGTGTGTGGGGGGGGAGTTGGGCGGAGTTGATACATTTTGCTTAAAAAAATACTGCATGTGATGTGTTCATTGATTGACTGATTTTATTTAATTAATTTCTGCTCTGTAAATAGTTTACTCTTGTGATCAAAAACACTGATCTAAAGCTCAGTTCTGAAGCTATTCTGTAAATTTGGGGAGAAACAACAACACAAAATGGGTCGAATCTCCGCCCACGTCCGGCCGAAACCACGGCCCACTTCCGGTTAAGGGGGGGGGGGGGGGGATGTCAGAGGGAGTATACCCTCTGAAAAAAGGTAGAGTACACCACTGCCTGGGACGCTGTTGGTGTGGGTATTTCTCCCCATGCCTTCGGGGCCTGGTGCCGAGGCGGGTTATCTCGTGAGAAAGGGCCTTTCTCTGTAGAGTTTGCATGTTCTCCCTGTACTCGCCTGGGGTGGTGGTCTGCAACCCTTCACATGTTGGGAATTTGACATTTTCATTACATTATTATTTCCATACATTAGAAACTCTCTAACCTGATGCTGCCAGATGGATGTTGGTTCACATTTGTTTCACAACCTACATCCATCTGGGTTTGGCCAAGCTACCTGCTGAAGAGGGCGGTCACTTTTTTCAAGCTACTTGGCAGGTGATTGGATGGACCGTCTGTCACCGTCTGGGCGTGCCAACGCCAACCAATCAGATCGACTTGTTTTCATGACGTAGCAGCTGCAGCGCCGGGAGAGAATTGTAAACAGGACTACAATTGAATGTTAAGAGCTAAATAGTTATAGCTAAAAACACCCCAAACAAAACTGGCAAGCTCCCGACCTCACGGAATTTCCTGAACTTATAAAACACCAGCGGAAAAGAGGCAGGAGAGGGGGGATTCTCGCCCGCCTAAGGAGGCGCGCTAACAAGCCACCGTTACCCAGTGTACTGCTGGCAAACGTCCAATCTTTGGAGAATAAGCTTTGTGAACTAAGAGCGCGTGCAAAATACCAAAAAGACATAGCGCGATGTAACGTTCTGTTTCTAACGGAAACCTGGCTCACTCCTGACACAACGGACCATTCTATCGCGTTACCAGGATTCAGTGTATTCAGAGGAGACAGAAACGAACGATCCGGGAAGAAGAAGGGCAGGGGCGTTTGTCTAATGATTAACGAAAACTGGTGTATAAACATCACTGTCATTGGGAGATACTGCTCGGAGGACCTTGAGTATGTAATGCTTCAATGCGTGCCGTTCTGGAGTCCGAGGGAATTCACGTCAGTCACCATCATGGGTGTGTATGTACCTCCACAAGCGAACGTTACTATCGCACTGAAAGAGCTGCAATGCGCTATCAGCGCACAGGAGGCTAAACAACCAGAAATGGCCCTGGTGGTGACTGGGGACTTTAACAGGGCAAACCTGAGAGGTAGAATGCCCACGTTGTACCAGCACATTCACTTCCCCACCCGAGGCAGTAACACACTGGACAAATGTTACTCAAATATCCGACATGGCTACTACTCGCCCCCCCTTCGGCAAATCGGACCACGCCTCCATTCTACTCGTACCCAGGTACCAACAAAAACTAAAAAAACAACCCCCAGCATTCCGAACCGCCCACTGCTGGTCAGACCAATCAGACAACATCCTGAGGGACTGCTTTGACCAAGTGGTGTGGGAGGAGTTCAAAGCTGCAGGAGACCTGGGCGAGTATGCAGAGACGGTGTCATGCTTCATAAAGAAGTGTACCGACGACATAGTCCCCACAAAAAGAGTCAAAATAATGCCAAACCAAAAGCCCTGGGTCAACAGCGACGTCAGGGCTGCCCTTCACGCCAGGACCACCGCCTTCAGCTCTGGCACAACAGACCAATACAAGCAGGCACAATATGCCCTCCGGACCGCTATAAAAATAGCACGGAGAGATTATGGAAGGCAGCTGGAGTCAAAATTGGACACTAACAACCCCAGACACCTGTGGAGAGGGCTCCATGCTGCCACAGACTTCAAAGAGGTGAAACGACAGAACCCCAGCACGTCACCCACCCTACCGGACGAACTCAACGCGTTCTACGCTAGGTTCGACCCCCCTCCCCTCCCCCCCTCTCCCACCCCTCTCCCCCTCTCCTCCCCCCCATCACCCCCCCCCCCCTCTCTCCTCCCCCCCACCACCCCTCCTCCACCCCTCCCCCCCCCCTCAGGGAGAAGATACAGGGTTCCAAAAGCACGCACAAATCGCTTGAGGAACAGTTTCTTCCCGCAGGCCACGAGACTCCTTAACATACACAAATAGTGTAGTAGCCGTACTGTACCGTACTGTAGCTGCTACCATTACGTATGTCTAATGTTTAACTGTATGTTTAATAAGGAATATGCTATTTGCACCCGTATGTCAAATACGCCAAATTTAAAACGCAGAGTTTAATTGTATGTTTAATAAGGAATATGCTATTTGCACCTATATGTCAAATACGCAGAATTTAAAATGTTTAAGCACGGCTAAAGTATGCACAGGACATGTGCACCTATGTGCAGTGAATATGCCACTGTCTCTGACTTGTCTTATCACTATACTGCCTTATTGCTTGTTGTGTCTCTTGTTGTTTTTGCACTCATATGCCCTACATTTGTACTACTGTATGTTGTAAACGGAGTCCACAGCACAAGAATTTCACACGTGATACTTGTACCATGGAGTGACAATAAAAATCTTGAATCTTGAATCTTGAATCTTGAGTTAGCATGGAGGTCGCAGATTTTTGCTGTTTTTGTAAGGTGAATATTGGGTGATGGTGCAAACATTGACTATTCAATTTGCCAAAAGAAAGAGGAATAACTGCAGATGTCTGACTGAGGATGAAGTGCAGGTAGGCCATTTTGCACGTTAAATGTTATGGATTAACTGATGTTACGCTAACGTTAGCAACATTTGCGAGTTAGCTTGGCACCAGCAATCCACAACTAGCTAGCAGCCACCCCAACCTCCAGGCAGCCACTACCCATGCGAGGGGCTCTTAGCATGGGTAATGGCTGCCTGGAGGTGGCTGTGCTGGGTGCCTATGGCCGGGAGAGGGGCTCTTAGCATGGGTAGTGGCTGCCTGGAGGTGGCTGTGCTGGGTACCTATGGCTGGGAGAGGGGCTCTTAGCATGGGTAGTGGCTGCCTGGAGGTTGGGGTGCTACGTCTGAGGATTGATGATTAATGTTAACGTTAACAGCGATTAATTACTAACACATATCGTTGTTCGTTTTTTCAGGGAACTGATGACACGATATGACACCCTGGACGGCTAACGTCATGGAGACACAACGCTCTCTAGCCTCTATGATCATGGCAATAACATCAGCCAAATGCTTTGATACAATATAATGATTTAACACTACTATTTAGCATTAAGGACTGGTGAATTTGAACATATCTGTCAGTGAACAGATATGGATACATAACGTCGCTGTCGTTCCAGGACCTCGAATTTCCAAAACAGCAACGTTTCAGGAAGTTAAAAAAAACAATACCGCCCCTATCTGGGGGAGTCAGGTTAGAAACTCTCCCCTATATATAACATTTTGAATAAGTGCAATAGCTCTATGAGCTAGATAGCTAGTTCTGTGTCTAAAAGTAAATCATGAGAAAAATGGCTTTAAACATTCCACAACATTGTATTTTCTACAGTGGTATTCCACCAAAACCATAAAAATACTTTCTCCTTTGTTTTATGAAAATAATTCACCATGATGTATACTATACAGTTGAAAGTAACCAAATCACTTAAAATCTCCAAATACCTGCAAAACTCATTTTCAACCTTATTTTGTTCATTGCCAACAATGTGAATAGGGTTTCTGCAGGCCACAACACATGCAAGGGGATCGTTGTCGGACCAGTTGGAAGAAGTTGGTCTACGGGCGCTTCATTGGAGTTGCTGCCAGCAGCCCATAGAGGAGGATGAGCCAGGATGGGAAAAATGCGGAGAAGTGTGTCTATGTGTGTGTGTGTGTGTGTGTGTATAATGGCTGACGTGCAGGAGCATGCATTGGTGCATTGTGACAAATAAAGACAGGGTTTGTCCGTCCTGCTTAATCTTAAACTCGAACTTAAAGGGGGACTTACCCCCCAGATATGTAACAAAACGGCATGCTGCTTGATTTGAAAAAACAAGAAATGACGTCTCCTCTTGTCTTGCCTCTGAACCTGGGCGGTCGCAAATCCTCCCCTCTCCTGCTCCTGCACCTTTTCCCTCTGCCTGCAACACCACGCTAGCCGGAGCAAACTTGCATTTGTCTATTCGAAATGACAAACATGGATTTATTGGATTTATTAAGCTGGTCTCTCAACGCAAATCAACTAAACTTTGAGGAATGCGAGGTCCGGGGAACCCCCACCCTCTGCCCAGACGAACCTTTCGCCGCGGGGTACGGGAAGACAGCAGCGATTGACCCAAGGCTGTGACGTCATGAAAATTGAGATGGGCGGTCAGTGAATTTGAACTGTGAAAAATGGATTATACCTGGATTATAGCACGGAAATTTCCACTGATCTGCATAAGGAATGAACTAATGTTGGGATCCAGAGACTTGAGACCTGTTCTGTTTGGTCTGTGTGACCTGATAGGAATTCAGGCAACCAAAACATTTTCATCCTAATCTGGACTCGGAGCTGCCAAGGACGCAGCAGAAATTCCTCCCCTGATATTTTCGAATGCAACTGCGCTCATCCACCCTCCCCCTGACACCTGTTGGACTAAGACTCTGGTCGAGGCCGTCACCATAGAGACGGCTCCCACTATCAGGCTTACAGCACACACTCAAGGACAATTCTGGACATTCCGACCACACATCTACACACTCTCAAACACACACGCACACACCCACACACCCCTATCCTCCCCTCCCCATGCCGTCCGGTCCTGCCTATCAGCCCTTGCAACTTCTCCCTGGACGCTCACCCCCACCCCGCCCCCCTTCTCTCGGTCACACTCATTGGAGCCGTAAATGGATGCTGCTATGAGCTTTGCATAGCCTCCAGTCCAGTGTGGATGAATCTTCTCCCTCCACTTCCCACTGCCAATCCCCCGTTCCCCGCAAACCCACTCCCTCCCCCTCCTAGTTTTTCTTGTTTTCTACGTATGTTAATTCCTTACATGTAACAACAAATGTTTATGTATTGTATAATATTCAAGCGTGCCATTATTCCTATTCAATCTAGTAATAATGTAATAGTCTTAATTTGAGTATAGAAGGTGATTCCCATTCGTGTGATGTTTTTGTCCCTCTGTTGTTTGTTGAGGACCGCAATGGAAATAAGCCAGTGGCTTTATTGTGTTTTTATCCTCGGTGATTGTCTGTAATTCCCTGTCTCTTTGTTGACATTCACCAAATAAAGTCAATCAATCAATCAATCAATCACTAATACTCTTTGGCTGTGCTCAGCTCAGGAATCTTTTTCCGGAAATCGACGCCATTACAGTTTGCTCGCCGCCTCGAAAATAAGTTATTTGAGAGCTACAATATCTTTATAAATATCAACAACTAGCCAACGCTGGTGGCCTGTATGGAAACAGCATTGCTCAAAATGGTTTGGCCATTCAGTGGCGAACTAGAAATGGACTCCATTGACTCCCCATGTGTGTGTATGTAGCGTGTGTAACTATCGTTAAAAGAGCCTAGTGACGCGAACCTGGTTACCGCAGCACAGCACAATAGGACAAACCCCCCGCTCTGGGGTAACACAATGTGAGATTTCTCCACGTTATGCCCTTGTCCAACTTGCCATATTCCCCGCCATGAAATCCGTTTTTAATTTTCGTTTCTCCCTTTTTCGTGATTCTTGTCAAATGTTGTAGTGCATCTCTGATTTTTCCTCTCGAGCGCGCAGAGCAGAGCTGCAGCGGGGTATTGGAACATTCTCCCCCTCCCCCCTCCTCTCAGGCCCCGGCTGGCGGCTGCTCATAGAGGCGAAACAGCCTCCTGCCTCCTCCCAGTTCGGTTAGGACGCTCGCCCTCACAAAACAACAACAAACACAAACAAAAATCGCTGGTGTGCGATTTTTCTGCACAATCAGTATCTGAAATTGGATACAGGATTGTGGGAATCCCACATCTGTTTGCGCAAACTGCTGCATACGACTGGGCAAGCCACTTGTCACAGACAGGCGGGCAGAGCATCAGTGCAGCAGCAGCTCCGTGTACCGGTGTGTCCCCAGCGAAAAGGGGCACAGAAGAATCCTCTCTCTCTTCTCTCTGCACAATCAAAGTGGTTGAGTCGTTCTCAATGTGGGGCCAGGGGTCCTTGAGAGGATTCCAGGATTCTCTGTTATCTCTCAACCTAATATATATGGAATTCTGGACAAAATCATATCTAGGCTACATAAAAAAATAAGAAAATCAGATTTGCATCTGAGAGACCAAATCTCATCATATGGGGGTCCATTGCCACAATGTGAACTAAATTAGGGCTCCTTAGTATGAAAAAGGTTGGGAATGATTTACAGCAACACAATGCCATTTCCTTCCTTTTATGATTATAGTGGCGTTTATTGATAGTATTGTGTTACATAGGAGTTGGTAGGAAAATAACAGGCGATTGTAATCAATTAACAGATTAACAGGTCAAGTGACACAAACAGCCAATGAGCTGTGTGTATTGTAGCACCATATTGGTAGGAAAATGCTTGTGACATCATGGGAATAGGCTTGGAGTTGTGAGGAGCCAGGAAAGGGTACAGGGGGAGTAGGGGAGTAACTATCTTGAAATCCCATAGTCTTTGGTTCATTGTGACGTCACAATGTATCAAATCTCCCATTCATTTGAGGGCAAGAAAAAGAGCAGTGTTCAACCCATAGAGGGCACTTATGCGGCTGAAAATGATACAAATGGTACAATGGCAACAGTTTGGTCTCAAATGTGGAAATTTTGACCAGAATTCTTCACACACCACCCCCAAAGTCATATGTATTGGTTAAAAGCTGAAAAAAAGTGTTTTGGGGTAAGTTACACTACCCTCGCATGGTCTTCGGGTCAATCTGACCCGTTTTAGAATTTCAACATCAAGGAAAAGTATGTTAAAATATTTTTTTCTCTATGAAACTTCTTCTGCTTGGCTCATTTACTGTACTAAACATGTGATATGAAAATGATACATTTCATGCATTTGCTACCCCCCCTGCATCAACATATAA
Organism: Poromitra crassiceps; assembly: GCF_964638095.1. Classification (NCBI taxonomy): domain Eukaryota; kingdom Metazoa; phylum Chordata; class Actinopteri; order Beryciformes; family Melamphaidae; genus Poromitra; species Poromitra crassiceps. The sequence goes on from NC_139637.1 coordinate 30,492,026, forward strand.
CACCCATGGTCTTCGGGTCAATTTGACCCGGCCATTGAAAGTGGAGGCTAAAAGGGGTCAGAAGTGAAATTTAGACAATTTCTTTCTTTGAAAATGTTAGACATATTGGTATTTTCTAGTAAACATTGCATTCTGACACACACACACACACAATGAAAGTTCACTCAGAGTTGACAGTATGTTTTGATACTTTTTTGCTATTTTTAGCTACAGGTCACCTCTCTTGCACCTGTGTGGGGTGTCCACCCGCTATGCCGACCACCCGCAATGCCGACCTTAGGTTTAGGCGTGAGGGGTGGGAGAGGTTAGGTTTTGGGTTAGGGTCTGGGGGAGGTTAGGTTTAGGCGTGGGGGGTGGGAGAGGTTAGGTTTTGGGTTAGGGTCTGGGGGAGGTTAGGTTTAGGCATGGGGGGAGGTTAGGTTTGGCGTGGGGGCTGGGAGAGGTTAGCTCCAGCCGGTCCACCGACACGCTGCACGCCGCCTCACTCATGAGCTGGTTCTGCTTGTGGGCTATCGGCATTGCGGCCTGTCGGCACTGCGGCCTGTCGGCACATAGACCCTGTGTGGGTGGAAACCCTGGGAAACAGTTGTTGAGATAAGCATTTTTTGTTGCAAGTAGGTGGTGCTAAGGCGAATTGCAAGAAGTTTTATTTGTTGCCAGTAGGTGGCGCTATGCCGAATTGCCTGGAATTCAGCTCCCTGCACTCCGTTGGGTCCCCCTAAGCGCACTCCCCGAGTTTGAAGTTGATCGGACGAGGGGTTCTCAAGATAAACCACTTGTTGTGTTGCCAGTAGGTGGCGCTATGCCGAATTGCACGAAAACAGGTCACTGTTCTCCGTCACGTACTCCTTAGTACACTCCTAAAGTTTGAAGTAGATCCGACCAATGGTTCTGGAGATCCGGGAGGAACACACAAGGAACACACGCACTGTGTTGCCAGTAGGTGGCGCTATACCGAATTGCACGAAAACAGGTCACTGTACTCCATCACGTACTCCTTAGTACACTCCCAAAGTTTGAAGTAGATCCGACCAACGGTTCTCGAGATCCGGGAGGAACACACGCACGCAGGAACACACGTACGCACAGACGCACAGACAGACAGACGCACTGACAGCGACAATCTCATAATCTCCTCGCGGAGATAATAAATAAACTTGAGTAGCTCTTTATTAAAATGAAGAACAAACTATGATTAGTAGGATTTTGGGGTTTATAACGACTTTAGAATGGTTGAACATGAGCCGGGTCAAATTGACCCGAAGGCCCTCGGTGTGACCAAAAGACGAAGACCATCTGAGGGTTAAACTTTCATACATCTGTGTAAATATGCACACAGAAAAGTCAAGAAAAGAAAAATGTATCTGTGTGTGATCGTGTGAATGTGAATAGGACACTGCATTTATGTTTGAGCTGCTGTGTATTTTGTATTTTCTACTGTTTTGTCATTTCATCTGTCCTGACTGGATGCTTGACCCTTGATCTATAAACTGACTTGAGACGCTAAAAAAGTGTCAGAAACAACTAAGTGGAGCCGCTCACTGTCTGTCTGTCACTTCATCTGCTTGGTGGAGGATCAGACACCACATTTAGAAGACTCCCAAGTCTGCTCTACCCTAACTGTAGAACCTATGCATCAAAGTGGAGTCCAGGGGGGTTCCAGGGGGTCTCCATCAAACAGGGGAATAATTTATTTTCCTGGTAATTCCATCCATAAGTAACACAATGACAGAATGTGTTTTGGTCATGGGTTTCATACACTTTCTGTAATAAAACATCTACAAGCAAAACTCTTATCAGATCTGATCTTATTAACGGGGGTCCGTGGTCTGTGTCAGTGTCAGTTTAGGGGTCCTTGATGTGAAAACGTTTGAGAACCACTGCTATAAGGCACGCAAATAGCTTTTATCAAATGCATATTTAGAATAACGTGCATACCGTATAATCTAAAAAGTGGTCTTATAAGTACTCCTGGTCTAGTGTTCGGCCAATCAATGTTTTGTAATCATAATAGGCTATAATAATGATAATAATAATAACAATAATATAATAATAATGATGATGATTACTAATATTATTATTATTATTATTATCATTATTGTTGTGGTTATTATTATTATTATTATTATTATATGTAGCCTACTGTAGAACAAAGTTTTATTACAAGGGAGCTCATGATGTAGAATGATGTAATAATTGACTTATAGGCTACCCTAAGACTTTTTTTTATATAATTATGTTCTAGACTGCAGCCTTGATGTAGCTATATAATATGTATACCAGTAGATATGTTTTGATAAAAGTACATAGAAGAAGAAACAGTACATACACTCAAAGTTTTCTCTTCTCCAACTTCTCGTGCTCTAGTGATTCTGTGTCATTAAAGCCACTTTTATCACGTGCATATGAACAATAATATGTATAGAATAATAACATGTTTACATAATAAAAGTTTTATTATAAGACCTGGGCTTTGCTGCTGGTTGGATGGGCGGTGTGAGTCCGCGCATGCGTTCTGCTCGCCTTGGTTCGCGCAGGGCAGTGATCCCCCCCCCCTCTCTTGATCTCTCTCTCTCTCTCCCTCTCGCTCGCTCTCCCACCCGCTCTCTCTCTACCTGCCTTCTTCTTTCTCTCTCTCTCTCTCTCTCTCTCTCTCTCTCTCTCTCTCTCTCTCTCTCTCTCTCTCTGTCTGTCTCTCTCGTCTCTCCCTCCCTCCTCTCTCTCTCTCTCTCTCTCTCTCTCTCTCTCTCTCTCTCTCTCTCTCTCTCTCTGTGGGAAAAACCCCAGGCGGACAGGCGTGCAGCAGAGAGTTGTAGCAGCGGACCTGGTTGAAGACAGGCAGGATCTGTTCTGAGAAAATAGATCCAGTGGATTCGGAGGGAGGGAGCACGCGGATGTGCCTCAGAAAGCGCGTGCCTCCGGACCGGATTCATGCGACCCGGACTGTGAGTAGACCCAGCGCGGCTGTGATTCCTTCCTCTCTACCTTGCCTCCTCGCTTGCTTGCTCGCTTGCTTCCTTCCATCCTTCTTTGCCTCCTCGTTTCATTCTCCAGAGGTCTCAGCAGTCTGAGGAGTGAGGAGGAAGAGGAGCAGATGCGGACCTAGTGATTTGGGGGCCCTAGGCAAGCATGGCGCCCTCCCCCTTTTTTAATACTATCAAGTTAGTAAATAATAATAATAATAATAATAATAATAATAATTATTATTATTATTATTATTACTAGCTTGTTTACAGTATCTTAACAGACTGCATTACAAGTGTGTCAAGTATTACACACGTTATCATTTTAACTGAGCTTTGAGGAATTACTTCAACACAATTGTGTATCAGCTTTATGTTTGTATAGAGCTAGGCTAACTGGCTCATATTGTGTCAATTATTTTCATTATGTTAAACCAACATTTATCTTCCATAATGCATTAAATCATAATCACAATGCTATGAAGACATTAGCTAATCACCACAGAGCTGCACAGACCAGTTTATCAGACAATTTCGATCAGCTCTGAAGCCCCGGCTTGTATGGTCGCTACCCGTCCGTTAAAATCCGATTTTGATATAGGTGTTATTTTGATAAACTGACCTCATAACGGGGATCTATACGTGTGTCTACTAACATCATTAAACGATCATAAAGATAACGCTGTTTCTGATAGTTTACTTTTAATATATGGCTACATTGCTAGGCTAGCTAGCCTGCCTTGGCAACTAGCTATGCTGTGGTTGGGATCATCTGGTTTGCTGTGGCTGGTGTCAATCAAGGAAACCTCGCTCCAAAAGTTAGTCTTTTTTATCGCCTCTTTTACTCGAAATGGGACCATAATTTAGAAAAAGGAGCCCATGAGAGCATGAAAAAGACTTGAAATAGTTTATTCAGACGATAAACTCATTCGGAAAATGTTTATTTAAGACACAGACCGAGAGAGAAGTCAGCTAATTTTTCCATTGAGGCCAATGTACATGACGTCACTTCCGGACCGTGACGTGCACCCCCTCCGGCTTTTCGAGAGAATGAAATTTCAGGACTGGCTTCATAAATTTCCCCAGTCTGTTGGCCACTGGTTTGGGGGAAGGCGTTGCAGACAGAGCCCAGGACTTAGCCCCCGTTCACACAGGAAGCAACGCTCAATCTAAGCTCTACCTACGCTGAACCCACAAGTTTCATTTAGGCGTCCTTGTTAACAGGCGAGGCTGTTCACACCACCCGCGCGTGTGTCACGCTGAAGCCTCGCCGAAGCCACGCTCACGCCTTGCTCAAGCGATCGTTCAGGATTCATGCCTATTTTCCAAGCGTGACGCGTGAAGCCAGGCATGAAGTCAATTGGAGTTGTGGGCGGGTTCAAGGCGCGAGAGTAGGCGCTGAGAGGAAAAAGGCTTCTTGTGTGAACGGTTAGGCGTACGTTCAGCTTGTGCCTGCTTCAAGCGTCAGTTCTGCTTACGTTCGGCATCATGTGTGAACAAGGGCTTACACTGCTCTGGAGAACCTTGTGTCCAGCGTCCAGCCTGCCGCCGTGCGCTATCAGCACCGCCGACCAAAAGCCATTGTTTACCCAGCGAATCGCACTGTACAGTGTGTAGCCTACTGTAGCTCAGTCTCCGACTCAGTCAGTGGTAGGCTATATCCTCAGAATGTGATTGAACGTGAATTTCTGAAGTGTTGCAACTATATTGATGGAAATGCCATATGACTTCAGTTTATTGAACCCACCCATCCATACAGGGCTGGACTGGGACCAAAAAAGCTACCTGCCATGTGTCAGACAGGCCCACAATTTCGAATCGGCCCAATTTTTCGAGCTCGCGCTCGCTTCGCTCTCGCTCGCATGGGTTGGGGATTTACTTATTAAGCCACATGTTATGACCCGGTCTAGGGGTTTTAGGCGTAATGATGTTGCAGTATTGCTCCTGAAAAAGAGAGCATTGCTCTCAGTGAGACTCCCCCTGTATAAATAAAGGTTAAAAAAAAAAAAAAAAAAAAGTATTGAATAAACGTGCCCAGTGAGAACTCAATGTTTACTTATTAAATAGACATAAGTACAGTACTAAACATAACAACACTGATTTTTTTTATACGCAAATACAAGTGTATTGATTGTTGTCATGTTGGCGTCCCTCCCTACCACTAGGAATCAGTATTGTTATAGGTGAAACTATAAAACTAAACTAAAACTTAGATACTCAAAACCAAAAAATATAGAGTAGATTACTTTGGACATAATATAGCCACACAAACATTTCCCATATGTCTGATGTATCTTTCCCCATAGTCTGTTACAACTCAACTCATTCCATGCCTGTGTTTGATGGAGCAAGCAAGCAAGTCATTGGAAATGAAATATTGTTTATAAGTTACTCTAATAAGCACAGTTTAGATATTAATCTAAACGTTATAAAAACGTGAAAATCATAACGTTGTTGTTGCCGTTTAACCCATCTGGCTACCACCATGAATAACGTTACGTTAGCTAGCTCACTCATCGAGAACCTAGCAGTGTGCACCAATCCTAAAAGTTGTCATTTTGTTGAAATTAAGTAGTGCTTGGTCGATCATATGTACGCCATATTTACCAGCAGGCTCTACGAATTTGTGAAGGCCTTTAGGTAGTTTTCTACCAGGAGGTGCGATTGCCGATATCAAGGAAGGCAGTGGGTTAAATTGCCACATTTTCTAATAGAGTTTGGCGTGTACCGCGTCAAGGCTACAAGCCAGCCCAGAATCCTATCGCTTGGTCAAATTCAAATAGCTGCCACACTTACCTCAAACGAGTGAGACGCAGACGAACTTAAGGGCCACTCCAGAGACCAGAATCATTCATTATTGACGCCTGAATGGACTGCGGTCACGCCATCCGCACTTTGAGGAAGCGTAGTCGCGCTATCTGCACGTAAAATCCATTGAGCGTCTACTTCGCTCTGCACGGTAAAGAGTGGGTGAGCCCCTCATGGTGCCTTCAGGTACGCCTCGTACACCCAGAAACAGATACTAATGGCCACAGAGCTTGTTGTAAACAGCACAGATAATATTGAATGGGCCGCTACCGGCCCAATCAAATACATAATACATACTTTTTCACCAACCTGACCGGCCCACTTCGCAGCGGCCCGCCGGCCATTGCACCGGTAAGAATACATTACAGTCCAGCCGTGCATCCATATTAGGGGTGGGAATCACCAGATGCCCACAATACGATACTAAAACGATACTTGAGTCACGATACGATAGTATTGCGATATTGCGATATATTGAATATTGCGATATATTGAATATTGCGATATTTCGATATATTGCAATTTCTTACTTTTTCAACTGCAAATTATGTCCCCAAAGGAAAACTTTGTCAACATCTGGTTTATATAAGAAAATGTATCCAGTCTGTACATCTGACTTCAATCATTTTATTGCAGCAACATTGTCAAGTAGACAGACCAACAACTTTCATAAAGTCATGTCATAGTTGCATGCACCTGACAAACTGAACTGTTTGTTACAGTCTACTTACAGTCCACCTTAACTGGATGTGTGTGTGGACTACTGTACTTAGGTACCGTAAATTCCGGACTATAAGCCGCGGCTTTTTTCCCGTTTTTTGGCCTTTTTTGGCCCCTGCGGCTTATATAACGGTGCGGCTTATCTATGGATTTTTTCCAAAAAAAAAAAAAAATCTCTCTTTTTTAGCACTCTTTCTAACTATAAATCCACTTGTTTTAATTTCCTCTCTTGCCCTCTTTTAACAACATAACATAACATAACATAACACAACACAGGTAAGCAGAAAGAAAAAGACGAAGCAATCACGCCATGAATGAGGAAATGACTCACCTGCTGGAGGCTGGAGATACACGGCTTGGGCTAAACTTTTACTCCGTGAAACACTATCGATTAAGTCCGACATCGCTCAGAGGTTTTGAGCAGCTTGAAAACAAGTTTGAAAACGTGCAGAAGTCCATCCACTCACTAAAGAAACTAAGGCAACCGTGAACAGAGTTTATAATGCGGAAAAGCGCATCAGCGCACTGGAGGACAAAAACAACACAGTGAGTCCGAAAGTGGATAAAATGCAAAAACATCGAAACGCTGCACACGCAGGTTGATGACTTAATCAGCAGGAGTAAAAGAAATAACATTCGCCTGATCAATGTAAAAGAGGGAGCTGAGATTGGTGACATGGACGCTTTCGTGGCAAAATCCTGTGTTACATCCTGGACCTGAAGGAAGGCGAGAAACCACCAGAGGTGGACAGGGCACACCGGGCGCCTCGGCCACGTCCAGACCCCGGCCTGCCACCGAGGGCCATCTTCATCTGCCTACTCCGCTGGCCCGACCGTCAACTCATCCTCCAGGCTGCGGGGAAGAAGCCCCTCACCTGGGAGGGTACGCGCTTTTTCGTCCGGCAGGACCTCTCCGCGTTGGTGCAACAGAAACGCGCAACATACAACAGCATCATCGAGTCAATGGATATCGCTTTGGCGTACTGTACCCAGCGAGACTCGTCATAACCAGACCGGACTATCTTTAGCACTCTTTCTAACTATAAATCCACTTCTGTTTTAATTTCCTCTCTTGCCCTCTTTTCACCACACCGCGGACACTGTGTGCCCAGCGGCCGAACAAGAGCTCAAAGTGAAACTGCCGAATATCTTTTGAGTTGGACTGATCAATAGTACTGTGAGTAACTAAAATAAAAAAATAAAAAACGGAATTCTCTCTTCTTTAGCACTCTTTCTAACTATAAATCCACTTCTGTTTTAATTTCCTCTCTTGCCCTCTTTTCACCACACCGCGGACACTGTGTGCACTGTAAAAAAAACAAAAAATACCATTAAAACACCCGCGGCTTATAGTCCGGTGCGGCTTATATAAGAAAAAAATAGTCAACTTTGAAGGTGCGGCTTATAGACCGGTGCGCCTTATAGTCCGGAATTTACGGTAGTTTTCGAACAATGCAACTTCACTTCACTTGCACAAGACATCTTGTGCAGCCCATTCAGTAACATAATTTGTAAATTACTGTTATGACAAAACTGTTACTGTTAAAACAAAATGAAAATATGCTACCGTTTGTTTACTGCTTCTTTTTTTACATTTCGACTTTATTCTCAACATTTCGTCTTTATTCTCATGCAGTATTTCAACTTTATTCACGAAATTTCGACTTTAATCTCAACATTTCGACTTTAATCTTGAAATAAATAAATACAAACTTGCTCCTCTGATTTATTTTTTCTTCTGCCTGGTGCTTAAATTTAAACTTTTTTCACAAAATTTCAACTTTTTTCTCGAAATGGAAACTAATGTTTTTTTTCCTCCTGTCATTGGAAACAAAAAAATCCTCCTGTAATTTTTATTTTTCGTCATGCATGGCCCTAATACGTACCTTTCACACAATGTAACATGATGGCAAATTTATAACTGTTGACGTGACATACTGTAGCTCTAATAGTGTTGATTTTAGCGCTCCTTGTATTTAATAATTTTTATTATATTAATATATTTTGGGGAAAATTGTGTTTTATTTCAATAGCTTCCATGTAATGTGACTCTCAACCACTGAAATCCAATTAGGAAGTGTGTCCTATATGTCCAGTGTCGTAATCATTTCTGCGATTGATTCAGTCACCGCCTCACCTCCTTGAAAATATTATGGATCCTTGAAAAGTCGTGGAAAAATTTAAATCTCATCATTGAAAATGTGAGCGAACGCTGGGTTTAGGCAACTAAAATAACGGTTGTGTTTAGTGTTAAGATTTGGGTTGGATCACTACAGTAGGTACAGTACATGCCATATACCATACCATACCATGCCATGCCATGCCATAAGGTAGGATTAACCACTATACCCTCACATCCTGACTTTTACCCCGTCAGGAATCTGTTTATTTTTCTGTTCTTTTTCTTTTTGTTGCCAGTTGGTATTCACTTCCTCTTCTCTCATCTTTCTTCATTGTGTCTGTTGCCTGCTTCCTCTTTTTCTAACCCCCCTCACTCTCTCTGTCTGTCTCTCTATCTGTCTCTCTCCCCATCTCTCTCTCTCTCTCTCTCTCTGTCTGTCTGTCTGTCTGTCTGTCTGTCTGTCTGTCTGTCTGCCTGTCTGTCTGCCTGTCTGTCTGTCTGCCTGTCTGTCTGCCTGTCTGTCTGCCTGTCTGTCTGCCTGTCTGTCTCCCTCTCTAACTGTGTCTCCCTCCCACTCTCTGTCTGTCTGTCTGTCTGTCTGTCTGTCTGTCTGTCTGTCTGTCTGTCTGTCTGTCTCTCTGTCTGTCTCTCTCCCCATCTCTCTCTCTGTCTGTCTGTCTGTCTGTCTGTCTGTCTGTCTCTTTATCTGTGTCTCTCTCCCCCTCTCTCTCTGTCTGTCTGTCTGTCTGTCTGTCTGTCTGTCTGTCTGTCTGCCTGTCTGTCTCCCTCTCTATCTGTGTCTCTCTCCCCATCTCTCTCTCTGTCTGTCTGTCTGTCTGTCTGTCTGTCTGTCTGTCTGTCTCCCTCTCTAACTGTGTCTCTCTCCCACTCTCTCTCTGTCTGTCTGTCTGTCTGTCTGTCTGTCTGTCTGTCTCTCTATCTGTGTCTCTCTCCCCCTCTCTCTCTGTCTGTCTGTCTGTCTGTCTGTCTGTCTGTCTGTCTGTCTGTCTGTCTCTCTATCTGTGTCTCTCTCCCCCTCTCTCTCTGTCTGTCTGTCTGTCTCTCTATCTGTGTCTCTCTCCCCCTCTCTCTCTGTCTGACTGTCTGTCTCCCTGTCTCTCCCCCCTCATTATCTCTCTCATTCTCTATTTCTGTCTCTCTCTGTCTGTTTGTCCATCTCTCTTATATCAGTAGTGTGTGTGTGTGTGTGTGTGTGTGTGTGTGTGTGTGTGTGTGTGTGTGTGTGTGTGTGTGTCTGTGTGTGTGTGTCTGTGTGTGTGTGTGTGTGTGCACATGCACGTGTGTGCACGCATGCATGCGTGTGTGTGTGTGTGTGTGTGTGTGTGTGTGTGTGTGTGTGTGTGTGTGTGTGTGTGTGTGTGTGTGTGTGTGCACACGTGTGTGTGTGTGTGTGTGTGTGTGTGTGTGTGTGTGTGTGTGTGTGTGTGTGTGTGTGCTTCAGTGTTGCTTTGATGTTAAAATCCACTCCAGCCCATATTCACAAGTGGCCATCGTCTGAGCTCCAACATGTCAGAAGTCTTCCAGAGACTCAGAAAAACGTGTCTTTTCAGCTCGCCCTCTCTGCATATCTGCATGAGGTTTTCAATGGGATTTTCATGAAGTAAGCTTTCACAAAGCCAAGAGGTTGCAGAAGTTTCTCAACCCATAGTAGACTATCTACGGCGTAGAGGAATGTGTAATTCTCTGAATAACGTTAATTGTGAGTTAGGACTTTTTCACCTCATAAGAACCACTTATCCATTGAGTATGGAGTCGATTCAAATATATTAATAATAAGAATAAGAATACTAACAACAACAACAACAACAACAACAACAACAACAACAACAACAACAACAACAACAACATCCTCAACCATGAGCTTGGTTAGTCTTATTACTGAGTTTGAGAAAGTTAGATGATGGGGGGGGGGGGGGGGGGGGCTGGGTGCAGAGATACAGCTGCTGTGTGTTGTCAGTGTAACAAGGTTAGACCGTGGTGGCGGATGATCTGACCAAAGGGGAGCATGTAGATGGTAAAGAGAGAGGGGGCCAAGCACAGAGCATTGAGGCACGCCATGGTTAACTGTGGCTGGGATGGAAGTGAAGTTATTGATTGGAAGAAACTGTTTCCGGTTGGAGAGATATGACTGGAACCAAGAAAGAGCCATGCCAGTGAGGCCCAAGAGGTCGGATAAGCGGTTGAGGAGAATAGTGCTCCCACACCATTATCCATTGTCAAAGGCTGCAGAGAGGTCCAGGGGCACCAAAATCTACCATGGAACTGAAAATGTTGGCATTTTGACTTATCTTCCGTGCTTTATATTTGCTTTGCTGAACACACAAACACTCTTTTGTCCACTGCAAGGATTTCAACATCATCGTGCTGTGTGTATCCATTCTTGCCACGTTCTTGACTTTTTGGAGATAGCAGCTGTGGAGGTGTGGAATTATCCAAGGGGCAACCTCCATGGCTGAACAATGAAGTCAATGCGGAAGTGCCTTAAACCTGCATGCTTTCTGATAGCCAGCAGGGGGGCGACGCCACTAGCCACAAATCCAATTGTATAGAAGTGAACGGGAAAATTATCCTATACTTCTTACTTGATTCATTACCTCTGTAAACACTTTATGGTCTCAGTCACTATAGTTTCAAGTCTCCTTCAATACAGCATGATGTTCATTTAGTAAATTATGGTCCCATTTAGATTCAAATAGATGATAAAGCAGGTTATGCTTTGGGCATGATTGACAGGTCACCTGTCCAATGATTATGCAGTTCGTCAATCACAGACCAATAGCGCAGGCGGCGCTGCAGCTCTGTGGGAAACCTCTGGTCTCATGCAAGCTGCTTCTGGCTCCAAATAACCAAGATGGCGACGATCAAATGCCACATACTCAATATGCCCCCCCCCCTCTCTCTCCTTGTGTGTGTGTGTGTGTGTGTGTGTGTGTGTGTGTGTGTGTGTGTGTGTGTGTGTGAAGGAGAGGTCCGCGGTGGAAGGGGTGATGACATGCATGCGTCCGGCCTGCTAACGACCAGCACACTGACCCACTGTCTGTCCTCAAGACATGATGGACATACTGGTAAACCTCTCTCTCTCTCCCTGTACCCCTCTCTCTCTCTCTATCCCTCTCTCTCCCCTCTCTACACACTATCTTACTTTACCTCTATGTCAGATGTTTTCTCATCCAAAAGTTTTGCGGTCATATTTCATGTGTCCATCCTTTCCTTTATTCCTTCCCTTAATCCACTCTTCCTTCCTCACTTCCTGCCTCCCCCTCTCCTCTCCTCTCTTAAACAACTATCATTTGATTTCAACATGTCACTGTTGACTATATGGGCTACTGTAACTGCTGTCAGCTTGACTCAGACATCAGACGACATCAGATGCTTGTCTTTCAGGGCTTGGTGTGTGTGTGGGCATCATAATCAGTGTTTCCCACTAGGGGTGTCAACGGTTACAAAAATGTCTAAACGTGTACACGGGACCTTCTGGCAGCATGTAACCGGTTAACCGTTATTTTGTTTTTTGTTGATGTATTACTGCATTTCCATTACGTGCACAGTTATTGCACTTGTCTGGACACTTTAGTGTAACGTTACAAATGCTCCACGTCAACCATGATCCGTCGGCCGACATTCAAGGCATATATTGGCCCCTTGGGTCCGGCTGGGCTCCTGGCCGATTCTGGACGGCACTTCTCTGATGACATCATCACCGCAAGACGACATCACAATGCCATCTGTGACATCACGAGTGTCAGATGAGTTATGACATCAGCAGTGATGTCATAACTGCCCAGACTGGCACAGGCTATAAGTAGGACCGGTTCAATAGCTAGAGACCTTCTCCTAATCATGCCACGATCACAGAGTCCCATGCAACATAGTGATCCTGGAGATGAAGCCTATGGCAGTCGCCCGAGTACCTCAGGTCTGCATCTGATCCTGGACGAGATACTTGGAGTTACCCCGAGACACATTGACAGACACACCTGCGACATTGTGAGCTGCGAGATCTGAGCCAGGTTTATACCTGAGGAATAACCCTGAATGCGTACCAGTGTCTGGGCCCCTCAAGCCCACTAGTGAATCCACTTCAACCCCGCAATGACCTCTACAACATCTGTACTGTAGCTTACAGGAAGCATTATCACCTCGAAACAGTTTATTTTTTATGATAAATTAAACACAGTAAGACAGACTCACCTGCTTGCTGCCGACGTTGACGGAAAACAATCCGGAGCATTACATTCTGTGGAGCAGCAAAATGTCCAGACAGCAGTGTGACACAGTCCGCATAGGAGCGGGTCTGAGACTATGAAAAATCTGCTGTCCCTCGTGGCCCACATTGTGTATCAGCGGGACTTTCTTCTTTTCAACATTAGCATCAGCTAGCCCGACAGGCGACAGCTACTATGAACGTTTCAAAGGATTCATGCCAGCGAACCCACGGGATTGGCGGCTCGCCAGGCAGGGCGAGGAACGTGGAGAGAGGTGAGAACAGAGAATCCATCATCATCATCGCCAATATTATGTTTAATAACTTTAACGACGTAACTGTTAACGTTTTATTTACAACAACACCACTTTCCAGCAGACTGTCGTGAAGCTGACGTGCTGCCTTAAAGGCACAGCCACAACTGATGTGACGCATAGCCTACACAACAGACGTGTACTCGGTTAGTGAATTTTCTCAACGGTTATGATTTAATATCCGTGAACACGTGTTCACGGTGACACCCGTATTTCCCACACATAGTTAGGCGGGTCACCCAGGTATATTAACGGCCGCCAAAGTAACCTATATTTGCCGCCCTATTTTAGCCATCTCTGTTTGATGAACTCAGACAATCCCCCCATCACTCTGCCCCTCTCCTGTAGCCTAGCTGTTTGCTTATATATATTTTATTTGACATTTTAACCTAAGAAAGAAAACAAAAACAAACAGGCTCTCAGACACAGGGAAAAAAGGAAAAGAAAGAAAGAAAGAAAGAAAGGAAGGGAAAAAATGCATATTATCGACATTCAATGTTACAACATATTGCCGCATAAGGGTGCTTATGTGCTTGTAAGAGATGCTGTGCGTGGGATACCTGTTTGCTTTAGGCCTGTTTGCCTTGCCTTGTGGTGGCCTATACCACAATGTCAGCACTGACCGCCACTATCTACTTTTTTTCACTCCTTAATTGTAGAACTGCGAGTAGTGCATTCACTCAGCCGCTTGCTCTCCGTGCTCTCTCTCTCTCTCTCTCTCTCTCTCTCTCTCGCTCTGCTGCTCACCTGGCCCCTCTGTTTGCCTCCCATGACACAGGCGGGCATGAGGGATATTTGGCCACCTGCCAGAGGGGGCGGGGCTATGAGAGCGACTGTGTTACACACCACTGACACGTTCTACCCACAGTTGGCGGGTGGGCGGGGCTAATGTCAAGCATCGTTTCTTCTCTCCCTCCCTTGTCTTCTTATCTCTTCCTCCCATTCCCCCCACTGTCTCTATGCTTCTTATCTCCACCTCTCACCCACTTCCTCTCTCGCTCTCTCTCTCTATCCCTCCCTATCCCTCTCGCTCTCTCTCTATCCCTCTCTCTCTCTCTCTCTCCCTATCCCCCTCTCTCTCTCTCCCTATCCCTATCTCTCTCCCCCTATCCCCCTCTCTCTCTCTCTATCCCTCTCCCTCTCTCTCTCTCCCTCTCTCTCTCTCTCCCTATCCCTCTCTCTCTCCCTATCCCCCTCTCTCTCTCTCTATCCCTCTCTCTCTCTCTCTCTCTCCCTATCCCTCTCTCTCTCTCCCTATCCCTCTCTCTCTCCCTATCCCTCTCTCTCTCTCCCTATCCCTCTCTCTCTCCCTATCCCCCTCTCTCTCTCTCTATCCCTCTCCCTCTCTCTCTCTCCCTCTCTCTCTCTCTCCCTATCCCTCTCTCTCTCCCTATCCCCCTCTCTCTCTCTCTATCCCTCTCTCTCTCTCTCTCTCCCTATCCCTCTCTCTCTCTCCCTATCCCTCTCTCTCTCCCTATCCCTCTCTCTCTCTCCCTATCCCTCTCTCTCTCTATCCCTCTCTTTAGCCATGTTCGGAATGGTTCACTCATTCACTCACTCACTATTCCCCATGTGGTGTTTATCATAATGGGGAACTATATGAGGAACGATCAAATGAGTTTCGGACACTACCTCACTCGTCTTCTCCTTCAGTAAACACAACCGCATTGTATTGTGGTATACGGGAGAAAATGTAGGGTGCGTTCTCTGTTCACTAGGAATTGCAGTGCATTGTGGGTATTTTATAGTGGACTATTTAGTAGGGATGGGCATTTCTAGCAAAAACACTATTCGAAATTCGCTGGCCAAAGTCGACTTTTAATCGAAATTCGAAAATAAAAATAAAATGTAATTTTTTTTTTAAATCAATTAATTTTTATTTTTTTATTTTTTTATTTTTTGTGAGTGAAATGTTGCATTGTCTCCCCTGATTCTAAGTATAGTCGAATCGCTTGGTTTGAGCAAGTAAAACAATTTTTATAAGCATTTTAAGCAAGGTTTATGGAAAAATGAATGGCGGATGAAATCCCATGAAGAGGGAGAGGTTGCTTATAAAAATTGTTTTACTTGCTCAAACCAAGCGATTCGACTATTCTTAGAATCAGGGGAGACAATGCAACATTTCACTCACAAAAAAAAAAAAAAAATTCAAAAAACGAATTTCGAATTTCAATAATAAAAGTCGACCTTGATAATAACAACGATTATTCGAAAATTCGAAATTCGATGCCCATCCCTACTATTTAGTCGATCAAAATAACAGTTGAGAATTCGGACAGTACAAACTGGCCAACACTGTAATTGTAATAGGGAACGGTTTCAAACAGGGCTTTTGTCTCTCTCTCCATCTCTATCTCTGTCACTCTCGCTCTCTCTCTCGCTCTCCCATCATCACACTCACTGTCTATGTCTCTCCCTCTTGCCTCGTTCTCCTATATCTTTTATTTGAATGCTTCCTTATTTGTCACTGCTTGTCTGTATTTAGGGAACTACACAAGTTAGCAAGTGTGTGTGTGTGTGTGCGTGTGTGTATGTGTATGTGTATGTGTGCGTGTGTGTGTGTATGTGTGTGCGTGTGTGTGTGTGTGCGCTTGTGCGCGCGCGTGTGTGTGTCCATTGTGTTTGTGTCCAGTTGTGACAGTTTTCATTAGGTACCGTTAGGGTTTACACTTTAGCCTGTTTTCACACATACAGACAGGGAAATTACCTGTAAATCAAGACTGGCTATTTCCCGGAATTTCCCTTCACACCTGAGGGCTCACATGTGTGAAAATAGCAGCTAAAGTACCTGTATTTGAGGGTGTGTGTGTGTGTGTGGGGGGGGGGGGGGGGGGGAGTGACGTGTGCACTTGGATGGGGAATCGTCCTTATTTTGGCGGGCGGCAAAACTCCGATGGTGAAATAAGTTTGCTTGTCACACAATAAATCACACTCGTTTAACTTAAGAGGGCATGTATGTTGTATCCTTCACATTCGCTAACCAGTCTTTGAACTGAAATCTTTGAAGAAGTTGGGATCCCTGTCTGAGAGAAATAGCCTGGCTGGTTCGATGTTTATCCGTTCACCTGCGTCGCATTGAAGCACTTTTTACAGACTGGCTTCGTTTCATGTGTCCGTGCTTGCCTTCGCTGTCGGCAACGTAAGCAAAATACTTCCACATTTCGCTTCGTGCATCTGCTTTCTCTACAAGCGTTGGGCGGCTTCAGACTAGATCAAGCCGCTGCCATTTTCGCTGTCTGTCCCTGTGTGTCGGGCTGCTGCTGCTGAGAAGGACTGGCCAGAGAGCGAGCAGAGAGGGGAGGGGGGGAAATCGGCACGCCCACACATGAAGCAGACATACCGCTCCTATGACAACCTCCGAACTGGTGAAATGTCCGCGATGACGGGGTCGCGCTTATACCGGAAAACAACTTTCACACATGAAGGCATTACTCCGCTTTCTGGTCATTTCCCGGTATAAAGCTTTATAAACGGCTTTTGTCAACTTTCATGCAGTTTCGCAAATTCACAGCTGAGCTTCTTAAAGGAACAGCTCACCCTAAAATCCAAAATGCATATATTCCCTCTCACCTGTAGTGCTATTTATCCATCTATATAGTTTTGTGTTAGTTGCCTGAGTTTTGGAGATATCGGCCGCAGAGTTTCTGCCTTCTCTCCAATACAATGGAACTGGATGGCACTCGGCTTGTGGTGCTTAAAGTGCCAAAGAAATACATTTGAAAAACTCAAGAGCAATGTATCTCTCCAGAAATCATGACCCTGTTACTCAAGATAATCCACAGACCTTGTTATGAGCAGTTTCATGGAGGAACTCGCACAAGGACAGGGTTGTGCGATGTCAACCAAATAACATTGAGATAAATAATAATAATAATAATAATAATGATTGGATTTATATAGCGCCTTTCCAAGTGCTCAAAGCGCTTCACAGAATCATTATTCGTTCACACCATTCGTACCGGTGGTTCGAAAGCGTGGCAGCCACACATCGGCGCTCAACGGCCCCTCCGACCACCATCATTCATGTCTACATTCATACCAATCATACGAGGCAAGGAGGGTTGAGTGTCTTGCCCAAGGACACAACGACAGCAGTTGGGAGGGAGCGGGGATCGAACCGCCAACCCTTGCGTCATTGGCCGACCCGCTCTACCTCCTGAGCTAAAGCCGCCCCCATGGACAATGACATCATCATTGACGGACGGGGGGCGGGGTAGGCACGATTAATTAACGATTTATGAAGTCTTTATGAAGTCGCCGGTGCCGCTGCAATGCACGTTCACATTTA
>NC_139637.1:30511965-30521965 GCF_964638095.1 Poromitra crassiceps
AATTCGGAGACCTCGTGGACTTCTGAACCTGTTTCTAAAACCCGCTGGATGGACTCAAAACTGCCTCGTCATCAAGCCGAAAACCAGGCTCTCTTTCTTAGTTCCTGAAAAGCTGACATTTTAGAGATATGAGATTTTCCACCCGGCACGAGGTGTTAATTACATGTTGGTTGTGGTGAATCTGTTATTAAAGTGTTGCTAGTGAATTGGTTTGAGTCAAACCTCATGCTCATATCTGTCTTCATGTTACTGTGAGGCCGTTTGGACAGAGGAGCAGATGTTAATGAAACGTTCGTGAGTGAGGCGAGTTGGTTGTTGAGCTGATGGTGAGTTCAGGGTACACTGAGGCACAGACCCTGGCTTTGATCTCCACCCTGCTCTATCCTGGTCTTCAGACTGAACATCTGTCTGGTTCCACTCCATTATCCAGCTGAGATGGGACAGACTAGATCAGTAGTTCTCCAAACTTTTTTGAGCTGCGGCCGCAAGAAAAAACAACAAAAACTTTCGGCTGTGGTTCACGAACCCCCCACTCATCCTCCTGCCGCTGCTCAACCCAACTTTATTGCAGCAGTTAGCTAGCTAGCTAGCTACTGCAATAAAGTGGCATAACTTATAGCTGCTAGCTAGCTAGCAATCACCTGTCACTGTGCCACGGTCTGCGCTGTATGGAGGGGACCTCCCAGTGCTCACACATTCACACACCGATTTCAATCACTGAAACTAAAAAGTTGTATACAGTTTATATAGTTTATAGTTTATATAGCTTTATATAACACATTAAATCATTGGTATTGGAAGAAAAATATTTATTCTTCTGCCCCCCACCCCGTTTTTTTTTGCTATCAACCCACGACCACACAGAATGATATCGCGAGAATAACTGGATGCACGCTCTGGGCATGCATCCCCAGAATGCCTTGTGGTCCGAAAGATTCATCCTGCTCGGCCTTCGTCAGACCACAAGGCATTCTGGGGTTGCATGAGAGCGTGCATCCAGTCTCCCCAGCTGAGATTTCCTCCTCATCAAGCATGAATTGTGCTATGGACATGGGTCTCTATCGTCGCAACGGCCTAAAAACAGCGCTTAGTGCCAGGCGAAGCGCAGATTAGTGGGTGTGGACCAGCGCACTCGATATTTTGGTGTCGGCGCTACAGGCGGCCTTAAGCATTATAACCACGCCTTTTAAGCGTAAAATTATGCACAATCTGCTCATTGGAGAAGTGCAGTAGACTAATCACAAGCTTCCCTTTTAAGCTCCAATTCCATGGAGCGATCCAGTCCCCCTCCCTTTCATCCCCGTCTGTCTCATATATATTATTCCATATTATTATGCTTCTCAAACCTATCTAACTGCAGTTTAAATACTGCAAGCATGTAAATATGCTACACTATAGCAAGATGAAAGTGAAAAGAATGTTCTAAACGCATTGGCTAGAAAAATATTTTGGCACTGCGCCACGCCTCTTTGGCGTAAAGCGCATTTCGGGGCCTAAAACCATGTTGCTATTGTCCCGAGGCAGGTGCAAGGCACGTTTATTTGCGTTTAACGCCAGTTTTTGCGCCTAAGGCCTGTACCAAGATAAGGCCCATGGACTGTCGCACAGAAATCACGGAATCTTGACAAGAAAACGTTTGGTGCTTTTATACTTTTATAAGTGACCGTTATTTTTAAAATCTCCACTTTGTCCGCACAGCTGCGTCCGTGTAGTTAGAACAAATTTTGGGCTGTGCACGGCACGGCCAGCCATGGTGATTGGCATTACAATTTTTAACTAATCCTATAACTGTCTTTTAGGGGCTTTAGCGGGCTCATTTTTAAAGCTAGATTGAAGATACCATAAGAACCTACTGTAGGTACCGGTAGCATATGAAAGCAGAAGACCTAAGCCATCCATTGGTACTTTATAGTATCAGTCATGCCATGCTAGCTTGTCAGGAAGGTCGCTAAAGTAACGCTCCAAAGTTCGTCTAAATTTTGGCGAAAAACTGGCATGGCTATTTTCAAAGGTGTCCCTTGACCTCTCACCTCAGGATATGTGAATGTGTTCTATGGGTACCCATGAAAACATGCCCACTTTATGCTCATCCCATGCCATGGAGTTTTGGCAAAAACTATGCATCTTTTGGGGGGGGGGGGGGGCAGTATAAATGTGTTATTTTCGCCTATTCTCTTTGAGTATTTCATTATACTGGGTTCCCTAAACAGCCTTGGAATTGCATGAATTGGGTATGACTGGAAAGCTGAGACTCTTATGGATTCGTTCAGCCCAATTGTATTCATGTTGTTGTTGGTTGATTACTTGGACTTGCCTGTAAAGGACATTTTTGATTGTTGTGATCATTTGTGATTGCTAAAGCTGTGTTAACACCAAGATATTTATTTTTCTCCCTGTCACTCGAGTCAACCCTTTGGAGTCGCTCTGTCGCTGTGTTTAAATCGCTCCGCACTATTTTGTGCACAATTGGCAGCACCTGTGTCGGCCCGCTGATAGATGTGGGCGGGGTGCATTGAGAAACGAGAGAGATCTTCCCTGTTAAGAAACAAGCAGCACACAGCTCTAACGTTAGACAGGATGAAAACGCAAACAACAACTGTGTTTTCCCCCGATGCAAGAATGAATAAATACTCTGGGGTTACGGCAGCCAATCAGCGTTGAGCGGCAAGCGACTGTTGGCAGCGAAATTTCCTTCGAGTTGGGATATTTCATCTTGGGGGACGAGCAAATTTTTGCCCTATCGCTCGGACGCCCAGCGATTTTTCTCCCGGGCGAATATATGCTCAATCGCTCGTTTGCATTGACTTTGTATGTAAACTCGATGCCAGCGAAAAACTTGAATAGGTCGGTGTGAACACAACTTTAGGGAAAATCACATCCAAGGAAATCGGATAGACTGAAGATGGAAATGGCATGTAACAATTGACAATTCAGTCAGATATCAGGGCCTCACAAGGCAAATTCATTTCAGACAGTCAGTCATCTGTCGCTTCGTCAGATGGCCTCTAGAGGGCATATTTGACGATTTTGTACGGAGGGACAAAATCAAAGATTTGGTCAGTGTCTAAACATAAACATAACCAGGTGAAAGTATCAAAACACATGGTCAGTAATATTAATGAGCCTTAAAGACACAACGAGGCACAGCATGAAGTTTCCTCTGTTAAATGTGACCTCACTGTCACCTTAGAATAAAAGATCTTTGGCAACAAAACTTGAACAAATGCAATTTAAACACACCACTCCTTTGGTGAGGCAGTTATGCCTAAAGGCCTATGGTATTATGAAATGTGGGATGGGTCTGTTTTAATACCAATTTACACAAAAGTAATGTTGCAAGAGTCAAATTAGTTGGAATTGGGCCCTCTTTTCAAATTGTATTCACCAATGTAGCCGCGAGGAAAATATTCCTGCATGTTAAGACGACACAGACCGACTGAACCGGAGGTAATTATCAAATGAACATTGGCAAGTCTGCAGGAAAACCTTTTTTTTAACTTGACAACAATAACAACCCTCCTGAATATCTGGTTTACTTCCTGTATACATAGCTGAGCGCAGGCTGATATTCGTTTCATATTTATGTCAAGGGTAGGCCGTGTCTCCGACAGACACAGTAACAACGTAGCCTATTTCGGTCTTTATGTCTTGTAGTAGTTAGTAGTTGTTGTTGATGATGGTTGCTATAACAACCACCCCTGTCAGAAAGATGTGCACATGCTGGGTAGTAGCAAGCGTTGTTGTGTTACATGTTCCAGAGTAAGCTGAATATCAGTACATTATTGCATGCAAAGGCCTATCTTTACATTTAAATGTATAGCAAAAATAAAAAGTAGAAATAGAAATAACTATGTCAGTGTTTCCCCCTGAACATCTGAGAAAGTGGACACTGTAAATAGTTAGCACTGTGAAGATGGTACATGTAAGTAGGTGGCGGTAATGCAACATTTAAGGATGCCAACCGCCATAAAACACCAAAGAAGAAGCTTCTCAGAAAAGGAAGTGCTGTGGGGTTGCAGCTGGCGGAAACCATCTATACTATAGCTGGTGATGTCCATCATTGATGATGATGATGATGATGATCATGCAGTAGATGCACACAAATGGATGGATTATTTACAGGCCTGAGATGATGCTGCTCACAGACAGCATGCTGATATTGAATGGCCCTCAGGCCTGAGATGATCTGTAGGAAGAAAATATCATCCCCAGTCAAACATGTAGAAACATGAAAAGTCATAAATAACCGCAGCAGTGGATCAATCACCAACTATGTTGCTCCTCACAGACAGACTGACATTTAATTACAGACACTGTTTATTTACCATCTGCAGTAGAAACTACATTGGAGGAAATACCTCCGCCAACGCAGTTGGCTGGGAGGTCATGTTTTCAGCCCTGTCTGTCTGTCTGTCTGTCTGTCTGTCTGTCTGTCTGTCTGTCTGTCTGCCTGCCTGTCTGTCTGCCTGTCTGTCTGTCTGTCTGTCTGTCTGTCTGTCTGTCTGCCTGTCTGTCTGCCTGTCTGTCTGCCTGTCTGTCTGTCTGTCTGCCTGTCTGTCTGTCTGTCTGTCTGTCTGCCTGTGTACACGTGTACTGTACTGTATGTACAGTAGTAGGGAGTGTGCGCAGTGTCAGTGTGTTTGTGTATGTAAGTGTGTGTATGAATATGTGAGCATTTGTAGTTGTGTGTGTGTGTATCTATGCAGCATGCGTGTCACTACAGGGTACACGTGTGTGTGTGTGTGTGTGTGTGTGTGTGTGTGTGTGTGTGTGTGTGTGTGTGTGTGTGTGTGTGTGTTTAGACAGGCATGCCTTTATAAGGGCAGCAGGGGAGGTGAGTTTGGGAGCGTGTGTGTCTGTGTGTGTGTGTGTGTGTGTGTGTCTGCGTGTATGCATGCTTATGTGTGTGTGTGTGTGTGTGTGTGTGTGTGTATGTGTGTGTGTGTGTGCGTGCGTGTGTGTGCTGTATGTGTGTGTGTGTGTGTGGGTGCGCGCACGTCCATGCTTATGTTTGTGTGTGTGTGTGTGTGTGCGTGTGTGCGTGCGTGTGTGCGTGTGCTGTATGTGTATGTGTGTGTGTGTGTGTGTGTGTGTGTGTGTGTGTGTGGGTGCGCGCACGTGCATGCTTATGTTTGTGTGTGTGTGTGTGCGCGCGTGCGTGTGTAGCAGTGTAGCAGTGCATTGTGGCAGTGTTGAACATGTCAGAACAGGAGTTAGGAGAAGCTCTTCATTCATTTTTGAGACGATCTGGTGAAATGGGTAACAAGTAGGCAAACATGAAACCATACAAATCCAGATCAACTATTGTTGTTTTTTTGGGCGGGGGGGGAGAGTTCATACTGCGCGAGTTTAGATGTTGAAGAATGCACACAATATAACAAACAACAGTTTTAGGATGACTAAATACGTATAATTTGTTAGCAGACTGTTCAGGTCAAACCAAGCTTGTTCGCCAACTTTCAGGGCGATTTTCTCTGAATGTTGAATTCTTTTCTGCACCCCCACCTCTCTCCCCAAGTGTACTTGGCCAATTCCCCCTGCTGTCCCGGGCGTTGCTCCACACTCTCTCCCGATCTGGGGAGAGTTGTACACTAGCACATTGCTTCCTCAGATACATGCAAGTCACCAGCCGCTTCTTTTCACCTGACAGCGAGGAGTTTCACTGGCAGGACGTTGCGTGTGGGAGGATCACACTATTCCCCCCAATTGAGCCTTTCTGTCTCTGTTGTGATTGGTTGCCAAAAGGAGCGCTCGACACCAGCTCCTTTCAGAAAAGTTCAGATATTTTGAGTTGTAGGCGCTGGGGGCGGACGCAGAAAAAAGGTGGAGTGCTCTGAAAAAAGACGGGTGCAGCTCACTTCCTCTAGGCGGCCGCATACGCTAGGCAGGGTCGGTTTAAACATTTTTTTTCCTATAGCCCATAAATGACTGTAATGCGAGTTGGTGGCGATAATGCACCTCTAAGCTGGTATGCTGCCAACCAGCCCTAACACTGAATAAAAATAAGCAGAACCATTTAACTGTAACAACACACTGTTTTTATTTGTCATAACTATTCAGCTTAACTTTTCTTCAAACATCAACATAATAAACAAAATAAGACTTTTGCCTACTAGTGCAACTAGTAGGCTAATATGAAAGGCTAATATGAAAAATAGTGCAATCAGAATGGATTGGCACTATTTTTTTATATAAAAAAAAAAATTGGTTCGCACGTGATCAAACCGGTTTGGGCTCGTACACCGAACCGAACCCGTAAAACCGGCAATCGACCCATGCCTAGCATACGCTCTCCCCTCATTAGGAAGAACTGAAAACAGACGCTGGAACAAAAGATGCTAAATGGACACAGGCCCTTTGGAATTTGTCCCTTTTTTCAAATTGTATTCACCGTGTATTGTATTGTATGTAGCCGTGAGGAAAATATTCCTGCACGTTGAGACGACAGACTGACTGAACCAGAGGTAATTATCAAATGAACATCGGCAAGTCTGCAGATTTTTTTATTTATTTGATACACGTCAATAAACACAGTAAACAATAAACACATTGTAGCGAGAGAGAGAACTTTCTAACCCTAACTGGCTGTTCAAACCGGTCGATTTCCGCAAATTTGTGCAGCGAGATTATATACAAAGTCGATGCAAACGCGCGTTTGACATAACAGTTGAATGGGTGTTACATATAGACCGTTTTCACCAGCTACAACCTCACAGCACTTCCTTTTTCTCAGCTTCTTCTTTGGTTTTTTATGCCGGTTGGCATCCTTAAATGTTGCATTACCACCACCTACTGAATTGTATCATCTTCACAGTGCTAACAATTTACAGTGTCCACTTTCTCAGCTGTTCAGGGGGAAACACTGACATAGTTATTTCTATTTCTATTTTTTTTATTTTTGCTATATGTTTAAATGTAAAGATAGGCCTATGCGTGCAATAATGTACTGATAGTCAGCTTACTCTGTAACATAGCTTTTATTAGCCTCTCAGGCTAGCTCCCGATCAGACGACAACGCTTCCTATTACCCAGCATGTGCACGTCTTTCTGACAGGGGTGGTTGTTATGGCAACTATCAACAACAACAACAACAACTACTAACTACTACAAGACATAAAGACCGAAATAGGTTACGTGTGTCTGTCGGAGACACAGCCTAACGTTAACATTTAATATGAAACTAATATCAGCCTGCGCTCAGCTACTGTATGTATTGTATACAGGAAGTAAACCGGATATTCAGGAGGGTTGTGACCGTTTGTTATTGTTGTCAAGATAAAACCGTCTATCTGTGTGTGTGTGTGTGTGTGTGTGTGTGTGTGTGTGTGTGTGTGTGTGTGTGTGTGTATGTGTGCGTGCATGTGTGCGTGCGTGCGCGTGCATTCGTGCGTACACTGGATGTATTCTATACCAAATTGTCACATATTATACTAGATATACGTAACACTAGAATATTATGTAGCTACTGAACTCTTACATTCACTCTCTCTCTCTCTCTCACACACGCACGCACGCACACACACACACACACACACATATACAGGGTTTAAGTAATTAAGTGCTCATTTTAAATTATAATCCGAGAGATTACTGCTCCATAATCTCACCGCTTGATCGGCAGCAGCCCTGTGTGTGTGTGTGTGTGTGTGTGTGTGTGTGTGTGTGTGTGCGTGTTTTGCCATAGTGTGTGTTGCTATAGGCGTTCATGCAGTACACCACAGCCCTGGCAGACTCTCCTTCTCTCTCTTTCTTTCTTTCTTTCTTTCTTTCTTTCTTTCTTTCTTTCTTTCTTTCTTTCTTTCTTTCCCTCTCTGTCTCTCTCTCTCTCTGTCTCAATGTTATTTTAAAATTTTGATTGGCAAAACACGCAGAGATGGAAAATATTGAATGAACTAGAACGACCGCAACGCGGACTTATGCCTCCGCCATTAGTTCATTCTTGAGTCCAAATCGCCATTTGAGGCAAATTGGAAGAAATTCCGTCAAGGCGCCCCTGAGATGTTGCGTTACAGAGCTTGGAAATTGGGTGTGTGAGAGGTCACAGTGACCTTGAACTTTGACCACCAAAATGTAATCAGTTCATCCTTGAGTCCAAGTGGACGTTTGAGGCAAATTCGAAGAGATTCCATCAAGACATTCCTGAGATACCGCGTTAATAAGCTTGAGAATGGCATTCGAGAAGTCACAGTGACCTTGACCTTTGACCTTTGATCACCAAAATGGAATCAGTTCATCCTTGCGTCCAAGTCAATGTTTGAGCCAAATCAGAAGAAATTCTATCAAGCTGTTCTTGAGATATTGCGTTAACGAACTTGGGAATGGCGTTGGAGAGGTCACAGTGACCTTGACCTTTGATCACCAAAATGTAATCCGTTCATCCTTGCGACCAAGTCGATGTTTGAGCCAAATTGGCAGAAATTCCATCAAGCCGTTCTTGGGATATCGCTTTAACAAACTTGGGAATGGCATCCGTGAGGTCACAGTGACCTTGACCTTTGACCACGAAAATCTAATCAGTTCATCCTTGAGTCCAAGTCGATGTTTGAGGCAAATTTGATGAAACTCCGTCAAGGCATTCCTGAGATATTGCGTTAAAAAGCTTGAAAATGGCGTTTGAGTGGTCACAGTGACCTTGACCTTTGACCACGAAAATCCAATCAGTTCATCCTTGAGTCCAAGTCGATGTTTGAGGCAAATTTGATGAAACTCCGTCAAGGCATTCCTGAGATATCGCGCTAACAAGCTTGAAAATGGCGTTCGAGAGGTCACAGTGACCTTGACCTTTGACCTTTGACCAGCAAAATCTAATCAGATCATCCTTGAGCCTAAGTGGATGTTTAAGGCAAATTTGATGAAATTCCGTCAAGGCGTTCCTCAGATATCGCGTTAACAAGCTTGAAAATGGCGTTCGAGAGGTCACAGTGACCTTGACCTTTGACCTTTGACCACCAAAATCGAATCAGTTCATCCTTGAGTCCAAGTGGATGTTTAAGGCAAAGTTGATGAAATTCCGTCAAGGCGTTCCTCAGATATCGCGTTAACGAACATCGTACGGACGTACGGACATACGTGGACGGACAATCCGGATCCATAATGCCTCTGGCCTGGCTATCGCCGGCGGCGGAGGCATAATAAAAGTAAAAAAATAACAACCATAAAAGCAAAGTAGCCTAGAAAGGTCTGAGCATAAGATTATGATGGGATGCTAAATGAAAATGCTAATAAATATTGTGCATGTAGCGATGTGTGTGTACAGTAAACGCTTCCATGAGCTGAGGCAGTGAGTCAACACATCAACGCTACTTAAATTTATTTAGCACATAATCTCACACGTAACTGAAAACTGAACAGCTTTGCAGGCATTAATTTAGTTTGACAGTTAGTGACAGTTGATTTGAGTGATGTTGTAGACCTGTGATGTCATTCATTTAGTTTGACAGTTAGTGACAGTTGATTTGAGTGACGTTGTCGACCTGTGATGTCATTCATTTAGTTTGACAGTTAGTGACAGTTGATTTGAGTGACGTTGTCGACCTGTGATGTCATTAATTTAGTTTGACAGTTAGTGACAGTTGATTTGAGTGATGTTGTGGACCTGTGATGTCATTCATTTAGTTTGACAGTTAGTGACAGTTGATTTGAGTGACGTTGTCGACCTGTGATGTCATTCATTTAGTTTGACAGTTCCTTACTGACAGTTGATTTGAGTGACGTTGTGGATCTGTCTCTCTGTTTTTAACCCTTTCTCCTGCTGTGCTCCGATTGGTAATTTATCCCGTTAACCTCCCCTAATTTCAATCACATGGCTGCAGCAGGCTCAGTTTTAAAGCCAGAGTGAAGTATCTGGTATCCTATGAAACTAGAAGAGCTATAGTACCAACCATGTCATGCTGATCGGGAAGGGGCCTAAATAACGCTCCAAGGTTAGGCTACATTTTGTCCAGAGAAAAACTATTTAGGGGTACCTTGACCTCCCACATCCAGATATCTGAATGAGAAT
>NC_139637.1:30526965-30536965 GCF_964638095.1 Poromitra crassiceps
TGTCTGACTGACTGTCTGTCTGACTGACCGTCTGTCTGTCTGTCTGTCTGACTGACTGTCTGTCTGTCTGACTGACCGTCTGTCTGTTTGACTGACCGTCTGTCTGTCTGACTGACCGTC
This sequence comes from Poromitra crassiceps, assembly GCF_964638095.1. Classification (NCBI taxonomy): domain Eukaryota; kingdom Metazoa; phylum Chordata; class Actinopteri; order Beryciformes; family Melamphaidae; genus Poromitra; species Poromitra crassiceps. The sequence continues at coordinate 30,527,086 of NC_139637.1, forward strand.
TGTCTGTCTGTCTGTCTGTCTGTCTGTCTGACTGACCGTCTGTCTGTCTGTCTGACTAACCGTCTGTCTGTCTGTCTGTCTGTCTGTCTGACTGACCGTCTGTCTGTCTGTCTCACTGACCAACAGTAACCTACAGTCCCTGAAAACAGGGACTGTAGGTTATATATTGATATGCAAATGAGCATATGATGTCATGTCATTTTTGAGCAGCCAATAGCTACTTTCCTTGGAAACAAGTTGGCAAAACTGGCAGTTAGCGAGGGCCAATAGATTGGACCTTTTGTGGTCCACAGTTCATAGAAAACTTGGGGAAACTTTGGATTTCTTTTACTTTGTTACTGAAGCGATATAAAATGTAACAAAGTACATTATTTCAAACAAAATTTACTTAAGTAAAAGTAAAATGACTGATTTAAAAAAATACTCAAAAAGCTACTCAATTACAGTAACGAGAGTAAATGTAATTAGTTACTTTCCACCTCTGGCGTTTGCATTCTGTGTGTGGTGGTGTGGTTGAAGGAGAAAGTCTGCATAAACTCTTATCTGTCAGTTGTGAGAATGGCTGCGTGCGCGAGTGCGTGTGTGTGCGTGTGTGTGTGTGTGTGTGTGCGTGCACGTGCGTGCGTGTGTGTGTGTGTGTGCATGTGTGTGTGTGCGTGCGTGCGTGCGTGCTTCCTGTCTGAAAGCCACACTATCATCAGTCTCTCCATCAGGAATGAAGAGGAGAGGAGGAGAGGGAGGAGGAGGAGATCAAAGGACACCAAGATGGAAACCATCCCAAACTGTGAAGCCTGGTGAGGTCACTGTTAGTTTACCTTTTTATTTCATTTCATTTCATTTATTTATTTATTTCACAGGGACAGTGCATATTAATAAACAGTGTGTGTTAACAAACACCATAAATATGCCAGAGTTAGCCCGGGGGCTAGTTTACATCTGTAGTCCCTGGCCAGGTGTAAAGATGGCATCCTAAAAACATTATTATGATGCTTCATGCACTTGTTTTTGCAACAAAAAAACAATCTTAATCTTCGGCCAACATTAGTGTCTTTCAGAGGCTATTCACCTTATGTTCATACGCGGGGTTGGGCCAAATCCTTCCGGGTTGTGTTAACACTTCCAGTGGTCACGGCGTGAAATACAAAAGAACTTCAGAAGAAGAAAGTTGTTTTTAGAGCAGGAATGCGTTGAAACATCGCCCGCAGCTGCAGTCTGAGTGATACAACTCAAGTCGAAGAGGAAAAAGATGAGATCAACAAAAAGAAAACAACAAAATGGGCAGTTAACAGCAACGCATTGAGAGACATCCTTGTACAAAACATACCTGGACTCCAACATAGAAAGCTTCAGATGGTTTTCAGTGTCCTCCGAGTGCACCGCGAGCCACTTACGTCTTATATAAGACCCGCAGACGTTAACATACTATACCTACTGTCAAAGTATAGAATCGCTGTATGTCTTTCAGAAACAAAGATCGCTCCTTATTCGGATGGGGGTTTGTGCTGATATGTGGGCATGTGTAACGTAAGGTTTAATGTTAACTGGCAATTATGTGACAATGCATGTCTACCGATGTAGAGGAGTAACATAAAATTAATGTAACAAGTAGTGTAACAAATTACTTACTCCAGGGAGTAATTAAGTAAAGTAAGGCATTACGTTTCTTTAAAGTAATGTGTAATGTGTAATATATTACTTTTTGGAGTAACGACCCCCAACACTGCTCGTTAAGGTTAATAGTTTCAGTCCCTCAGTGGCCGTTTTAGCCCTTTACTCAGCAAGTTATGACCTACGTTGGTACTGCAGTAGCCTAGCCAGAGATAATTTTAAATAAAATAAAACGTTGATATTACATTGTCAAATTGTGGGTAGTGTAGTACTTCTCCCTGAAATTGAATAGAAATAAACAAGGAGATGATATCTTACATATTTGTGGGTTCTAAAGGACCATATAGCACCGTTTCACCGTGGTAAGTCTACATTGGGTGGTTACGACATTATGGCAAATGATGAAAATCTCATTGCAGAATATGAATGGTGAAATACCCCGGGGCCGAGGTGTTACGTGACTGTTGAGCTCTATACTGTATGTCAGGCAGCATGTGTGTTACTGCCTGATGACATCACTGATGATGTCATCTGTCATCTGGCTGCCTGGCAAAAATATTGCCAGGCAGCTAGCTGGCTGCCGGCCACTGATGACCTCATCCTCAGGGTTGTGAGTCAGTCACTCAGCTTCAGACAGAGCCAGATTCAGGCCAGCAGCCAGCTGTCGAGAGTGGTGGTGATGCCAGCATTGATGTCATCGGTGAGTGATGTCATCAGTGAATGACATCATCAGTGATGTCACTCTTTGTCCCCATGGTTGTGAGTCAGTCAGCCTTCATCGGATACTTGCTCCTGTTTCACAGTCTTCTCAGCTTCCGACCTTCCGACAGAGCCAGATGCAGGCCAGGAGCCAGCTGCCTGGCAGAAATGAATGTGCATGTGTTTGGATTCTCTCCTCAGCACCAAACCCTCGGTGGAGGAGATCAGTCTATGGGCCCAGTCCTTTGACAGGCTGATGAGGAGCCCGGCGGGGAGGAACGTGTTCCGGGCGTTCCTGCGGACGGAGTACAGTGAGGAGAACATGCTGTTCTGGCTGGCCTGTGAGGACCTCCGGCAGGAGAGCAACACCAGCAGCATCCAGGAGAAGGCTCGCTCCATCTACGACAACTATATCTCCATACTATCGCCCAAAGAGGTAGGAGAGCTATGCCTAGAGCTCTCACCTGACTTCCTTAGATTGTTGTAAGCTGCACCTGTAGGAGTTAAAAAAAAATTGGACCCAATAAAACCGTCACTGTCCAAGTTTCCCTGCTGTCCTGGTCGTTGCTCCACCCACTCTTCAGAACTGGGGAGACGATAGCTATTATCCGATATGTGCAGTCGCCAGCCGCTTCTTTCCACCTGACAGCGAGGGGTTTCACCGGCAGGACGTATACCTGCCTGGGAGGATCATGCAGTTTCACCCCCCCCGGGGGGGGGGGGGGGGTGGGCAACTACCAGGGGTGGGCAACTATTTTTCACGGGGGGCCACATGAGAAATCTAGATTGTTGCCGGGGGCCGAACAAATATTGTCATGCCGTAATGGATGGGCAACTTTGATGATAGAGAGGGCCACAAAAAAAATCCTCGCTACCAGATTTTGCTGGGGGCTGAACGGCGCCAGCCTGAAAAAATTGGGGCATTTGAAGCCAGGTTTAGAGGAATAACTAATTTTAAATTAACAGTTGTGATGTCATTATTCAGTCTTAACCACCAATATTTGATCCTTTTCTCACTCACTCCTATGTCACCACACTCTCCCTGCAGGGCTTGAAATTAACTTTTTTCACCACCTGCCAATATGGCTGCTAGATTTTAAAGTTACCAGCCAATTAGAATTTCCACTATCCGAAATGTTTTTCTTGAAATAAACCAGAATATGAGTGGGTTAATTTAAGCATAAGTATCAGTAAGTGGCCGGGATTCTCAAAGCCTGTGTTGAGGGTCACACGAACATGCACTCTTGAAGCTAAATAAATCCAAAACCAACAAGTTAATTATTTAAATTTCTACCTCAATGTAGAACAGCCATTTCTTACACATGAGATTACTTTTGGCCTTTTAGTCATAAAGATTATTGAAAGATATTCCATATTCCAGACTGAAATGCTATAACAGAAGAATATTGGCCAGAATGACATGAACATTTGGACACTTATTCAGCGGGTATCTTGCATGTTGCGTTCAGGTGCACTGTACAAAAAATAAAAAAATAAAAATGAATTAAGCCCATAGTTAATGAACTAATCATGTACAAAACACACACACAGTCACATATTTTATATACTGTATATGTTGTAAGCCTAATTTTTGCCATCACAGCTGCTTTTTACATGTATGGGATAATACAGGCTAATATACAAGGTGTCCCAAGCTCTGAGTCATTATAAACTCAATTAGCTACAGAAGCTAATGTTCACATTCAGTCCTTGTATATTTCTCTCATGTGTTCATCATTCCTTTCCTCCTCTGTGTGTGTGTGTGTGATTGAGAAATGAGATGCAGGTGGTGTTCATCCTAATTGGCCTGGTCAGGTGTCAGATTGCTGCTGGCTGATTGGCTGGTGGAGAGCATTTAAGCCAGCTGATGCCATCCTGTCGCCCCTTGCTCTCCTCATTCCCAATGATGATGGCTGCTGTGCTGACTGCTGTGTTCTGTCAGGTAGGAACTGTGTGTAGACCTACTTTAATAGTTCTGCAGAACTTTATTAAGATGTGTCTTTATCTTGGTAGACCTGTGCAGTCTAAACTGTAAATAGTTACCTTCCAGATCTACACTTTTGTACACTGTAAATAACACTTACCCAAGTAGCAGAAAGTAGGGGGAGAAGCCCTTTAGTTTTTTTTTTAACATTTTCTCATGTTTATTTTGTAGGAGCTTATAGGTAAGAGCTGTGTCTCTTATTTAATCCATCATTTTCTTTTCTTAGGTCAATTTAAGGTTGGGGATTAGTTTGATTGGTTAGTTGTGTTGGGGCCATGCTGTGCTCTGAAACTAAACCTGCTACTTGTGAACTTGTGATGGTGGTTTGGCTGATCATCCTTGGGAGTGGGAAGAGTGGGTGCACTTTTGTGTTGCGGTCCGGTTCCCCGAGGCCGGTTCCTAACATAATTGGGTGCTCGTCTGCTTTTCTCATTCGTCAGCACGTTGTGTGTGTGTATATATATATATTTTATGTTTGTCTGGTGGGCAGTCTTTGTGCAGGTGGTAAATGGTGTTAGTCAAGGTGCCTTTGCATGGAGCTGAGGAAGCTCATGGTGGTAAAGCTGGTGGAGATGTTTGTTGGAGGAGGAGCCGGTCAGAGGGGACCAGTAAGACTGAGGAGGGGCGTGACAAGGCAGGGCCGTCAGTAGCACCATTTCTCCTCTTTCTGTGTAGACTGCTACCCTACAAGAGTCTCCGTACATAGACTTGCCTGTCACTCTGACTCCCAAGCCGTCTAAATCAGCGATACAGACGTATTTACAAGTGTCACAGAAACATTTCAAAGCCACATATTGAGAAGAAGAGTTCATAGCTTCTCGACATCGGGGTTAGAAAGCTCGTCGCTGCTCATAAATGCCTCTTTTCATCTGAAGTCTGTGCTGGTGATATTTTTTACCGAGCTTTCGGCCAGAGTGGCGCTGTTGAGCGCTCTGACGGCTGGGAGCTCTAACCTGGAAAAAATATCACCAGCACAGACTTCAGATGAAAAGAGGCATTTATGAGCAGCGTCGAGCTTTCTAACCCCGACGTCGAGAAGCGATGAACCCTTCTCAATATGTGGCTTTGAAATGTTTCTGTGACACTTGTAAATACGTCTGTATCACTGATTTAGACGGCTTGGGAGTCAGAGTCACAGGCAAGTCTATGTACGGAGATGGGACTCTTGTAGGGTAGCATAGTCTACACAGAAAGAGGAGAAACGGTGCTACTGACGGCCCTGCCTTGTCACGCCCCTCCTCAGTCTTACTGGTCCCCTCTGACCGGCTCCACCTCCAACAAACATCTCCACCAGCTTTACCACCATGAGCTTCCTCAGCTCCATGCACACCATTTACCACCTGCACAAAGACTGCCCACCAGACAAACATATAAAATATATATATACACTCAAACGACGTGCTGACGAACGAGAAAAGCGGACGAGCCCCCAATTATGTTAGGAACCGGCCTCGGAACGGGACCGCAACACAAAAGTGCCCCCACTCTTCCCACTCCAAGGATGATCAGCCAAACCACCATCACAAGTTCACAAGTAGCAGGTTTAGTTTCAGAGCACAGCATGGCCCCAACAACAAACTAATCCCCAACCTTAAACTTACTTAAGAAAAGGATGGATTAAATAAAAGACAGCTCTCACCTATAAGCTCCTACAAAATAAACATGAGAAAATGTTACAAAAAACGAAAGGGCTTCTCTCTCCTACTTTACTTGGGTAAGATGTTGGTGTACAAAAGTGAGTGTAGAGCTGGAAGTAGCTATTTACAGTTTAGACTGCACAGGTCCACCAAGATAACACATCATAAAGTTCTGAAGAACTAAGTAGGCCTATACACAGTTCCTACCTGACAGAACACAGCAAAGAGTCAACAGAGAGCCATCATAGTTGGGAGTACAATGAGTGGACTCATAGTTCAATTACACAATGAGGAAAGGAATGATGTGAACACATGACACAGAAAACGCTATTAAAGTTTTGAATGATAGCCCCAAACTTTTATTTGACCAACTTCCTGTGTCTGCACTGTTAGATGGGATGCCATCCCTTGCAGTCATTGCCACCGATGATGGCTACTCTTTGTTCTGTCAGGTAGGCACTGTGTGTAAGCCTACTTTGGTAGTTCTTTAGAACTTGAAGATCTGTCCTTGTCTAGGTAGACTTGTGCAGTCCAAACTGGAAATAGCTACCTTCCAAATCTATACTTTTTTACACTAAATAACTCTTACCCAAGTAGTAGGAGGGAGAAGCCCTTTAGTTTTGTAACATTCTCATGTTTATTTTGTAGGAGCTTATAGGTGAGAGCTGTGTCTATTTATTTTTTTTATCCATCCTTTTCTTAGGTAAGTTTAAGGTTGGCGATTAGTTTGATTTGTTGATGTTGGGGCCATGCTGTGCTCTGAAACTAAACCTGCTACTTGTGAACTTGTGATGGTGGTTTGGCTGATCATCCTTGGGAGTGGGAAGAGTGGGGGCACTTCTGTGTTGCCGTCCCCTTCCCCGAGGCCGGTTCCTAACATAATTAGGGGGTCGCCCGCTTTTCTCGTTCGTCAGCACGTCGTCTGAGTATATATATATATATATATATATTTTATATGTTTGTCTGGTGGGCAGTCTTTGTGCAGGTGGTAAATGGTGTGCATGGAGCTGAGGAAGCTCATGGTGGTAAAGCTGGTGGAGATGTTTGTTGGAGGAGGAGCCGGTCAGAGGGGACCAGTAAGACTGAGGAGGGGCGTGACAAGGCAGGGCCGTCAGTAGCACCATTTCTCCTTTCTGTGTAGACTGCTACCCTACAAGAGTCCCGTCTCCGTACATAGACTTGCCTGTGACTCTGACTCCCAAGCCGTCTAAATCAGTGATACAGACGTATTTACAAGTGTCACAGAAACATTTCAAAGCCACATAAGAAGAGTTCATCGCTTCTCGACGTCGGGGTTAGAAAGCTCGACGCTGCTCATAAATGCCTCTTTTCATCTTAAGTCTGTGCTGGTGATATTTTTTCCAGGTTAGAGCGCTCAGCCGTCACAGCGCCACTCTGGCCAAAGGCTCGGTAAAAAATATCACCAGCACAGACTTCAGATGAAAAGAGGCATTTATGAGCAGCGTCGAGCTTTCTAACCCCGACGTCGAGAAGCTATGAACTCTTCTTCTCAATATGTGGCTTTGAAATGTTTCTGTGACACTTGTAAATACGTCTGTATCGCTGATTTAGACGGCTTGGGAGTCAGAGTCACAGGCAAGTCTATGTACGGAGACTCTTGTAGGGTAGCAGTCTACACAGAAAGAGAAGGAACGGTGCTACTGACGGCCCTGCCTTGTCACGCCCCTCCTCAGTCTTACTGGTCCCCTCTGACCGGCTCCTCCTCCAACATCTCCACCAGCTTTACCACCATGAGCTTCCTCAGCTCCATGCAAAGCCACCTTGACTAACACCATTTACCACCTGCACAAAGACTGCCCACCAGACAAACATATAAAATATATATACACACACACTCACAGACGACGTGCTGACGAATGAGAAAAGCAGACGAGCACCCAATTATGTTAGGAACCGGCCTCGGGGAACGGGACCGCAACACAAAAGTGCCCCCACTCTTCCCACTCCCAAGGATGATCAGCCAAACCACCATCACAAGTTCACAAGTAGCAGGTTTAGTTTCAGAGCACAGCATGGCCCCAACACAACTAACCAATCAAACTAATCCCCAACCTTAAATTTACCTAAGAAAAGAAAATGATGGATTAAATAAGACACAGCTCTTACTTATAAGCTCCTACAAAATAAACATCAGAAAATGTTACACAAAAAACTAAGGGCTTCTCCCCCTACTTTCTGCTACTTGGGTAAGTGTTATTTACAGTGTACAAAAGTGTAGATCTGGAAGGTAACTATTTACAGTTTAGACTGCACAGGTCTACCAAGATAAAGACACATCTTAATAAAGTTCTGCAGAACTACTAAAGTAGGTCTACACACAGTTCCTACCTGACAGAACACAGCAGTCAGCACAGCAGCCATCATCGTTGGGAATGAGGAGAGCAAGGGGCGACAGGATGGCATCAGCTGGCTTAAATGCTCTCCACCAGCCAATCAGCCAGCAGCAATCTGACACCTGACCAGGCCAATTAGGATGAACACCACCTGCATCTCATTTCTCAATCACACACACACACAGAGGAGGAAAGGAATGATGAACACATGAGAGAAATATACAAGGACTGAATGTGAACATTAGCTTCTGTAGCTAATTGAGTTTATAATGACTCAGAGCTTGGGACACCTTGTATATTAGCCTGTATTATCCCATACATGTAAAAAGCAGCTGTGATGGCAAAAATTAGGCTTACAACATATACAGTATATAAAATATGTGACTGTGTGTGTGTTTTGTACATGATTAGTTCATTAACTATGGGCTTAATTATAAATGAGTTCTGACTGAACGTTACTATAAAGCACACATGGGCAACATATGGCCCCCCTGTGTGGCGCGTATGTGTCAGTTAGAGGGTACACACAGGAAAATACTGTCACAGAGGACTAAGAGCTGATTTACCATCTAAGACTACACCATCACGTCTACATGACATCTACACCATAACATCTACATAACATCTACACCATAACATCTACATAACATCTACACCATAACATCTACACCATAACATCTACATATAACATCTACACCATAACAGCTAGACCATAACATCTACACCGCTCACTGTAAAAAGAAAGCCCAGGACATCATTAAAGACAACAGCCACCCCGCTCATACCCTGTTCTCACTCCTCCCATCCCAAAAAAACACATTACCGGAGCATCAAATCACACACCACCACCCGTCTCAGTAATAGGGCAGTCAGGCTGCTGAACAGCTGAACCATACGCACTGAAACCCACTTGTCACTTTGTCTGTATTTGTTAATCACATTGTATTGTATTGTATTGATGGATTGTGGTATGTATATACACTTGAGTGTATAGCTGTTGTGTTGTGTAGCCTACAGAGTTATGTAGGTTTACACCTTCTTTTGTCTTGTCGGTCTGTGTGACCATGTCCTTGTGTGTTTAGGCTGAGGGTGCTAAGAGCATAAGAATTTCATTGGATTTATACTTAGTAAACTACTGACAATAAAGATGAACTTGAACTTGAGTCAGGACCTCGGTTTATCGTCTCATCTGATGGACGGTGCTCACTCATAGGACAGAGTCCCTGTCTCTGCCCTCGGGCATTGGGGACGGGGATATTATCCATGAGAGCACAGGGAAGAGCACCTGCTACTGGTCCCCCTGTTTCCGCAGCAAGCCAGCGATGTAACAGAGTTGGCTAAATTATATTTTGTGAAGCTAATCTTCCTTAGAGATAATGATTTATATTAGTTGATAATCCTGTTATCTCTCCTCTCCTCGTCAGGTGAGTCTGGACTCTGGGGTGCGTGAGGGGATCAACAGGCGCATGCAGGAGCCATCTCCTCTGACATTCGAGGACGCTCAGCTACAGATCTACACCCTGATGCACCGCGACTCCTACCCCCGCTTCCTCTGCTCCTCCACCTACACCTCCATGACCCGCCCCCCCAGCCAAGGC
>NC_139637.1:30541965-30669465 GCF_964638095.1 Poromitra crassiceps
TTGTGGCATGTTTGGCCGTGTTTTGGCTTGCGTTGGCTGCGGGGAAGTCGATACTCATGTTAGCACAAGCCAGGAAATAGCCTGCTCCCCCTGTATGTACGGTACCGTGTAATGCCTGGAGTTGACCAAACTGAACAATCAAACAATGTTTCATAAGCATAACAGTAACGTTAGGCATATTTACGACTGTTAAATTCATTATCCACACAAGACGGTAACGTTATTAGTGGGGCTGGTGGTAATTTCTATAAATGTAAATTAATATTAGTTAGCCGCAATTAGCATCAAGCTAACGTTAACTATGTGCAGTCCCACTGCAGTCAGAGCCTGCTGGCTGCGGGGAAATGGATACTCATGTTAGCACAAGCCAGGAAATAGCCTGCTCCCCCTGTATGTACGTACGGTACCGTGTAATGCCCGGAGTTGACCAAACTGAACAGTCAAACAATGTACCGTAAACATAACAGACAGTAGGCTAACGTTAGGCTTATTTCCGACTGTTAGATTCATTATCAACACAAGACAGTAACGTGGGGCTGGTGGTAATTTCTATAAATATAGCTAAATCTATTAGTTAGCCGCGTATAGCATCAAGCTAGCGGTTCTAATAGGCACTCACCACCGCAGCTAACTACAGTCAAACAATAATGTTCCATGACCATAAGCAGAACGGTAGTAACGTTAGGGTTGCATTTCTTCACACAAGACGGTAATGTTAGCAGAGTTTCTGACCAGGTGGTCAGATACTTGTACTACGGAGTGACAGTAAAAATCTTGAATCTTGAAAATCCATTAGCAAGCAGCTAACGTTATCTGGTCAAAACCACATTACAGTAGCTACAAGCAGCAAGTTCCCTTCATGAACCGAAAACACAGTCCTGACTCTAGTTTCCCCCCGATGTCGGTCATATTGCTGCTGTCTGGCCAGACGGGCTTCATTAGATAAATATTTATTTATTTATTTATTTAGTGTGGACTTTTTCTGGAGTCTGTGTTGTTGTTTCCTTTTGCTAGCAGCTAGCGACGAACATAACGTTAAAAGCTACTTTAGCCATTTCCTGTTAGCGTCTAGGACAAGAGGCGAAGCTCATGAACGCGCACAGATGTCACATCCTCTAGCTGTGGTGGGAAATGCTATCCCCTTCGAAACTGAGGTATTTCCATGTATCTTCTGAACGGCCAATAAAAAACACTTTGTGCACATTTATTTCTCGCCAGAACCGACGGAATGGGCCTTTAACTAACAATTACCTTAATTATATGCGGCATGACTATGTGGCCAGGGGTGGTCCTGCCCACACCCTGAAATCTGATGGTGCCACCCCAAAATCCTGAGGGCACCGTGCCCCTGCATCCGTGGCTGACATCACTGTCTTTCAGAGGCTGCAGCGGGTTCATTTTTAAAGCTAGCATGAAGAGCTTGGTATCATATGAAACTAGAAGACCTAGGGCATCCACTGGTATCAACCCTGTCATGCTAGATCAGGGGTGAGCAATTCTTTTTCATGGGGGGCCACATGAGAAACCCAGATTGTTGCCGGGGGCCGAACAAATATTGTCATCGTAACCCAGGAACTTTGATGATAGAGAGGACCACAAAAAAATGTCCTCGCTACCAAAGGGCCAGATGTTGCTGAGGGTTGGAGGCCGAACGGCGCCGGCGGAAAAAATTGGGGGCATTTGAAGTCAGGTTTAGATGAATAACTAATTTTAAATTAACTCATTGAATGCCATGGACGTCCTTCGACGTCCAATTAAATAGTGACGTAGAATGCCACGGACGTCCTTCGACGTCCAATGCGTTTTTTGACGGTGGGACGTCGATCAAAGCCTTCCGCAGCTCCTGTACAACTATAGTAGCTATTGGAGGTGTATAACCTATTTTACGGACTCATTAGGTGGCGACAGTGCTTGCTCGGTGCAGTCCAGATTAGAGACAGGTCCGAGAAACAGCCTAAAAGCCGTGGATCAAAGACAAACCGATGCATGCTCCCAGAGCCATTTGCTCTGTCGCGGGAGCTGACATTGGCTCCGAACAGGAGTCAATCCGCGCTCACAACTGAGCCCCTCTGTCCCTGTCTGTCTGTCTGTCTGTATAGTTTCTCCACCCGATTAGCAGCCAGGAAAGCAGCCCCTGACGCCAAACCATTCAGCAATCCGGGTTGGCTCTTCCCTGCTGTGGCGCTGAGAGCCGACAGCAGCACACAAACGCAGCACTCCGAAAATATAATGGTTGCGTGAGGCTGTGTGCAGTGTGGGGAGGAGTTTACGGGGGGAGGGGGGGAGGGGGGTGGTGCACGCAGGGCATCACACAACAACTACGTCACTACATCAGAAAATATTATCTTCAGACTCAGTGAATGTGCTTGAAATGCTGCATTTCACAAAAGGCGGATTATCTCAGCTAATAATTTGAAAAGCCTGAAAACGCTGAAAACAACCTATCTTCTCCGGCTCATAACTAAAGAACGGAAAATGGTATCAATAAACTTTTTTTTGCTGATGATACAATAGAGCCAGCTCGTTCTTGTGCGTGTTCGGTGTTTACATAGTAATATCACACAATATTCTGTGGGCCTCGAGAAATCACTGAAAACGCTCTGAAAACTCTGGCACTGGGAGCATCCGTTCTCCAAAAGTGGCTGGCACTCAATGAGTTAACAGTTGTGATGTCATCATTCAGTCTTAAACACCAATATTTGATCCTTTTCTCACTAACTCCTATATCACCACCTGCTCTCCCTGCAGGGCTTGAAATTTACTTTTTTGACCACCTACCAATATGGCTGCTAGATTTTAAAGTTACCAGCCAATTACAATTTCCACTAGCCAAAATGTTTTTCTCCAACTCCAAAACCCAAAAATCCATAACCAACAAGTTAAATCCCCAATCAGTAAGATTTTTGACATTTTTTACTGAAATATAACTGCTTTTTAGCACAGGACATGGTAGATTGACTTTTAATAGGGAGACCCTCGTCTTTATTTATCCCACACCGCCCTCCATTGGCCAGCACTGGGACTAAGCAGTTTGTCTGTCACGTCCCGTAGCAAGAAAAAAGAAAAAAGAAAACCATGCGCGCATGCGCTGTACAGCGGAAGCGCTCTGTTCATGAAAACGAGGAAGTAACTCGATTCGGATTTGCTACGAAAATGATGTTTCACGGAACTATGGATTATTATTTCATCACGTGGTGAGTACCCGATGTCACAACATGTACATGTACATAGAGCTTTCTGGCGCTGTGTTTTGTTGACTTTGAACGGCGATATCGTTATCGATACTAATGCACGCAGAGGGCGCAGTGGAAAACTTACTGAGTGGGGCTTTAATTATTTACATTTTTACTTCAATGTAGAACAGTAATTTCTTACACATGAGATTACTTTTAGCCTTTTAGTCATAAAGATTATTGAAAGATATTCCATATTCCAGACTGAAATGTTATAACAGAAGTGGAGTATTGGCCAGAATGACATGAACACTTATTTAGCGGGTATCTTGCATGTTGCGTTCAGGTGCACGATATATATATACGTATATATATATATATATATATATATATATATATATATATATATATATATATATATATATATATATATATATTAGGGCTGTCAAACGATTAATTTTCTTAATCGCGATTAATCGTGCGATTAATTATAATTAATCGCGATTAATCGCATCTTTGTATCGCATGTTTAAAATGCTATATTTTGCATTGCAAAGCATTTTTAATTAGATATTAATTCATTATTACCAGTGTGTCGTGATTGGGAATCAAATGAATGCAAAGAAATCTACTTGAAATCTACCGACTCCGGCCATCACTCTCTGATTCCATCGCTGAAACCCTCATACACGCCTTCATCACCTCCCGCCTGGACTACTGTAACGGAGTCCTGTTCGGGGTTCCCAACAAAACCCTGGACAGGCTCCAATATGTACAGAACTCAGCTGCCAGGGTTCTGACCCGCACCAAACATCACTCCCACCCTCATCCACCTCCACTGGCTCCCGGTCAAGTCCCGTATCCTGTATAAGATCCATCTCCTCACCTACAAATCCCTCCACGCCCTCGCCCCCCAGTACCTGTCTGATCTCCTGCAACCCTACACCCCGTCCCGAAACCTGAGGTCCTCCAACTCGGGTCTCCTCTCCATCCCCCACTCCCGCCTGCGGACCTTTGGGGCCAGAGCCTTCAGCGTGGCTGCCCCCACCCTTTGGAACTCTCTCCCAGCCGAAATCCGCAATGCCGCATCACTGGCTACCTTCAAAACTCTACTCAAAACTCACCTGTTCAACACAGCCTTCCACAACTAGTCTTTTCTGTTCTTTGTTGTTCTTTGTTGTCATCTATGTGTGTTTCATCATCTTGTGCTCTGTGAAGCGCCTTGGGTTCCTTGAAAGGCGCTATATAAATCTAAGCTATTATTATTATTATTATTTGTGATCTTGAATTTTAGATTTGTGCAATGTAGACAGGAGGTCACAAAGAGAAAGCCGAGCAAAAAACAGCCACGGGTCCGCGGGAGAAAGCCATTCTAATTTTCAAGGAAATAGCTGGGCGAAAACTCTTTCGATTTCACACACACACACACACACACACACACACACACACACACGCGTGCACACACACACCCTCGAGTACCTTTGCGCATAAATAAGACCAGAATCGCAAAAGCTTCTTCAAAGCTCTCAGCCGACACCTCAAGAAACGAACGAGCCCGTTTTACAGTAATCCAAACTGCCCGAGAGCGCCAGCAGGAGCCAGCAGCAGCAGCACAGACGGAGGGAGGAGTTTGGAGACACACACACACACACACACACACACACACACACACACACACACACACACACACACACAATACAGTATACAGACTTGCCCAAGGGCACCCATAATCACAGGCACGTGAGGTGGTTCTAAAAATCCATTTATCTCAAAACTCTCTGAAAATCTCTGAAACCATGCTGTACTCAACGGCTAATATCTACATAACTACTAACTCTACAAACTAACTCTTTTAGACAGAGAAAGCACACATTCTATTAGTTCTTTTTAGATGATTGGTGTTCACGAAGTCTTAACAGAAAAGAATCCTTGGCTCTTGTAAAATGAGCCAGAATCCTCAAAAAAAAAAACTGGCAGAACCTACCTACAGCATTGAAAAAAGGGCTGGCAGTCAATGTGTTAAAGAGCGTGGTGCAGGTTAAAAATAAATGACTTTACATTTTGGGCTCATGATTACAATGAAAATACACCAAAAAGAAAGGCAAAAAGTTTCACAGGCCCCCAGGGTATAAATATGGATGGAAAGGTGGCATTCTATAAATGGGCGTGTGACGTAACAACAGGGGTGATATCACAAGCGGAGAATGTTCTGCTGGGGCTGCAAAATCATGAAGTGTGAAAAAAGGTGGCAGATACCAGGGCAGACATAAAACCACTTAGAAATCCTCATATTTTGGGCTGAAAAATGTGACATCTAGGGAGTTCCATGAAATGTAAAAGTGCCCCCTGCTGGTTACAAAAAAGTGTCTCCAATCTGCACCATGCTCTTTAAGCAATTTGTGATGTCATCAGTGATTTATGACAGACACTGATATGCTGATGATGTCATACCCACTGATGATGTCCCGGACCCGACCTTCTGATAGGAAAAGCTGACAGCTGCTGAAAGTTGGGTAGCAGAAAGCTTATCTGAACCATTTAAAATGTTTCATTCTGCCACAAGCAGCTTGTGAGGCTCAAACTAGGGTTTCTTCATGATTCTGAATCATTTGTTTTGCACCAAAACCACTCCTTGTTATGAAAATGGCCACGCCCACTTTTCCTGCTTGCCGTGAACCCATTTTGTGTGTGAAAATAAATGTTTACATGTTGGAAATAATATTTTCCATGGTTTGGCCTACAATGTTGCAGAGTATTATGGTCTCTGGGACTTTTGGGTAGAGGGATTCAGAATTTATGGTTTGATGAATTGGTACTGGTATGTTTGACCTGGCCAAAGTGTCCGCTCAGGACTGGACTAAAAACAGTATCCACATGTTAGAATAATAGTTGTTGTTGTTGTGTATATTTTCTGTATGTTTTTATATGCCACTAATGGCGTTCTCCACTATGTCCAAACGGGCATGCACGCACGCGCACGCGTACACACACACACACACACACACACACACACACACATCCATGCCCTGTCTCTCCCAAACACATTCTCACACCCATGGACCCACAATTATTCCTTATCTTTCCATCTGTTTCCACCATCCTCCTCTCTGGTGTGTAAATCTACACTGTCTATCACTTTAGAGAGGGGAACAAAAGTGTGTGTGTGTGAATGCCAGTGTGAATCCCCAATCAGACAGTCATTATAAAGACAGAGAGAGAGACGCCGGAGAGATTTACGCCTCCACAAACTACAGTATCTCTGTCTCCGTCCTCCCTCTGACCCTTTACCAGCATTTCTCTCCCTTTCTTTTTTGTCTTTTTGTCTCTGTCCTCCTCTGACCTTTAACAGTTTGTCTCTGTCCTCCCTCTGACCTTTAACAGTGTTTGTCTGTCTCTGTCCTCCCTCTGACCTTTAACAGTGTTTGTCTCTGTCTCTGTCCTCCCTCTGACCTTTAACAGTGTTTGTCTCTGTCTCTGTCCTCCCTCTGACCTTTAACAGTGTTTGTCTCTGTCTCTGTCCTCCCTCTGACCTTTAACAGTGTTTGTCTCGGTCTCTGTCCTCCCTCTGACCTTTAACAGTGTTTGTCTCTGTCTCTGTCCTCCCTCTGACCTTTAACAGTGTTTGTCTCTGTCCTCCCTCTGGCCCTTTAACCACGTTTGTCTCTGTCCTCCCTGAGCCTTTAACAGCGTTTGTCTCTGTCCTCCATCTGACCCCATAAGTGTTTGTCTCTGTCCTCCCTCTGACCCTTTAACAGCATTTGTCTCTGTCTCTGTCCTCCATCTGACCCCATAACAGTGTTTGTCTGTGTCCTTCCTCTGACCATTTAACAGCATTTCTCTCACTGATTTTCCATTTTGTTAAGGTGCAAACTTTTCACTTCCACTTTCTACCTCTCCCTCTCTTGTATGTAGAAAGTCCTGTGGTGTTTCTACCTCTCTCTCTTGTATGTAGAAAGTCCTGTGGTGTTTCTACCTCTCTCTCTTGTATGTAGAAAGTCCTGTGGTGTTTCTACCTCTCTCTCTTGTATGTAGAAAGTCCTGTGGTGTTTCTACCTCTCTCTCTTGTATGTAGAAAGTCCTGTGGTGTTTCTACATCTCTCTCTTGTATGGAGAAAGTCCTGTGGTGTTTCTACATCTCTCTCTTGTATGGAGAAAGTCCTGTGGTGTTTCTACCTCTCTCTCTTGTATGTAGAAAGTCCTGTGGTGTTTCTACATCTCTCTCTTGTATGTAGAAAGTCCTGTGGTGTTTCTACCTCTCTCTCTTGTATGTAGAAAGTCCTGTGGTGTTTCTACCTCTCTCTCTTGTATGTAGAAAGTCCTGTGGTGTTTCTACATCTCTCTCTTGTATGTAGAAAGTCCTGTGGTGTTTCTACCTCTCTCTCTTGTATGTAGAAAGTCCTGTGGTGTTTCTACCTCTCTCTCTTGTATGTAGAAAGTCCTGTGGTGTTTCTACCTCTCTCTCTTGTATGTAGAAAGTCCTGTGGTGTTTCTACCTCTCTCTCTTGTATGTAGAAAGTCCTGTGGTGTTTCTACATCTCTCTCTTGTATGGAGAAAGTCCTGTGGTGTTTCTACATCTCTCTCTTGTATGTAGAAAGTCCTGTGGTGTTTCTACCTCTCTCTCTTGTATGTAGAAAGTCCTGTGGTGTTTCTACATCTCTCTCTTGTATGTAGAAAGTCCTGTGGTGTTTCTACATCTCTCTCTTGTATGTAGAAAGTCCTGTGGTGTTTCTACATCTCTCTCTTGTATGTAGAAAGTCCTGTGGTGTTTCTACATCTCTCTCTTGTATGTAGAAAGTCCTGTGATGTTTCTACCTCTCTCTCTTGTATGTAGAAAGTCCTGTGGTGTTTCTACATCTCTCTCTTGTATGTAGAAAGTCCTGTGGTGTTTCTACATCTCTCTCTTGTATGTAGAAAGTCCTGTGGTGTTTCTACATCTCTCTCTTGTATGTAGAAAGTCCTGTGGTGTTTCTACATCTCTCTCTTGTATGGAGAAAGTCCTGTGGTGTTTCTACATCTCTCTCTTGTATGTAGAAAGTCCTGTGGTGTTTCTACATCTCTCTCTTGTATGTAGAAAGTCCTGTGATGTTTCTACCTCTCTTGTATGTAGAAAGTCCTGTGGTGTTTCTACCTCTCTCTTGTATGTAGAAAGTCCTGTGGTGTTTCTACATCTCTCTCTTGTATGTAGAAAGTCCTGTGGTGTTTCTACCTCTCTCTCTTGTATGTAGAAAGTCCTGTGATGTTTCTACATCTCTCTCTTGTATGTAGAAAGTCCTGTGGTGTTTCTACCTCTCTCTCTTGTATGTAGAAAGTCCTGTGATGTTTCTACATCTCTCTCTTGTATGTAGAAAGTCCTGTGGTGTTTCTACCTCTCTCTCTTGTATGGAGAAAGTCCTGTGGTGTTTCTACATCTCTCTCTTGTATGTAGAAAGTCCTGTGGTGTTTCTACCTCTCTTGTATGTAGAAAGTCCTGTGATGTTTCTACATCTCTCTTGTATGTAGAAAGTCCTGTGATGTTTCTACATCTCTCTCTTGTATGTAGAAAGTCCTGTGATGTTTCTACATCTCTCTTGTATGGAGAAAGTCCTGTGATGTTTCTACATCTCTCTCTTGTATGTAGAAAGTCCTGTGGTGTTTCTACCTCTCTCTCTCTTGTATGTAGAAAGTCCTGTGGTGTTTCTACCTCTCTCTCTTGTATGTAGAAAGTCCTGTGGTGTTTCTACCTCTCTCTCTTGTATGTAGAAAGTCCTGTGGTGTTTCTACATCTCTCTCTTGTATGTAGAAAGTCCTGTGATGTTTCTACATCTCTCTCTTGTATGTAGAAAGTCCTGTGATGTTTCTACATCTCTCTCTTGTATGTAGAAAGTCCTGTGGTGTTTCTACATCTCTCTCTTGTATGTAGAAAGTCCTGTGGTGTTTCTACCTCTCTCTCTTGTATGGAGAAAGTCCTGTGGTGTTTCTACATCTCTCTCTTGTATGTAGAAAGTCCTGTGGTGTTTCTACCTCTCTTGTATGTAGAAAGTCCTGTGATGTTTCTACATCTCTCTTGTATGTAGAAAGTCCTGTGATGTTTCTACATCTCTCTCTTGTATGTAGAAAGTCCTGTGATGTTTCTACATCTCTCTTGTATGGAGAAAGTCCTGTGATGTTTCTACATCTCTCTCTTGTATGTAGAAAGTCCTGTGGTGTTTCTACCTCTCTCTCTCTTGTATGTAGAAAGTCCTGTGGTGTTTCTACCCCTCTCTCTTGTATGTAGAAAGTCCTGTGGTGTTTCTACCTCTCTCTCTTGTATGTAGAAAGTCCTGTGGTGTTTCTACATCTCTCTCTTGTATGTAGAAAGTCCTGTGATGTTTCTACATCTCTCTCTTGTATGTAGAAAGTCCTGTGATGTTTCTACATCTCTCTCTTGTATGTAGAAAGTCCTGTGATGTTTCTACCTCTCTCTCTTGTATGTAGAAAGTCCTGTGATGTTTCTACATCTCTCTCTTGTATGGAGAAAGTCCTGTGGTGTTTCTACCTCTCTCTCTTGTATGTAGAAAGTCCTGTGGTGTTTCTACCTCTCTCTCTTGTATGTAGAAAGTCCTGTGATGTTTCTACATCTCTCTCTTGTATGTAGAAAGTCCTGTGATGTTTCTACATCTCTCGTATGGAGAAAGTCCTGTGGTGTTTCTACCTCTCTCTCTTGTATGGAGAAAGTCCTGTGGTGTTTCTACCTCTCTCTCTTGTATGTAGAAAGTCCTGTGGTGTTTCTACCTCTCTCTCTTGTATGGAGAAAGTCCTGTGGTGTTTCTACCTCTCTCTCTTGTATGGAGAAAGTCCTGTGATGTTTCTACATCTCTCTCTTGTATGTAGAAAGTCCTGTGATGTTTCTACATCTCTCTCTTGTATGTAGAAAGTCCTGTGATGTTTCTACATCTCTCTCTTGTATGTAGAAAGTCCTGTGGTGTTTCTACCTCTCTCTCTTGTATGGAGAAAGTCCTGTGGTGTTTCTACCTCTCTCTCTTGTATGGAGAAAGTCCTGTGATGTTTCTACATCTCTCTCTTGTATGTAGAAAGTCCTGTGATGTTTCTACCTCTCTCTCTTCTATGGAGAAAGTCCTGTGGTGTTTCTACCTCTCTCTCTTGTATGGAGAAAGTCCTGTGGTGTTTCTACCTCTCTCTCTTGTATGGAGAAAGTCCTGTGGTGTTTCTACCTCTCTCTCTTGTATGTAGAAAGTCCTGTGGTGTTTCTACCTCTCTCTCTTGTATGTAGAAAGTCCTGTTATGTTTCTACATCTCTCTCTTGTATGTAGAAAGTCCTGTGATGTTTCTACATCTCTCTCTTGTATGTAGAAAGTCCTGTTATGTTTCTACATCTCTCTCTTGTATGGAGAAAGTCCTGTGATGTTTCTACATCTCTCTCTTGTATGGAGAAAGTCCTGTGATGTTTCTACATCTCTCTCTTGTATGTAGAAAGTCCTGTGGTGTTTCTACCTCTCTCTTGTATGTAGAAAGTCCTGTTATGTTTCTACATCTCTCTCTTGTATGTAGAAAGTCCTGTGATGTTTCTACATCTCTCTCTTGTATGGAGAAAGTCCTGTGATGTTTCTACATCTCTCTCTTGTATGTAGAAAGTCCTGTGATGTTTCTACATCTCTCTTGTATGTAGAAAGTCCTGTGATGTTTCTACATCTCTCTTGTATGTAGAAAGTCCTGTGATGTTTCTACATCTCTCTCTTGTATGGATAAAGTCCTGTGGTGTTTCTACCTCTCTCTTGTATGGATAAAGTCCTGTGGTGTTTCTACCTCTCTCTTGTATGGATAAAGTCCTGTGGTGTTTCTACCGCTCTCTTGTATGGAGAAAGTCCTGTGGTGTTTCTACCGCTCTCTTGTAAGAGAAATGTAGAAACTCAGAGTGCGGAAGGAAAGAGCGGCACTCTGATGCATTTTGGACGTTCTTTTCCTACAGAACCTTCATATAGAGACAAGGTTGTTTAAAAACTAAGAAAAGGATGTTTTTCTCGACCTCCATATATACGTATTTGAAATTATATTATGAGGTTTTAATAGGATTCACTGGCTCAAGGGTCTCAATGTACGGTACATGAAACATGACCATGGAAACGTAAGTTCAAGTAAGAAAAAGCAAAATTCCCAAATTTTAATTTAATCTTAATTTAATTCTGTGGCACAAAACGGCAAAGAAAGGGACATCCACTGTGTCCTTGAAGCTTAATCTGCCTTAACAAAGCTGAAGAATTCAACTCTAAGTGCTCCGTACAAAAAAACTCAACAAAAGCTCAACAAAGGACTACATTAAGTGTCATATTCTACTCCAAATATATTACAGGCTTATTATTTATATAAAAATATACAAAACAAAATCAAAAATATTAATGATTATAAAGAGAAAAAAACTAAATTCAGTCTTCATAATTCACTTCAGTCAGGTCACTTCATGAGGGGGCGATCCACACGCTTCCTCTTCAACAGAACTAGAAAGAAAGAAAGAAAAAGTTTTTAGTTAAAACAGATTAACTTTAATCCTTATGTGGCTGGTGTATTTCAATGGTCAGCAAATCTTATGAAAATAACAAAGCTTTGTTGGAGTTGTTTCATCAACAAGTCTTGTCCACTAGCCAATGCCTAATGCATCCATGCCCCAGCAGCCATAGACCTCTAACCTGATGCGGCCAGATGCTTTATTACACAGAAACATCTGGGACCTGATCTTTGGAAACTGCATAAAAAAATAAAAAAAAAGCAGGTGATTGGATGAACCATCTGTCTATCACCATCTATAACAGACTGTAGCTGCCTCTGGATGCTGATTGGTCCATCCCACTGCTGGGATGGAGTTAAACCAATAGCTTGGAGCGCGGCAAGATGGATTTCTCGCCTCGTAAGGTGAATAAAACTCTATTCCATTGTATAAAAAAACATATTCAACTTATTAACACGTTCAGTGCCAGCGACGCCATATGGCGTCATTAGAAATTTACCGTACAGTGCCAGCGACGCCAAATGGCGTCATAACTCCAAATTGTTTTTTTGACGGGGGGGTGTCGATCTAAGCTTCTTACGTCGCCTCTAACAATATTGTAGCTATTGGAGGTCGATAACCTATTTTACAAACCCATTAGGTGGCGACAGCACTCTCCTGATCAGAGAAAAAGGAGCCAAACACACAGAAATAGTCACTGTGGAAAATGAGGAAATCGCATCGCATCCGTCCGTATGCATCGACGTGCCTCCATAAACGAGCACAACGCCAGCTGTGCCCCCAGCAGCAGCATCCACTGTCACAACTGAGCACTTCCATGTACGCTGCAACAGCACATTCACATAATCAGCATTATTATTCCGAACTGGAAGCATGCCAGCCCGTGACAAACACACGCGGAACCAAAAAGCTGAATGTCGCGCACCATTCACTGTGTGTGCGCAGCAAACTCAGCAGAGACTGAGAGCCACCAGACACATAAGACACACCCAGGAGGCGTGTGCAGTTGAGGGGGGGGGGGGGGGGGGGGGAGCACGGAGAGCAGCAGAGCAGCATACACTTCACCCAGACAGACCCAGACATCAGAAAATTAGCTTCAGAGTCAGAGATGTGCTTGAAATGTTTAATTTCACAAAAGGCTCATTATCTCAGCTCGTAGAAAAAAAGGTATGTTTTTCGTTCAATCAAGCTATCTTCTCCGGCTCATAACTAAAGAACGGAAAATGGGATCAATAAACTTTTTTTTGCAGGTGATAGAAGAGAGTCTCATCGTTATTTGTGCGTGTTCAGTGTTTACATAGTAATTATTAAAAAAATTATATGACTGTTTTAAAATGCATTGCGGCCTATGTGGCACAGCAAGCAACCTTTTGCCCAAGGGCCGTGGCACTGAAAGTGTTAACACGTTCACTGCCGTGGACGAGATATCTCGTCAAATTTTTTTTTTTTTTTTTTTTTTGACGGTGGGACGTGGATCAACGCCCCCCACGTCTCCTATAAAATATGGGAGCCACCGAACGTGTACAACCCATTCCACCGACCCACTAAGTGGCGACAGTGCTCTCCAGACTAGAAAAAGCCGAGCCAAAACTGCAGGGGAACGCGCGAGGAAACCATTCTCATACTGTAAAATGGATTGGCGAAAACGCTTTCGCGCTGAGAGCTGGCGGTGGGGGATTGCAAATTTGCATAATAGATTATGGGTGCAACACACTTTGAAACACCGGCAGAAAGCCCACAATCGCACGCAGCTTCATTCCAGCTGAGCTCACAACCGAAACGAACGAGCCCCATGCAGACTCGCCCAAAGAGCAGCCGCCAGCAGCCAGGCAGCACAGACAGGCAGAGCCTCGCTTGTACCGCTGCAGCCACGGAGGGAGGAGAACACACACGGAGGGAGGAGTTTGAAGAAGAGGGGGGTTTCCTGCTGCTATGGAGGAAATTACTGTTCAAAACTATTGTTTAGATGTCTGACGTCTTACGCCAAAAATAAATGGTTAAAGTGACTGTTCTATCGAATTTCACAAAAAGCCATTTATCTCAGCTTAAATTTTCAGACGCTGAAACCATGCTGTATTCAACTGCTAATGTCTACATAACTACTAACTCTACAAACTAACTCTTTTAGACAGAGAAAGCACACATTCTATTAGTTCTTTTGAGATATTTTGTGTTCACAAAATCTTAGCAGAAAATAATCCTCGGCTCTTGAAAGATGAGCCAGAATCCTCAAAAAAAAACCTTGGCAGAAGCTACCTACAGTAAAAAAAAAAACTGCTGGCAGTGAATGTGTTAAAAACATGTCACAGAGCCATACTGCTGCTCAGTATATTTCATCATCACCACAGGGACTGTACACTTCGAATCACAATGTTGTTTACAATAACGTCCGGGTAGACAACGCCTGCGTCATGTACATACAATTTATTGGAGCAGAGCAAACGGGGCGGGGAACTGAGATTTATTTTAATTTTTATGTGGTTAAGTCTAAAACGCATGTTTGATGCGTTCATATCTCTTTGGGCAAATTTTGAAGATAAGTCGACAGTGATTCAGTCTATAAGCCAACTGTAAACACTGAGATCTCAAAGTAGTTCTGTAACAATGAAAATAGTCCCCGACATACTGAAGCTTTAAACTTTAAACTGCAGTTTAAAGATAATAACATCATATCCAGGCCTGGGTTCTGCAAAAGGAGGTATAAAATTATAGGTTTAAAAGGTATACTATTACAAGAAAACTAAGTCATTAAACATGTTTTCTTATATAGCCATGATCTACCAACTGAGCAAATATTATCTGATTTTATGCAAACCCAACGATGTTTCAAGTCCTCTCTAAGTTTTTAGCTATTTTTGCAACTACTACGCTTGTTGCTTAATGCACTTTTTATGCTCTTTTTCAAAGTTCGGTTGTGATGCTTTTAAATGTCTATTTTATCCTCTTCTTTTATTCTTTTATTTTCTTGTGTCATCCATTTTATGTGAAGCACTTTGAATTGCCTGTATGAAATGTGCTATACAAATAAACTTGACTTGATTTGAAGAAGCCGTTCCCTTTTGAATTCAATTTGGTAATAACTACAGCCGGACTTTTACTTGTTAGCCATTTTTTAAATGGAAACTGTCATTGTGTATTTAAAGGTTTTTAGCTTACAATTGGAGCCAATGACTTCCTGGTTGAAGGCTAAAAAGGGAACGTGGGATATCATAAAGTAACGCTGCGGGAGTAGAGCAAATACATAGATTTTTCAACAACAAAAGGTTCCCGAGGATTTGTTGATAAGAAATGGATTTAAAAACACAAGCCTTATCTCTTTAAACTTTGATCAGGGGTAAAAATGGCAGCATGCGTTGGATGGAGGAACACGAGTTCCTCAAAGGGAGTTCCTCAAAGGAACAATAGTGTGTTATGAACATTTAATCGTTTTAATTTCCTTCTGACAAGCTTTACGTTGGGATTGTCACTCTGCATTGCTGCTGCTGTCTGAAGTGCCGGCCATTTTCCTGACGGCGGCGCTGTGCTGTCTTCTCGTCCACCTAAACCCAAACGCTCCATTAACTCCACCACACCATTCTTCTCAGTCAAAATATGATCATTTTTTGTTTCTCTTCCAAGCCATAACAACTTTTGGCAAAGCTAGTGTTAGCCTGCTAGCTTAATTATTAAGCTAACACAGCAGAGCAGGAAACAAGCACAACCATAGCAGGTGTAGAGGCCTGAGATTGTCGTTTTCTTTTGATATTTTTCACCAAAACACATCTTTGATGTATTCTGCTAACTAAACTGCTACAGTCTTGGTGTAAAAGTGATGACTGCAAGATTGTATTCATGATATGTCATTGCTTTGTTGTTTTGCCCTGTGTCAGAACCAGCCCAACACAATGATAAAGACGCTCATGTAGACTGCAGCTAACAAACGATGCAAAGAAAAATAACCTCTGTATATTTGACACAATTAAAGTAAGAAAGTGTGAAATCGCACAATCACAATAAAAGTATGTTTATTTTTATTTTCATATTACACAAGTTTAGATGTTTGAGAACTCAATTAGAGATGCACAATATTTATCGGAGAGAGAACAGACAGCTTTAAGCTTCGGTTCTTATCAATTTAAGTTATTTGGCGCAAAATATGATGCACGTTATTAGAGCACGTGCACATGTACGTTTTCATCACGATGCATCACAGACCCATCCATTATCTTATAGAGTTCATGAATTAGGATTAGAATGAGGACGGCACCGTGGCTCAGTGGTTAGCACTGCTGCCTCACAGCAAGAAGGGCCCGGGTTCGAACCCCAGTCCGTCCCAGGTCCTTTCTGTGTCGAGTTTGCATGTTCTCCCCGTGTTCGTGTGGGTTTCCTCCCACCACCAAAAGACATGTATGTTAGGGTTCATGCATGAGTCAGTGCCCCTGACCAATGCACTGGCAAAATAACTGGATTTGGTCCCTGGGCGCTCCACTGCTCCTAGTTCTAGGAAGGTTCCTAGTAGAGGATGGGTCAAATTCAGAGGATGGATTTCCCCATGGGGATAAATAAAGGATAACTTAACTTAACTTGAATTCACTTCAGTTCGGGCCATTAGTGGTGATATGGGTTGGGAATCCCCAAGCATCAGACATGGAATAGACTTGTGAGAATGTCTGACCAAAGACTCGCTAAAAATAATATATTTAACTGGGCAAATGAATTGAAATCCCTATTTTATTTGAACGATTTTGTCATTTATTTTTCATAACAGGTTATTTTGTGACACCCGAGAGACTATGTATCTATCTATATATGTTTATTTTGTATAAAGATAAATGGTCTGTTGACTTATGGTATAAACCAAAACTATGAACCTATCGTCACCTAAAAGACAGTTACGGTGTAGAGCCCTATGTGAAGTTTAATTTGGACAGACGGAAAAGATCTGTGTGGCCAGCAGTTAGGCTCTGGAACTCTTCCCTTAGCACTAGAGACTGGTAGGTTTAATGCCCCTGAAGAAGATAGACTCTACTATGTGAATTACATGAAATTGAAAATGAGATTCACCTTTTGTGCTATTGCACTGCATATGATGATGCAAGGGAAGTTCTCTTTAGTAAAATGTCCTCTCTATTTATGTAGTAGAGGTTCGGCAGGACCTGGCTGGTTGTAAGGCAGCCAGGGATGATCGAGTCCCACCGAAGTCCTCATTCATTAGATTCGTTGGAGAGGTAGTCTGCTGATGTTCCTCCTGGAGCTCACGGTCTCTAGTCCGCTGGAGCTCGTGCTCGCAGTCTCTCTCAGTGGTTTGTTGGGGCCGGTGTGCAATGCACAGCAGGGCCCTTACATTCCACTCTGTCGCCCAGACCATTTTAGCACGCACTCAGGCGATGTAATGTCTTTGTGTGGGCGTGCCGACTTTCCCCTCCTCCCTCTCTGCTCGCTCTACGGCCAGTGCAGCACCCGACACACAGGAGGACAGACACAGCGAAAATGGCAGCGGCTTCTAGGGATGGGCATTTTAAGCAATTTAAATAGTCGAGTACTCTCCTTCTATTATGAACGAGTCGCGCGGGGGGCGCGGGCTGTGTGATTACTATGGTAATGACTGAGCAGGGGTAATCTGCTGTGTATGGGGCTGTTCACACATAACGTTTGCATTTTTGCATGGAAAAAGCGCTACCTGGAGCATTTTTTTGTCAGGAGAGGGACTGACTGTGATGATATTAGGTGATGCTAAGCTAACATCATTCTAAAGCCTACCTTTAGACAGAATCTCCGGTTGGAGTAGCGCTTTGGAGCAGACAAGTTGTGAAACAAGCGAAGGCATTTAATTTCCAATACATGTCCATTGTTGCTGAATAGTGATCACCATGATGCGATTGTCTCCCAAAAAGTGATTCTTTCTCCACATTTCTTGTGACTAACGTTATGGGAAACGACAGTGTAGTCAGTAAACTAGTGCAACGTTTTGAATGAGTTTTATCGGGCGTGCGCTATGAAGAAGCGTGCTTCTCATTCGGGAGAATAGGCTCGTCGAGAGCAGGGGTAATCTGCTGTGTATGGGGCTGTTCACACATAACGTTTGCATTTTTGCATGGAAAAAGCGCTACCTGGAGCATTTTTTTGTCAGGAGAGGGACTGACTGTGATGATATTAGGTGACGCTAAGCTAACATCATTCTAAAGCCTACCTTTAGACAGTATCTCCGGTTGGAGTAGCGCTTTGGAGCAGACAAGTTGTGAAACAAGCGAAGGCATTTCATTTCCAATACATGTCCATTGTTGCTGAATAGTGATCACCATGATGCGATTGTCTCCCAAAAAGTGATTCTTTCTCCACATTTCTTGTGACTAACGTTATGGGAAACGACAGTGTAGTCAGTAAACTAGTGCAACGTTTTGAATGAGTTTTATCGGGCGTGCGCTATGAAGAAGCGTGCTTCTCATTCGGGAGAATATCTCCAGGCAGCTTTTTTCGGGAAGAGCTGGAAAACTTCCAGTTAAAACTTTCAAAATAATGTTACTTAAACAAAAGTAAATAGCTTATTGATGCACGTTGGAGGAGAAAAGGTATTTCAATGAATGAAGCAGCAAACCTTGTATCAAAATACTCGTTGTGATGTTATATGGCGTGAAACTGTGGCTGTAACGCATTACTCAAAATAAATAAGGTTACAATAAGCGTTTTATTTTGAAAGCAACAAAGCGGATGACGTACTAGTACATTATGGCTGACTTGACGCCCGGCCGTGCAGTTGCTCCTGAAGTAAAAGGTGCTTCAACGCGACCAAAGCGAAAGGCTCAAACACATCGAACCTGGCTAAACATCTTGCCGACAGGCACCCCGACCTGTTCAAAGAGTTTAAAGACCGACAGGTTAGCGAACGTGAACGATAAACATACATGCCCTCAAATAAGTCCAACGAGTATTGTGTGACAAGCGAACTTGTTTCACTGAAAAAGTTCGCTTGTCACAATAGCCTACTCGTTTACAGTGAAACACGAGGCAATGTGCTCGAGCACAGATCTCTGCCAAGGAAGGAGCAAGTCATGACATGTAACGTTTAGGGGAGGGGACATCAGATGACTGCATACCATGTACAATATTTAATAACACTATGGGCCATAGTGTTATATTTGAATTTTGGCCCATAGTCTATGGCCCTCAATTCCAGTGTTATTAAAGCTTTTACATGGTAAGCAGTCATCTGATCTCACCTATCCTAATATTTACAATAATCCCAATTATTAATGATATACGAATTCATTGTAAAAAAAAACACCTAGCCTACACGTATGGGGGGGGGGGGGGAGGCTGGGAATACACCACATAATAAGCCTACATTTCAATAGCCTACATTTATGTGTGAAAATAATATATATTACTAGATTAACCATAAATCTGGCACTTCATGTTAATGAAGCTTAAACCCAGGATTATTAACCCACATAGGCTACACTACAGCACAGGCACACTACACAAATTACTCAATACAGCTTGGCAGAGTTCTGCACTTTACTGAGCACACCGGCCCTATGCCAGGTTTCGACCTGGCCTTGTTTAGCCTGCATTGTCTCAGAAACGTCTGCGAGAACGTAGTCAAGGTCCCACCTTCTTACCTGCTCTTGAACCAGATGGTCTGGTCCTAGAGCACTCTGCTCGATCATTACCCATGGTTATGACATCACCGGTCGGGACGTCACATGATGTCTGATGTCACTGATCGCGTTGCGATGTCATCGTCGTGGTGATGATGTCATCACCGAAATGCCATCCAGGGATACTTCCAGGGAGCTGGCTGTATCCGAAGCCCTGGTGGCAGCCATTGAATTGGTGGACACGAAAGCTTTGTAACAATTTATGTTGACTTTTTTGGGTTACGATTATGAGAAACTGGAGTTGTGTTTTAAAAAAGGAATGTTCTTCATAGCAAATTGTATTTGTCAGGCATGGGAGCTAAGTCCGCACACCAGAACTCCGTTCTTTTGACTTTATTTGATAAAAAGGAACAACGTTTCAATCAGCTAGTGATTTTCATCAGGTTCAGGTTTAATCCAGCACCCGTCGACGATGTGCGTATAGCCAAACTCTCTCTCCAAGGCATGGGAGCTAAGACAGAACTTTTTGTTTAGAAAGTGATGGAATGATTTGTCTTGTCGTTTGAGCAGTATGCTGATTGTTGTATTGTGACTTGTGTTAACTTGAATATACTATTATAGCGCTGGTTCTGTTTTATTGTTGTATTTTTGTGTGTGTCTTGTAAACAGATGAGGGTTGGGCACCCTTGAATGAATGCATGACACATTAATAAATAAATGAATCAAAATGTCATAGAACATTAATGGTTGTACAGTTATGAAAAACTGACTGGAGCTTAAGTAACATTTTGAATTCGGACCCGTTACTTCTAATGAAGTAATTTAGATGGCAGTATTTCTACTTTTACTGTGTGAGTTCTGCACCAACTGTTGCTCCCTCCCTCCCTCCTGTCTTGTTTACCGTCTCATCGCTCCTTTGCTGTCCTTTTCACCTCCCTTTATCAGCCCTCCCGCATCTCATCCCTCCATCGCCTCTCCCATTTTTACACCTCCACTCTCAGTCTTTCCTGTTCTCCCTCATATCGCATCCTCTCTGCCCGTATTTAGCCCGTGCCTCTAGGTCAAGGTGAAGGCACTAATTTGAGAAGCTGGTGGTTTGTGGGAAGCCTGTTTTGTTGTGTAAGCACTCGGCGCTCAGACTGTGAAGCATGCACCGACACGACTTAACGACAAAGATTAGTGACGGTCAGAGTTCAGTAAAACTAGGAAGTGAACGTAGTCTTAACAATAGCTGGAGCTGTGTTGCCCGATTTGAATGGAACTCTGGTTTAGTAAATCTGAGGGTAACTTCAGTGGTGGGGCGAGTACTGAAAATCTAGACACTAAACAGAGAAAGAAAGGGAGGGGAGAGAGAGAGGCGAAAGAAAACAGTATAGGGAGGGAGGGAGAGATAAGAAGGAGAGAGGGGGAGGAGAAACAAAGCAGAGGGAGGAGTGGAGAGAGAAAAGGTAAACAGAGGAGTGCAAACAGAAGTTGAGTGGAAAGGTAGAGGAGAAGAGGAGAGCAGCTGCCAGTCTCTGCCGCCATCTTGTGGTCAGAGTGTGGAAGTGACCCACAGGCTGAGCTCACTGCCCTCAGAAGGTGCCATCACACCTTCCCCTGAGTTCCCCTCCCCCTGACTAGCGACCAGAGGAGGCGCTAGAGCAGCGACCAGGACACATACCCTTAATACGGCATCCCACCCGCAGATGTGGCCAATGTGCCTGTATGGACACCCGACGGGGCTCGAACCTGTGGCCCTTGTGTTGGTAGGAAGGGAATCTACCACTGCACTATGTGGACACTGGACACCCAGTGTTATGCTATTTCACAAGGTGCGTAACAGCACCATTTACAGTATAACAGTGAAAACATGGATTGCCAGAAGATTCCATCAGTGGTGTGAAAGCATTGTCTCATAAATGAGGGACAATCATAGCATCCAAACAAAAAACAATAATTTGTTTCAGAAGCTAAAAGACATCTCACAGATAACACAGAGCCATTTACGATCTCTACCCTTTTTTTTATAAAAAAAAATATATATATATATATATATTTTCATGTGTTTGTTTTAGGGCTGTCAGCATTAACGTGTTAATTGTGATGCGATTAAGGGCCAAGCATAACGGGTAATTTTTTTTTATTGCATGCTATTTTGTCCCTTCTATGCACCCTTGTAGTCAAGTCGCCGCATGTTATGTCAAACAGAATTTCACTATCACCGAAGTACTAGCATTATTAGCGTACGAGCAAACGTTAGCACCAAGCCAAACATGCAGGTCCCGCTAACGTCAATCAGGCTGCAGGCAACCGCTTCTCCAAAGCTGTAATGTTACAGCTAAGAAGCAGTGTTTGCTAATGGGTGGCAATTGACTGCAGAACTGGAACACCCTGCCAGCAGTCATTAAAGGCTGCAGTACTTTCAAAGGTTTTAAGTCCTCTGTCAAGAAGTGGCTGAGAGAGGGTCAGTCCTGTGGCCACCTATAGGCATTAGTGTGGTCTCATGTTGTTGTGTTCTGACATTGTGTATTTATTTCTGATCATCTCCTCATTTACCACAATGTGATCTTAGGGGATTGCTATCTACCTATGTGTTATATTTTACTGTGTTATATATTGCTAATAGTAAGTACCGGTATTATCATTTTTTGTACCATGTATATTGATTGTTTAGACACTAGGATTTTCTTTTATTTCTGTATTTGATATGTACTGTGTGCGCACAGGACTCTGTGCGCCCAGGGACTACAGATGCAAATTAGCTCTTAGCTATCTCTGGTGCAATATGTTTATTGTGTACTGTCCCTGCTCAAATAAACAATAAAGATAAAGATTAGTAGGCTACATTTTGGAGGCTGCAACCCTGAAATCTGTTCACAAAATATTGCATCTCACAGAATAAGCACTACGTTACTAATGGTCCTGCTAACAGATTGGTTATAGTTATAGAGTATAATATAGAGTAGACCATATACTGTATAAATATTATAAAGACTGCATAAAGTATTATAATTATACAGTTAATGTTATAGACAGGATTAGGGTACAGTATGCAAAACAAGGCCATGTTCAGACTAGGAGGCCAAATCCGATTTGTGAACTTTAATTACCTATTAATGATTCTATCCATATTGGTTTTATGAGTCTGGACGCTCCAAGTCTGATTTGTGTCACTTGTCCCAAACCATATGGAGGTAGTTTTCAATCTGCTTTCGACTGATGTGACTTCAGTGTCGACGCGCTGATCACCCAAATCAGATTTGTGGCAGTGCGGACACACTCCCAAATCAGATTTGGGAAACCAATCAAGATAATGATGATTAATGACTTTAGCAGCAAATCGGATTTGCCTGTAATGTGAACATGGCCTAAGTCATGGTTGCAAGCCCACCCTGTTGTCACTAGTAGATGTATTTTGAAGTAGACATTATATTAACTTGGTCTACATTACATTTCTATTGATTTGAAATAAATAATATAAAAGGTCATGTAATTTTTTCCTTTGTGTTCATTGTGATTCCCATGTGGTAAGGATCACTTTACATTGTAATATGGACATGAAAAACTGTCTTGAAATGCAAAATAATGGAATTTTAAACATGCAATACAAATGCGATTAATCGCGATTAACTATTGAACTCAAGGGATTAATCGCGATAAAAAATAATCGTTTGACACTGGCGTTATTTGAAGCAGTGTTACCTTCCATCGGTTGCCACAGCCGTTACACAACACAAAAGTAGTCATGGGCTCATCTGCACTGCGTATCTGCACCTAGAACACATATAAAACATAGAACAGCACAGGGTGAGTCAATGTCTCTGGCAGCATGGATGAGTTGTGTGTCGCATGGATGCTAATCGGGTTCTAATGAAACCTGTCTGATCATGGTGAACTAGTTTTGTCATGTATGATTCTACCCGGGTGGCTAATACTCTTGAATAATATTTAAATTTCTGTGTTCAAAATGGACAAAGGTCTATAATTACTGCACAGTGTGTGTGAGGTCCTTATTGGGTTTAGGGAACACGGCTATTATGGCAGAGTTGGCATCCCTGATAAAAGAGCCCTTTTCAATAGAGGAAAGAATCATGTACAAAAAAAAAGTGTCCCAAGTTCATTCCAAAAAGTGACATAAAACTCAGGCGGGATCCCGTCCCAGCCAGGGGATTTTCCCTTTTTCATTCCAACTATAGCCTTATGTAATTCAGTCAGGGTGACAGGTCTGCTGAGATCCTTAGCTTCCTCTTGAGTAAGAGAGGGAAGCCTCAAATTACTTAAAGTCGAGCTGAACCCAAAAATGACTTTTCTTTTCTTTTAGTTCAAATACCTGGGTATGCAGTGCACCTATTTAATAATGTATGCAAAAAAAGATCACAAAAATCTAGTTTTTCACACTTTTTCACATCAAAAGTTCATTTTTCAAGATTTCATTGATAACAGTAATGTACAGTTTGCTGACGTCACCTAGTACTATCAAATGTCTACCCCATTTCAACCAATCATATCACGACATGCAGCTGTCAATCAAATCTTCATTTCAGGATAATTTTCTCTACCAAATGAAGTAGAAAATGGCCCCTATTGCCTGTCATCTGGCAGAATTCCTATCCCATAAAATAACTACTAACTTGGCCAATTGTTAGAAACATGAACAAAAAACAAAAACTATAATCTCTAAGAATGCAAAGAAATGTAACTGGCTCGTTAAAACGCGCATTCCAGGGATATCGTATTTACAGAAATAGCGTAAAAGGCGCGCGCTTGAGAGCGTGGTTGTCAGGGGTCTGCCCTCGGAGATTCCAGGTGGGCGGGCAGCACCCATGCATCGGATTGTCCGCTCGCCCCGCACGAAGGAGCTGGCTACCTGGTACTACGTGGATCCCACTCGCGTAGCACGACAACACGCTGAATCCCACTCGATTTGGGGGTGGAACACGCCATGATTGACCAATGCCAAAGCCAGTCGACAGAATTGTCAAATCAAATCATCGACATGATACTATGACCCGCCTCTCAACTTGTCATCTCAGACAAATTATGTTTTCAGTCTGAAATGGACTGCGACGCACGTGACGAACGGGTTCAGTTCGACTTTAAGAAGTTACTTAAGAAGTTTTTACAGTTATCTTTGTCGAGTGAAATTTCTGAAGAGTATAATGAAGCATAAAAGGTCATACCTGTGTGTAAGTGCAGTTCTTTCCGTGACACTTGTTGCAGATGAACATGTCCGTCTCGGTTCCTCCCACTTTAGACAGCTGGTGCTCTCTGATCGACTCTGCAGTCAGAGCCTCCCGCATCTGCTTCAGCTCCGCGCTGGCCATCTCCTACACACACACACACACACACACACACACACACACACAATGTAAAAGAAATGACACCAAGGTGTTTAAATAAACGGTGCAGGTTTAGGAGCAGTCTATCATTTCTGATATGTGTTGTTTACGTGTACAAAAACGGTGTCCTCCATGATCTTCCCATCCCTAGCTACGGAAATTTTTCCCTAGCCCCACCCTCCTTGCCCACCACCGACACCACCCAGCCACTGCCCCTAGCCACCCCTCGAATCCCGGCTCTCTACCACCTTCCCATCCCTAGTAGGGCTGGGTATTGGTTAAAATTTCAAGAATCGATTTGATTCTGATTCACAAGGTTCCGAATAGATTAATCCCGATTCAATTAGATTAGATTCGATTAATTTCAATATCGATTTGGTTAGTGATACTAAAACATGTTTTTTGAGCTGTAACCTGAATTACATGATTGTCCAGTTATGTAACACAGGGGTTCCCAACCTTTTTTGTGCGACCGGTTGTCAATTTTAATGGTTTTAGTTACACATATATTTACTCACCAGGTGGTGACAAAGAGTAAATAACAGCCTTTTCATCTGTCAATAAAGACACTTTCACAATTATGCAGTGATTTGATTTCAGCCTATATAATTTCTAAAAGTAGATATTAATGATCAAACATTTCCATTTATGTAGCCTCCAGTATATGTTTTTGTTTCAACTACAAACATAAATAAACGTCAACTTGAAACTATGTTTCAACTACCACACACAGCCTATAATATTATAGCCTATGTTTATAAAAAAAAAAAAAAAAAAAAAAATGATTAAAAAAATCGATCTCTGGACATATGAATCGATATAAAATGATTAAAATAAAAAGAAGAATCAATTTTTTTTAACCCAGCCCTAATCCCTAGCTACAACCTCTTTTCCCTAGCCCCGCCCTCCTTTCCCACCACCCACATCCCCCCAGCCACTCTCCCATGTTGCGTTGAGGTGCACTGTAATTACTTTTTTTTGCAATTCCATCGCAGGCCACATTTTGCCCATGTGTGCCCTAAGGCATCCATTGGTACTAGAAACCCTAAGGCTTAGGGCTTCTAGTTTCATATGGCACCAGTATCTTCACTCTGGCTTTAAAAATTAGCCCACTACAGCCTCTGAAAGACAGTAATGTAGAATACCTTTTTTTCCTCATGCACACATCCGCGACCCTCTCAAAATGGCCCCGTGACCCACTTTTGGGTCTCGACCCACCAGTTGAGAAACACTGGTCTAGTGTAAGATCGGTATAAGTTGTCCAGGTAAGCGGATTAGCTATAGCAGCTTTAGCACGCATGCGTGCACACACACATACACAGACACAGACAGACCTCGGCGGTCATGTTGGCGATGCGTTCAGGTGAGATGTTTCCACACAGGACGTTGCGTCGCAGGTCTGGATTCTTCTGGTCCTTCAGGTTGGAGATGCGACTCCGGAGACGACTTTTATACTTGATGTCCGTCGCCTTAAACTCCTGGAAGATCAGTAGCCAGGAGGAGCAGTCAAGGAGGAAAACACACACACACTGATATACACACACACACAGATATACACACCGTCAGTCAAGGAGGAAACACACACACACACACACTGATATACACACACACAGATATACACACCATCAGTCAAGGAGGAAACACACAAACACACACACTGATATACACACACACACACACAGATATACACACCGTCAGTCAAGGAGGAAACACACACACTGATATATACACACACACACAGATGTACACACCGTCAGTCAAGGAGGAAACACACACACACACTGATATACACACACACACAGATATACACACCGTCAGTCAAGGAGGAAACACACACACACACTGATATACACACACACAGCTATACACACCATCAGTCAAGGAGGAAACACACACACACACACTGATATACACACACACACAGATATACACACCGTCAGTCAAGGAGGAAACACACACACACACTGATATACACACACACACAGATATACACACCGTCAGTCAAGGAGGAAACACACACACACACTGATATACACACACACACAGATATACACACCGTCAGTCAAGGAGGAAACACACACACACACACTGATATACACACACACAGATATACACACCGTCAGTCAAGGAGGAAACACACACACACACTGATATACACACACACTGATATACACACCATCAGTCAAGGAGGAAACACACACACACACTGATATACACACACACTGATATACACACCATCAGTCGAGGAAGAAACACACACACACACACTGATATACACACACACTGATATACACACCGTCAGTCAAGGAGGAAACACACACACACACTGATATACACACACACTGATATACACACCGTCAGTCAAGGAGGAAACACACACACACACTGATATACACACACACTGATATACACACCGTCAGTCAAGGAGGAAACACACACACACACTGATATACACACACACTGATATACACACCGTCAGTCAAGGAGGAAACACACACACACACACTGATATCACGCAATCTTCATTCAAACTAACCATTCACAGGGTTTCAACAAGTTACATTGAAGACTTTTTAAGACCTTTTGAAAACCATTATGGATGCAATTAAAGACCTATTTCACATCCATTGGGGGATGCTGCTAGCTTTATGACTTTAAAGCAGGGCTGAAGTTAATGAAACTTTATAAACGTAACGTCTAAGAACTGGCAAAATCTTATTTAAAGGAACAGCTCACCCTAAAATCCAAAATACATTTCCTCTCACCTGTAGTGCTATTTATCAATATCTATATCTATATCGTTTTGTGTTAGTTGCCTGAGTTTTGGAGATATCGGCTGCAGAGTTTCTGCCTTCTCTCCAATACAATGCAACTGAATGGCACTGCTGCTCAAAGTGCCAAATAAATACATTTTATATTTTATATTATTGGATTTTAGACTTTTTAAGACTTGTTAAGTTCCATTTCCAAATATAACTGGTACCCTTGTATTTATTGCTGATGTGACTGCTGACAACAGCAGCAGGATGAAGTGTTTCGGGCAATATTATCTGCTCATATTCAGCCAAATGCATCAGAACTCATTGGACGATTGGATGATTATGTGGCTCAGTGGTTAGCACTGTTGCCTCACAGCAAGAACCCCGGTCCGTCCCAGGTCTTTTCTGTGTTGAGTTTGCATGTTCTCCCCGTGTTCATGTGGGTTTTCTCCAGGTGGTCCGGTTTCCTCCCACCATCAAAGACATGTATGTTAGGGTTAAGACTCCTGTCAGTGCCCCTGACCAAGGTGTCAAAATGAGTACGGTTCGCCCACATTCAAAGGCAATGGCAAAAAGAACTGGACTTGGTCCCTGGGCGCTGCACTGCGGCTGCCCACTCCTCCTAGTGGGGTCATGCCTATGTTCCCCGGGTTCTATGTTCCCCGGGTTCTATGTTCCCCGCTCCTGCTAAAAAGGATTCTATGTTCCCCGGGTCCTATGTTCCCCGCTCCCGAAAAAGGGTCCTATGTTCCCCGGGTCCTATGTTCCCCGCTCCCGAAAAAGGGTCCTATGTTCCCCGCTCCTATGCGTAAAGTCGGCGAGTGCAAACCACAATATCTGGAGGTTGTGAGACTTCATTGACGGACTGCATGAGGGAAAGCTCGAGTCTATAGGCTCAGATATATGCACACATTCAGCAGCAGGAGCAGCAACATGCTATCCATAATATTACATTTTTCAGAGAGAGAGAGAGAGAGAGAGAGAGAGATCAATATTTGCAACATTCACGCAGCACAAATCGCCTCTGCCTATATAACCCACAGACATGCACAAGTTCTGTAAAGCCATTCAAATAAATTGTTTAATTTTGCTTTCCTCTGCAACAGGCTACTTCCCACAGGCTACTTCGCAAGCATAATGGGCGAAGAAAAAATAAAGCAAAATAATAAGTGTTATATCACTACGTGGCCGACATATGCTTCTCTAGCCTCTGTATAAATGTTACAAATTGCTAGGGAAAACTTTCTTATCGTGGCATTGTGCCAGGAAAACATGAGGCATAGCCTACTGCGCCATAGCGCATCGCAGAAACTTTTGCAAGCCGAACCCCATATTTTCAAGATGAGCCAGAGAGAGCTAGAGACCCGAGGCAGTTCACTGTAGTATGGAGTCACGCTGAAGAAGGTGCGCTGTCTCTGGGCAGTGGGTGTTGGGTGCTGGGGGTGAAGTGAAGGATGGTTGTGGAGGCGTCCGGCAGTGCGCTACTCGCCGACTTTACGCATACGAGCGGGGAACATAGGACCCGGGGAACATAGGACCCTTTTTCGGGAGCGGGGAACATAGGACCCTTTTTAGCAGGAGCGGGGAACATAGAACCCGGGGAACATAGGTACGCTCCCCTCCTAGTTCTAGGAAGGTTCCTAGTAGAGGATGGGTCAAACGCAGAGGATGAATTTCCCCATGGGGATTAACAAAGGATAACTTTAACTTATGTTAGTTTGTCCAATTACTTTTGGTCCCTTAAAATGTAATTTTGGTCCCTTAAAGTGAAATGTAATTCCTACAATGTTCACCTGATTTGGATGTAAATACCCTCAAATTAAAGGGAAGTCTGCAGTCTGCAGCACATCATGATGGATTCATGTCCATTGAGGTGGTGTACAGAGCAGGGGAGGAAATTAGCGGGGGCTCGGGGCAAAATGCCCCTAACAAATCTAGACTTGCCCTTGGAATTGGGGTGACGGGGGCTTTTAAATGCCCCCATAAAATAAAGAGTTTAATACTTTCTGTATTTTAACATTATTCTGCATTTAAAAAGCGTGACTCGAAAATGGCCAGCTAGGCCTTCCTACTAGCGTTATTGACCTCAGTGACAGGCAGCGCAAGCTAGTTCACTCATGTTTTTGCCAAGTACATTAATAACATGCCAGACAATCAACAGTGTTGTTGAGATAGGAAATGGGGATCTTTAACCGTGATTGTTTATGAACTTTTAGAAATAAAATATGATTGGATAAGAGTCAACGATTGGTCTGTCATGCTACATAGGTGCAACTAAAGTATTTCCCAACATTTGATCAAATTGCCCTGGAAATTATCCAAAATGCCCCCGAAATATATTTCCCATGGGCAAAAATAGCCCTCATTTAAAAAAAGTTAATTTCCTACCCTGGTACAGAGCCAACATGATGGCTCTCTGTCCAGCAGAGAAGTGATGATGTGAAAGGATATGCTCTTCGACCTGCGCTGCTAGATGCTCACAGTCCACTCCGATGGTCTTGTGCTCATCTGGAAGACGACAGCAAACACAAACTGACGTTTGTTTTACTCCGTGCATATCAATCGGCTCTTCTCAAAAAAATTAAATCCAAAAGCATGTGATTAAATGAAGCCTGGATACAGACTCCTTTTATATTTACATATAAAAGGATATATATATATATATATATATATATATATATATATATATATATATATATATGTATATCCTTTTTGCAGCTTTAGCCTGTGTCCGCCTGTTTTCTACCTAATTGTACTTTGCCAATTCTCTGCTAGCATGTCCCGGTCGTTGCTCCAGAGCTCCACCCCATCTGCGATTTGGGGAGAGTTGTAGACTAGACACATGTTCACCTCTGATACATGTACATCACCTGACAGCGAGGAGTATCACCGGCATGGGAGGGGGGGGGGGGGGGGGGGCGCAAGCTATTCCTCCCCAGTCCCCCTCCCCCCGAACAGACGCCCCAACAGACCAGAGGAGACACTAGTGCAGCGAACAGGACACATACCCTTAATCCAGCTGTGCACCCGCAAACAGGACCAATTGCCTGTAAGGACGCCCGACCAAGCCAGAGGTAGGCAGGGAATCTACCACTGCTCGAATCTACTCGGACACCCTTCCAGACTCTTGAATTATGTCGAGCGATTTAGAGAGTCTGGTGTTTCCCTCGTCCACAACATGGTCTCGCTCTGAGAAACAACTGAGCCAATCAGAGCCTTTGTGGGCGGGGTTTAATCAGAGCCATTGTGGGCGGGGTTTTCATTGCTGTTTCAGCAGAATCAATTTGTTGACATCACCCCTTTAACCAACAGACTGTCTTTGCAAAAACAAGATTTTTGCTAATTAGTAAATGTCTGCTAACCGTCATGTGACTGAAGTGATCAGTCACTAGATGTTTGTTTCCGATTGATTTTGTGAAATCTTCTAAAATGAAAGAAAGAAAGAAAGAAAGAAAGAAAAATAGCTCTACTGTACTACTAATGGTTGAGGGAAGACATTTTATTTTGTGTGTGGAGACTAGGCCCAATTCCAATTCGCCCCCTTACTGACTCAAGCCCTTAGAGGCGCGTTCACGTGAAGGGTGTGAGGGTTTAGGGATGTCCAATGCTGAAATCGCAAAGTGAATGAGGGCTCGGAGTGAGCCCTTTCTGCCCCCTTACCGTAAGGGTGCAGCTGTGGCCACTTACGGAAAGGGAATTGCCCACAATGCATAGCGTTGTGACGTATAAAACGGGGAAGGCTGCAAATATCTGTCAAAAAAATAAAAGAACACACGCGTGAAACGAACGCGGTGTTTGGGAGTGCGCTGGAATGCCTTAATTGACAATGAAACATTACATTAATAGGGATTTCAGATTAGACAAAATTATTATATCAGAGGAATGCAAGTAGTTATTTTACACAATCCTAGAATAATCATCGATCATTTCTATTACAATTGCAATCCACAACTTTTTTGATGAATGAGAAATAGTTTTACCGAATCTGTATTGTACAGTATTGACATTGTGTATAATGTTGGGTGACATGTCATTATTATTACGCTTATTTTAATTATAATTACAAATGTTGCAGATTGCAGATGTTGCAGTATAGGCTACATTTATTTTTAAATTACCTGTTGTCCACTCTGTAGAGCCAGAGCCTGGATGAGAACAGACTCATCAGGGAGTCTATCCCTCAAAGCGTCTTGACAATAAACAATATATAGCGAGCCCCAAACCTGCCAGAGTCAACATCATCTTGTCAAGTGCAAAGGGCTCTGCTGTCCCAATCCTCCTATTTATTCAATGTGGATCCCTTCCACACTTGATGACTCAACCACTTTCAGATGGCGGCCATTAGAGGGAGTGAGGGAACAGGGCTTGAGTGTTTAGGGGGCGGATTGGAATTGGGCCTAAAGTGCTGAATCATGGCATCCATCCAGTGACATCATCACTGCGCGACACCATAACAATATACAAATTCTCCCTCTCCCTAGCTTTGCCAACACATAAAAAATCTGTTGGTAGCGTGATGTGATATATGTTGCTGTTCAGTGTGTTTTTTTTTTTTTTTGTAGCATCAGTTTTCGATATTAAACCTAGTATAGACCCTTCTCACGGGGGCCATTTTGTGTCAAAAAGGCAGGGTAAACACAGGTGCAAGCAAAACACTTATGAGGGTTTCCAACTTCCATGATTGGAATTTGGAAACCCTCATTAGTGTTTTGCTTGCACCTGTGTTTATTCTGCCTTTTTGACACAAAATGGCCCCCGTGAAAAGGGTCTATTGGTATTAAAGTCTGAAGTCTGGCATGTAAGTGTCCTCTCACCGTCGGTCTGCAGCGCGGCCACCAGCAGCTGTCGACACTTGGTCCTGACGTTGTTGGTGGTGACGGGGGCGGGGGGGAAGGAGGTGAGCCGGGGGAGGGTGGGGGTGGTGGGGGTCGGGGGCGTCTCGGGCTTCTTACCACTGCTGGAGAGAAGGACAACGGAGAGACAGGCCCTGTTCAAACCTGGTATTAATGAGGCCATTTACACCTGGCGTTAACATACGTTTTCAGCTATCAGATTGCAATCAGATTGTGTTTTATCACTTGAAAGTACAGGTGTAAACACGCCCAAAACGCATTGAAGAAGGATTGCAATCTGATCGGCCACACCACCTCCGGAGGTGGTCAGGGATGCATTGTGTACACATTCAACACACATGTAAATGCAATGTGTCCTCAGGTTCCTTGCGTTTCATACAGAGACTAGAAGTGCGTCACTAATGGCTCATTTCCACCACATTTTACTGCCCTGCACAGCTCGTCACCAGTCGGCTCTACTCGTTTCGGCCCGATGGATGTTCTGCTTCGACCGCCGATCATCTGCCCCCGCCCACCCCCGCCCACAGCTGGTCGTCATAGCGACCGCATATCTGTCCTCCGCATATAGCCGAAGTAGGCTATAATATAACGTTACAATTAAATCCATCCACAGAACTTTTAAACTGTTTATGAAATACTGGAGCTTACTGGTTACTTTTTTACGAGAAATTTAATCCAGACTATGGCCATAGCCTGATGAAGACCCAGTGAGGTTGAAACGCGTTGCGTTTTCCTGCCCGTGTCTCTTATTTTGTATGAAGTTGTACATTGTATGTAAACCTGAGGTTACCTATGTACCAACACTTCTGGATTAAATTTCTCGTAAAAAAGTAACCAGTAAGCTCCTTTTTTTCACTTTTGTATTCTACTTGACTTTGAGCTTGCTTGCTGCCACTTTCTCTACTCCTCCTATGAAATACTGGTGCCTCTAAATGACCTACAGTGTACATGGGCAAATGTGACAATCGGCCAGGAGAATGGATATCACTTTGTTGTTAGTCAAACTCACATGCATGCGCCGCGCGGGGACGGGAGAGGCGCAACAGAGTAGCCTCTACCCCGGCGGCCTCTCACCAGGCAAGACCGCGGCTTCACCAAAGACCCGCCTGCGGCCTAGCGGAGCGCTGCACTCAACTACAAGGGCTTCCTGACCAGCGGACT
Source organism: Poromitra crassiceps (assembly GCF_964638095.1). NCBI lineage: Eukaryota > Metazoa > Chordata > Actinopteri > Beryciformes > Melamphaidae > Poromitra > Poromitra crassiceps. Next base: position 30,575,290 of record NC_139637.1, read on the forward strand.
TTTTTCCTCTCTCAAAACAATTGAAACCACCGCCACGATTTTATTTCACCAGAGGCGAAGGCAGCAACACAAAAGACTGATGGAAATAACATAACAGAAGAGAAGGTAAGCCCACTAAACTGGTATGCAGCATTGCATTGACAGTCAGTAGATAGACAGAGTAAACACGATTCTGCCTGACCAATCAGTTGTCAACAATGTTTTCACGTCACCGTATGGTACCGGGTTCACAGCCCTAGAACCCCGACGAGGCAGGGACGAAAAGTAGCACGACTCAACCCCAACTCAACCCGGGCTGGGACATTTTTTACCAGTGGAATGAGACCATTTATCGAGTCGAGCGGAGCGGGACCGCGCTACTACCTGCGGTGGAAATGGGCCATAAGCGTCCGTTCAGTGACATCATCACTGTGCGACAAACCTTTTCTCACTGCTGCCAGAGTCCTTAGAGGTGGATGATGACCGCACCGGAGAGCCTTCCTTCTTCTTCTTCTCCTTCTCCTCCCCCTTTCCCTCCGAGCCATCTGTCGAATGAGCCAGGACACGCACGTGCACACACACACACAGGCACAGATACACGGACGCACACACAGAGTCTCTCACTCACTCTCACTCACACACACACACACACACACACACACACACACACACACACACACACAGTGGTTCTCCATTGAAAATATTGAGTAAAAGATGCAAATGCAATAGGCATGCAGCCTTCGGGGGCCTGTGTCCATAGGGATGGTTTTTAGAGCTACCAGCACCTTTCTGCCATTAATTCTCTATGGTAACGTAAGGACACGCTAGTGCTATTCTTCCCAGTTTTTTGGGCGGAGCGCTCTGGGCGCCTCATGTAGAGTTCATCATCATCAGTCAGCTCATCAATGTCATTTTTTCCAACCGACCAATAGAAATCGAGGAAGAGGCGTGACTAAAAAGACGTTAACGCAACGCCTGAAGTGATATATCTGCTTTTTTTAGGGTTCCAGGTGAGAATTAGCTTGTTGGGTTACTGTACCTAGCTAGCTAGCGTTAGCTACTAACTCTCTGTGTGCTGTGTGTCTGTGTGCGTTGGAAATGCTCTGGGCATTCATGTTTTCTATCCAAAGCGGTCTGCCATGAAGAAAAAAAAGCTCCCTGTGGACACGGCCCCTTAATTATTATTTAAGACGTGTTTAAGAGAAATGCTTGCAGGTATTTTGGATCTAATATGGCTATCAATATGTAATTCAATATATAGAGATAGTGTGGGGAAATAGGCACTGGGGACTAATTTAAATTAAGAGATATGTGATAATAACTTAGTGATTGATAGGTCCGATTACACAAACACACATGAGCACACACATGCACACACACACCCCTACCGAGTAGTTTCTTCCAGGATTTGATGAGAGATTTGGCCAGAGTCTGAACTTCTTCATCTGAGCTCTGCTTCCTCACCGCATTCACAGACATCCCAACTCTAGTGGACTAGAGACAGAGAGGTTAACAGACAACTCTAGTGGACTACAGACAGAGAGGTTAACAGACAACTCTAGTGGACTAGAGACAGAGAGGTTAACAGACACCTCTAGTGGACTAGAGACAGAGAGGTTAACAGACACCTCTAGTGGACTAAAGACAGAGAGGTAAACAGACACCTCTAGTGGACTAGAGACAGAGAGGTTAACAGACAAATCTAGTGGACTAGAGCCCGAGAGAGGTTAACAGACAACTCTAGTGGACTAGAGACAAATATGTTAACATACAACTCTATTGGACTAGCGACATGAGAGTTAACAGACAACTGGGCAGTGGTGGCCCAATGGTTAGAGAAGCGAGCTTGTGACCGGAAGGTCGTCCGTTCAATCCCCGGGACCGGCAGGATAAATCTGGGCCGGGAAAGTGAAAAGGCAGCGCTTGCCCCTCCCTCATTACCACCACTGAGGTGCCCTTGACCAAGGCCCTTAACCCCAACTGCTCCAGTGGAGCTGATCAGTGGCCAGCAGATCAGACTGTGGTTGTACTGGTTAGCTTCCAGGTATGAATGTGTGTGAATGTGAACAGGGCACTCCTGAAAGAGAGAGCACTGCTCTCAGTGAGACTCCCCCTGTATAAATAAAGGTTTAAAAAAAAAAAAAAAAAAAACTCTAGTGGACTAGAGACAAAGATGTTAAAATACAACTCTAGTGGACTAGAGACAGAGAGGTTGACAGACAACTCTAGTGGACTAGAGACAGATAGGTTGACAGACAACTAGTGGACTAGAGACAGAGAGGTTAACAGACAACTCTAGTGGACTAGAGACAGAGAGGTTGACAGACAACTCTAGTGGACTAGAGACAGATAGGTTGACAGACAACTAGTGGACTAGAGACAGAGAGGTTAACAGACAACTCTAGTGGACTAGAGACAGAGAGGTTAACAGACAACTCTAGTGGACTGAGAAGAAAATCTCCTTGAAAGTTGGTGAACAAGCTTGGTTTGCAAACAAATTATAAGTATTTAGTAATCCTAAAATTGATGTTTGTTAGATTGAGTGAGCCCCTCCGTTCATATTGATTTGTGCAATTTCACGGTTGCCTACTACTTGTTACCAGTGGAGGAGACATGGTGGAAAAGTCAGTTTTACCTGCAGGGTCTCCAGAGACATCTTGATGTTCTTCAGTTCCCTCAGCAGGTCAATGGCACCATCCTGTAGACATCAAAACAGACAACAGACCTAATGTCAACACCGTCCTGTAGACATCAAAACAGACAACAGACCTGAGCCGTATACCACGAATGTTGTATAAGAAGATCCAGGATCTGTCCCTTGATCTGGTTTGTCTAAACCAGATAAGCTCGATTGTAGTTAACTTGTACCACGAACATCGATTGCCACTCGTTAACTGGAACCAGGTTTTTCTAATCAAGCTGAGAGCTCATGCACATGAAAATGCCCGTGCACTGGAGCTCGTGCCCGCAAAAGAGGCGTGGTTTTTAACAACTGCCAATCACAATGCATGGACTGCTCCAACTTCTACAGCGCCAGACACGCCTATTTCCTCATTCATTGAAACCGCAAATAAAAATCTGCGTTGGATATTATTAGTCTGTTCCCGAATGACTGTCTAAAGTTACCACTTTTATCCACACCAGTAATTTCTTTGAAGAGCGGTTTCTGCCTCCACGTAGGCTATCTACAGCAGCTCAATTCACCCTCTCAATAAACTCAATAAAACCGGCATGTCTTTTGTGGAAGCAATGTGTAATCTATCTCAGTCCAAAATCCAATCAATGAATAACAATGATCTCATGATGTGTTTAGTCGCACTGATTGAATAATTCCTATAGGCTAATCAATTAAAAAAAGAATGAAAATAAAATAAAAAAATGCTTCTGAACTGAATCGACACGGTACGTGCGGGCATAGATTTCATTTATAAAAAATAGCCTATTTTGTGGTCACATATATAGGATATTGTCAGCAGAGTCGCATATCTCCATATTTCATATAATGATGCTGGAAATATGAAGTTCAATCACATCATACAGGCCAAAAGCAACACAGTTGCAGCTGCAAAATGCAGGAGTAGCCTAGATATGAATCATCTTAATATGGGATCGCCAGTGTGCAGGTGATCCCATATTAAATTGCTTAGATGTAGTAGGCTATTCTAGCATGTATGACCATTTCCAACCCAACGTCAGTCTCAGCTCCGTTGCGCACATGGCACAGTGCGCTTTGGAGACGTTTATGTAACCTTGTTATGCCAGTTTAGTAATATTTCTCCACTCACCATTCAGCTGCAATCGATCGATGGGGTCAAACAACGTATCTAGGCTACTTGAGAGCACAAAAATGAATATATAAAAACATATTCCAAAGTGGTAAGTAGGGCTTAATTTTCAATACCAATTATCTGGTTTAGACAAACCAGATCAAGGGACAGATCCTGGATCTTCTTATACAACATTCGTGGTACACCCCTCTAATGTCAACACCGTCCTGTAGACATCACAACACAACAGACCTAATGTCAACACTGTCCTGTAGAGACATCACAATACACAACAGACCTATGGCCTAGACCACGAAGCAAGATTAGTGGCTTAGCGAGGTAACTTCAGGTTTAACCCTAGGTTTGCCGTACCACGACGCTAGTTAACTTCTTACCAAGATAGATCACCATAGCATCTATGGCTAACCTAGAGCCATATGAAATCCGCATTAACAGAATCGCGGACGGAATCACGGAATTGACCAATAAAAATGGAATCTACTGTAAAACGTGGAATATTGCAGAATTTGCCATAATTGGGCTGAAATTCAATATATAATGTTAATAAGGTGACATCACACACACTCTCTCCCTCTCTTCCTTCCACACATGCAGCTGTCTGCCCTTACAGTGGACTGCAGTAACGTAACTATAGTTAACGAGCACATTAACAAGCGCATTCCAAGCTACAACGTGCAGAATGTGGACATGTCAATAACCCTGTCTGAAGTGTGCGTGAAGTAGCCTATAACGTTAGCATTAGATGTCAGCTGTGAATGATTCTGCATCATTAGACCTTCTCACTATTCTATTTAATTATGTTATGTTGTTCGTTTAAAATGTTAGCATAACGTTAACTACTTGCAGATGGTCTTGATCATGTTAGCTCAATTGACTGTTTAAATACTTTGTCGACATAGTTATCATTGTTGTTGATGTTACTTGCCTTCCTAGTCAAAGCCTTCCGACCGTAGTCTAGATGGCAACAGGGAATGAAAGAGACGAAATATCCACTTTTCATGATGAAGCTGGAAAAGTTTCAATTGTGGCTGTGTATTCTTATTCAGTTGACACATGCCATTCTTTCACAATTTCTTCTTTCTCTAGTAGACTCACGTTGACTCGTTCAAGTTAGCAAAGATAAACACCACCACTTCCTGTTATACCTTTCAAAATAAAATAATATTTGAAGCATTTTCTGATGTTTGAAGTGAATGTTTTGTTCACAGTTGTTTTTTCTTTACTTTAAGCACACAATGAGAAGCTTAAAAGCACTTTACAAACATAAAAATTATATAGACTGTTTTGTACAGTCATCTACTGTATTTCTGACTTGAATCACTTGTTACAAATAGTGCATTGTTGTGTAAATTGGTTGTTATATCTTATTAAATTGTGGACATTTATTCATCCCCACATATTAGACACTATTTCTGATGGTAAAATGAGCGTAAAAAGCAAAACACAGAATTCAGAACAAGTAAAACAGAAAAAACAGAATTTAGGAAAAAATAAAATGGAATTTGGAAAAAAATAAAACAGATTTCATATGGCTCTAGGCTAACCTACTCTGTAGCTGGTTAAGTTCAGAGGATATGATCAAACCCCATGAAATACCCACCTTCTTACAATCAGCTCTCTGGAAACAGCGAGTTGCCATTCATATAGGGTCCCCATATGAAAAATAGATGGCATTCAAATGAAAAGAAAAAAGAAAAAAAAACATGGCTCCTGTTGAATTAGGACCGAAGCCTTGCACTTGTTGCAGGCTACATTTAAACTAAGCTCTACTTACCACTTTGGAATATGTTTTTATTAGGGCTGTCAATCGATTAAAATATTTAATCACGATTAATCGCATGATTGTCCATAGTTAATCACGATTAATCGCAAATTAATCAATTTGTTTTAATCTGTTCTAAATCTACCTTAAACCGAGGTAGGCTACGTTAAACCTGAGAGCTTTGTGCAAAGATGCACTGTTCTATATTAATATGGGTAGTAGCTATTATCATTAGTATGGGTAAGTATTTGGCCATTGGTAATATTGTTATTATTGCTACTAGTTACTGGGAATACACATCTCTCAGGCTGCACTGTGAAGTTAATTGGTGCCATCCTCTACATCTCTCGAGCCACAGACAGGAGAAGCTGCGTCCATGCTCTCTCCCCCCTCTCTATTTCTCGCTTTCTTTCTCTGTCTTTCTCTCCCGTTCTCCGTCGGTCTCTCTCTCTGGTCTGATCGCCCTCCCTCTCTCTTTCTCACTGTCTGTCTGTCTGTCTGTCTGTCTCGCTCGCTTTCTCTGCCTCTCTCTCTCCCTCTCTGTCTCCCCCCCCCCCCCGTTCTCCGTCTGTCTCTCACTCTCTCTGCCACGGTGAGAGACGAGACAGACGGGGAGAGCTGACGCGCTCCCTCTCTCTCTCTCACCTAAAATGCAGGACATCTTTCTCAATTTGAAGCTGAACTTGCCAATATACCCATTTTCTTCATCCTTTTCTGCTCACGGAGCTTTGTTTCTGCTTGCTATCAACGTTACTGCTTCCTGATTTCTTAAACTACAGGTCGGACCAAGGCTCAAACATCAAAGAAAGTGTATGCGTTAATCGCGCGTTAAAAAAAATAGTGGCGTTAAAAGGAATTTGCGTTAACGCGTTATTATCGCGTTAACTTTGACAGCCCTAGTTTTTATATTGTAGCGTTTCAGGTAATCCAGGTATTACCTGTAATGTGATGTACAAGAGAAGTGTCTAGATTGTAGCTAGGAACTAATGTATGTGGGTGTGTTCCTGGGGGAAAGGGGGTATATATGACCAGCGGCCGCTAGGCCGGATGTCAGTCAGGCTATGCGAGGGAGCTGACCGGGTGGTTGCAGAGCTAGCAGCGAAGCTAGCTGCTAGGAGCGTGTATTGTGAAGACAAGAATAAAAAGCCTGTACCAACTTCAAGTCTCCAGTTCCTTGGACAAATACCCACTTCGTTACATTGGTGTCAGAAGTGGGATAATGTGAGTAAGAAAAAAGGTTTAAATGAAGGTAATGAAAAAGAATGATGTAAATGTTGGGGTTATTGTCGAACTGAAATGATATGTGGGTCGAATTTAAAGGAATGGGAAAAGAGGGAAGAAATGAAAAGAAATGCAAATGGTGGTGGTGGAACGAAAATTAAGAAGTGTGCTAAAAAGATAAGAGACTATGTGGGGAAATTGATGTGGGAATACAAAATGTTGTGGGGTGGTGTGTTTTGGTACAGGGGGATAGGTGTGGGTTGTGGGTGTCGATGTGGGCATCGACTAATGTTGGGTGAGGAGTATGTAGCGTTTCAGGTAATCCAGGTATTACCTGTAATGTGATGTACAAGAGAAGTGTCTAGATTGTAGCTAGGAACTAATGTATGTGGGTGTGTTCCTGGGGGAAAGGGGGTATATATGACCAGCGGCCGCTAGGCCGGATGTCAGTCAGGCTATGCGAGGGAGCTGACCGGGTGGTTGCAGAGCTAGCAGCGAAGCTAGCTGCTAGGAGCGTGTATTGTGAAGACAAGAATAAAAAGCCTGTACCAACTTCAAGTCTCCAGTTCCTTGGACAAATACCCACTTCGTTACAATATTTTCATTTTGTGCTCCCAAGTAGGCTAGATACGTTTGACCCCGCCGATCGATTGCAGCTGAACGGTGAGTGGTGAAATATCACTACACCGGCGTAAAAAGGTTACATAAACTTCTCCAACGAGCACGGTGCTGTGTGCACAACAGAGCTGAGGCTGACGTTGGGTTGGACATGGTCATAAATGCCAGAATAGCCTAAGCAATTTAATATGGGATCGCCTGCACACAGATTATTCATATCTAGGCTACTCCTGCATTTTGCAGCTGCAACGGTGTTGCTTTTGGCCTGTATGATGTTATTGAACTTCATATTATTTCCAGCTTAGTCCTTGTGTGAAATATGGAGATATGCGACTCTGCTGTCAATATATGTGACCACAAAATAGGCTATTTTTTATAAATTAAATCTATGCCAGCACGTACCGTGTCGATTCAGTTCAGCAGCCTTTTTTTCTTATGATAACTTTTTTTATTGATAGCCTATTATAGGAATTATTCCATCAGTGCGATCAAACACATCATGAGATCATTATTATTCATTGAGCCTAAATGGTCTAAATATGCCTACGGATTTTGGACATTTAGACTGAGATAAATTACACATTACTTCCACTCGCAAAAAAGACATGCAGGTTTTATTGAGTTTATTGAGAGGGTGAATTGAGCTGCTGTAGGATACATGGAGACAGCAACCATTCTTCAAAGAAATGACTGATGTGAATAAAAGTGGTAACTTTAGACAATCATTCGGGAACAGACTAATAATATCCAACGTGGATTTTGATTCTGACATACAGTAAAGCTTCGCTTTGATTTGCAGTTTGAATGAAAGAGGAAATAGGCATGTCTGGCGCTGTAAAAGCTGGAGCAGTCCATATTGCATTGTGATTGGCTAGTTGCTAAAAACCACGCCTCTTTTGTGGGCACGAGCTCCTGTGCATGAGCATTTTCATATGCATGTGCTCTCAACTGGATTAGAAAAACCTGGATCCACTTACCGAGTTGAAAACCAGAGTCGTGGTATGGGTTCACTAGATTGCAATGATCTGGTTACGCCAAACCAGATCAACAGACAGATCCTGGATCTGCTTATCCTACATTCGTGGTATGGGCCTCTAATGTCAACACCGTCCTGTAGAGACATCACAACACACAACAGACCTAATGTCAACACCGTCCTGCAGACATCACAACAGACAACAGACCTAATGTCAACACCATCATGTAGAGACATCACATCACACAACAGACCTGAGCCTTATACTACGAAGCTATCTTAACAGATCCGCGATCTGTCACTTTGATCTGGTTTGACTGAACAGGATCAAAGCTATCTAGTTTAACGATACTACGACGCTGGTTTTCTACTCGATAACTGAAGCTGGATTTATCTGGGATCTGCCTGTGCACACGCACGTTTTTCGCTCGTGCACAGGCGCGCGTCCATGCGAAAGAGGTGCGCTAGCCAATCACATTATGAACAGCTGAGTTGATCCACGGGCAGGCACACCCATTTCCTCATTCAATGAAAGCGCAGTGTGATCAGAGTTTTTAGCGGATATTTAATGTAGCCTATGTCAGAATGAAAATCCGCGTTGGATATAGTCTGCTGAAGGACTGTCTAAAGCTGCCGCTTGTATTCACATCAGTCATTTGATTTACTTTGATCAGCGATTTCTGTCTCCTACAGCAGCTTTTTGCGAGTGTAAATGTAAATGTATAATCTCAGTCTATCAATTTCCACAATCTGTAAGCCTATTTAGACCATAGATTTAGAAACGCATGCTTAATGAATAATGATCTCTTTGGAAATGGGTGTGCCTGCCGGTCAACTCAGCTGTTCATAATGTGATTGGCCACAAAATAGGCTATTTTTTATAAATGAAATCTATGCCCGCACGTACCGTGTCGATTCAGTTCAGAAGCATTTTTTTTTTGATTAGCCTATAGGAATTATTCAATCAGTGCGACTAAACACATCATGAGATCATTATTATTCATTGAGCCTAAATGGTCTATACATACGGATTTTGGACTGAGATAGATTACACATTGCTTCCACAAAAGACTGTAGATAGAGCTGTAGATAGCCTACGAAACCGCTCTTCAAAGAAATTACTGGTGTGGATTAGTGCTGCACGATTTGGGGGAAAGGTGCGATTAGCGATTAGGGTGGACAATATTGCGATTGCGATTGTGATTGCGATATAATAAACAAGAGGTATCTAGGGATGTGCCGGCAGTTTTTGACGGTATGATAACCTTGGACAAAAATACCACGGTTTCACGTATCACAGACTAAAATCCATGAAATATGTTACAATTTAAAATATATTAACTAAACTAAATAAATAAAACAATTTGAAATAAAATTATCTTTACAAAAAAATAAAACATTTTGAGACATTTGCCTGTCCCAAACATGTAAAAAAGAAACACCAGAAAAATAGAAACTGCACTGTGTTACAGCACATAGAAGATGGCTCAGACTGGCAAAGTTAGTTACATGTCTGTCCAGTAATACAATGATACACCACCCGTTTATTTATTTTGTAGCGACAGATGGCCTTAAACGCCACACTCACGTGACGCTTCTTGAGAGAGAGGCGAGGTAACGTGCATATTTCTGCAGACTTTATCGAGGGACCATGAAGGCGTCATGTGACAGGCTAAATCAGGGGTGGGCAATTATTTTTCATGGGGGGCCACATGAGAAACCCAGATTGTTGCCGGGGGCCGAACAAATATTGTCATGCCGTAACCCATGGATGGGTAACTTTGATGATAGAGAGGGCCACAAAAAATGTATTCGCTACCAGGTTTTGCTGAGGGCCGAACGGGGCCAGCGTGAAAAATTTGGTGCATTTGAAGCCACGTTTAGAGGAATAACTCATTTTAAATTAACAGTTGTGATGTCATTATTCAGTCTTAACCACCAATATTTCATCCTTTTCTCACTCACTCCTATGTCACCACCTGCTCTCAGGGCTTGAAATTAAGTTTTTTGACCACCTGCCAATATGGCTGCTAGATTTTAAAGTTACCAGCCAATTAGAATTTCCACTAGCCAAAATGTTTTTCTTGAAATAAATCAGAATATGAGTGGGTTAATTTAAACATAAGTATCAGTAAGTGGCCCTGGATAATCAAAGCCTGTGTTGAGGGTCACACAAACAAAAATGCAGTCTTGAAGCTAAATAAATCCAAAACCAATGAGTTAATTATTTAAATTTCTAATTCAATGTAGCCTTTTAGTCATAAAGATTATTGAAAGATATTCCATATTCCAGACTGAAATGCTATAACAGAAGTGGAGTATTGGCCAGAATGACATGAACATTTGGACATTTATTCAGCGGGTATCTTGCATGTTGCGTTCAGGTGCACTGTGTAAAAAAAAAAAAAAAATTTTTTTTTTTTTTTTTTTTTTTTTGCAATTCCATGGCGGGCCACACAGGTGGCGCCCGCGGGCCGCATCCGGCCCGCAGGCCGTAATTTGCCCATGTATGGGCTAAATGCTAGTTGAAGCCTGGAGGTGCTGCTGCTGGCAGCTGCGACAGTGTTTTGCTATCAACCTTGTTAATCTCGCTATATTCTTCATCACAGCGGGTTATTACCCACTGTGCACTTAATCGTGCACTAGTTCTGCATAAGCACCTGCAGCTCTCTCCTTATTTTACTGACGTTCTCACTGATCACACGGCTGTTTACATGCGTTTCTGAACAGCAAGCTAGTTATTAGCATAGCTAGCTGTTAGCGATCATCATGGATGTTCTCTCTCTCCCTCTCGGTAAGATGTAACTTTGCTGCGCATAACATTACTTATTTGCGGGAGTGCATGGGAGAAGCCTCCCGCTAGTGTTGATGCCCACAGTGTGATGGCAGAGAAACGTGTGTTTGCTGCGTCGCGTGTAACGTTAGAGGACACACACGCACACACACACACACTCAAAAAGACGTGAAAAAATGATAATAATCGCACACTTTTGCGGTTATGTAATCGCACGTGCTGACATCGCGATTGCGATTGCGATTAGATTAATCGTGCAGCACTAGTGTGGATAAAAGTGGTCACTTTAGACAGTCATTCGGGAACAGTAATAATATCCAACGCAGATTTGTATTTGCGGTTTCATTCAATGAGGAAATAGGCGTGTCTGGCGCTGTAGGAGTTTTGGAGCAGTCCATATTGCACTGTGATTGGCAGTTGTTAAAAACCACGCCTCTTTTGCAGGCACGAGCTCCAGTGCATGGGCATTTTCATGTGCACGAGCTCTGAGCTTGATTAGAAAAACCTGGTTCGAGTTAACGAGTGGCAATCGACGTTCGTAGTACAAGTTAACTACAATCGAGCTGATCTGGTTTAGATAAACCAGATCAAGGGACAGATCCTGGATCTTCTTATACAACATTCGTAGTAGGGGTCGACCGATATGGTTTTTTCATGGCCGATACCGATACTGATTATCGCGAGTCAAGCAGACCGATAACCGATATTTTGGAACCGATATACATTTGCAGTAAAATGGAAAATCTTGGTGTCAAAATTTTGAATAACACGACCCATTGTTAAAATGCATTTTCTTCAGTTCATCCAACTGCAATATTAATTGAAAATAGTCACACTATTAACATTAAGCAAAGTGTGTGTGTGTGTGTGTGTGTGTGTGTGTGTGTGTGTGTGTGTGTGTGTGTGTGTGTGTGTGTGTGTGTGTGTGTGTGTTCAATCTAGTGGAGACTTGGGCATATTATCAAGATAAAGCTGTGGACTTATACTTTTACAAACTAACACCGAGTCACTAGGCTCTCAAAGGAGAATACTGAAACAAACACGTTCATCCGTGCATCCGCTAACGTAATGTCTCATCCTCGTTTATTCGGTTCCTTGTTTCATTCTAGAGTCCGCTGACGAAATGTCTCGTCCTAGTTTATTCGGTTCCTTGTTCCAAACAGAGGCAGACAACTTGCCCAGACATGCCTGCCAATGTATTTTTCGGACACGCAGCGCGACTGGATCAATAAAACAGCTTCGCTACTGACAACCATGGCCATTTGATTGAAAAAGAGCGACGCTACACCGTGGACACGCTACTATGCTGGAATTAAAAACTAGTGCCCCATACAATGCTTTGTGAGGTTACTAGGCTATTGCCCTTTTCAACAGCGGTGGTGATAAATTTGAGTTGCACAGCACTGCAGGCACCAACGTTACTCAAAGATATATTATGCTATCAGTACACAAATAATCTCTGTTACCTTGTTATCGTTATTCACTGCAACAAAGTGCATGCGCGCATTTTCAATGAAACTGCTTCTCTCTCACATAGACAGACCTATCTCCACACACTCCACACTTTGCACTGTGCGAGGCTGCCTGCCAGGCAGCGCTTCATACGAATCGCTCATAAGATAAGATTGTGGTGTTTTTGCAATGTCAGCGTAGGTAATTATGATGTATATTCACTTTATTACAACTTCGGCATGGCAATATCTGCTGCTTTACCTTAACACAGTGTGACTGTCACAGTCAGCAGCCAACTACCGGTAGTCAATTCCGCTGCTCTCGCTTACAGGCAGCCTCGCACTGTCCCCCTAGGCTGCGCTGAACAGAGAGCACTGAGGTGAGGTGTCAAGATTTCATCTCTGAGCCCTCTGATAGGCTTTTGCTTGATGCGTAACCAATCAGATAGCGCTGTGGGCGGGACATTGCTCCAGATCACACACAGAGGGAATTCCTGTAGGAGAGGATTCTTCCAAGATTCAAGATTCAAGATTCAAGATTTTTATTGTCACTCCATGGTACAAGTATCACGTGTGAAATTCTTGTGCTGTGGACTCCGTTTACGACATAGTACAAATAGGCAACAAGCAATGAGCAATAGGCAATAAGAAATAGGCATCAATAAGCAATACTAATAGGCGATGGGCCCAGCCGGCGTATCTGCTTTAGTTATTAAAAGCAATGATCCTCATCGAGGGAGAACCCAGCCCTCTAAAGTTGCGAATATTATTTTCATCTTAATCAGATTCCGTTTGTTGCCACTCGCAAATTGTGCGAGCCTTTCCAAAACCAGAGTTTAAAGTACGTTACATTTGCAGGCAAATGCTGCGACCTACTGGCCGGTAGAACCAATAGCACACCAAGATACTGTTGGAGGGACATCATTGACCTATCAGAGTTCGTTACGTTATCATACGGCTCTACTCTTCCTCCCCGAGACGAGTTGGACACAACAAACAAAACAACATGATATATAGCAGCAGCTGCATCACTATACATTTGAGCGTAAGTATTAATGGTTTGCAACTTGTTTGTGTTGTACAGCATTTTGTTCAAACATATGGTGACGTTGAATCAGTGTTAGCTTTAGCGCTAGTTAGCTAGCACACGCTAGAATGGGCCTGCATAGCCATTTCTAACTAGCTAGTTTTTCTCGAATTGATATAACGTTAGCATGGAACCATCTCGTTTTGACAGTGGGGAGATGATGTTAGCTTTTAGGTTGATACTAAACCTTCAGATCTTTACTACCTAACATCAGAAAAGCTAGTCACAATGCAGGCTGCAAACTCACCGTTAGCGTTAGGTGACAGCAAACTTTTCATACCAAAATAGGAGGATTTCTGAGTCGTTTGATTTCTGCCCTGGTATCTGTCACCTTTTTCACTCTCCATGACTTTGCATCCCTGAATATGAAGTCAGTTAGATTTATGGATCACTGCACCAAAACTTCTGATATGCATACATGAACCACCATCATTCAGTCAGTCAGTCAATTAATCAACAACTGTATTAATCCAACTCGTTTTGAATAGTTTGTTGATGTAACAAATAGTAACATAAAAAGCAGATAAATAATTACAATATTGTGACCCAGAGTTTAACTAAACTTCTGTGGGCACTGGACAGGGCTCTGCTAAGCACTGCAGTGTATGAGATTAAAAAGTGACTTCTTCTGTTTTCTTTGCAGGTATATTTCCACCAATTCCAATGGATCTGTGTCCTGTCAGAACCCTCAACTGCAGTGTCCTGCAATACAGAACCATCTAGGTCACACATGGGCCGGACCCGGCCCCTGGACCATCTCAATCCGGCACCCAACGTCCTCAAAGGAAAACAAAACAATGCACAAAAAGTCAATAAAAGACAGCATCACGTTAATAAATCTAATCCGCTACAGCCATTTGATTTGTATCACTATGATATCAGGAGATTAACAGGAGAAATTACCAATCACAGCGGGAGAGAGGGTTACAAATAGAGACCCCCATGAAAATCAGGAGTGTTGGCAGTTATCAGTCCAATGTGTTGCACTTCGCTTACTTTATATTATGTAAGTTAGTATGGCCCTCTGGAAAAAAAATGTCCCACCCCTGATCTAGGTTGATAGACTTTCAGATATCAAGTATCTTGGTCAACAGGCTGGCATAAGTAATGTCTCTTATAATGATCATTAAAACTGATTTGGTGACACAAAGTATTTAACACTGTTTCATTATTTGCATCATCAAACATAGCTGCTATCATGAGGTTTTGAGGTGTCTTCAGTGACCAGCTTACTGTACCAGGTCACTCTTACCAGAAGTGACTACGCTGTTGTCTGTTAGCCTAATATATTTCCAGGCTGTTAGATTATAGATTATCTGACATCAGCCATCTTGATAGATATTCCAGTCATTGTTTTAATTTTGCAGAGTTGTTGGCTGATTTGTTCTCTCTTTAGTTGAGATGTTTTGCATGAACTGTAATACCATCTGATATTTTCAGTGTTCCTGCAAAAAAAATCATCCACAATTCATTTAAACAGATGGACATTTGCTGGTCTCAGTTCATTTATTTTCACGGCTCAAACCTTCAGATTTGTTGAAATACTTGATCTATAGAAGTTAAAATAAAAAGACTGCATAGGAGTTATGAGTGTGCAATCTGTTTCTTTTATTTACAACTTAGAACACACTACAAAACATGAAAAGCCACTTTTGCCTGCTCCTTGGTTGACCGTGCAGATGTATAAACATGACAATTAAGCAAAGAAGTGATTTTATATTTAAACTGAGGTTCTAATTACATTTGAAGACCCAGACAGTAGTCTACATCATGATAGCAGAAACGGGCAGCTACAGATGCACTCATTTGGCTTCCATCAGGTCATCCTGTCATTGAAGGTTGGAGGCAGTAGATTCTTGCAGACAACAGTGAGCCATGTCAGCCTGGTTTTGCAGCATGTCAGATTTTCAAACCTGTCCAACAAATCAATATAAAATATCAAACAATGTTGCTGCCTGTCCAAAAATCTATAAGTAAGTCACATTGGTTAATTTTAAGTAATTTTAATTAAAATGTTTGTGTTATTAATACAAATGTAACGTTACTCTAGATTAGAGACTAGTGAGCAGATTACTAAAATATACTGTAGTTGAGGTAATAGCCACATTTTTTAAATGAGGTTGATAGTTTACCCAACTAATTTACCAACCATTACACCCCTGCCTGTAACGTTAGTTAAATATGCTGGCTGCTGTTTATTATGTTGGTATTTCTAATATAGTTAATCACAATAGCTAGCGTTTTAGTCCAAGTGACAGACCAAGGGAAGCATAGCCTACAGACTGATCAGTTAGTGCTCATAAACTACTAGCGTTGTACTGCATTGACTAGCTCACAAAAGTTGCTAATGAAATAAACAGACTTTGAAAGGGGTAACGTTAGTTGTAAGGGCAAATTTACCAAAGAACTTACCATAAATTAGTATTTTATCTGGCGTGGCGTGCCCCACTTCCAAGCCACCAGAAGCTGCCGAACCTTCACAACTGACGTCACGTCTTAACACCGAATTGCTGGCTAAGTTAATATTTTATAAATTAATACAAATCATAGTAAAGTGCCACTGAAAATCATTCCAAAAAGTTAACAGCGTGTGATGTTGTGGTGTTTGGATTTGACAGTAACCAGGAACTACAAGAGCAACGTGAACCACGTGATACTTTTCCAAGCCCGCTATTGGATGATAAGTACAAATACGTCATGCATGGGGGACCCTAAACATAGCTGTCTGCTCTCTTTACCGGAGAAAATGCAAGTTGACAGAGTTAGCGATCACAAAATATGGCAAGAAAGAACGGGTGGCAACAAATTTATTTTCATTTGTTGAGACATGTCTCAGTTGTTAATAAAGGACTGGGTTTTCCCTCGGTAGGGATCGTTTAAGTGCACGAAATCTCCGCTGGGCCCGCCGCCTATAAGCAGCAATAGGCAATGAGGCAGAATAGCGATAAGACAAGTCAGTGGCATATTCATTGCACATAGGTGCACATGTTATGTGCATACGTTAGACATGTTCGGACATTTTAATTCGACGTATTTGACATACAGTGCAAATAGCATGTACCTTATTAAACATACAATTAAACATTAGGCATTGTGCATACGTTAGACGTGTTCAGACATTTTAAATTCGACGTAATTGACATACAGGTGCAAATAGCATGTACCTTGTTAGACATACAATTAAACATTAGGCATACATAATGGTAGCAGCTGCAGTACGGTACGGTACGACTACTACACTATTTGTGTATGTTAAGGAGTCTCGTGGCCTGCGGGAAGAAACTGTTCCTCAAGCGATTTGTGCGTGCTTTTGGAACCCTGTATCTCCTCCCTGAGGGTAGCAGGGAGAACAGGCTGTTGTGGGGATGGTTTGTGTCTTTGATGATCTTCAGGGACCTCCTGAGGCACCGCTGGTTATACAGTTCGTGCAGTTCTGGCAACTCGTCTCCTGTTACGTGCTGGGCCACGCGCCTCACCCTCCGTAGCGCCCTGGTGCAGCAGCCGCAAATTAGCGCATTTTTTTATTAAATTATGATATCGGCAAACAGCCAATGAAAATGCCGATACAGATAATCGGCAAAATGATGAATATCGGCCATAATAATCGGCCAAACCGATAATCGGTCGACCCCTAATTCGTAGTACAGGCCCCTGGTCGGTACCAGGTTAGCTTTGCAGCGTGAGTTGCCATGGTGATTGAACTAGGTTAGAAGTTAACTTGCTTTGTAGTACGGCTAAACCAGGTTTAAACCCAAACTTATCAGGATCAACCTAAATCTTGCTTTGTAGTACAGGCCTCTAATGTCAAAACCGTCCTGTAGAGACATCACAACACACAACAGACCTAATGTCAACACCGTCCTGTAGACATCACAACACACAACAGACCTAATGTCAACACCATCCTGTAGAGACATCACATCACACAACAGACCTAATGTCAACACCATCCTGTAGACATCACATCACACAACAGACCTAATGTCAACACCGTCCTGTAGACATCACAACACACAACAGACCTAATGTCAACACCATCCTGTAGACATCACAACACACAACAGACCTAATGTCAACACCGTCCTGTAGACATCACAACACACAACAGACCTAATGTCAACACCATCCTGTAGACATCACAACACACAACAGACCTAATGTCAACACCATCCTGTAGAGACATCACATCACACAACAGACCTAATGTCAACACCATCCTGTAGACATCACAACACACAACAGACCTAATGTCAACACCATCATGTAGAGACATCACATCACACAACAGACCTAATGTCAACACCATCCTGTAGACATCACAACACACAACAGACCTAATGTCAACACCATCCTGTAGAGACATCACATCACACAACAGACCTAATGTCAACACCATCCTGTAGACATCACAACACACAACAGACCTAATGTCAACACCATCCTGTAGAGACATCACATCACACAACAGACCTAATGTCAACACCATCCTGTAGAGACATCACATCACACAACAGACCTAATGTCAACACCATCCTGTAGACATCACATCACACAACAGACCTAATGTCAACACCATCCTGTAGACATCACAACACACAACAGACCTAATGTCAACACCATCCTGTAGAGACATCACATCACACAACAGACCTAATGTCAACACCATCCTGTAGAGACATCACATCACACAACAGACCTAATGTCAACACCATCCTGTAGACATCACATCACACAACAGACCTAATGTCAACACCATCCTGTAGACATCACAACACACAACAGACCTAATGTCAACACCATCCTGTAGAGACATCACATCACACAACAGACCTAATGTCAACACCATCCTGTAGACATCACAACACACAACAGACCTAATGTCAACACCATCCTGTAGAGACATCACATCACACAACAGACCTAATGTCAACACCATCCTGTAGACATCACAACACACAACAGACCTAATGTCAACACCGTCCTGTAGACATCACAACACACAACAGACCTAATGTCAACACCATCCTGTAGAGACATCACATCACACAACAGACCTAATGTCAACACCGTCACAGGATATTGTCCAGAGCGAGCGAGTGGCTAGTTGGTGGCTAGTTAGTACATGGCTGGATTATTTGGAAGAGAAAACACCAAATTGATGAGTAAACAAGCAAAAAGGTGAATGGTATTTTCCTCCCACTCTGCCTGTCTTGAATGGTGACCCCCCCCCCAACACACACACACACACTCTCTCTGCTCGGTCAATCCACGGTGTGAAAACAACTGACACAAAAACCTGCCTGTTGTATGAAAGGACAACTACAGCGAATGCCCGGACCTGATTCAACGGACATAGTCCAGACTAGAGCTCGTCTAAAAGTGGCTAATGACAGAATTTTCATTATTGGGTGAATGTATCCTTTAAGTACAATTTTGGGGTACTGTAGGAGCTGCACGATATGCAAAAAGAAAAAAACATGTTGCGATTATACTGAGATATTGCGATTGCAATATGATTTTATTGGGAAATGGTAATTTTTGTATTTCATTTTCACTGTGGAAAAAATACCTAAAAGCTGTGATGTGATTTTTACTAGGGTCTGTACTAAACAAGCATGTTCCCTTACGTCTGGAGAATATGATTTGTAGGCCGGGGCATTTCTGTAGCACCACAATACTTCATTTAATGCTATGTTCTGACACATTTAACCTTCATCAAATCATTGCAGGCTCCTGTGATTTGGATATTGCACTTGGCCATATTGTGATTTTGATTGTGAATCGATTAATTTAAATTAATTTAAAACATTTGCTTATCTTTATAGATTATTAGACTACGCAAAAGTATCGCTTCAGGTTGACAACTATGTAAATAAATCAGTAGGCAATTACAATTACAATAATGTATGTAAAACATAACCTGACTGAATGGGGACAGTTTGCATTAATGAAGGCTATGTTTATTGATACTCTAAGTACATGTTGCTGTCAATACTTGTATTTAAGTAAGATTTTGAATGCAGGATTTTTTGTTCTAATGAAGTATGTTTACATTATTATATTCTCAGTAGCTACTTCTTCCACCACTGGTTGAAAGCTGAATTGATAACAAGTTAATTGATGAAAGGTGTGGCAGCTGATGTAATTGACAAATTGACAGCCTTTGGACCAATCACTGCTCTGATTTCTTACAAACTGTTTCCAAACACGCCAAGGATGAAACAAGTCCAGTGTTGCCTGTCAATATACAATATAAAGTATTCCCAAATCCAGCCAGAGTTAGAGTTATACAAACGCTGCTCTTCCAGAAGCTTCCCCTTTACAAAAGGTAGAGGCCATGCATCACCTGACTCTCTGTGTGTGTGTGTGTGTGTGTGTGTGTGTGTGTGTGTGTGTGTGTGTGTGTGTGTGTGTGTGTGTGTGTGTGTTGCAGTCGGATGCTGCTGTGTTTTCGCACTCACCGTGTTTTTCTTGTGCACCATTTTATCCAGCTTTTTGGCGATGCGCTCCACTTCCTGGTTTTTTGCCATTTTGCAGGTTTGCTCCTTCAGCTCTCCTTCTCCGCTCTAACCTCCATTTATCAAGCAGAGAATGTTCTCTCTGTCTCTCTCTGTTTGTGTGTGTCTGTCTGTCTGACTGACTGTCTCTCTCTCCTCCTCTCCTCTCGTGTGTCCCAGCCCAGCTGCTCCCTCTCGCTCTCGTTTGCTGCTGGCAGCGGGAGTCTGGGAGTTGTAGTTTTTTGGTCTTTTCCAAAAAATGCCTACCAACTTTGGGATGGCTTTTCCAAAATCCAAATGTTGTAAGGTGAGTGTGGGAGTGAGTGTCTTATCAGATAGATAGATAGATAGATAGATAGATAGATAGATAGATAGATAGATAGATAGATAGATAGATAGATAGATAGATAGATATGTTGCGTTTTCAGGTTGATTTTCTTCATCAGTCATGTTGAGGAAGGATCACACTTCAATATCTTTATGTTCTTTTATTTATGTTCGTCACAGCATCACCGGCAAGACATCAGCAGCTATGGAAAGAATTACCCGCGCTTACTCATCTGACTTCCGTATAACGTAAAAAGGAAGCAGTGCTGACTTTACGACAGTTACACAGGAAGTCACGTCACACATGACGTATAACTTACAGCTTACAATACAAGCGCATTAACAGACTGGGTATAAAACATAAACAATATTACAGATGAGAACACATAACTCAACAAGATAGATAGATAGATAGATAGATAGATAGATAGATAGATAGATAGATAGATAGATAGATAGATAGATATAGGTAGATGGAAAGTAACTAATTACATTTACTAGTTACTGTATTGAGTAGCTTTTTTGTGTAGCCTATAGCCTACTTGTACTTTTTTGAGTAGTTTTTTAAGTAAGTAATTTTACTTGATAAGAAAGTTTTTTTTAAGTAATGTACTTTGTTAAATTTTAAATAGCCTCAGAGTACCGAGTAAAATACATCCAAAGTTTCCCCAAGTTTTCTGTGAACTGTGCACCAAAAACTGTCCAATCTATTCACCTTATTTTTGAATGCCCCGCTGTAAAATAATTATGCGTGCCACGTCCGGTTTAGAACGTGACTGATTGTTGCAGCTTGCACATTTCCTCGTTAAAACTCTGACTTATGTATTGAGTATTGAGGGAATGTCATAATTTTATCTATCACATCCGCTATTTCCGTTGCTCTCAAGGATCAAGGATCAAGGATACTTTATTGTCATTCATCATGCCAAACATAATGAGCGAAATGTAGTACTCAGGTCTCAGTACTAAGTAACCTAAAAACTATAGCATAAAATAGAACTATTAGGGATTAAGAATAAATACCTAAAACCAAAACAGCTCTATTAAGTTACATTAAAATAAATAAAATCTAAACTACAACCAGCTAAAACAACAATGGACAGCAATAAAAACATACTAAAAACAACTAAAAACAACAACAACAACAACAACAACAACAACTAAAAGACTATAGAGGGAACTAAAAGACAGCAGCAATGGGGTAGCAGCATGATACATCTCTTAAAAAGTGCATAGCAGCATCACAGTAGCAGCATGATAAATATTTCAAAAGTGCATTCTTTTAGAGTTCATCTGTTTAAAGTGCAGTAATCACAGGCAGAGTCGAACAGTTCAACAGTCTGACAGCATCCAGGAGAAAGCTGTTCCTCAGCCTGGTGGTTTTTGCCCGGATGCTGCGCAGCCTCCTGGCCAAGGGGAGAGGGACAAACAGTTCATGTGCAGGGTGGGTGGAGTCTCGCATGATGCAGACGGCTCTGTCTCTGCATCTGCTGCTATAGATGTTGGACAGGGGTGGTAAACTGCAGCCGATGATCCTCTGAGAGGAGTTGACCACCCACTGCAGCGCCTGCTTCTCTGCCACCATGCAGCTGCTATACCACACGGTGATGCATGGTGTCAGTGTGCTCTCCACCACACACCTGTAGAAGGAGCTGAGGATGTTGGAGTTCAGCCCCGCCCTTTTCAGCTTCCTTAAGAAGTACAGCCGCTGGTGAGCTTTTTTGTTGATGCTTGTGGTGTTGTCCTGCCAGGTGAGTGTGCTGGAGAGGTGCACCCGAGGTATTTGTAGGTGTGAACCATCTCCACAGCTGTACCATTGATGTAGGGGGTGTTGCCCTTCTTCCTGAAGTCCACAATCATTTCCCTGGTCTTGTTGATGTTCAGGATGAGGTTGTTCTCTTTACACCACAGCCCCAGCTCGTTCAAGATTCAAGATTCAAGATTTTTATTGTCACTCCATGGTACAAGTATCACGTGTGAAATTCTTGTGCTGTGGACTCCGTTTACATAGTACAAATAGGCAACAAGCAATGAGCAATAGGCAATAAGAAATAGGCATCAATAAGCAATACTAAGCAGCAATAGGCAATAAGGCAGAATAGCGATAAGACAAGTCAGTGGCTTATTCATTGCACATAGGTGCACATGTCATGTGCATACGTTAGTGTCATGTGCATACGTTAGCATACGTTCACCTCCTGTCTGTATGCTGACTCGTCTCTCTTGGTGGTGAGGCCCACTACTGCTGTGTCGTCTGCGAACTTCACTATGAGGTTGCTGTCATAGTGAGCTCTCCAGTCATGGGTGAGTAGTGGGAAGAGTAATGTGCTGAGGACGCAGCCCTGGGGGGAACCGGTGTTAAGGGTAATGGGTGAGGAGGAGATGTTATTTATCCTAACAGACTGGGGTCTGTTGGTCAGGAAGTCCAAGATCCAGTTGCAGAGTGATGGGGGTAGTCCGAGTGCTGCCAATTTATTGACCAGTGTCTGTGGGATGATTGTGTTGAAAGCGGAACTGAAGTCCAGGAAGAGCAACCTCACGTATGCGTCCCTGTTCTCCAGATGCGTGAGGGACTGGTGGAGCACAGCTGTGGAGCGTCAACTGTGGAGCGGTTCTGCCTGTAGGCATACATCTTTGAACAACTCTCGATATTTATTGACGAGATTTTTGCCAAGCCGGATGCGCTATGGGGGTTTAGGGTTAAAATCGCTAAACCGGAAGCCAAATTGTGGGAGATTGTTGCTCACTTCGCGGAGATCTACGGGCAGTTGTGTCTGTGTCAGCGAGGACTGAGAGTGCTGGCTGTGTGACCGGTCAGACTAGCTAATATCACTGTCAACCCCTACTGTACTGGCAGTGAGAAGGGGGACTGCCCCCTAGTCCGATACCTCACGAGTCCGATACCTCACGAGTCCGACACCTCATGGTTTTGGGTTAGGGTCTGGGGGAGGTTAGGTTTAGGCGTGGGGGTGGGGGTGGGAGAGGTTAGGTTTTGGGTTAGGGTCTGGGGGAGGTTAGGTTTAGGCGTGGGGGTGGGAGAGGTTAGGTTTTGGGTTAGGGTCTGGGGGAAGTTAACCTCTTTTTTCGGACTCGTGAGGTGTCGGACTCGTGAGGTATCGGACTCGTGCCATGGCACCATGAGAAGACACTGTCGACGTGCTTTTGTAACTAACGTTAAATGCCGACCGGGTACAGCCATCGGCTTCTCGCAGCAGAAACTATGAGCATGTAACCATCAACATAAATAAGATGGACTGAGCGTGGCTATCTCCGCCCAGCAGGGTCGAGTGAAGCCGAAATCCTGCCTGATCAGTGAACCAGATTCTTCTGCGCAGTAGCTCCGTTGAGTTAGAACCTCTGTGAGGTCCCCGCCCCTCTGAACTTTCTTATGTAGAGCTGCTGTTTCTAGATTTGCGCACAGTGTATTGTGTATTTATATACAGTCTAGCTCTGTAAATATGGCACTTTAAGTTGTAATATATTTTTGTCTCGCCAAAAGTAACCAGGAAGATTCCCACTATGAGATCAGTTTATCAAAATGACGCCTGTACGAAAATCGTATTTTCGTTGTCGGAGATTGAGCTGTATCAGCCAGACAAGTCAGACCTCCGGGCTGCTCTCAGCCTCTCACTGAGCTATAAGGGGGACATTATTGGATGAACTGATGTTTGCAGCTCTGTGTTGATTAGCCTAATGTTTCCGTGGCATTTTGATTAACTTTATGATTTAATTAGTTTTGGATCAAATGTTGGTTTAACAAATCTAACCATGGGGCTACGTTGTTGTAGCTACTGGTACAGTGTGGGTAGGGCAGCCAAACCTAACGTTAGCCCAGTGCGTGAGCCAGGCTGCCTGGTCTCTTCTCTGACTCTGTATATCCCACTGAGCTATATCTTATTTATGCCAATGGTATATCGTTACTAAGAGAGGAGCTTGTGAAGAACGAACATCCCCACAGTCAAAGCATTTCCCTGAGATATCCATATAAAAACGTGTATTGCTTTAATACCAAAAATAAAACCTCCAGTATCTGTTTGTCTAAGCTAACGCTAACCCGTTAGCGATTAGCTAATGGCTGGTGGTTGTGTAGGCCCCATCTTAGTCTCTCCCCAGACTCAAATATTACGTTGAATCGCTGTGCTCCCCATACTACATAAATTAGTCTGTACCACTTCACAGCCACTGCTGGGGTTTGGTGGGCGTGTCTAGGGGGTGAAATTTAATGAGTGACAGGTTGTAGCACCAATGAGAGAGTGGTTTGAAAAATGGGCTGCACCTCCCATGTTGTCTGATCGCAAAGTCGTTACTGATTGGGCAGGACTGTATCCATCCCTGGCATATGACTGGCCAAGTGAACGGTTCCCTCCCATTACCAGCCGGCTGGGGGGAAGCGTCCCAGACCCAGAGAGAGCTCTGCAGCATGCAGTAATGTAGTGTATCAGCGTAAGAACTCTCATGGGTCTGGCGTCGAGACTAGCCCCATCTTATACCCGGGAGTTAATGTTATAAAACACATTTCCTGTCAGTTGGACAACCTGGTAAGTTCTGAAAATATGTCTATTATTGTGTTATTCCAGCTATCGTTATCGGTTGTTAAGTTATAGTAATATTAATCCGACAAATAATGCAAAAACAGGCGGCTAACTCAAGCGGCTAATGCTAGCCTGCATCCAGTAAAACCATTGTGTATTAAAATAACCGATAACGTAGCTGGAGTAACTAATAAAACACATATTTACTGAACTTACTTCAGTCCCCAACCTACATTACTTCCTCGCGCACCTTTCTCAAAACAATGTTATTTTTGTTGCGGTCCATCGATATGTCTGGTAATACAGATCAAGCAGTAGGCTACTGTGTCCTGTCTATGTAAAACTAACGCTAGCTCTATAATATGGAAGAGCCTGTCCAGCCAATCTCGACTCTTCTCGTCCCTGGCACCTCAATGGTGGAACGAGCTTCCACCTTCGGTCAGGACAGCTGAATCACTGCCGATCTTTCGGAAAAGACTAAAGACACACCTTTTCAGGCTCCATCTGGGCCCTTCTTGATCTAACTTCGTTCTCTCTCTTTCTAAAAAAAAAAAAAAAAAAAAAACTAACCCAAACTTGTACCACTAACCTAAACTTGTACCACTGTTCCTTCAGAAGTTGTAGTTATCATAGACTGTGCTCCATAGTAGATTGCTCTATTGCTGACAAAAATGTGTTATTGTAAGTCGCTTTGGATAAAGGCATCTGCCAAATGACGTAATGTAATGTAATGATGTAATGTCCATTTCCCCATCCACTAACATGGGGAGGCGGGCCTTGTGACCTATACTGGCACCTGCCGCCAGAGCGGCGATCTAACATGCAACGGCTTCACTAAAGGGGACCAGGCCTACACCCCTGCATGTAACTGATGTTGGCCGCAGTGTAGCTGCTGAATGTTGCCAAACTTCATTCATAGTTTACAGTTTACAATGCAACCGGCCGGCCAGCTATCGCTGAACCGGAAGAACAAATACAATTGCATCTGACACGGAAGAGAAAAAGTGGGCGAGGCATCATAAGGTGAATTAAATGTACTCTCGATAATGATAACTGCCAGTTTTGCCAACTTGTTTCCATGGAAAGTAACTATTGGCTGCTCAAAAAGTCAAAAGAAGACACCAGATGACTTCATCGCATAGGAGGGGGAAACGCTGTGACCATCAGACCTCTCTGGATGATAAGCAAGTAGAGCAAATCGGTGTTATGCTGAGTTTTGCACCCTCGCCACCAAATGCATCCCCACCTCACGGGAGCTATGTGTGGTGGCCTGCAGAAACCCTTCACATTATTCCACCTTCGGTCAGGACTGCTGAATCACTGCCGATCTTTCGGAAAAGACTAAAGACTCACCTTTTCAGGCTCCATCTGGGCCCTTCTTGATCTAACTTCTTTCTCTCTCTTTCTATAAAAAAAAAAAAAAAATCCTAAACTAAACTCGTACCACTGTTCCTTCAGGATTTGTAGTTGTCATAGACTGTGCTCCATAGTCGATTGCTCTATTGTTGACAAAAAGTGTGTTATTGTAAGTCGCTTTGGATAAAAGTGTCTGCCAAATGACATAATGTAATGTAATGTATTGGCAATGAGCAACAAAAGGTTGAAAATTAGTTTTGCAGGTATTTTGAGATTTTGGAGTGATTTGGTTACTTTCATCTCCGTAGTACATCATGGTGAAAAATTAATTTTATAAGACAAAGGGGAAAGTATTTATCTTTTATGGTTTTGGTGGAATGCCACTGTAGAAAATACAATGTTGTGGAATGTTTAAAGCCATTTTTCTCACATTTTACTTTTAGACACATAACATTAAAATACTCAAACCCTTAGATCTGAGAGAGCTATCACAGTCATTCAAAAAGTTATGTATACATATATATATATTAGGGGTGTCACGATACCCTCAGTTCACGATACGATACAATACATGATATTAGGTTCACGATAACGATACGATATTTATATTTTTTTTTTACAAAACTTGATTAATGAAAATATATGACTGGAAAAATAGTCTTTTATTTGAAATACACAAAATGCAAAACAAATGTTGGAAATTGTTATTGTTATAATAACTAGAAAACAACATGGAAGATAAGGCTTATCTTGCAATATAATTTTACAGATTAGGGGAGATATCAAGGCTGCCAGTGCAGGCAGAGGCAGACACACGTGCGCCCTGCTGTCATCCACTGAAACATGCGGTCCGCACGGGGATAACCGCACGGGGAAATGTGAATAAGTGTTGTGCAAACTTTGCCAGCCAGGGGAATGGATTCTATAAATAGTGCATTTCATCTTGTCGGTTATTTAATGAGCGTCGGTTTAGTCCCCATTTCAAGCAAAGCAATGAAAAAGATGGAGAGAGAATGTAGATCAATGCCAGCCCGTCAGTGCAGCATGTTTTTCAGAGGTTCTTTTTCTCACGATATCGTCATTTCGTGGGACGAAATCTCGTGACATCCCTAATATATATATATATGGCCTGGTAAATGGCCTGCATTTATATAGCGCTTTTATCCAAAGCGCTTTACAATCAGTAGATAGTCTACATTCACCCATTCATACACCGATGGCGGCAGGCTGCCACGCAGGGTGCCTACACACCATCGGGAGCAAGGAGGGTTAGGTGTCTTGGGACACAACGACAGCAGCTGGGAGGGAGCGGGGATGGAACCGCCAACCCTTGCGTCATTGGCCGACCCGCTCTACCTCCTGAGCTAAAGCCGCCCATATATATATATATATATATATATATATATATATATATATATATATATATATATATATATATATATATATATATATATATATATATATATATATATATATATATATATATATATATATATATATATATATATATATATATAGTAACGGCACAGGCGAGGCTGGTTTTAAACCCGAGGTCTCCAACATACAAGCCCAGCATGTTAACCATCCGAACTAAGGGACATTCCCTTTGGGCAAGGACCAACCTACTCGCTTTATCCACCCAGACCCCGGGTCGCTACTATATATATTTACTTTTTGAATCGACTGCACGCTCGATTCCTAGGCTCGCATAGAGAATAGAATAGAATAGAATAGAATAGCCTTTATTGTCATTGCACAGTTCCCCATACAACGAAATTAAGAGTGCTTCAGCTGCATTAAAATCAGACATAAATAATGAAAAAACATTTAAGAAAACAAGGCCAGGTCGAAACCTGGCATAGGGCCGGTGTGCTCAGTAAAGTGCAGAACTCTGCCAAGCTGTATTGAGTCATTTGTGTAGTGTGCCTGTGCTGTAGTGTAGCCTATGTGGGTTAATAATCCTGGGTTTAAGCTTCATTAACATGAAGTGCCAGATTTATGGTTAATCTAGTAATATATATTATTTTCACACATAAATGTAGGCTATTGAAATGTAGGCTTATTGGTCCCTATCGTTGCATCGGCGCTGTTTCTAGGCCGAGCGGCTGGCGCAGCTCAAATCAGTGGGCGTGGACCAGCGCACTTGATATCGTCGTGCTGGCGCTAGACGCAGCCTCAACCATTACAACCACGCCTTTTAAGCGTAAAATTATGCACCATCATGCTCATTGGATAACTGCAATAAACGAATCGCACGCTTGCCTTTTTAGCTCCAATTCCAGTGATCCCGCAAAACCAGACGAAAGCCAAACGCTCTGCCCCCCCCCCCCTCCCTTCATCCAGTCTGTCTGTCTGCATTATAGGCTATTATTCCATATTATTATGCTTCTCAAACCAATCTAACTGCAGTTTCAATACTGCAAGCATGTAAATACGCTACACTATAGCAAGATCAAAGTGAAAATAATGTACTAAACGCATCAGCTAGAAAAATATAGCCTATTAGATTGGTGAAAGTTTGTCCAGAAAGATATCGTTTTCTCTCCCCTGCTGCAGGTAGAATGATGCACATACATATACCCTACATTATGTAAAGTCATTGCATAAATGTGTTTTTATTGTAAAACTAAATGTCAAGTAGGGCCAAGTTATTGGAGCGGACATCACAGTATAGCACATCACAGAAGCGCGTTCCGCTGTCACTTATCTAAATCACGTTAAACCCACAAGGGGTATATATAGGCTCAAGAGGACATATATGTTTCACATAGGGTGGTGTTTCATTTCGATGTTTTATTTGGTCCAATATTGAAATGTTCTACAATTTCAGGTTGTCTTACCATTACACATTATTTTAGATCTACCTTTTATATCTATTTCGGCTCATTTGGTTGCTATTTAGTAGCGAAATGGAGGACCCAATTGCATGCTGGGAGTGGACATTCACAGGCAGTAAACTTACAACTGCTATTTCCTATGGGAAGCTGGGTGCTGCTATGTGTTGTGTCTGTTTGAGCGAGGGAGTCAGAGAGAGAGAGAGAAGGGTGACTCAGAGGCAGAAGAGCACTGGCGCACTGAATAGGCCTGGTTTCAGAGAGAGACAGAGAAGGGTGACAGGGGAGAGGCACAAGTGCACTGGCGCACTGAATAGGCCTGGTTTTCAAAGGCGCAAAGCGCTAAATTTACGGCAGGTGCGAAGATAGCAGTACGCCGGTATTTAAGGCCGACACGCCCACTTTGGCCCATTCTGGGACTGCGCCACGCCCATTCGGCCTAAAGCGCATTTGGCAGCGTAAAGCCATATTGATATCGTCCCAAAACAGGCGCAAGGCACGTTTTTTTGCGTTTAAGGCCCGTTTTAGCGCCGAAGGCTTGTGGGAGAATAGGGCCCATTATGTGGTGTATTCCCAGCCTCCCCCCCCCCCCATACGTGTAGGCTAGGTGTTTTCTTTTACAATGAATTCGTATATCATTAATAATTGGGATTATTGTAAATATTAGGATAGGTGAGATCAGATGACTGCTTACCATGTAAAAGCTTTAATAACACTGGAATTGAGGGCCATAGACTATGGCCCAAAATTCAAATATAGCACTATGGCCCATAGTGTTATTAAATATTGTACATGGTATGCAGTCATCTGATGTCCCCTCCCCTAAACGTTACATGTCATGACTTGCTCCTTCCTTGGCAGAGATCTGTGCTCGAGCACATTGCCTCGTGTTTCACTGTAAACGAGTAGGCTATTGTGACAAGCGAACTTTTTCAGTGGAACAAGTTCGCTTGTCACACAATACTCGTTGGACTTATTTGAGGGCATGTATGTTTATCGTTCACATTCGCTAACCTGTCGGTCTTTAAACTCTTTGAACAGGTCGGGTGTCGGCAAGATGTTTAGCCAGGTTCGATGTGTTTGAGCCTTTCGCTTTGGTCGCGTTGAAGCACCTTTTACTTCAGGAGCAACTGCACGGCCGGGCGTCAAGTCAGCCAGAATGTACTAGTACGTCATCCGCTTTGTTGCTTTCAAAATAAAACGCTTATTGTGACCTTATTTATTTTGAGTAATGCGTTACAGCCACAGTTTCACGCCATATAACATCACAACGAGTATTTTGATACAAGGTTTGCTGCTTCATTCATTGAAATACCTTTTCTCCTCCAACGTGCATCAATAAGCTATTTACTTTTGTTTAAGTAACATTATTTTGAAAGTTTTAACCGGAAGTTTTCCAGCTCTTCCCGAAAAAAGCTGCCTGGAGATATTCTCCCGAATGAGAAGCACGCTTCTTCATAGCGCACGCCCGATAAAACTCATTCAAAACGTTGCACTAGTTTACTGACTACACTGTCGTTTCCCATAACGTTAGTCACAAGAAATGTGGAGAAAGAATCACTTTTTGGGAGACAATCGCATCATGGTGATCACTATTCAGCAACAATGGACATGTATTGGAAATGAAATGCCTTCGCTTGTTTCACAACTTGTCTGCTCCAAAGCGCTACTCCAACCGGAGATACTGTCTAAAGGTAGGCTTTAGAATGATGTTAGCTTAGCGTCACCTAATATCATCACAGTCCCTCTCCTGACAAAAAAATGCTCCAGGTAGCGCTTTTTCCATGCAAAAATGCAAACGTTATGTGTGAACAGCCCCATACACAGCAGATTACCCCTGCTCAGACATTACCATAGTAATCACACAGCCCGCGCCCCCCGCGCGAGTGCTCGAGCACTCGTTCATAATAGACTATTTAAATTGCTTAAAATGCCCATCCCTAGAAGCCGCTGCCATTTTCGCTGTGTCTGTCCTCCTGTGTGTCGGGAGTCGGCACGCCCACACATGAAGCAGACAGAGTCAGAGAGAGCTTTTTTCACTTTTCACCAGTCACCATTGGTTCAAGGCAACGATGTGTTTATTAGCCAGAGGTGCATTACCGCCACCTACCGGACTGGAAAGACATTTACTCGGCCTGGATCCGTGCTCAAATGCAGCGACAGAGTCGAATGTAAGGGCCCTGCTGTGCATGCTGCACACCGGCCCCAAAAACAACAACAACAACATTAAGAACAGATAAGGACACTTGACACCTACAGTAGACGGGGGGCAAAAAAAGCAGGAACAAAACAATAATAAAATACTAATAAAATACTGCTGAGGTAGTAAAAGAATATTGCACATTGATATATTGTATTGCACAAGTTCATGTATTGCACTAACAGAGAATTAACGGCTGCTGCTGTGATTGTTTAGAGTCCGGACGGCCCATGGGAAAAAGCTGTTTTTTAGTCTGTGCGACTCTTGATGCTCCTGTACCTCCTGCCCGAGGGCAGCAGGCTGAGCAGGTGATGACCAGGGTGGAGGTGGTCGCGGATGATCCACTCGGCCCTGGAGAGACAGCGTGGGCTGGCTATGTCATCTAGGGAGGGGAGAGGACAGCCAGTTATCCTCTCGGCTGTCCTGATCACCCTCTGTAGCCTCTTCCTGAATGCCCTGCAGCTCGTCGCATACGCAGCTTGGTCGCGTTGCATGGCCTGCAATAGCATCGCCCTGGAAGGATGACATCACTGATGACATCATCACGGATGACATCACTGATGCCATCATCACTGATGACATCACTGATGACGTCACATAATTAGGTAATTAGGGCAATCACCTAATTAAAAAATCTGGCTCCATCAGGTCACCTGCACGGGTGCTCTTTACACCCCCTGAAGGTGTCAGCCCGATCGCACATAAAACGGCACAGCTGTGGCCGGCCAAAATTCTGCTCGCTCACTCACTCACTCACTCGCACGCACGCACGCAGACGCACACACACACACACACACACACACACACACACACACACACACACACACACACACACACACACACACACACACACACATACACACACACACACACACAAACACACACACACACACACACACACACACACACACACACACACACACACACACACACACACACGGACACTTCTCATTCTTATTATAAGATTCTCTTATCTCATCATTGATTATGTAGGCTATTGTATTGCTTCCCTCGAGGAGCCCAGGAAGAATGTCATTCATTTGGCAGATCCTATAACAAAACAATAAACAACCAAGACAAGAAGAGAAATGCATAGAGAATAATACAAACGTGACAAATTCATGAAACAGAATAACAATGAGGGCAAATGAAAAGCCATGGGGACAAATAAAAAGAGACATAACAGCAAGGCAAGAAGGATCAAATGGATCAAGCAGCCTGCTTGTACTTCCTCTGCCTGGCCGCTAGATGTCAGTGTTGTCAGTTATTTTACAGTTAGTCTGCTGCTGGTTCAAAGACACAGGAAGTATGTCTGGTGGTATGTGTGTATGTATGTATGTATGTATGTATGTATGTATGTATGTATGTATGTATGTATGTATGTATGTATATATATATATATATATATATATATATATATATATGTATATATACATACATACATACATACATACATACATACATATATATATATATACGGTATATATATATATATATATATATATACATATAGAGGAGGTTTTTCTATATATATATATGTATATATACATACATACATACATACATACATATATATATATATATATATATATATATACATATAGAGGAGGTTTTTCTATTGAGGCACAGGAGGATGGTCCTCCTGTATTTTTTAGAAGAGATTGGAGATTTTATATAATAATATTTTTTTTAAATAAAATACCAATCAAATGTGGTTGTTGATTGGATAGATCGGTAAGATTGACATTGTATTGTCCAATGTTGAATGAGTCTCTCAACGCCGAATCCAGTTCACTACGAGGAAGTGATGACATCAAAATTCCACTTTGCTGTGATGAGCTGACAGGAATATATAGATTTACACGACACTGACGACAGTAGCAGCATATTATATTTCCCCCTTATCTTTATTTACTTTTTATCAAGCAGTAAGTTAGTTCACAAGCCAGACAGTTGTTGCATTGCATTACGAGCCAACACGAGTTTCGAGTTGCAAGCCGCGGTACGGAGTGGAGACCGAGAAAACTGGGATATTTGCAGCGTCCCGGCTGCATGCAGTTCAGGCCCGGTTCTACGGGGGTGCAAAAGCACGCATTGCACCCTTATTTTAATTGTCTGCATGCTCAGTTGAAAAGTAATATATATATATATATATATATATATATATATATATATATATATATATATATATATATATTATAAATGCTGCAGCTGCACACTTACTGTTTAAAACTGTTTTTACTGTTTTTTTTACTGTTCTTTGATGTGAATTTATGGCTTTTTGGCACCTATATGTAACCTTTTAAGGTTGAGATAATTGTATTATCATTATATGGTCCAAATATTTCAGTAAAGCACTTGAAACACTTGAAATATTCTTGCTTGGGTGGTATCATTCTATTCTATATGTTTCATGCTGCATAGCCTCTCATTTTTCCTAATAAAAACTGCACCCTTAAACTCCCACATTTTTTAACTGAATTTGGCCCGTAAATCCGACAGCGAGCTCGTTTTTAAAGCGTGACTGGTGATCTTTATACCATATGAAAGTAGAAGAAATAAGGAATCGATTGGGACCAAGCATGTCAACCTAGCATGTCGGGAAGGGGGGTAAATAACGCTCCAATGTTGATGAATTGGAATGTAATAAACGAGTATGTTGATAGTGCAGGCAGGGGAAGGCACACTCTGGTTCCAGATGCAAGAAAGTGTAATTTAACGCTATTTGACAACAGTTTCGGCTGTAGCCTTTGTCAAGTCTCATACAAACACAGTGCAAGACAGCCATTATAAAAACAGGTGGGCTGATTGAATGGACAACACCTGTCCTGTGAAAGCACACCTGAGTGTGATTACAATGACATCATAGGATCAGTCATGCAGTAATAGGCTACATTTAGACAGATTAATCAAAACATTGATGTTACAGGTAGGCTGTATACCATAATATATCATGAATCTATGTGAATAAATAGATTTATCGTAAAACTTCTAATAGGGGCCCTCTCCCCAATTGCCGCCGAGTCTCCAATAACCGCAGGGGGTCAAACTCAATTTTGCACATAAGCGCTGGTCTTCCATTAACAGCCGGGTGCGGTTATTAGAATAAATATGTTTTTTCTCCCCGATTAGGCCTACGGTATGTTTTTGTGTTGACTGAATTCAGTCACTTACGGTAATGACTTGTGTTTTGGAGGAAGTCAGGCGGAAGTCAGTCATGCTCTTTCTCCCCCTGTCAGACAGTTTTATATTTTATTCGGACATGTATTGGAAACTTGTCTTGGCGTCTACGTATTTGGTAAGTCTGCTTGTTTGTCTAGTAGTGCTGCAGTGCTGTTTCGTTAGCGTTAGTTTGGTAGCTAAAGTTAGCGTGCGTTCTACAATGACGTTGCTATGACTTTCCAATGAAACACTAGTCTCGCTGGTCAGTGTCCCCTCCCTACTCACGGAAGGGAGAGGAGGCTGGCCATGGGCTGGCCAAGCAGACTAATGAAACACAAACAACTGAATGTGTGAGCGGTAGGCTAATGTTACTTGTTTAAAATATGGTATTGTGGTGACTGCGCACACTAAGGAGATTGACAGTCTAATTCACTACACTACCCAGGCGGCCCGCGCGCCGACGCGGTGACGTCAGGGGGGACGTTGTTACCGGTATTTAAACCGGGAAGTTGGAATGAATGTTGTGTTGTCAGAGTGAGTGCAGAGTGTGCAATAAAGCACTGGGTTTTTACTTGCATCCAAACCAAGCGCTTCCCTCTTTATTCCTGCTGCTGGATTCTACTTTATATTCCCTGGATTACTACAGTATGTCTGTTTGGCAGAGGGATTAAGAGGAGAGCAATGAACTGATACTGTAACGTACTGGTAGTTGGATGATGATGATGGTGATGAAGGCAATACTAGGCAGTACAATACTAGGCATGTTCAAAAATCAAAACTGCCTGTACCTACCCTCTTGTGTGTACTACGTACTATCTCACTGGTTTAAATAAGCAATTTGATACTTTCCGTTTTTGCTGACCAGAAATTCTGTGCAAAAACTAAAAATCGCCTGGGTCAATTTCGTACAATAAAGAAATAACCGCCTGACTCCAATTGCCGCCTGGTCTCCTTTAACCGCCTGGGGTCAGACTCGATTTAGCATAATAAACGCCCGGGCCCTTATTGGCAGTTTTACGCTAAATAGTAATCACAGCCTAATGCATAGAGATACTGTACATCCTGAAACCTTCTCGCAACAGTTGTAGCCTAAGCCAGTGGTTTTCAAAGTGGGGTCCCCAGCAAAAAGGGGGGATAATCTATTTTCACTATAATTCCATGCCATCCATAAGTAACACAATCTAAGATATTGTAGAAGTGAGTAACTAGGCTAATAATAACCATAACAGCACAAATAATTGACAAAAATGTCGAAATAAATATATGTATTTACTCTGAGAAATGAAATAATGAGAAAAGGAAGAATTATTGATGGTTAAAACTGAATAATGACATCACAACAGTCTAATCCTAATGCTAAATTAAAATGAGATATTCCTCTAAATCTGTCTTCAAACTGCAAAAGGAAAAAAAAACAATTATTTTTCCTCCCTTGCTTTCTAGCTCACCAGCCGCTCACCAGCCGCCACTGATATACTATATATATACACATACATATATGGACACATACACATATCAAGAAACTGACATTTGTATGAACATTTTGGATTTTGCAGATGATTATGTTTGTCCAGGGGACCCAGCAGGGGGCCGTGAGATAGTTTTGTGGGGTGGTGAGATGATGGATGGGACAGGAAACAGTGGGATGGAATGGATTTACATTTTGAAACAAACCTTTTGAAAGCAATGATACATATGCCTCTACCTCCCTCTCTCTCTCTCTCTCTCTCTCTCTCTCTCTCTCTCTGTGTCTCTCTCTCTAAATGTAAATCAGGCCTGACTGTCCTGACTGTAAATATTTCTTGGCAAAACTTGTTTTTGTCTCATGAATTCTTCTCGTCTGAAGCCAAGAGAGAGAGAGAGAGAGAGAGAGCTGCAGCTGTTCTGCTTCTCTGCGTGTGTG
The DNA here is from genome assembly GCF_964638095.1 of Poromitra crassiceps. Classification (NCBI taxonomy): domain Eukaryota; kingdom Metazoa; phylum Chordata; class Actinopteri; order Beryciformes; family Melamphaidae; genus Poromitra; species Poromitra crassiceps. Next base: position 30,611,777 of record NC_139637.1, read on the forward strand.
TGTGTGTGTGCGCGCGCACATGTGCACGTGCACGTGTGTGTGTTTACTACAGAGAACCTGGAAAGATCTGAGGTATATGATTGAGGGAGAGAGATCCAGAGAAGAGACAGAGAGAGAGAGAGAGAATGCAATCCAGGGATACGTTCAATATCAACGTTTGTGGACCAAAAGTATGTTGTTTGTATAGATCTGTGTACTCTTAACGTTATAGCCTAGCCCTCTAGTGGTCATGTAAATAACGACAGATGTCAATGACAGCATGAATGACATCACTGGTCCACAAGTTCAATCAAATCAATTCTCTATAACTGTCAAACTAAATGAATGCCTGCAAAACTGTTTACAGTTTTCAGATGTGTGAGATTATGAGCAAAATAAATCAGCATTGAAAATCGGCGGAGTGTCCCTTTAACCAAGCTGTTTTAGTTGCATTTTCAAATTAACCAACATTTTCAAATTTTACGTTGGAAATGCACCTGTGGTTGATAGGCACCGTTGATATGCAACGTCTTTTTGGTTCAGAAACATTAATATTGACCATATATGTGGTTTGCAGAAACATAAAATGCCAACCAATATTGAGACGATTGAGTCAAATCTGCTTTTATCTGAGCAGAGGTGGAGGGGAGAGAGGAGCTGAGAGGAGGAGAGATGAGAGGAGGAGATGAGAGGAGGAGAGAGGAGGAAATGAGAGGAGAAGAGGAGAGGAGATGAGAGGATGAAAGATGAGAGGAGAGTAGACGAGATGAGAGGAGATGCGAGGAGAAGAGGAGAGGAGATGAGAGGAGGAGAGGAGATGAAAGATGAGAGGAGGAGATGGGAGAAGAGGAGACAATATGAGAGGAGATGGGAGGAGAAGAGGAGAGGAGATGAGAGGAGGAGAGGAGATGAAAGATGAGAGGAGATGAGAGGAGGAGAGGAGGGAGGAGATGAGATGAGAGGAGGAGAGGAGACAATATGAGACGAGATGAGAAGAGTGAGGAGAGGAGAGGGTACAGGGTCCCAAAAGCACGCACAAATCGCTTGAGGGACAGTTTCTTGCCGCAGGCCACGAGACTCCTTAACATACACAAATAGTGTAGTAGCTGTACTGTACCGCACTGTAGATGCTACCATTATGTATGTCTAATGTTTAATTGTATGTTTAATTAGGTATATGCTATTTGCACCTGTACGTCAAATACGTCGAATTCAAAATGTTTAAGTACGTCCAAGTATGCACATGACATGTGCACCTATGTGCAGTGAATATGCCACTGTCTCTGACTTGTCTTATCACTCTACTGCCTTATTGCTTGTGTCTTTTGTTGTTTTTGCACTCATATGCCCTGTTATATTTGTAGGGGAGGTCCGGGACGAATGAAGCACTTTTTGTTTTTTTTGTCATTGTGTAAAGATTGTTTCAGCTGGAGTTATAATATTTTCATGTAAGCAACCTACACATGTCCTCTGGCAATACCAACCGTAGTTTCGTTCCATGGGTCAATACATCAGACGTCATCAGATGGCAACCAGAAGCTGCGCAATGCTTAATTTGTCCCACAGTGAAGGGACAAATAAAGCACAGGCGGGGGACTAATGTAGCGGTTGTGAAAAAGGCACAAAAACAGCCAGGTAACAATTTTTTTCTGGCATTAATTCCTTCATCTTTTGGTCATCTAAGAAACTAAGTATTATGAAATACATTTTAATATGTTATATGTTGCAAATTAATATAATTATAACGTCTATCTATATATTTTGCTGATGTGATGTGATCAATATTTTACCTCCCTTAAATGGCTTATCCAAAGAAATATTTGAATGTGTGAATTTTTTTGCCCTCTGTCCGTGGTCCTCTTCCTTATGCGAGGCATTGTCCTGCAAGCACAGATAAATGCATAGCCTATTCAAGGCAATTGGAGCAAAGTGCTTTATTTGTCCCCCGTGCGTTTCCCTGGATGAAAGCTAAGCTAGCACAAAGGATATGCTAACATTACACACAAAACAATCATTGAGCTGTAGTCTACCGATAGGTCTAACAGATGAATAGCGTTAGCAGCATTAAATAAATAAATTCCAACACGCTAATAGAAAAATACACAGTTTGCAATATTTTACTCGCGTTTGAAAATAAGACGAAAAGGCAACGTTTTTGCGGATATCTCCGCCATCCACTGACTGGCCGAGCTGAAACTTCACAGGAAGTGAGGTACCAGGAAGTGTAACATGGGGGGAAAGAATCGTCTTCCTGGGTTTTGTCAAAGATAGTATATGAGGACAAGCTAATTCCGTCCCCCTGCTTAATTCGTCCCGCACCTCCCCTACTATGTTGTAAACGGAGTTCACAGCACAAGAATTTCACACGTGATACTTGTACTACGGAGTGACAATAAAAATCTTGAATCTTGAATCTTGAATCTTGAGTGAGGAGAGAAGAGGAATGAGCAGAGGAGATGAGAGGAGGACAGGAGAAGAGGAGGACGAGATGAGAGGATGAAAGATGAGAGGAGGACGAGATGAGAGGAGATGAGAAGAGAAGAGGAGTGAGTAGAGGAGAGGAGAGGAGCCTCTTCTGTCAGACAAAAGCTGCTTTGACTCGATCGTCTCTGGGACTGAACTCTTGATTTCTAACACATGTACTGGAATACTTGAAACATAAAACACTCGCTTTGTTTGTGTGTGTGTGTGTGTGTGTGTGTGCGTGCGTGCGTGCGTGCGTGTGTGTGTGTGTGTGTGTGTGCGTGTGCATGTGCGTGTGTGCGTGTGTGAGAGACAAAAAGAGAGAGAAAAAACAAAACAAATTTAAGACCATATTTACAGTATATAGTCCATGGGTCCTGTTCAGCCTCACAATGCTATTGGATAGTAAATGTGTTTATAATGTAGGTCCTGCAATCTGTGCTTGAGGCACTATATATGATATATTGTCTATGCATATTGTTTCTTATGCACTAATTTAAATCTAATTTGCTATGTGGTTTGAAAGTCGAAAGAATTCAGAATGACACAGGGGTCTCGACAGGTAGCTTGCAGGCCATCAATAAGTAGCTCGCTACATGCGGCCCCCGGGCGTGGCCCGCGATGGAATTGCATTTTTTTTTTAAGTGCACCTGAACGCAACATGCAAGATACCCGCTGAATAAGTGTCCAAATATTCATGTAATTCTGGCTAATACTCAACTTCTGTTATAGCATTTCAGTCTGGAATATGGAATATTTTTCAATAATCTATGATTTAGCTGCTAAATTGTCAAATACCGCCGTCTGCTCGCTACCGAGGCACTTATATATGTACTTTATTTTTTTTTATAATATTTTTCGCCCCAGATTTGTTATCCCATTTTTATCCTCCATTAGTGCTAATTTTAATTTATTTATCCTGGTTGCTGCTCCACCCTCTGCCAATCTGGGGAGAGCAGAAACTGGCTCCATGCTTCCTCCGAGACATGGGCAGTAGCCAGCCGCTTCTTTTCACCTGACAGGGGAAGCTTCACCGGTAGGACATAGCACGTGGGAGGATCACGCTATTCCAACGAGTTCCCCTCCCTCCGAACAGGCACCACTTCAGCGACCAGGATATTGCATGTTTTGGTGAGGGGTTCCTATATGAAGGAAACCCCCAGGGGGCATGGGGAGAACATGCAAACTACACACAGAAAGGCCCTTTTGACAACCCCACCCGGGCGGTGGGCTTGAGGACTTGTGGACGGGCACGCACTCCTTCAGCGCTCACAGCGTCCCAGGTGGGAATCGAACCCAGGACCTTCTAGCTGTGAGGCGACAGCTCTACCACTGAGCCACCATGCCCCCTCTTATGTATGTACTTAACCTAACTAACTTAACCTAACTATCTATCCGGTGTGCACAACATTGTCAGACTAAAATCTGGCTGAAACCCCAAAAACCTACAATCCGCTACAGAGAAATGTAGATTGTTTGTTTATTAACTGGCCCCTGGCCTTCTATCATTTCACGAAAGTGGCCCCCGGGCAAGCAAGTTGAGTATCCCTGCTCTACAGTATCTCCTATAAGTCTATCTCTATGTAGTGAGTTGAAAACAGGATTGCAACGGAGGCCATCACTGTTCACAAAACCACTGAAGAAGAAAGCTGAGGCTGCAACTGAAGCATCATTCAAAGTGTCCCATCATTTAGCAAAGAATAAAAACCTTTTACAGGTGGGGTTTTTGTTAAGGATGCAATGACTCTCGTGGCCAAGTCTTTATTTAAAGATCACACAAAAAACAGTCCTGAAATCCTGTTTGCTACATCAGAGGTGCAATTTGGCCCAAATACCTTCTTACCCTGGTAGGGAGAGGTTCTGGACTCTAAAAAGATGTAAAAGGAGCAGTTGGAACAGAAGATAGGTGTAAATGGTTTTCAATTCAATTTCAATGTACACTGGAAAAAAAAGGAAAAGCTTACAATTAGTTTTATTTAAGTAGCTCTCATCCTAAAAAAGGTTGGACAGTGTCAGAGTAGGCCTACATGGGCTGTGTGAGTAGGTGTCTCCTTTTTCAAATACAGTACTCCTCTTATAGTGAGCGTCCTTGCGTAGACAGAGATGCCGTGATCTCTCCATATCATTATCAATATACAGACAGACACTACTATCACTACTGTATCTCATTTTTGGCAGTTTGTAAGTTACAATAAAATAAGAAAATTATTTTTCCCCATTGTTCTCAGGTGGGACAAGGCCAAAAATGATCACTGTAAGCGGAGTATTGATCACTATAAGCAAATTATTTAAAGATGCAATTTGTAAACTTCTGTGAGATTATTACATTAAATTATCTAAAAATGAGTAGACCTATGTCATACACTTTTTGTTGTTGTCTACTTACATTATCTTAAATGTTTGCAACAATGTTCTAACCCAGAGAAATCCTCAATGCTGTTCAAAGACACGGAGCGTTTCACATGATCGCATGGAGATGATCTCATCGCCTCTTTCCTGAAAATGCTGATAAAAGGAAGCAAGGAGAAACGTTCCAAGACTGAAGGAGGAGCGGGGACACAATACACCAGCGCACAGCTCGCGCTCAGGACCTCCCCCCCCACCCTCCCCACATAGGCTAAATTAAGCTCTCCTAGAGGAGCTTAATTTACTGGTGACCAAAACATTAATTTGTTAGCAAGTACAGTCACACCTTTCAATAAAATAAGTGATGAAAATCACTGTGGCTGCTGAAGAAAGGAAGATGCTTTTTCCGCAATAGCAAGCTAACACGGCTAATGCTGCCATCCCACAATTCCTTGTTGCGGCTGTGGAGTCATCAACACACATTAATTATATTAATTTATTGGTTATTTGATAGGGACAAATGTGTTAAATAGGGGTGGGAATCGCTGAGTAGCTCACGATACGATATCGCCACGATACTTGGCCCTCGATAACGATATTATCACGATACAGCGATACTGCGATAATCGATATATTGGAAGACGATACATCACGATACCTGTGTAACTGAAGAGAAAAAAATACCCCTAAAAGGCAAGAAGCAGGTATTATGTATTTATTAGCAGAATTGACATGAACTCTCTCAGAGTTCACTCACTCACTCATACCATTTTCGATACCACGGAGGAAAAGTTACACATTAAGTCTTTTTATTATTATTATTAAAACAAGAAAACCTATATAACCTACCTACCTATATAATTTCTAAAAGTTGATATTAATGATCAAACATTTCCATTCATGTAGCCTACAGTATTTATGTTTTTGTTTCAACTACAAACATAAATAAACGTCAACTTGAAACTATGTTTCAACTACCACACACAGCATAATATTTTAGCCTGTTTATTAAAAAAAAAAAAAAAAAAAAATTTTTTTTTTTTTTTTTTTTTTAATAAACATATCGATACTTGGTGCCAGTGTATCGATAACGTATCGCAAGTGGAAATATCGCGATACCGTGAGTATCGATATTTTGTCCCACCCCTAGTGTTAAACATCGACAATTGCAATCCAGTCATCCAATGCAGCACATCATAGCATGTATAGCTTTTGCTAATTTCCAATGCTTGTCCCTAGACGGGCATATAAAAAGGAAAGAAAGTTAAAAACAAAGATCCAACACACAGTAAATTGCACATGGCCATGGGTATAAACAATAAGTATACAAAGATACACACGCACACACACCACTCACCCCACAAGCGTCCACATTTCCATCATGCATGCAAACACACACACACACACACACACACACACACACACACACACACACACAATGGTCAATTAGCTCATCATTAACTATACTACACACACATCTCCCCACCCTACACATGAGCAGATGATTGACCATCCTTTAAAAAAACCTTCAATTTAGTTTTGAAATGTTGGCAATCTGTAATACATTTTAAGATCCAATGGTACACACACACACACACACACACACACACACACACACACACACACACACACACACACACACACACACACACACACACACACACACACACACACACACACACACACACACACACATTTTAAGATCTGATGGTAGTGCATTCCTTGTTTTTGCCCCTTTTACTGAAAAGGATGTCTGGCCAAATGAGGTTTTCCGGAATGCCACTTTGCAGTTCCCTGAAGTGGCATTCCTAGTAGAGCGTCCAGAGGCCTGTAACGGTCGCACCATGTCACAGAGAACTTGAGGAGCCTGGCCATTCAGGCACTTGCAGATAAGGTTTGCGTCGGGAAATGCACAACCTGTGTCATTGTTTTGAGAGAGGTTTCAGGAGAGTGAAACCTACCGACCACAAATTACATACTGCACGTTTAAACAGATGTGTATAGGAACGATTCGGGACCAAGCTTTTTGATCAATATACTGTGAGTAGGGTATGGTGGCGCAGTCGGTAGCGCTGTCGCCTCACAGCTAGAAGGTCCTGAGTTTGATTCTCACCTGGGACGCTGTGGGCACTGGAGTTGTGACCCCCCCATATCTTCAGTGCCTACTGCCCAGGTGGGCTATCTCGTCGAAAGGGCCTTTCTGTGTGGAGTTTGCATGTTCTCCCCGTACTCCCCAGGGGGTTCCTCCGTACATAACCCCCCACTAAAAACATGCAGAAGATCGTCATCCGACCAGTGACGACAACATCTCAAGTTGGTCCCCGGGCGCTCGAAAGAAAAAGCGACCACTGCTCCTGGCCTGCCCCCTGGAGGAAAGGACAAGCCTGGATGGGTCAAATGCAGAGGACAAATTTCACCGGCCACCGCCAGCATGAGTGTGTGTTGTGGCCGCATGCATGTATTGAAGTGTTCGTGTGACAATAAAGACGGGCTTGTCCGTCTGAAATCGTGTTTATAATCACTATAACCGTGATCACTATAAGCGGATACCACTGTAGCTGATATGAGACCTCTCCAAGTCCAGTTAGTCACAATTCTCTGTAAAATGACTGAAGAAAGGGTGTGTAACTCATGCCTCATGACATTACTAATGTTTCCAGGTAGACGCGCGCCTCGGGAGAATGACCCATTTCCCATCAGAGAGGAAGAGCGGCCGGGCTCCAGACAATACTTGGCCAGCTCTCTGAAGGAAACCAGAAGGCCTCATAGATCCAATAAAGAGGTACTTCCCGACTTCCGTCATTAAGGACTGACTCTAGATCTGGTTTGAGTAGAAGGCACAGTTCCTGCTGTCGGTGGGTGATTTGAATGGTGCTGCGGATCAAGGAGAGTGGGCACTTCCTGGTTCGAGTGGTCAATAGCTATGCCTCCATAGATCTAGTTTGAGTAGAGGGACACTTCCTGGCGTCAGAGGTCAGTTGGAATGACTGGTTGGATCAGGAGCAGGCACTTCCTGAAGTCAGCTGTTGATAGCTGTGTTTCATTGATCCGGCAGACGTAGAGTGGACACTTCCTGGCTCCATAGACCAGTGCGGAGTAGAAGGCACTTCCTGGCGTCAGAAGGTAACGTGAATACCTCCATAGATCATTTCCTAAGGGATGCTATAACTCTGTTAGCTATAATCGGTCTGCTGTGATCAGTATAGGCTACATTCCAGGAATTATTTGGTGATGGCTTTTTGGTGAACCCGCTTTAACTCAACCTGCTTTGTTGACTTCTGCTCCAGTTCCAGTGATTTCCTACATTTCCCACAATGCCTTTCGATAACATTCAGAGAGCAGGCATGGGCCTTTTTGCGTGCAATCAAAGGTGTATGGACATATACTATAACTACAGCTAGCTAACTTTCCATTGAAGGGTGGAAGTTGATATTTGAGAGTTGGCACTATACCGACTTCCGATCTAAATGCGTTCCAGTCATAGACTGTAGAATAATATGGACGTAGCCACCGTGACATCACCCATTGGTTTGTGGACTCCTGCTTTGAATCCTCGAGTTTGGCATTTTTACCAATTCAATTTTATTCTTCTTCTTCTTCTTCTTCTTCTTCTTCTTCTTCTTAGTATTATTAGTAGGGGTGTCACAATATATCGTCCCACGAAATTTCGCGATAGTAAAACGTCACGATATGTATCGTTGAGATGAAATCTCATATCGCAAAAAAAAAAAAAAAAAAAAAAAAAAAAAAATTTTTTTTTTTAAATAGACAAAGAAACGTCTTTGTTTGTTGAAGTTCAATGTGTGGAAAGTAGTTCAGTTGAACAAGTCTCTGAAGAGACACATGAGAAGTTATACAGGAGAGAAACCATTCAATTGAGTTTCTGGCAAAACTGTTTACTTGACAGGAAAAACTGAAGATGCATAAAAAATAGATTAAGAAAAGTCTTGTTGTTTGAGAATTTATACTGCTGAGAAACCTTTTAGTTCAAAGTAAATCTAAGTGACGGTGTAACTCATTCTATTTCAAGATAAGCCTTATCTCCAATCTCATGTTTTTTCTAGTTGTTATTGTAATAACAATTTCCCACAACAGCATGTTTTGTATTTGTGCATTTCAAATAAAATACTACTTTTCCAGTCATATATTGTCATTATTCAAGTTTAAAAAAATATTGTTAAAATCGTATCGTATCGTATCGTTATCGTGAACCCAGTATCGTGATACGTATCGTATCGTGAACTGAGTGTATCGTGACACCCCTAATTATTAGTATTGTTATTATTATTATTATTATTATTATTACTGTTGTTGTTGTTGTTGTTGTTGTTGTTGTTGTTGTTGTTGTTGTTGTTATTATTATTATTATTATTATCATTATTATTATTATTATTGTTATTATCATTATTATTATTATTATTATTATTATAGCCGTGAGACAGCTACATTTTCCCACAGAGCCGCAGCACTGCATGCTGTTGGTCCTTGATCAGTGAGCTGCGCGATCCCTGGACAGGTGATCTGTCAATCATGACACAAAGCATAGTCTGCCTTATCGTCTATTTTCCTCTAAATCGGAGCATAATTTACATACATGAACATCATGCTGTATTGAAGAAGACTTGAAAGCTGAAACTAGCGATTGAGACCATACAGTTGTTAGGGAAGTGTTTACAGAGGTCATATATACATCAAGAGAGAAGTATGGTAATTTCCCCATAGACTTATAGTTTGACTTATTTTTGCAGCCAGTGGAGTTGCCCCATGCTGGCCATTAGGTTGTAGGCACTTCCACATTGGCTGCACTTTTCAGCGACGTCCATTGCGGCTTGTCTGTGATGGATTTCTCCCTGTGCGTGTGATTGTTGAACAAAATGGCTGCTCTAGAAAGAAGCCCCCACTCTTTGATTCTGAGGGACTGACACCAAAACCTGACGTTTACCAAAGATGGCTTACATTCTGAAACATCTTGTCAAACTCATAACTCATAAAAAACAAAACATAACTAGAAGTGCACTGAGAGTGCATACCTCCGCCAAGGCCAATACTTGTATGCTATGATATGCAAATTTTGTGAGTCGGATCAGAACCCTGGCCCACCCACATACAGTACATCCCCCAGCTACTCCCCTTACCCACCCCTCGAACCCCGACTGTTTCCGACCTTCCTATGCTCTCCGACCTCCCTATCCTTAGCTATGACCGTTTCACACCACAGATACACCTAGCCATTAACAACAAACGCCACTGAAAACATACATCATTGATTTTGTTTGCATACATAATAAATAGGTGCACTGAATACCCAGGTATTTGAACTAAAATGAAAAAAAAAACATTTTTGGGTTCAGCTCGACTTTAAATGGCTCTATATTCTGACAGCAATCACTGAAATAAAGTGTTTGGTCAGTAACTTGAAACTTCCAACCCCCCGCTGTCCTCTATCTTTCTCCTGTAGACCTGCATGCAGGGCGGACGTATCACCGCAACCGTATCTAGAGACTCACGGATGGCGCCGTTGGCTTTGGGAGGGGGGGGGGGGGGAGAATACATATAGTTCTTTGCAGGCATTGCAATATGACCTTCCTTTTCCCAGAAAATGTAAACATTTATCTGATTGGATAGAAATTAGGGGTCGACCTCCAATCAGAGAAATCAGAGAACTACTGTACATTTTCTGGGAAACGGAAGGTGCATGCAAAGAACTATGTATGTTTTCACCCCGGATCCAGCACCGCCACCTGTGAGTCTCTACGAGTTACGGTTGTGGAGATACGTCCGTCCTGCATGCAGGACTACCGGAGAGAGTTAGGACAGTGGGGAGTTGGGGGTTTCAAGTTACTGACCAAACACTCTATTTCATTGATTGCTGTCAGAATATAGAGCCATTTAACACTTACAGTATTTTAACACAAAAACATCACTGACTGCAGCTTTAACGAGAAAAGGGCTCTGCAGCTGAGCAAAAGAAGCTTAGTGGACACGCAACCCTAAAATTGTACATCACCAACTGCTGTAGATGTAGATGTTTCATTTAATAGCAATGGTTTTACAGATCAAATACAAGTAGCCTATAATGGAGAGGTCCTGGTCTTAGTATGGCTGCACCACCACAGTCCGTAGATCTAGGGTGAGTATAGAGTGGGTATGTCCCAATGTCCCAGTCTCCCCAGTTAATCAGAATCAGAATCACTTTTATTTCCACAGTATGCAAGTTACATACGAGGAATTTGTCTTAGTGTGTGTATGCAGCATCAGCAATGGTTCAGTAGATCTAGTAGGAGCAGAGAGGACACTGGGGGGGGGGGGGGGGGGGGGGGGGAGTTAGAAAAGACAAGATTATTGGTTCTTGGGAATATGAATGATCTTGTCTTCATAGATGTAGGACAAGTAGAACAGGCACACTGTGGTCTCTGTAGGAAATGAGATACCTCCATGAATGTAACACAAGTAGAGCTTTCTCGCCTCATAGATCTAACATGACTAGAGAGACGTTTCCTGGTTTCAGGGGGAAATAATAATGGGTCCATAGATCTAGCATGAGTAGAACAGACGTTTCCTGCTGTAAGTGGCGTGTGGGGGGTGTGGCAGCCCTGCTTTTCATCTTACATTGAAGTCACAGGGACAGGACAATAACGTCGTTACATGACGGAAGTTCAGTGACCCTCGAGCCCGGCGCAATGCACGACCGGAGGTCTTGAGTCCGGTTCTAGCTAGAACATCAAAGAAACAGAACAGGAACAGGAAGGACCGATCGGCCCAGGGCAAAACAGATTAACTGATTTGTGTGATTATTCCGTGACACCTTTTAATTATGTGGACATAGATCAAGCAGAAGTGAGACGTGAATATAATGAGGTAGAGCGGTGGTGGACCACAGGCTAGAGAGGCACGCGCTTTCAACAGACTTTGGATTTTGGGGGCGGCGGGATTCGAATCCCAGACTGGATGGGAAAACTCTAGAGGGAAAGTGAAAAGTGAAAGAGTAACAACTCTCCCCTTCTACCACACTTTTACAGTGAATACGAAAAATCAGGAATGTGACTTGTGGTTGAAATGTACTTTGAAAACGTTGGGGATTGAACCCCTGTCATCGACGTATACGCCCATCCACCACCTGACCACAACCCTTATTGGCTACTGGCCAAGGTTTCATATCATTGTCACACTGCTGTGGCGTGAATCTCAGACGGTGTACCAGTGGGTTAAAAAGTGATGGCACGGGCTCCTGACCAATGTATTTGACCAGTTGCAGTGAGAACGGTTGTACAAATATTCAGTTGACCAGTTATGATCGTGCAGCTTGCTGATCACGGACCAATAGCAGGCGTAGCTGCGGCTCTGAAACCCCCATCTCACGTGAGCTGCGTAAGGACTCAACCCATTCCCTCCCACTCTGCTGACGAAAAATCAAGATGGCGACGGCCAACGAATCAACTCCAAACGAGAGACCAAAATCAATGGGATAGCTCTGTCCACACTTTTAGGTCAGTGTGTCTGTCCCTCTCTCTCCTCTCCTCTTCTCTCTCTCCTCCCCTCTCCTGTCCTTCCCTCTCCTCTCTTTCCCTCTCCTCTTCCCCTCCCCTCTTTTGCGTGCTCCTCTTCTCTCTCCTTTCCTCCCTCCCCTCTCTTCTCTTCCCCTCTACTCTCCCCTCTCCTCTCTCCTCTCCTCTCTTCTCATCTCCTCTCTCCTCTTCCCCTCTACTCTCCTCTCCTCTTTTCCCCTCTCCTCTCTTCTCTTCCCCTCTACTCTCCTCTCTCCTCTCCTCTCTCCCCCTCTTCTCTCCTCCCCTCTCATCTCCTCTTCTCTCTTCCCCTCTCCTTTCTTCTCTTCTCCTATCCTCTCTTCTCTTCCCCTTGACTCTCCCCTCTCCTCTCCTTTCTTCTCTTCCTCGCTCCTCTCCCCTCTCCTCTCTTCCCCTCTCCTCTCTCTCTCTGTCTCACTTCACATATTTCACAAGTGTTAATGTGCCAAAGCTGTGGTTCTGCACTGTTTTAGAGCCAAGGCACAGGCAGAGTGTCTGAGGCAAAGCAGTGTGACAATACTTCAACAAGTCACACAAAGCCTGCCATTGTTGCAAGAGACAGCCAGTAAACACAATGACCCGCTGGCCCAAATTGGTAGCTGGATTCACAAGGTCACAATCGCACAGGAAATCCATCTCGCCACGCTTCAAGCCATTGGTTTAACTCCGCCCCAGCCGTGTAGGGCAAGTTACTTTCAAAATGTAATATACTACATATTACTAGTTACTTTCATTTGAAAGTAATAGGTTACTTTACATTATTACTTTCTGTGTAGAGTAACTCGTTACTTATTACACTACTTTTGCATTACTTTTACCAAAACAACAGCAGCAACAGAATGACATCGCCACCCAGGAACATCCCGAAAAATAATTTAAACCGCCTTGAAGTCAGTGTAAACAATCCAAAATTCTAAATGTTATCCTTTTACTTTGTTATTGTCATCTATAGTGGTTGGTTGGATAAAAACACACAGTTTGATTAGGAAATTATTATATCTTTATTTAAATATGTGCTTTGATTTAATAAAATGTAACTCAATTTGTAACTTGAGTTACTTGACAAAGTAACTGGCATAATATTACTGAAATCCTATAAGTAATAAGTTATATTACTGAGTTACTGCTAAAAGTAATATATTACATGTAATATGTTACTTTTGTAATGAGTTACCCCCAACACTGGCCCCAGCAGTGGGACGGACCAATCAGCGTCCTCTAGGCAGCTACGGGCGGGATTTAGGTGTGATGCCATCATGCCAGTATGATGCGAGCCTGTGATAGAGGTGATAGACAGACGGTTCATTCTAATCCAATCCAGGTACAGTATTTGTTAAAGGCGCCTGGCCTTTTCCAAACACTTTCCAAAGACAAAGTCCCACATTGTTCTGTGTAACAAAGCATCTGGCAGCATCAGGTTAGTGGCTCCTGGCATGTGGGATTTTGTGGATGTTACTTCTGTTGCAGACCATAAGGCTACACTACATCCCTTCAAGCTGGCAAGCAAACACATTGTTACTAAGATATAGCGAAGGACATCAACAACCAGTAGTGAGTTTTATCGTGTCCAATAGACCGTATAAACATATGGGCGGAGACGGAGTGACTGTGACCTCCCATTGCTTGTTGGACTCCCGTTTTGAAGCCTAGAGTTTGGGAGTGTGGCCGGCGCCATCTTGGGGCTTTTGCGCAGCTCACGCGAGACGGCAGGAGACCGGGGCTGCGTTCCAATACCCATACTTGTACTTCTTTCTTGTAGTATGTACTGCTGCTGCCCTCACAAAGTATGGATTGTAGTGTGTAGCATGCATGCAAAATGCATACTATTGGGACACACTACATCTGTCGTCACATGAGCTTCCTGAACTCCGACCTCTTGCTCACTTCCGCCGACGTCCGCAGCGCCACATTTTATTTTTTTATTCAATAAACAAAGTCTGGCAATAACAAACAGTACATTATACAAAAAATTCAGACTAAGCATTTACAGAATTGGAACAGACAATCAAATAAACAAATTGCTGTTATATTGTAATGTATGTTGTTGTTTCCAATAAACTGATGTGATGATACTTACATGCAGTCTCATTCTTAACAGTATAATAACGTGCATATTTCTGTCAGTGTTTTTATCATAGTTATTGACGTGTTCACGGCGTCATGGAGGTGAGCGTGGATTATACACGCAGCTCAGTCAGTGCGACGTAACTCCAGTAGGTGGCGGTAATGCACAAAAAGTTGTTTGCCAACCGCCATAAAACATTAGAAGAAGAAGAACTTCCGCTGCGCAAAGCATTGTGGGGAAGTTTGGCTGGCGCAGCATGCATCGATGCATACTCCGAAATAGGAGCATCCTGGTACTCTTGGCATACTGCATCTGACATACCGGTACTATGTATTGGGACATACTAATTATTTTTTTGCCTACTAAATAGTATGGAAGTATGGGTATTGGAACGGGGCCCGGGTCGTTTCTCAATACCAAAAATGCGTTCTTGTTCTTGTGTTCTTGGGGAGAACGTTCTTGCTAGTCATTCTTGGAAGAATGAACTTGCTAGGTCACAAGCACACATAATGCTGTTGGCAGTTTGAGACGATGAGTTCTTGAGGGTATTGCGCAATATCAGCGCAGAGGCTGCATGCAGTACTACACAAATAAAAAGCTTGGCTGATGTAGATGCAGCCAATTGTGCTCTGGAGCTTTTTTGCCATTTTTCGCAATAAATGTTGGTAAAGTGGCACTTATTGAAACCTACTACCCTGCTTGTAGGCATCAAAAGTCATCAGTTATTAATTTAGTGATGAAATAAAAATTTAAATTGTAAAAAACTTCCCGGAGCTTATGGCGTTCTGCCTCCGCTTATTCCAAAATTAATGCTGGGATACGTGCCTTGCCAAGTTGACACAAGTCACCAACCAGAGCATCCTCGGTAAAGTGGGCATGTTGAGAACACATCCGGGAATTTTAAGAGTTCTCGGGGAAATGTGAACTTTGCATTGGAACAGTACTTGGGCTGCGACTGATGACGTTTCACAGGGACACAAGAACACACAAGAACCCTTATTGAGAAACGGCACAGGGGTTTCCCAGGCAGCAGCTCCTCTGCTATTGGCCTGCACATTCACCCCCGTACAGTTGTCATGAAAGGTGAAATTAGCTATAGAGAAAATGGTGGATCTCTCATTTGGCAGAGGGGACCACTCTGCTCAGTGTTCCACCTCGCCATACCCGTCCCGTCCAGGCGGGGGCGGATAATGTCTGGAGCTCTGCCTAACTGGTGCCACATCTCTGTCCCAGGATGATGACATCATTACCTTGTCCCTGACTTCCTGTCTCCTGGTGGGGCCGCCTGGCTGGAATGTTGGCATCCAGCCGAGAAACAGAGGAACACACACACACACACACACACACACACACACACACACACACACACACACAGTAAGGTTTATGTGGTTATAGGCAGGACGAACCCCCCGCTCTAAACACGCTCTAATGTAATCACTATGGGAGATTTCTGCATTCTGGAATCATTTCAATCTAGTATTACACATACTATTGAGTCATGTTGGAATAAAAACACTGCTTGTATTGATACATATGCACCATTACTACTACAAAATGAAAAAATAATTTTGAAAAAGCCCCGAAATAATAAGCTAAATCGAGCTCTGTTTAGAGGGGGGATTCCAGCGTCTCAGGCTGCCTGGAGAACACTCCTTGCCTTTAAGAGTGGATTCCCAACTGGATTTTTTTATTTGACCATTGGTCTCTCACTTAAATTGTAGCCAACCCCTATGTACACGTCATGGTAAATGTACATTTTTGATTGGTTTGAGTTATACTGACGAACATCGCGTAATTTCCTTTCAGTCCCTTTGTTCCTGGATTCAACTTTGAGGAAACACCGAGGTAAACACATGAACTTGTTCGCAAACTTGTCCTCTAAAACGCTGTGGAGTTACTTTTTAATTTTTGTTTTTGTTTTGTTTTGTTATTCTTATCGAAAAGTGCAGTGCGCCGTGTGAAAATCACACCCTGCTTTTTTCTGCTTTGTCTTGTTGATTAGTGACCATGCACTACTTAGCTTAGCAGCAGCGTAGCTGCAGCCAAACAGCGTCCTCTGCCCCTTCCTCTCCCTCTCCCTCTCTCTCCCTCTCTGCACGATTGTGATTTGCAGTGGTTCTCAACGTGGGGTCCGGGGACCACCAGTGGTCCTTGAGAGGATTCCAGGATAATCTGTTCTCTCTCAAGCAAACATAGATGGAATTCTGGACACAATCATATCAGTAAAAATATTATCAGATTTGCATCTGAGAGACAAAATCTCATCATATATTCCATTTTATTTTATTTGTTATTTTATTATTTCTTTATTATTGTATTTATTTTATTTTCCTTGTATTTCCTATTTCTACTAGAGATCCAAGGAGAACAGACCGGCAAGATGAGCTGCAGCAAGTATGGAAAATATCCTAAGGGTGGTAGTATGGAGTTCAGGGAGTGTGAAAAGCTGGGTGTAGGCTTTGAGTGCATGTTGACAGAGCAGAGATGTTGGATTGTACCTTGTTAACCAACAATGTAATGTTTGAGATAGAGACGTATGTCAAAGTGATGGCTGTGCAAAACAAGATGTATAGCTTAGTTAACATTCTGCTTAACAACTTTAGCTTTGACACTCAGGGACATGGTGAAGGTTATCCTAGCCTACTTGAAAAATATATTCGGACGTATTTGCATCGAGCTCGCAAAGACCACAGGAAGATGCATGGTAGTGACAGGGAGATGTTTGGCAGGGCAGTATTTAAGCTTCCAAAAGCACACGGTGTAGCAGGTCAGTCAGGTACTAGTGTCACATCATCAGGCCCGTCTCCCCAGGTAAGTACTAGTCTCACACCATCAGACCCACCTTCTGTCCAGGTAAGTAGTCTCATGTCATCAGACCCACCGTCTCGCCAGGTAAGTACAGACAGTAGCAGCACTGATGATGCTGCTCATTGCATTAGGGATGTCACTGAGATTGTAGGAGGTCTGAATAGAGAGATAGCAGATACAAACAGGCTCCAGATAGAGTTTGATCTTATTTGTATTGAGAAGGACAGGTTAGATAGAGAAAAGAAAGCCACAAACTCAAAACTGTATGAGGCTGAAGTTAAAATTAGAAGCCTACAGTCCAAGTTGGCTAAGTGTAGTGAGAGACTCTCTCAGCAGCAGCCAAGGAACTTTTATAAGAAGCTGAAGCGGAAGGAGAATAAGTTGCAGAATGTGCAGCGAGACAAAGAAGAACTGAGACGGAGGGAAAAAGGCATATGCAATAGTGCAGGCAGCAAGCAGGATTCAAGACCTTCGTGAGGATATGGAAAAGATGAAAGCAGAGAAGAGAAAGGAGTCTCTCAGTTGTAGTTACTATAAAAGGAAGGCAGAACAGAGCCATCATACAGTTACTGATTTACTGGAGCAGGTACAAGTTTTAAACAAGGAATATTGCTGCAAGTGAAGACAGGCTTGTAGCCCAGAGTCGTATCAGCACCTTCGAACATGGTAAGTATACTGAAGCCGTTAGGGAAGTGTACATGGATTTAGTGACAAGTGAAGGGGTAAGTGCCAATAAAGCCACAGAGGTGGTCAGAATCGTACTAGAGAAGCTGGCTGATAGAGGTAGGGAAATTGCCAGGTACCACCTTTTGTAAATATATGATCACGGAGGCAAGACAGGTGGCAATGCAACATGTGCAGGAGACCATTCTTAGAGAAAATAACACGACACTGACACTGTGTACCGATGCCATGACTAAACACGGGCATAAATATGGCACTGCAGGCGTATTTCTGCCGGATGGCAGTAGGCTACATTTAGGCGTAAGAGAGCAGGCATCCGGCACTGCCCAGTGCACATTTGAAACAGTAAGGGAGATGATTCAGGATATTGTCAGCAGTGGTGGGGGACAGGTGAATGTTGACAACTGTGAGAAACAAGTCTTCTCCAAGATCAATAATTTAATGAGTGATAGAGCTAACACACAGAAGAAGTTTAATGGAATTCTGAGAGACTATAGAGCCAATATTCTGCCAGATATCATAGAGGGTTTTGATGAGTGTAGTGAGGAACAGAGGGCAAGTCTCTGTGTAGTTAATGAATTATTTTGTGGCTTTCATCTTATTGACGGTTTAGCACATCAGGCTAACAACACTGTGTAAATGGAAAAATCTGGTGTTTGGCACTGATAAGGTAGGCAGCTGCAGCAAGCAGGGCACACAGACAGCCAGTAATGTGGGTGGAGATGATGGCGAGGATGAAGACGACATGTGGTTAGAAATCAGAGCGGTACTCTTAGACTACTCAGAACTGTGTGTAAACTTGTGCAGGAACGTGGATGTGAAAAGAGTGGCAAGCCGGTTCACTTCAGAACATTTCTTATGGAGAAGAATGGATCTGACAGAGTTCCCCTTGCCACGATGAAGGGCAATAGAGCAAACGTCACATTCCACAATGCTACTGGTTTATACTACATCAGTAATGACCTTAGTGCATTCACAGCTGCCAACAGGGCAGAGAACAGGCTTGTTAATGCTGTGAATGAGGACCTTGGTGTTTTCAGTTTCTTGCAGGTTGTATAGGGCATTAGGTCTGATTGACAAATTGGTAATCCATCCTCTGTAGGTTGCTCTTTCTGAGAAAGAGAATGTACTTGCCATGAATGACAGGTATCAGGAGTTAGTTAAGAAGCTTGAGGAGTGGCAGGCAGATGGCCACTCATTTGTGACAGGGGAGGTGAAGCTGTTTGAGGATATAGAAGATGTATCAGATAGCCCTGTGTTTCAGTGTTTAGTACAGAACACCACTGCAGATGATGCTCTAACTGTGCAAGCAGTAGAGATCCTTCTTGCCAGCCTTGTCAGGGTATGCAGGTGCATGTTAGCTGACCATCTGCAGCACGGCCGTTACTCTTCTGTAACCCAGGATCTCCAGGCACAGGTAGCAGGTGCACCAAAAACGAATGCCAGCTCAGAGCGTGATTTTGGCATGTTTGATAGGCTGCTTAGGGAGAAGACTAGGGCAAATACAATTACATTGGAGGGAATTATGCTTTTTAAGCAGAACAGGTCCTGGGATTGGTTGTCACATTTAGATAGTGATAGGAAAGCACAGGTAATGTCTGTAGCCAGACGATCTGTGAAGGAGCAAAGAGACACATTTTCTGAGGCTATCAGAGAAGAGAGAATTAGGGTGCTGCTAGAGACTAGGGCGAAACGGGCAGAGAGAGATGTTAGGGGTGTTGCAGAGAAGCAAAAACTCACAGTTGAGATGTTTAAATATGGGGGCTTGTGGACAACAGTTGAAGAGGTAGATGACCAGCTGCAGGCTTTTGATGAGAGGATGCAACTGCAAGCTGTATCAGCTCAGTTGAGATTCAGGCGTGTTGTCCTGGGAGTGAAGAATGTGAATGGAATTTTAAATGTGACTAAGGACAGGAGGCCTGGGACACTATGGTCAGTAATCTGAAGAGTGTATTGCATGATGAGCCACCAGTAGAAGAAGACAGTGAAGAGATAGAATATGTTTGTGCTCCCTCAGATGTAGTTACTCAGGCTAAGGAAGGGTTTCTTCACCTGGCAGAGAAGCAGCAGGAGCGGGTTCGGGATGTAGGAAGGAAAAGAGGAGGGCTTCCACAGGTTGTGGTCCCAAAAATCAGTGCAGCAGAACAGCTTGTGGGAAAGTTAGTCAGACACAAAATTGTAAGATGGCACCACAGTGTGGTATAGGGCCACAGTGATAGACAGCATAGAACTGAAGTTATTTACCATGCAATATGATGGTGATGAGCAGATCAGACAGTGGGATGTATGGAGAGATTTCCAGCAGGGGAATCTAGTGATAGAGTCTGTCAGTGCTGCAGACATGGTAGGTAGGTGTGTAAAGCACATGCTCATAAATGAGCAAGGGAAAGAGCAATGGGAGGCAGGTATTGTAGTTGCTGATGTCACAGGTAATTCGCTCTTAGTTGAATATACATTTGAGGAAGGACGTCTTCATGAATGCCCCCTCTTAGATGTATACGTTTGTCATAAACTTAGATTCGTAGTATAGATCTCCATTGTTGGTGTAGTAGATGTATGAACTGCTGAGCGGGCCATTTCAAGCCAGCAGTATCAGATGCACTCTGATGATGAAAACATAGACTGTGGTTAGTGAATAGGTAGAGCAGCTCTTTGTTGGTCCTTTAAAGGAGAATTTCATTTTTTTTAACCTGGACCCATCTCCTGGCAATAATTATGATTTGGCCACTCACCCAGAGATGTCCGCGGCGTTTCTGGCCGTCCTGGCGTTGTTTTGAGATCAATAGCGTCCAAGTCAGTTGTAAAATGGAGCTGATTTGGGGCCAAGTGTGAGCCTGTCTTTCCTGCATCTAAATAGCTATTTTTATTCCCGTTTTTGCCAAATATCGTTGTAATGTGATCCCTCAACATCCACCAGAGTGATATTTCGCCCCAGGCCATTTCCTGGAGTCTCCCAGGCATCAAATTGCCTCAAACGTGATCTCGGTCACCAAGTCTCGTAAAGTCCCGCGATACTTTCCTGCCGACTGCCCAACTACAGGTAGGACGCTTTGCGGTGGTGGTTTTAGCGTAACCTATGTGGGGTTTGGCATAGCCTTTGTTATTTCGAATCCCACATAGGTTACGCCAAACCCCACATAGGTTACGCTACTCCTTGTTGTGAGGAATTAACAGTGCTTGTCCCTCATCTAGCAAAGCCTTCTGCAGGCTCACCGGAATGAGTTTTGAAATGGAGGGACAATAAAATGTTCCCCCACCAACATGATTGCAAGTTCTTGGTAAACGACACGATAACATTTTGGACGTGTACCGCAGCCAACGTTCGAGTATGCACAGTCAAGCTAGCGGCGACAAGGCTCCAAGTCAAAGCTGCGCAGAATCTTGTCAGGGCCTTAACGCTTAGTTCACACAGAGAACCTACGCCTTGCCTTGCCTCAACCCACGCCTACGCCTGCAGACCTTGAGCTGGGCGTGAACCTATTACACGATTTTGCGATCACACCGCACGTCTTTGCACGCTGAACCTGGAGCCGAGTCACAAGCGCCCCTCCTCTCTCCCGACTGTATTTTTTCACGTGTGGTCCCGAATTATCATAGGTAAAACAAGTCCGATATATTTAATGTTCTATTGATGCTGGATATGTATAAGGTCTGACTATAGTCGGACATTTTAGAGAGGTGATCTTGCAAGAATATGTGCTGGCACAACAACATTGTCCATCTTGCTTCTTCGGTCTCTATTCTCTCATGAAGATTTGTTTGCAGACAGGGAGAAAGCCCCACGTGACAGCCACCCGTCAATCTCTCTCTCTCTCTCTCTCTCTGTTCAACACTGTTGTAGTAACTCCATTTTATTTTGAAATTCAGTTGAATTTGCCATTTCCCACGGATATTGTCGCATTTTTCTTTCATGGCTTGACAGAAGAAGGCTGCCTGCATGCGCCTAACCTGACGCTGCCAGATGGACGGTATAGCTCCACATACAGTAGGTTTCACTAAACCAGTCGATCTGGGAATGAAGTAACCAGACCCGCTGACGGAGGCGGGCACTTTTTCCAAGCTACTTGGCAGGTGATTGGATGACCCATCTGTCTATCACCGCTGGTGGGTGTTAACTTCAACCAATCAGATCGCCGAAGGTGCCTGTGGATGATCTCCGTGGTATTCATTGATTGAGTCCTCACGGTCGTAAAGTCACCTTCGAAGCATTTAGTTAGATTATAACAAACTATTTGTGTCGCTTAGCCTTCCCAAATGTTGAGGGTCGTTTTTTAGAATTTAATACATAGAATTGGGAACGTTACATTCAATTTCATTCAGACTGCCTGTCACTTCCGCGGCGGCAGCCATGTTGACGAGTGAAAAGAACTACAAGGACCATGTACCCACTACTTGCCCAGACGAGCCTGAGCCCGCCTACGGCTGCCGCTGATTCGTCGGGCCGGCATGGCTCGACCAATCATCTTAACTGCCTGTGCGGGTCCAGACCGTCACGGAGAACCAAATGAAATGTGAGTTCACGTGACGGGCGGTTTACCAGGCTAGCACGCGCCTAGTCGGCTTGAAAATAGAACTCACGCCTAAACAATAAAATCGGCAAGGCACAGGCAAGGCGTGGGTACACGCAGGGTTCACGCTCAGGTGGCCGGTGTACACAGCCTCGTTGACTAAAACGGACGCCTATTTAAAAGTGTGGGTAAAGGCAAGGCATAGGCAAGGCTTGGGTCGCCGGTGTGAACTAAGCCTACGGCTAACGATGAACCAATACACTGTTTGCTATGTTGTTAATAACCAATAGTGAATATGTGTTCCCTATAAAGTTACCCGAAATTCTAAACCATTTCCAAAGCTGTTTTAATGTTAATTTTGTCCCGTGCCGTAATATCATATTGTCAAAATGTGATACATTGTTGTGCTGATGTTGAACTTACTCAACTGATGTTAGCTTGTGTGTGTGTGTGTGTGTGTGTGTGTGTGTGTGTGTGTGTGTGTGTGTGTGTGTGTGTGTGTGTGTTTGTGTGCCTGTGACTTCCCCTTGGCTAGGTCAAAGCAGGACTGAAGTCCGCTGGTGCCCCGCTGGGCCATGTAGTCGGTGGGCCAAGACGGTTTTTCGTGTTGTTGATTGATCCTCATCG
Organism: Poromitra crassiceps; assembly: GCF_964638095.1. NCBI lineage: Eukaryota > Metazoa > Chordata > Actinopteri > Beryciformes > Melamphaidae > Poromitra > Poromitra crassiceps. Next base: position 30,634,783 of record NC_139637.1, read on the forward strand.
AAAGGTTACACAATATTTTATGTATGATGTCAAATAATTCTATGAAGTCTAAAACTGTTTGTTGGCAGCTCTGGTTTGATCGAGGTTTTTTGATAAATGTATATTTTAATCGTCACTCTACTCAGGCAAATCGCGGGGTAGCTGTATTTTATGAACCATTCAGAGCGTAGTATTTAATGCCTCAACCAATCGCAAGACGCACGCGCACGGCTAAGGACCCCGATCTGATCCAGGATCTGCTTGGCCGAAATGTAAACAACGCTCGCCTACGGATCGATGTGTGATTTCCAGGTAAGAATATACGCACAATGTTGAGCATTTAACATTACATGTTATTCACAGGTATATGCCACACTATATATTATCTCAGAAACTAGCATAATTGTGTTAGGTAAGATAAAGACATTTGATAAATGAATGAATTTTCCTTGTAGGCTGTAGTTAGAACAGTATGTTGCTATAGCTAGCGAGGTGGAGGTAACGTTAACATTAGCTAGATTAGGTTACGGTAGCATTATCGATCTAATGAATTCTAGCCGTAAACATTTCAGAAGCTAGGTTAGCAACGTTGGCCACACATGTAACATACAGTAACTACTACGTTTTCTATTTTTAGAGATTCCAAGAAGAGAGAACATTGCCTCTGGCGATGACTAACTGTGACGGTGGGATGGGGAACAGGACAACTGCTAGCTGTCTATCACGGATCCAAACCTGCAGACTGCAGCAGATACCCGCAGATTTGGAGATATATCAACCACTCTACTCTTGTGTCTCCATGCTACTACACATAATTTTGCTCCTTGTATGGGATGAAGACCCGTCGTTGACGTTGGAGAAGACAACAATTTCGATATGCAGCCTGTAGTGACAATTTGTTGTGGCAGGCAGGGTTCCTATGCAGGTCTGGAAAAGTATTTAACATTTATTTGATCATTTCCAGGCCTTTGGGTCCAATACACACATAATTCTAGCTTTTATGTTGTAGCCACTTTGAGTCCAGTTTTTGTTGATGTGAGTAATGTTCAGATAGAGGGATGCTATTTACTATCTAGCTGCTGTCACTGTCAGTATGCATACGGTACATAAATCAAATCCAGTCAAGAACATAGGGTCTGCCTGGGAAAATATGTAATTTAAAAATGGAAAGGATGTAGGAACCCTGCCAATCTTGCATATTGATATTTGTGGCTGTGAAGAACAGTCTTAATCTATACAGTGCAGGCTATCATTCAATTTTATAAAACATGTACAGTACTTGTTAGTAGTTTAATGTTTGGTTTTACCTGTAATAAATGGGGACATTTATATCTGTGCTTTTTATTTACCATCACAGCATAAATGACAATGCATAACCCCTCCTATGTGATGTCAGAAAATCTAAGTAATTATGCATGACATTACATTTCAGGACATGTGGCATAGAATATTTTTTTATTCCAAAATAACATGTGGGACACAATCAATTAACTATTCATACTATTTGCAACAGTAACATTTACAGTGCTGAATAATGGAGTTGCATGAATATGAGTGTGCACTGATGATGTGGCCTGCAAAGATGGGTTAGTGTTAGTGACCGGCAGCATTTAATTGAAAAATGTTATAGTGTAACCTACATAGAAAAAAGTTTTACCTGCACTTCACAGACTGCCTGGAGTAAAGACACATGGAGCACTCTTTTCTGTCTGCACGTTTAGGGGCTGAGTGACATTTCGACAGATAATCTTCTTCTAGTCTTCTTCAGAGTCAAAAAGACTTCAATGTTAGACTTTTTTAAATGTTAGTTGTAAAATCCCCCCACCAGTTCAGCCGCACCTAACCAGCCACACCTGGGGCCCTGATTGAGCTGCACCTGGGCTCAATAAAGGGTGGTTGATTGGGTGAAGCTCAGTAGGCCAGGCATGCTGTTGAGAGGAGGCTGCTCTGCTCTTCCCAATTGATTGTCCATGTGCAGATGCATCATTTGAAGTGTTAGTTTATTATAGTTAGTTCCTTTGAATATTGATTGAGTATTTGATTTGAATTAGATTTATTATATTACTTTACAGTTGAATTTGTTTTCCCTTGTTTGATCAAATCCTTTGTTAATACCTTGTTTGTCTTTTAGGCCAAATCATCTGTCCACATGATTTTCCATCATTAATCAAGGGATTTGGTTTGTAAATAAAAACCCTTGGCATTAGTTCCTCTGAATCCTCCTCATTCCACCTGGATGTCTCACTTGCTGAGGCTACACCTGTAACCTCCACCTTTACAGTTTAACACATAGTGTTAGTGTCAGAGGTATGCACCTTGCTGCTACAAACTGAACAAAAAATAAGATTATTAAATACTATAATTAATTGGGCTATATTATGCTACATTTCAAGAGACAATCTGTGACGACATGTTTCCTGTCACACCTAGCCCTCATTCGCAGCTTCTCTCTCTGCTCTCCAAAACACATCCTACAGGAGAACATAAAACTGTTATTCTTTGCAATTCTTTTAAAAATCAATGCTAAAACATTTTAGGTTAAAATATTGACATGAGTAACTGGTGAGCTGCAGATGATGTAAACGTTTGTAATAAATGTTATCTCTTCTACTTCAACCTCTGTCTAGTCTGGTCAATTATAGGACAAGATACACTTAGCCTACTGTAACACAGTCTTGGGGTTTGTCTTCCTTGTCTAGAATGGACAAAAGGTCACTACTGCAACAGCAGCCTTATGTGCAGGGTGAGAATCTAGCACTGCAGCTAAATGCTGGTGAAATACTAAAGTGGCTGGTAGATTTAAGACGCAAAATAATTAATTTCCCACTCTGGTAACGTCCAACATGGTGTTAGCTGTAGCCTAACACCAGCAAAGAGACAACTTGTGTGATCTGATGACAATTCATTTAACACTAGCCGGTTGCCAATATTGACTGCATCAAAGATGTAGCAAAGTAGTATTACTATTAAAACGATTATGAATTATATTCGCTAAACATGATCTTAACAGACTTACCAGCGGCTTCGTTCTGTGATGCGTTTGTTATGGTTTGTTCACACTTCCTATGCGTCCTGTTTGCGGGAATATCATTGGCTGATTCAAGTCATGTGACGCTAAAACGAGCATTTGATTGGTTTTTGCGATAGCACTGCCATAACGTTTCCCTGATCTAATAAGTTACGTTTTCATTAAACTGCGTTCGATTTGAGGCTGCCAACAAACGGAATCGTGTTCAGAAGAATTTTATTTAGTTAATATGAAAAAAGCATCTAACCTCAAAATGGGGATCGATCATCTCAAAAACTAAAGCAGATAGCAGCCTTTGGCCTGTCACCTAATGTGCGTGTTTTATGGTGTGTGTGTGTGGGAAGGCATTGGCAGCCCCACTCTCACACGCTTCCCTGCCACACCCCCAACCTGTTACACACACACACACACACACAGCACAGACTGAGTGACGCTGCTCACATAATGCAGACACACCGGCTTCCTTCCGGTCTTCAGTCGTCTATTTTGTTGCTATTTTGCTAGTTTTTGCACCCTGTAAATAAATGGCTGTCCAGGTTTTGCCTCATTGGATTTCTTCCTTTTTCATTAGATGTTTTCTTGCACTTAGAACTGAATCCTTGCAAAATTTGTGATTCTTAAAATTCTACAGGAACACCTGCAATCAATTTGTATCTTCATTGCACATTCATTTATTGACGTCTAGTTATGTTGCCGAGGCTTTTCCACCAAGTTAAATGTGAAATTGTTGCCTTATAAAGATATTTACTAAACATTTATAATAGAAACAAGAGGAAAAACACTGATTCAATTACAATTTTATGTCTTCAATATTGCATTTCTGCCTAAGCCCAGGTTCACACCATACGCCGAAGCAACGCTCAAGCCACGCTGAAGCCACAAAGTTTAATTTCAGCGTCCTTGAAATGGAGTGACCGCCGCATGTGTGCCACGCTCAAGCCACGCTGAAGCTGCACTGAAGCAATCTGTCAGGATTCTCTTCTATTTTCCAAGCGTGAAGCTGCCAGGCATGAAGTCAATGGAAGTTTTGGGCGGGTTCAAGGCACGTGGAGTGAGGTGCTGAGGAAAGAGAGTGCTTCTTGTGTGACCGGTTTAGTGTGAGCTCAGATTCAGCGTGGCTTGAGCTTTGCTTCGGCAACAACAGGTAAACAACAAAGGGTAAAACAAACAGCAGAAATAGGAATGACTTTACTTGAGTTGAATCTGTTCTTCTTAGTGCAAATACTCCTATGAGGGAATTAAGGATAAGGTCAAAGATCGTGATGGGTTTGGTCTGTGTAGCACAACACACACACACACACACACACACACACACACACACACACACACACACACACACACACACGGCGAGAGACAACTAAACCAAACAGGACAATAAAAAACATAATGAGAGCATGTAGCGTTGAGGGGTGCAAGGAAATGCAAGGACGTGTGTGTGTGTGTGTGTCTGTGTGTGTGTGTGTGTGTGTGTGTGTGTGTGTGTCTGTGTGTGTGTCTGTGTCTGTGTGTGTGTACAGCTCTCAGGGGTAAGAGAAGAATAGGACCGTCGGCTGGACAGCGGTGTGAAACTGAGAAAGTGTTCGCTCCCTCCCGCCTGCCCCCTGTTTCAGCTTCCTGCCCCCCCCCCCTCCTCTTCCTTTCAATGGGACTCCAGGGACGTGTCTGTCTGTCTGTCTGTCTGTCTGTCTGCCTGCCTGCCAGTCAATCAGTCAGTCTGCCTGCCTGCCTGCCTGACAGTCAGTCAGTCAGTCAGTCTACCTGCCTGCCTGACAGTCAGTCAGTCAGTCAGTCAGTCAGTCTGTCTGTCTGTCTGTCTGCCTGCCTGCCTGCCAGTCAGTCAGTCAGTCTACCTGCCTGCCTGCCTGACAGTCAGTCAGTCAGTCAGTCAGTCAGTCAGTCTGTCTGTCTGCCTGCCTGCCTGCCTGCCTGCCTGCCTGCCTGTCTGTCTGTCTGTCTGCCTGCCTGCCTGCCTGCCAGTCAGTCAGTCAGTCTGTCTGTCTGTCTGTTGTCTGTCTGTCTGTCTGTCTGTCTGTCTGTCTGTCTGTCTGTCTGCCTGCCTCTCTGTCAGTCAGTCTGTCTGTCTGTTGTCTGTCTGTCTGTCTGTCTGTCTGTCTGCCTGTCTGTCTGCCTGCCTCTCTGTCAGTCAGTCAGTCTGTCTGTCTGTTGTCTGTCTGTCTGTCTGCCTGTCTGTCTGCCTGCCTGCCTGTTTGCCTGACTATCTGCCTGCCTGCCTATCTGCCTCTCTGCCTGCCTGTCTGTCTCTCTGAATTTGCCTGTCTCTCTCATTGTTGTCCAGGTCAATTAGCTCAGTTAATTCAGATAATGATATGACATCACTCTGACCTTAGGAGAGTGATGATGTAATTGTTACCGGAGCATGGCTGTAAGTGTAGTTCTGTGTGAATCTGTCATGTCAGTAGACTTGCAGTTATGTGTGAACCATGTCAGTAGACACCCCTGCCTCTTTTTGGGCCCAGTAAAAACATAAAAACAAACTTTCCTTAATAGGATATGGTCGATATCTGATGAGAAACCTGATGAACACTACTGTGTTTCACACAGCCTTTACCTTGAATCTAGACCCTCATGCCAAGATCAGACTACCCAAATTCATACGATTTTGTCGCTACCGACAAATTCCCAGGGTTGGGCCCGAATATGAATGTCCAACACGATCTCCCAAAAAATTGTAAAATAGCAACGTTTTTGGACCAACGTTGCTATGTTACAATTTCGGCTCCGAAATTGTAAAATGGTAACGTACGTTTCTACAGGGGTGGGCGTGGTTTACGGAGATTTTCCGTTTAACCCCTCCCCCTCCCCCTACCCTAACCCTAAAATCTCAGAACGTTACCATTTTACAATTTTGGGGCCGAAATTGTAACATAGCAACATGGTCCAAAACGCTGCTATTTTACAATTGTCTGTGAGACTGTGTTGGGACGTCAGGAACATCAGACTGACATGTTTACGCCGAGTGGTGGGACATAATCGAAGAACAGCGATGTGGTGTCTGGACAACCCAATGAAAAGTCTATAGCATGTCAGAAGGTTTTGTATTTTCCTGCCTAGTTTGACAACTCTTACATTGTGTTCCTTGACGCTCTCTGCTGCACGTGGCAAAGAAAGAGATCACTAAGCAGTGACAACAATACCCTAGCTGTCTTTTGCTGTGTCCCCGTGGGAGTACCATGACGATTTCAATGTATATGTGAAGCAGGTGGTTGGAGTCTAAAATTTATATTAAAACAATTATTAAAACCCTCCAACCAAAACCAGTTAAAACATACGAGAGGTGAGCAACACCAGCAACGCAATTACACACAGACAAGGGAGTAAAAGTAAAAGATATATTTATTAGTACACTAAAAATGTGCACAAGGTAAAAAATAGCAATAAAATATATCTCAAAAATGTTGCATAAAAGTCCACTAAAAGTCCCAACGAAAAATAATAAAGCAGCTCAGCAGTCACAGTAATTGTGTGGCAGTCTGTAAAAGTGCAGCAGTGGTCCTCTCCAGCCCAAGTGGCGGCCTCTCCTCCAGCCCTCTTCTCCACTCCCATCGTGCCTGGGGAGCAATGAAAGCAGAACCATAACTGCACTACAATAACAGTCAAGCAGCTCTTTGTGATGCGGCTGAACAAGCCCGGGCACTGGCGGTCAGCTCAGACAGTATATCATGTGTGTCAGGAGGACGTGGATCTCACTTAAATGGTTCACCATCGGCTGGGAGTGGGATCGTCTGCCTCGGTGTCCATCTGCTGCTGAGTCTGTGGCTTCTGCTGCTTCTCCATTGTCTGCTCCGGAGGACGAACAGTGCTTCCGGAAGACTGGGGGGCCTCGACCCACCTGCGGTTCCTGAACACCTCGGTGGGGCAACTGTAGGTCTTCCCTCTCTCCCTCCTTATGTGCTCCAGCCACAGTGCGCCCCCTACTGTAGGTAACGCTGGGAGAGAGGGACATCTGGGCCTGCCACAACCAATTGCCCCACTTGGTCCTCACCTGGACCGCAGGCCGGCACACAGCTCCCCACCTGTGATGTTCCTCCTCCTCACTATTAGCCCATCTCCACCGCTGGTATCAACGTGGCCCCGCACAGCTCGTCTCGCTTTTTTGTCTCATGCACCGATCAAAAGCGTGGACAGCCCGGGTTGAGTCGGGGTTGAGTCGTGCTGCTTTTGGTCCCTGCTCTGTTGAGGTTCTAGGGCTGTGGACCCGGTACCATATGGTGATGTGAAAACACTGCAGATGACTGATTGGTCAGGCAGAATCGTGTTTACTGTAGGCATCTACTGTCAATGCTGGATACCAGTTTAGTGGGGCTTACCTTCTCTTCTGTTATTTCCAGAAGTTATTTATTTTATGTTGCTGCCTTCGGCTCTGGTGAAATAAAATTGATCTCCTTGCTCAGCTTTAACATGCCGTGGTTTTCAATTGTTTTGAGAGAGAAAAAAGTCAGCTCCTCGGGAAGCCCTTTGTAGTTGGCTCCGCTAGGCCAACTACTTGCCTGTCTTGCCTGTTGAGTAGCCGCTGGGGTTCTCCCCGTAGCGCCTCTCCCGTCCCCGCGCAGTGCATGCATGTGAGTTTGAGTAACAACAAAGTGATATCCATTCTCCTAGCCGATTGTCACATTTGCCCATGTACACTGTAGGTCATTTAGAGGCACCAGTATTTCATAATAAGTTCCGTGTATGGATTTAATTTTAACGTTATACTTATAGCCTACTTCGGCTATGGGCAGAGGGCAGATATGCTAACCCTAACCCTGACTTCACCTGATTGGCCCCCATACCAGCTGAACCAGCCGGACACCTCGGGTTGGTGCTGATCGACTCAACGGTTTAACCCTTCACTCGCCATTCATGAATTCATTTGTTTATTCTCTTTTTGTTTTTCACTTCCCAAACTCACTTCCCATCTGCAGAGCGCTCAGAAAGAAGTCACATGACATGATGAACTATATTATCTCTCTTCCTCTCTCTGTCTGTCTCTCTCTCCCCCTCTCCCCCTCTCCCCCTCTCTCTCTCTCTCTCTGTCTGTCTCTCCCCACTCTCTCTCTGTCTCTCTCTCCCCCCTCTCTCTCTCTCTCTCGACCTCATCTCTCTCGCCCCCCTCTGTCTCTCTCTCCCCCTCGCTCTCTCTCTGTCTCTACCTCCCTTTCCCCCGTCTCTCTGTCTCTCTCTCCAACAACATAGTCATGAACAGGCTTTGTCATCTTCTCTATTTTTCAGCATGCCTGCCCTCATTATTTGTGTGTTTGTGTGCGTGTGCGTGTGTGCGTGTCTGCTTGTATGCCCAGTTGCATATATGTCAAGCCTGCATGGTGCATGGCTTTGTGTGTGTATGCGTGTGTGTGTGTGTGTGTGTGTGTGTGTGTGTGTGTGTGTGTGCGGTCGAGAGAGTGCTGAGAAGGAGCTATATAGTCCATCAGTGCTATAAGTGAGGGAAACATTTACACACACACACAAACACACACACACACACACACACACACCTACACACCTACACACACACACACACACACACACACACACACACACACACACACACCCCTACCACCCACTGCTCCAACATCTCCCCACTGCTGTGGCAGAAGCACAATTCCCAGAAACTGCACTCCGATACCACCCCCCCCCCCCCAGCCCCCCCATCCCCACACACATACACACACACACACAGCACAGCATGCTGAGACGTGTGTCCACGTGTGTTTACATTGGTGAAGTCTGAGGGGACAATGTACGGGACAATGGTGGGACGGGGTGGCAGACCGTGATTACTGTGCGTGTGTGTGTGTGTGTGTGTGTGTGTGTATGTGTGTGTGTGTGTATTTGTGTGTGTGTGTGTGTGTGTGTGTGTGTGTGTGTGTGTGCATGTGCGTGCGGGCGGGCCTGTGTGTGCGGGCGTGTGTGTGCGGGCCTGTGTTTGCGCGCGTGCCTAAACTTAAGTGGTCTACCCGGCTGCCCAGTTTGACCTAGAGTTCCTAGACACTTGAAATTTGGCGTGTAGCTTTTAATTGGCATGGTGAACACATTTGCAATTGGGAGCCATAAGGTCCGTCTGGGTAGATTTTCCACCGCCTTGGACAATTTGAACAACTTTTAACAATCTTCTCCTCCTGAACTGTAAGTCTAAATGACACGACATTTGGGATACAGTATGGTCGATGGACATGCCAAAACAAAGTTGTAATTAACCCTAACGAGTTATTCGCCAGTCAGATTTGGACAAAATGCAATCCATCACAGTCAAGTCCACTTGTGGTCACGAAACGTCTTACATCAGCATGTTTACTGCAGTGACAGAGGGTCTGAATCACAAGTCAGCATTTCGGGGTTTTGCAAGAGGAAGTTCTCTGGCTCCAATAGTATCATGGTGGAAGTCCGGCTCTTTGCGTGCGTTGGTGCATCGTTCAAAATCTGGCCAAGATCATGTATGTCACACATTTACTGTTGCTCTTAGAGGCAGTCCTTAACCACTTTTCAAGAGTTGTGCCCCAGATGTGGATATCTAAGGCTGGCTACTGCCAGACTAACTTCACAGTGGCTTGTGACCTTGAGACTAGAGGTCTTCACGGGTCCAAAATCACAGACCCGGACCCTAATAGACCCGGGAAATTTGTGCCCGGACCCGGAGTGGACCCGTCTATTATTAGAAATCTGAGACCCAGCCCCGTTCAGATCCGAGGAATACCGATCAGAGACTAGCTGTGTCGATGTCAAAGTTGCTTGCTAACTGCTACAAGTTGTATATTAAATTAAACTGTGCATCTTTATTAACTAACATTATATCATTCTCCCCTGGTTGATGCTGCCTAGCTGCTGCCGGACACTGCCTGACCGTGACTTAATGCATATCCATTCATCCTTGCCAAGAAATGTGTAATAAAAAAATAAATCCACGTTTTCTGTTATTCTTCTTGCTGACTGAAAAGCGATGTGGCTAACGTTAAAGGCAACATCGCCAACATCTCTTCACTGTGCGTGCATTAGAAAGTGCGTTTCACAGTGAAACATGAGGGCTGCTACTGCTAACGCTAGCTAGATATTACAGTGGCAGTCTCTACTGCTACCGCCGTTCCTTCGCCCAAAAACACACACAACAGCGCAAGAAACTTCTCGGATCCACTCGGGTATTACACATAAGGATAAATAGACCCGTACACACACCCGTGGTGATAGAATCCGACCCGACCTGGACCCGTACGTGTCTCGGGTCAGGTCCCGGTGTCCGAGTAGACCCGTGAAGACTTGAGACTCAGACTCGGTGGGCGCATCAGTGGCAACACCCTTAGGGACTGTAGTTGGTGTTGATCGCCCAAAGAAAGACGATGCTGTACCTACAGTATTTCAAGTTGTGCTAAGCTAACCGCTAACACACAAAATCACACATTAGCCTAATGACATCTACTCATAAATGGTGATTAATTCACTCCTGATTGCTTGTGGATCCCTCTAATTCTTTGTTTCTTATCAGTTCTATTTTTACTGCATTGATCTTGTTGCTGTAGTTGTTTTTATCAAGGCCTTTTTCTATGAGACTTTCATAATTATTTTAATTTTTTGATTTATTTGTGTTTATTTTCTATTCATTGTTTTACTGTTAATTGTTCTTGTTTTAGTTGTGTTTTTTATCAACACTTTGTTGTGTTTTTACTCTATGCTTTTATTTGCTGCAATGCACTTTGTAACAATTATTTCTGACATGTGCAATATATAAATAAAGTTGGTTATGTGTCATGATTATTATGATATTCTGTGGCCTGTAGATTCATAACCTCTGAAAACAGTATCAATCTTCAAGAAAGAGGGAGAGACAGAGAGACAGAGAGAGAGAGGGGGGGGGGGGGGGTGATGCCAAACCAGACACTGACACATCATTAAAGTGTAACTTACCCCCCAAACACTTTTTTTCAGCTTTTAACCAATATGACTTTGGGGGTGGTGTGTGAAGAATTCTGGTAAAAATGTCCACATTTGAGACCAAACTGTTACCATTGTACCATTTATATCATTTTCAGCCGCATAAGTGACCTCTATGGGTTGAAACCTGCTTTTTTTGTGCCCTGAAATGAATGGGATATTTGGTACATCGTGACGTCACGGTGGGGTTATCACGTGCATCTCGGTGCATCTCCAAAGCCTATAAAACTAGGCAAGATGGAAAAACCTCGCTCCGAGTTTTCCAGCAACCGGAAGACGGGCGGGTCTTCTTTTGTCGTCCTGTCTCAGCAACGCATAGAGAGCCTGGTGACCACGCCCCCAGCCAGGCTGAGCCAGCTAACCCAGCATCTATTGTGGGCGTGGGCCTGTATGGGCGTTCACAAACAACCGCTCTGGCCCCAGACGGACTGTGGAGAGTTTGGCGTTTTATGAGAGAGAGAGAGAGAGGGAGAGAGAGAGAGAGAGAGAGAGAGAGAGAGAGAGAGAGAGAGAGAGAGAGAGAGAGAGAGAGAAAGGAAATGGCATTGTGTTGCTGTAAATCATTCCCAACCTGATTTAGTTCACATTGGGGCAATGGACCCCCAAATTATGAGATTTGGTCTCTCAGATGCAAATCTGATTTTTTTTCTTATGTAGCCTAGATATGATTTTGTCCAGAATTCCATATATATTAGGTTGAGAGATAACAGAGAATCCCTGAATCCTCTCAGTCACCAGACCCCACATTGAGAACCACTCAACCACTTTGATTGTGCAGAGAGAAGAGAGAGAGGAGTCTTCTGTGCCCCTTTTTTACAAAAGCAGCCTACAGCCTAAATTGTGTTTTCCTGGTTCACTTTTGATGGGGAGGAGAAGGCAGGTGAAGTGACGCTGCACTGACGCTCTGCCCCTGTCTGTGACAAGCGGCTTGTCCAGTCGTATGCAGCGGTTCGTGCAAACAGATGCGGGATTCCCGCAATCTTGTACCCAATTTCAGACACTGATTGTGCAGAAAAAAAATGTGCAGAAAAATCACACACCAGCGATTTTTGTTTGTGTTTGTTTGTTGTTGTTTTGTGAGGGCTACAGAGCGCCCTAGCCAAACTGGCAGGACGCAGGAGGCTGTTTCGCCTGTGAGCAGCCGGGGCCTGAGGAGGAGGGAGGGGAAGAATGTTCCAATAGTACCCCGCTGCAGCTCTGCTCTGTGCTCGAGAAAAAAGCAGAGGTGCACTACACCTTTTGACAAGAATCACGAAAAAGGGAGAAACGAAAATTAAAAAGGGACTTCATGGCGGTGTATAGGACAAGTTGGACAAGGGAATAACGTGGAGAAATCTCCCATTGTGATTACATGAGCGTGTTGAGAGCGGGGGGTTTCTCCTGATATTGTGCTGTGCTGCGATAACGAGGCTCGCGTCACCAGGCTCTTTTAACGATACTTACATGGGAGTCAATGGAGTCAATTTCTAGTTCACCACTGAATGACCACATTGATATAACTTTCAACGATTTTGAACAACGCTGTTTCCATACAGGCCACCAGCGTTGGCTAGTTGTTGATATTTATAAAGATTTCGTAGCTCTCATATAACTTATTTTCAGGTGGTGGCAAACTGTCATGGCGTCGATTTCCGGAAAAAAAATCCTGACCTGAGCACAGCCAAAGAGTATAGTGAGACAAGAGGAGATGGTAATTTCTTGGTTTTTACCATAGGTTTTTTCAAATAAGCAGCATGCCGTTTTGTCACATCTGGGAGGGGGGGGGAGGGGGGGGGGTAAGTCCCCCTTTAAGGGAAGTGATACTTGGTTTCTGTTTCATTGAAGTAGAGACTCAGACTTGGAGGTTCAACAGTTTAACATGAATATCCATCACATCACCTTCTGTTACGTCTTCCTCGGTGAGTACAGTCACTCTGTATGTCTGTCTGTCTTTCCATCTGTCTCATTCTAATATCTGTGTTCCTCTCTGTTTACTGTATCTGTCTGTCCTCTCTTCCTGCTGCTCGGTTTAGCTTTCACTTGGTGTGTTTCTCCAGTTCTACATTGTGGTCAGGGCTGGGCAGAGCACTTTTTGATATGTTCCATTACTGATGTAATCCAAGGGATTACTCACATTGCTGATTACTTTCAGTTACTTTCCATGATTGAGGTACGAAGGTACAAATAAGAAATGTGTCATCTTTGCATTTAAAAAAAAGTCTGTGCCACATTTTATAAGGATGTACAATATGGTAGAATACCTGCTACAGACGTAATCCTCAAATTTTTCACAAGTATCTGTAATCAGATTACATAAGTGGCTTTTAAACATGAAGTCTGGATCATGTCTGGCTAGCCAGAACAGGATATTTTCCAGTTTTACCTTTTTAAACCTGAGGGGTCTTTGTTTAGAAACAACTGGATATGAGCCGTTTTTTCTGCCAGTGGGCGGGGAAGGGGGGGGGGGGGTGCGGTAGCATGTATCGATAACAAGAAATGTGATAGGAAACAGCTTTAGCGAATCTTTAACCAAACTCCATTCATAAACATGCCGTTTTAACAGAGGGTCCATAGGCTGTCAGTCAGTCAGCTCCTCTCCTCTCTCCGCAGTGTGGACGCTCAGTCACACAACACTGCCTGCCTCAAATGGCTGCCTCATCACACAATAGTCTTGGCTGCATTCAACTCGAGAAAACTTCTCAGAAGAGACTAACGTTAGCGACAAATCTGGATACTTTTTCTGATATGGAAATGATGGGATTATTACCAGCAAGCAGCAGTAAAGCAGGCACTGACGATAGCTGGGTAAGTCCCGCTAGCATCGATGCTAAGTTAGCAAAGTAGCCTACAGCAAGAGCACAGCTGAAGCTAATTTATATGGACGTTAACATCCATAATATATAGCCATGTGTTTGCACGATGACATCATGTATTGGCGATGTCAAAGGTCAAAGGTTGGCGATTGACGATCTGACTGAGGTCAAGATCGCGCAACTCCGCACGGCCTCTCTCCAAACATGGACGCTTTCGAGCCACTGAGCCCTGAACACTGAGCTGTGTTTTCACCACATTTCTTGACCCATGTGGTAGGCTAAACTTTGATTTGCATTTTTAGTCATTTCACCAAGTAAATGTGTTGTGTTGAGAGCATGGTTGAGATAAATTAAAAGCAGCACAGAGTAGGCTATCAGGGCTGAGAACTGAAACGGTAAAAACAAGTTTGGTGATTCATTCTTGTGCTGACATACGGCCGTTTGAGAGTGAAAGCGCACTCAGTAGTGCACATAATAGCGTTTCATTGCGACTTTTCACGGGCTGTTCTCACTATCACCATTGTACAATGTAAATGCTGATCACTTGGCTGCCATTCCCCAGCGCGAGGTCCGCATGTGACTTGCGGAGCTCCACCTCATGGAGCCTTGCTCGAGTATAATGAGCCCTTGTCTTTACTCAAATACACCACAATGGCTGCTAGGTGTGTGATATGTAACATTTAAATCACAATAGCCTTTTCTACTACAAGAATAATCAAATATCTATTTTAAAAACATGGTTACTTGCTTGATAAAGTGTGACTACCAGAATAATAAAAAAATTACAAAGGCTGAATGTCACTCACTTTTAACTTACTTCATAAAGTTCTTTGCTCCTTCTGAGAGCTGCAAAGAAAACATTTTACTTTTCCAAGCAGTCCCAGAGGAAGAGTGGCAAATAAATACAAATGGAGATACCTGTTTTTGCAAAGGAATTTGTCTGTTACAAACCTGACCGAGGAAAACTCCTTATCTCTGAAAACTAATTTTCATCACCTGCTGCCCTCACAACAGTCTAGGGCTGTACCCGAATTCTGTCAGTCGAATCAGATTTGGCTCTTCAATACGAATATTCGGGCTTCCGGGTAGTGGTAGATTCCCTGCCTACCAACGCGAGGGGCGCAGGTTCGTGTCCTCGTGTTACCTCCGGCTTGGTCGGGCGTCCATATGGACACAATTGGCTGGTGTATGCGGTAGGGATGCTGGATTGAGGGTATGTTTCCTGGTCGCTGCACTAGCGCTTCCTCTGGTCGGTTGGGGCACCTGGTCGGGGTGGAAGGGAACTGGTGGGAATAACGTGATCCTCCCACGTGCTACGTCCTACTGGTGAAGCTCCCGCTGTCAGGTGAAAAGAAGTGGCTACTGCGCATGTGTCAGAGGAAGCATGGTGCTAGTCTCAGCTCTCCCCAGATCGCCATTAGGGGGGAGCAGTATGGAATTATTTGCCTAAATGCAAGAGGTCATTCAAGCAATTTGAGAGCATGATTGATCAATTTCACGTTCAGATTTTGCACCCTTGGACTAAAAAACCCCGCGCCTGTGCTTAAATTTGCTCTGCTTGTCTTCAAACTGTACACTCACACTCAAAAGTGTTCTGCTTGGACAGCTTTCCTGCACTCGCACTCAAAGATCCTCTGCTCACACTTATATTTGCCAGGGGCACGGTGGCTCAGTGGTAGAGCTGTCGCCTCGCAGTCAGAAGGTCCTGAGTTCGATTCTCGCCTGGGACACTGTGGGCGCTGTGGTTGTGTTCCCCCCCATATCTTCAGTGCCTACTGCCCAGGTGGGGTATCTCGTCGTAAGGGCCTTTCTGTCTGTGTGGAGTTTGCATGTTCTCCCCGTGCTCCCCCAGGGGGGTTCCTCCGTATATAACCCCCCCCACTAAAAACATGCAGAAGATCAGATCGTCATCGTCATCCGACCAGTGACGACAACATCCGAAGTCGGTCCCCGGGCGCTGTACGAGAAAGCGACCACTGCTCCTGGCCTGCCCCAGGAGGAAAGGACAAAGCCAGGATGGGTTAAATGCAGAGGACAAATTTCACCGGCCACCGTCAGCATGTGTGTGTTGTGGCCCTCCGTGCATGTGTTGTAGTGTGTTGTGTGACAATAAAGACGGGCTGCCGTCTGAAATCGTTTTTTTTTTTTATTTGCTCTGTTTGCACTCAAACTCGGTGCCTGCATGCAAATGTCCTCCCCTCCCCCTTCAAACTGCTTCTGTGCGCTCTTGAAACTTCTGCTCTTGGATCTCTTCTCTTCTCTCAGATCTTTTGTGCAACAATCCTGTCAGAAATCCACAGCCAATCACTATCCTAGTGTCATATGATCGCTGGGTCGGGGGTTATGTGACACTATCCTGGTATTCTATTGACTGTGGATTTCAGACAGGATTGTTGCACAAGAAATCTGAGAGAAGAGAAGACATCCAAGAGCCTCTCTATACTGTATAATCTATTGGGAGAAACCAAGCAATTATATGTAAAATCACACATTCAGCACCCCCATATAGCAGGAATGATCGGTGTTTCATAACCACACTTTGCGACTATTCGACTGTGAGATTTGCAATCGAATCAGGCTCCTTTGAGCGAATTCTCGAATCATCGACTATTGTGGGGTCACCCGCACAACAGTGCCTAGAAAAACACACATGGCAATTCGAAGCACATGGGCTTTCGGACACTTATGACACCTATTAATTCCATTAATAGGTGAAAAGTGCTCCTCCCACCTGTGACGTTTTTTCCCCATGTTTTCACCTGCCAATACTATCAATATATTTGCTTCACATGTGGGTAACACAATGGCCTCATTCCAACGTACTAAAATGTGTATTAACCTTTGGAAAGTGTAGTATTGCAAGTGCAATATCACTGTGTAGGTACTTGAGATAAATCTCCCTAAATACAAACTGTAGGCTACTTGCAATTAATTTTGTCAAGTTTTCAGTACATTGATATAGTGTAGTCACAATACTACAATATTCTGAAGTGCACTTTAGCAAGGGACTTTACCACTCCCATCTGCACAGAGCCGCTGCTCATTGGTCAGCAGTAGCAGACTGTGGTTTTACTGCAGCTCCCAGTATGAATGTGAAGCAGCAGTTAGTGTTTAGTCTCTCACAGTAATACTGATCATAACTATTGATTACTCCTCTGTTCAGCACTGCTGTGTGATACCAACACTGGTGCCAACATTGAAGACATGTTTGACACTGCTGAAACTGAAGGAGGAAAAGATGTCTATATGAAAACTGCAGGAGGAACTATCACAGTTAAATGCTCCTTCAATTTCGCTGGAAACAAGACGTACTTCTGTAAGGGAGAGTGCAAAGATGACAACATTCTCATTGAAACCGATAAAGACAAAGATCAGAAAGGCAGATACAGCATCGAAGATAAGAGGACTGGAGTCTTCTATGTGACCATCTCACAACTGACCATGTCTGACTCAGGAAGCTACAGGTGTGCTGTGGAGAGATTTGGATCAGATACATACCAGGAGATGAACATCATAGTGACAGATGGTGAGTTTTCACTTAAAGTCATGAAAATGTTGCTGCATATTTTTGGAGGCCTGAAGAAAGCTTTCACATCCAAACTAGCTCAAATGACTACATTTGTTATTGTAGATTTACATCTGTTTACATAAATAAATGCCAATTTATTTATGATTATTCATATTAATATTTCCAATGCAATGTGTTTAAGCTTGTAACTGAGAATATTTATATCAGAAGAGCATGTTAAATATATTTTATTTCTATATTGTGAATAGTTCATGATATGTCATGGCCTCATAGTATTTCTACTGCTGTAAAATACCTGATAAACTCATTAAAACCATGACCACATAGTTAATATAACAACCATCCGCATTGTTTAGCTACTGCTCAATAACTATATATCGTTGGCGCAACATTATCATTGAACTATTAGTATTATTTAATTAATACATTATTTATTAAAATTATTACATTAATTAAATTAAAAGTTTAATTAAATGTGTTCATATAATTTATTTTTCGTTATTTATGTTTGATGGTAGCATTGTTTACGTGAAAAGGAGCTTGACATATTTATCATGATATCAGGATTCAGTTTTACATCTCAATGTTTCACCACTTTTTTGTGAACCTTCACACATCTGGAAACCTTTACACATTTTGGAAACCTTTACAGAGTTGAGTTGAGTTTGAATTGAGTTGAGTTGAGTTGAGTTGAGTTTATTTCTTTATTTTTCTCCAACAATCAACCATATAAAATACAATAAAAAGGATAAAACACAAAACACAAAACATAAACATTTGAATCTAACAAATTTCCTCAAAAAGCAAAACAATTGAGTTTGAGAAGGAGCAGAAGGAAGCAAATGCTTATCTAGTCCTGCCACTTTCTTCACAATATCATAACAAATCTCTTACAATGTTAAAATAAAAATAGAATAAAGAAAAAACAAATTATAAACAAATCAAAAGGAAAAAAACAACACTTTAGTGATCCTCAGTTTTCAATTAGTGTTTTCTTATATCTGTTTATGAACAATACAATGTTCTTACTCCTTTTAGTTTCCTCATCTAAACCATTCCACAGGGTTACCCCACAAACTGAAACACACAAACTTTTAAGGGTAGTGCGTACATAAGGTTGTTTTAGATTAAATTTCCCTCTTAACTCCCTTCCCTCTCTATCCATGAACAGTTTTTGTATGTTACTTGGCAGTACATTATTCCTTGCTCTAAACATTATTAGTGCAGTTCTAAGTTTCACAATATCCACAAATTTCAAAGTCTGTGTCTTAAGAAACAATTGATTAGTATGCTTATGATACCCAACATGATTTACCAACCATATTGCTTTTTTTGCAATGTGCATATCTTCTGTGTGCTCTTATAAGTATTACCCCATACTTCCACACAGTACATCAGATGTGGCAATATAAGTGCGCAATACAGAGTGTGCAGTGTTTCCTGATTTAGTATGCATCTTATTTTACCTAATATTCCTGTGCTCCTGGCAATCTTGATGCACAACATTTTTATCTGGGGTTTCCAGCAGAGTTTATGGTCTACTACAACCGCCAGAAACTTGTTTTCATAAACTCTTTCTATTTCCACATGATCAATTTTCACTTGAACATGTGTGTTTATTTTACTGTTTCCAAATAACATAAATTTAGTTTTGTTCAAGTTTAGAGATCATTTGTTTGTGTCAAACCAACATTTTAATTTACCCATTTCTTTCGTAACCATCTCCAAGAGCTGCTGCAAATTCTTCCCAGAACAAAAAATATTTGTGTCGTCTGCAAAAACAACAAATTTCAATACATTAGATACTTTACAAATGTCATTGATGTATAGAATAAATAATTTTGGGCCCAGGACTGACCCCTGTGGGACACCACAGGTAATGTTTAGGCACAGATCGGTACAGATCGGTAAACCTTTACACATCTGTAAACCTTTACACATCTGTAAACCTTTATGCATCTGTAAACCTCGACCCATCTGGTGAGCTGACTCCTCCCATTGTTGCAGGCCTGGCTGAGCTGCTGCTGCCTGGTCCGACTAATGCTACAGGTAAGCTGATGGTGCTGAATGAAACAATATTCCACTGGGGGGTGGGGGGGGTTACAACAATCACTTCTAATCAACAATCGACTCAATAACACCAATTAAACAAGTGGACGTTTGTGCCAAATTTGCTTAAATTCAGTCAAGGCATTCCTGAGATCTCGCGTTAATGAGCTAGAAAATTACGTTTGTGAGGTCACAGTGACCTTGAACTTTGAACTTTGACGTCCACTTGTTTGATTGTTGTTATTGAGTCGATTTCTGCAATAGACCCTTTTCATGGGGGCCATTTTGTGCCGAAAAGGCAGGGTAAACACAGGTCCAAGCAAAACACTAATGAGGGTTTCCAACTCCAATGATTGGAATTTGGAAACCCTCATTAGTGTGTTGATTGCACCTGTGTTTATCTTACATTTTCAGCACAAAATGGCGCCATGAAATGGGTCTATAACTACACTTTAAACTCGACGAACGTTGATGTTACTGCTCGAGGCGGACACCCATGGAGGGGCCGGTTACAATGTCAACTATGAGGCAGGTCGCTGATTGCTAGATTGCTGATTGACTTTGTAATTTCTGAAAATGCCGTCCCAGGTCTTGAGGCCAGATGGTCTGGTAGAATGAAATTAAATGTGAAATCACGTGGCCGGCTGGTTTACCAGGCTAGGCTCAAGCTACAAAGTGCAGTAACTGTTCAATTCTGGGTTTCTGGTCTGCCATGTTTTTATTTTTCATTAATCTGTAGCCTACTGTATTTGCCTTAACTTATTACTGCACTCATCTTGTCTTATTCACATCGTGACCGGCCCCGCCTCGAGCAGTAATGTCAACGTTTGTCGAGTTTAAACAGGCATAAAGTGCAGTTATTGCAGAAATCAACTCAATAACAACAATTCATGTTTGTGGATGTTCGTAACAAATGTGCTGAATTTCCGTCAAGGCATTCCTGAAATGTCACATTACCGAGCTAGAAAATGGTGTTCATAAGGTCACAGTGACCTTGAACTTTGAGCTTTGACCACCACAGTCTAATCAGTACATCCGCGAGTCCAAGTGGATGTTTGAGGCAAATTCGAAGAAATTATGTCAATCCATTCCTGAGATCTCGTGTTAACGAGCTAGAAAATGGCATTCCTGAGGTCACAGTGAGCTTGAAATTTGACCTTTGACCACCAAAATATACATGGTACATGGTAGAAGTTTGTGTGGATAGCAGGGACAATGGGATATTCTATTCCAGAGGATAATGGTAAGAACATGGTAATAAGTAGACAGGGACACCCACATCCAAACTGGGCCACAGTGGGCTGGATCAAAAGGTTAACTTACAGTGAAAAAAGAACGATCCGCACACCAAGAGAGCTCCCGTTGTTTTTTATTTGCAACACAGCGTGACGTTTCGGGCCACACCGGCCCTTCCTCAGATGCTTAATGGTAATACCATGGAAACAAACAAGGCTTCCTTTTACAGTACAGTTCCACCTTAATTACTGGGTAACTGGTGAGGTTTTACTTGATAATGTTTTGGAATGTACATGGTACAAGTTTGTGTAGATGGCAGGGACAAGGGGATATTATATTCCAAAGGATATGGTTAGAACATGGTAATACCATGGAAACAAACAAGGCTTCCTTTTATAGTACAGTTCCACCTTAATTACTGGGTAACTCGTGAGGTTTTACTTGATAACGTTTATAATTACTGGGCAAATACCTGGTTATTACCGGATAAATACCTGGTCATTGTCGGGTAAATACGTGTTAAAGCCCCAATCAGTAACCTTTCCACCTTAATATAACAGCTTTTTAGTCATTGAAGATGGTACACTTGTAACAAAGAGAATGTCGCCTCTATTGGTCACACACCGCCCTCCGAAGGCCTCTCCTGGGACTAAGCATTTTTGTGCCGGTGTCCCGGAGGCAGCATGCGCACATGCGCTGTGAAGTGGAATCGCTGTTTTTAGGAAAACAAGGAAGTAACTCGGTTTGCTATGAAAAGGATGTAACTATGGATTATTATTTCATCACGTGGTGACCCGATGTCACAACATGTACATAGAGCTTTCTGGCACTGTGTTTTGTTGACTTTGAACTGCAATATTGATACTGATGCTATTGTATCCAGAGGGCGCAACTTCTCCAATAGCAAAACTTGGAAAAGCTGCTGAATGCGGCTTTAAATACCTGGTAATTATAGTAAATATCTGAGTTATTACCAACCTAACATGGTCACAACTACACAAATGAATGGGTAATAGTGGAGATTTTATAAACAATAATCCATAATTACAAGGTAATTACCTGCTAAGTACCTGGTAATTGACCGGTAAATACCTGGTAGTTACCGGGTTAATATCTGGTAAATACCTAGTTATTACTGGGTAAATAGCTGGCCATTTTCGGGTAAATATCTAATTACCTGGTAAATATCTCAGTTATTACCAACCTAACATGGTCACATTTACACGAATTGATAGGTAATAGTGGAGGTTTAAATCTATAATCTAATTACTGGATAAATACCAGTTGTTGTCCGGTAAATATCTAATAAATACCTGGTAACTACCTGGTATTTACCAGGTAACTACCAGGTATTTTACCAGGTAAATACCTGGTGAATACTTGTAATTATCGCGTAAATACCTGGTAATTAGAGGACTGTAAAAGGAAGGGTTACCAATAATAATAATACAAATAATACAGCTGTAGCTCAGGAGGTAGAGCGGGTTGTCCACTAATCGCTTTGGATAAAAGAGGTCGGTGGTTCGATTCCCGCCTCCTCCATTCTGCATGTCGAAGTGTCCTTGGGCAAGATACTGAACCCCAAATTGCTCCTGATGGTGTGCCAGCACCCTGCGTGGCAGCCTGACGCCATCGGTGTATGGATGGGTGAATGTACCTACTTTGGATAAAAGCGCTATATAAATGCAGGCCATTTACCATTTACCATTTGCCATTTACATCAAGATTTCTCCTGCAGCTCATCCTACAACTCCTCATCTTACTACCACACCCTCTGTCCCTCTTCTCCTCTTTCAGCCTCAGATGAATTTGAATACGTCTGGACTATGGACTATATCTTCGTCCCAGACTCTCCTCCTTCCAGTCCCTTCCCAGTCTACCCAGTTCTAGGAGCGCTGCTGTCTGTGGTATTACTGGTCCTGTCTCTGATTGGAGGACTGATGCTCTGGAGGAAACGAACAGGTGCCAAACCTGACAAATTGATAGTTAGAGATATAATGCTATAATTAGATGATTCACTGTGTCTAATCTTGCTACAATAGATACAATAGATCTAGAAGGGGCACAATCATTCTACATGCTCTAAATAGAAGTCAGACAACCTGTGATCCATTTTCAGTCCACAAACATCGTTTGTAAAACCATGAGCTACAGGATCAAATTAACACTTTGAGTGCCACGGCCCTTGGGCAAAAGGTTGCTGTACTGTGCCACATAGGCCGCAATGCATTTTAATATAGCCATATCATTTTTTGTGTTCCTCTTATATGGACAACCAATAGCCTCAATGAAACTTTGAACCCTTCTGTTTCATTAAAAAAAAACTGTGTTTATAAACCGTTCCATTTTGGAAATACACCCCTCTGAAAAAGAGTGTTTTCGACCGAAAAGAGCATGCTGAAATTAGTTTCTGAGATAATCACATCTTTATGTTAGAAAGGCGACAGAATGAATTCTGCTTTGAGTTGAACAAAATGCTATAGCTGAAATGAAAGGTTAGAATGTCTAGTTTACCTGCGGGAAAAAGTATGTCAAAAGAAACTACACATTGAAAGCTTTCATTTGATGTGTAACATAATAACAATATTCAAAACACAACATGTCCTGCACTGTTTTATCACCCCTTGTTTTATAATTCAAGCACATCATTGACTCTGAAGCTAATATTTTCTGATATAATGACACCTCAAAAATAATTTCCTTCAATAAAAGAGTGAAAACAAAGGAATTTTGTTTGGCCAAATAATATGTTTTAGCTGCAACCAGCAGCGCTGGCCCCTGCGTGCGCAGACCCTACACCTTCTTGCTGGTCTTGATTTACTGCTGGTGGGCATCAGATAGCCTATTCTAGCTTGTTTGCTCTCTATGCATCGAGCCTGCTGTTGTATGCTGTTAGTGCCCTGCGTGCCCAGCCCACCCCCCTCCTCCTCCGCCTCCGTGGTGGGAGGAGTCGAGTGTCTCTGCTGCAGTTTGCTGAGTTTGATCTGCACTGAAAAGTCCGCTGCCTGCATCCCCCCGCTTTTTTACAGCGTGTCCTCGGCTCCCAGCTGAGAATAATGTCACTTTTCATAAAGACGCCGGTGTCGCCGTGTCGGCAACTAAATCATATGGATGGACTATCGCAGCCGACACGGATGGGGCTCAATTGTGGCAGCAGATGACTGCTTTTCACAGGCACAGCTAAGTAACGTTATGCTTCAAGCATATCAATGGTGATTTCCGTTTCCTCATGACTTCTTCTCTCTTTTCTCCTGGCCTTTGTCTAATCGGGAGGGCACTGTCGCCACCTAAGGGTTCTGTAAAATAGGTTAGACACATTCAATAGCTCCCATATTGTAAGAGGCGATGTAAGAGGCTTAGATCGACACCCCCCCGTCAAAATATGAATTTGGAGTTATTGACGCCATTTGGCGTCGCTGGCAGTCTACGGTAAATTTCTCTTGACGCCATATGGCGTCGCTGGCACTCAATGTGTTAACAGTAAAACAATAAGACAAAAAAAAGACAAAAAGACCACTGGACTCCCATTCTAAACAGCTAGTTAGCTGCTAAAATAAAGTTAGACACAAACTTTAGAAGCAAAAGGTGAAATAATTGATGCCGAGAGTCAAGTCTCAAGTCTGCTCTTCTGTCACTGCAAGGTAGAGCGAACTGTAATGTTTGTGAGTTTATATATTTATATTTGGACGAGTAACTTGTAATGATGCTCAATCTGTTTTGACTTACTTGTCCACCAGAAAAGGTTTAATGGCAAACTCTGGACATGCATTGCAATTATATGTGCAATTTGTTGTTTCAAAGACCATGGTACATACAGTATATATAAAAAAAAGTTTGGAAACTTGTGTTTGATCATATACTGCTGCATTACTGTATCCTCAGTATTGTATCAGTGGATAGCCTGTTCATTTCCCTTTACAATGATGTCTCATTTGTATGACATTTGTGGGATGAGCAGCACAGCTGATTATGTGGTTGATTATTATAAGTAAAATTTGCCAAATTCCCCTGCCAAGGCAGTGTATTCTCCTGTTGTTATTCACGTTATTGTTGTCCTACCATCTCCAATCTCAAGGCAAAGGGAGCTGAATTATGTGCAATTTGGCATAGTGCCACCTACTGGCAAGACAAAAAGCGCTTTATCTCCATAGCCATTCATCTGATCGACTTCAAACTTCAAACTCGGGGAGTGCGCTTAGGGGGACTCAATGGAGTGCAGGGAGCTGAATTCCGTGTAATTTGGCATAGCGCCACCTACTGGCAACACAAAAAGCGGTTTATCTCGATAGCCATTCATCTGATCGACTTCAAACTTGGGAAGTGTGCTGCTGGGAACCTGACATAGAGCAGTGCAGAATGTTGTGCAATTCGGCACAGCGCCACCTACTGGCAACACAAAAAGTGGTTTATCTTGAGAACCGTTGATCCGATTGACTTCAAACTTGGGGAGTGTGCTCCTGGGAACTCAAAGTAGTGCGGCGCTGAATTTCTTGCAATTTGACATAGTGCCACCTGCTGGCAACACAAAAAGCAGTTTATCGCGAGAAACATTTGTCCGATTGTGACTTCAAACTTGGGGAGTGCGCTGCTCGGACCCCGATGGAGTGCAGTGCCGCATTTCATGCAATTTGGACTTATTCCAGGACTGTCTGGATGTCTGTCCTTCGCGTATCTCGAGAACCGTTTGTCGGATGGACTTCAAACTTGCGCGTAGGGGGACCTGACAGAGTGCAGTGTGTGTGCGGGGGGAAGCGCCCATGGGGTGGTACATGGGGGAACGGGCACTGCACTAGTCCTACAAATCCATGATGGGATGAGCCATACAAATGAGCCATCTTTGTAAAGGGAAATAACCAGCCTTTGCAATGAGATATGATGCGATGCTGAGGATACAGTAACATCAGAGATATGATCAACCAAACACAAGTTTCCAAACTTCTTTGATGAGCGAGCTTATAATAGGCTAGTTGTATCATGTTATCACATAAGCCTAAGTTGAATCTATAGGCTACACAAGTAAAAGTGTTAAGATAATTCCTTTACACTTAATACAACCTGTCACCTTGATTCTAATTTCCAATATCTGTATTGCACTAATTGAATTACTAGTTTAAAGAAAGAAAAAAAACATTTTGACTAAAAGGTCACTAAATTATAATGCCTATTTGTTGACTAAAACTGAGAGTAAATCTAATATGGCTGCCAAAATTAACACTGGCTGTTGAGTCATGTGGATAGACTAGGAGACTTCTGGTCAATCACAGCCATCTTCTTAAGAGCCTTTGTTCCTCCCTCTGGATTGAGACCAGTGAAGCGCCTGAAAACAGAATAGTGTAAGATCAGAGATTCAATGGAACACTTTGTAGTCTTAAAAGGATATTTTGGATTTTCTAACATAACGTCGCAGTCGGGCGGAAACCTCAGGCTGTATTCTCCCCCTGGCCTTAGGTGCTAATCTGGCGTTAAACACATACAAAAACACGCTTTGCGCCTGCCTACCCGTGACTCTGGAAGATAGCATCATGTTTTTATGCCCCGAAATGCGCTTTACGCTGAAGAGGCGTGGCGCAGTGCCAGAATACTGCTAAAACTGCTTGTTCTGCTGCTGGGAGACTCAAACTGTCATTATAGTGTCTGGCAACATGGAAACGACTCTATACATGAATATTATTCTCTGGACAGAGAAAATGGGTGTGAACAGGCGAGGAAAGAGAGAGAGAGAGAGAGAGAAAAAGCGAGAGAGAGCGAGAGGAGCAGGGAAGCTTGCGCTGTGTCAACAGAGAGGATTTCCCCTCATCAACAGCGCTGTGCTGCTGAGACAATTCTGCTCCTTTCTCTCTCTCTCTCCTCGCCTCTTCATACGCACATTTTCTCTGTCCGACAGTAAACTCCGGAGAATAATATTCATGTATAGAGTCGTTTCCATGTTGCCAAACACTATAATGAGAGTAAATCCACACACCATAGCCACACACCGAGATCTAACAAAGATTAACCAAACTAAGCAAGAGTAACTCCTCAAGTTTGCCAGTTCCTCGTTTGCCATTGCAAACAAGGAAGTACTGTAACTTTGGTTATACTCTCTTAGTTTGTTTACTCTTTGTTTGAGGCATTGTGTGAAATCACTGCGCCTGGTGGCCATGTTTGGAAAGTAGTTCCGGCTATCTATTTACCTTCTCGGCATTTTAGATGATCATCTCATGGTGACTACACGAGTTACAACATGTACATAGAGTTTTTTGGTGCTGTTAGAATGTGTGTTTTTGGTGACTTGAACAGCTGTACCATTCACTGCAATTCATTTGCGAATCTAACTAACTGAACGGCCGTACATCACAGCTGTACCTCACAGCATACTGTACCTCACAGCATACTGCACGGAGAGTGACGACAAAGGCATTGTTTATCTTGTTTATGTACGTGTGATATGGCAAATAGGCAAATCTCCCAAAAAGTTGGCATATCATTTTAAGTAATACCATCTTATGTTAAAAGATCTATCCTTTTAAACAGTGTCAGAAATTAACTTTTTGACTCACTGGCCAAGGTGAAAAATTATAATGAATTGTCTTTTTGTGTCACATATACATACATCTCTGTCTGTCTGTCTGTCTGTCTGTCTGTCTGTCTGTCTGTCTGTCTGTCTGTCTGTCTGTCTGTCTCTCAACCTTTGTACTGTCTGTCCACAGGTTCGGACACCAGGGAAAACTCAGATACCAGAAACTCGGGTGACTTTCTTTATTTCTTTGTATCTATTGTTTGCTGTCATTGCTGTAAGATTTGTTTTTGGCTGGTTGCCAAACATGTTTAGAGTTAAATAGATGATAGAAAAAATAGAGTGACAAATGCAGGCTGCGCTGTGGCTCTTCTCTTCCAAATTCATGTCACTTCTGGCTCCAAATAACTAAGATGGCGACGGTGAAACTTCCAACCCCAACGCTTCAAAATACGAGTCCAAAAAACCAATGGGTAATGTCACGGGAGCTACGTCCATATGATTACATCCATTGTGTGCACTGCCTTTTATGGCCTTTTCAATAAAGGCTTACATGGGCGATGATGGGTAACATCTCTGACACACCCACCCAACATACCTCAAACATACCTCAAAGCCCGTTGCACACCGTTTCACACCGTTTCGAGGAAACGTGCTTCAAACCATAGAAAATGGTGCACACCGTTTTCAGATTGAACACACCCCAGGTGTGCTGTCCTGCTTTGTTACCTTGCTAAACATTGTTATTTGTTGCAGATTCCCATCTATGAGAACTCTGCTGCAGCCTCCAGATCTGATCCAGACTCCACCTACCAGAACCTCCGTCAAGCCACCATGGATCATCAGCACCAAACATACTCTACTCTCACTGACTAGAAAGTAGCCTGACATCCCTTTTTTTGATGAATCAACCATTTCTTCGGTATAAAACTAGTGCAGTGCCCGTTTGCCCCGCTGCTCAAGGTTGCCGGGTCAGCCCAATACAAGAACTCAAAATATGCCTCTGCCATATCCCGTATTTTCACCCACTTTCGCACCGTGCTCCCATTTGGTAATTTTCCCTGTAAATCTCCCATATCCCTTTTTTATTATTACAGCTATACAGAGCGAGAGAGGTGAGAGAGAGAGAGAGAGAGAGAGAGAGTGAGAGAGAAAGGTGAGTGAATGATGCCTCCATCCCTTGAGAAGGGGGCAGAGTCTGGCTCTGAGAGAGAAGAGAGGCATGCTGGGGTTTTAAGAAAACCTGCCAGTGACCAGGTTATTTGTGACCTATGTAGAGTCAAAGGAACACTCCGCGATTTTCAATGCAGCGTTATTTTGCACATAATCTCACACATGTCCAAAAAATTTTTTGCAGTCATTAATTTAGTTTGACAGTTATTGAGAATTGATTTGAGTAAAGTTGTGGACCACTGATGTAATGTGTGCATGAATTACATCACTGGTCCACAACTTTACTCAAATCAACTCTCAATACCTGTCAAACTAAATGAAAGTCTGCAAAACGGTTTGCAGTTTTTCGGATATGTGTGAGATTATGTGCAAAATAAATTAGCATTGTTTTTCAGTGGATTGTCGCTTTAAGTTACTTATCTTTCTGGAACTGAAAACCCAGAATTCTCTCATCAGGGTTTTCACTAAACCCGTTTTCCACGCGGCTAATTGCTTGGCCTCCGTCATTGCTGCTTGCAGCTTTCTCGCTTTGAGCCCTGTTTGCTCCACACCCCAGCTGCACAGAGCGCCGTGGGGCTGTTTGCTGCACTGCCGTCGCGTCCCGGCGGTGCGGTGCTTAGCCAAACTTTATTAATATTGAACGTGTCACGTGGCCAAATTGCACCAGCCGCCAAATGTGAAGTTGATTGGATGAACGGAAACACAGACAGACAGAGGTTCCTGCCTTTCCTGTTGAAACAGGATATTGGGGCAAGGAGGGATCATTCACAAGTGTAAAACAATGGGGGATGAGTTAGGCAGAGAAAGGCAGTTGGATTGATGATTGATTGATTTGATGGGAGGTGTGAGATTGTTAAAAAAAATCATGATTTGTATTTATTCTAATTTGTGTTTGATTTTTCATTTCTTTCTTTCTTTCTTATTTGTTTCATAGCAGCTCTACTTTTACTGCATTGATCTTGTTGCTGTAGTTGTGTTTTTATCAATACCTTTTTCTATGAGGCTTTCATAATGATTTTGATTTGATTTATTTGTGTTCATTTTCTATTCCTTGTCTTATAGCCGAGATACACTAGATGACTTTGAAATGTTAACTGATTATGAAAAGACTGGGAAGTTTATACTACACGACTTTTTCATTAAGATTGTTTATCACAACTGAAAAACTCACTGAAATACATTACACGACTGGAATCACAGATCAAAATACACTACCCGACTGTGCGCCCACCAAACTCACATCTTACAAATTAAAAGACGGTGTCTTGAACACAGACAGAACAGAGATATGATCAACCAAACACAAGTTTCCAAACTTTTTTTGATGAGCGAGCTTATAATGGGCCAGTTGTATCATGTTATCACATAAGCCTAATTTGAATCTTCGAAATCTAACATTATAGTCTAGGCTAGAGATATCCAACTAAGGTAAGGAATCTGGATATTAGGCTACACAAGTAAAAGTGTTAAGATAATTCCTTTACAAATTTCAACACTTAGTACAACCTGTCACCTTGATTCTAATTTACATTGGCTGAGTTTCCCAACAAAGAAGCTTCTTAAGAGTTAAGAAGCTTCTTAAGGCGTTAAGAAGACACCTGTGCGGAGCGGCCCCATAGTTAAGAGCATATAACCGCTTAGTACTGTATTTTGAGACACCACACTGTCTGTCCAAACTCCATGTGAAGGGTTAAGTCTTTGTTCTAAGTGGGTAGAGGCGGGGCAGCAAGGATGAGTACTGAACTCCTTTTTAGGCCAAGGCCATCCTGTTCATCTAAAGAGCGTCCATGGGAGGGACACTTGAACTCAAATGACTGAGAAGATTTGGGTATTTTCCATAAAAATTTAGTGTGAAGCCATTCGCTAAAAAGAACCAGGTGACAATGGCCCCCACCTTTCTGCTTCATAGAGAGCACAGGGAGGCGGGAGGAATAGTTCATTTAACATGGGTTGCCCTAACTAGTCTACCTGCTGGATCCTTGCATATGGGCGGGGTCCCGAGGGACTATAAATATAAGTGTGGAGCACTGTATAAGCATTCTTATAACTTTCTTTTCTATGGACTTGTCTTTTTGGGAAGCAGCAATTTGAGGACCTTACTTCAAACTTGGGGCACTTTGCATTGAAGAAAAATACTCTGTTGTTGAAAACTTTGTAGATCATTTTCTGAGCACTTTTTGATTTAATTTTAAAATAAATATTTTTTAAACCTATTTGGACATCTTTTCCTGCCTTCATCTGAATAATACCATTTTGAGGTTTTTTCTACTCCAGGCCTTTCTTCAAAAGGAAGTGAGTATTTCCACCAGAGGCATCTTTAAGCCTTGTTTATAATACCTGGCCCAACAAGGGTCGTGGGCGCGCGCTAGCGCGTCCCCCTCCCTTTGCATTGTTGTGTTGGATGAAGCGTGAGTAATTCCAGTGGATATGGTGGACGTAGCACCTTCCACCTGACATAAGTGTAGAATGATCCGAGCCTCTGATGGTGGGAACCAGCTGATACCTGGTGACCACGCTCAAGCCGTCGTGCCTATGTGGGGTCATGTGCATGTGACACGACTATCAGGATGGTTCTGGTTGTGACACGTGACATGGCCATTGCATAGGTTTGTCTTTGAATAAACTCCTACTACAGAGCTCAGTCCAAAACAAACTGGTGATTGCTAATCAAATAATTGTTGTGTTATCAGCAAGAAAACTAGGGTAATTAGAACACTACCATTTCTGAATATTAATTTAGGGTGGAAAGACTATTTGTACCCTGACCCACTGTACTCACATATGCTAGTAAAGGGGAAGACTACTTTTGACCGTGTCGAGCTAGCGGATGAGCAGGGGTATAGAAATCAAAGGTTTAAGGTCAAAACCCGGAGTGATAAAATATATGGTCGCTAAGGGGCTCTCGCGTACCGGCTGAGAGCCTTCTCGTCAGGCATCATAGATGGATTGAGGAGATAATATTTTGGTATCGCTTTAATATATTATTGAGTTAATATATTTTGATATTTTAAAATATTCCATAACGCCCTGAAAGGTCAACTATCGGGGTCTCCTCCTTCAATATATATATATATATAAAAATTTTTTTTTTTTTTTTGTCCATGTCACTTTAGGGGCTCAGTAGCAAGCAGATTGATTTACCATAAAACTTAAAAACATCCTTCATCCATAATTTCAATAATCAACTCCATAACAGTTATTTTCATTGGATGACCTTATTTCTCAAATCAAATTAACTCATTCAGGGCCAGTTTAGGACTGCCAATATTTAGCACAGGCCAAAGATTTTCATAATTGTTGGTCATCTTTCAAGACCCACAGTAAATTATCTATTAGCACCAGAGTGATTTGCAATACCTCAAAATGAAGATGTACGTCTCTGGGTTCACCAGGAAAAAAAAAGTGAGCTTTTAGCATGTTCTGTACTCTACTTATAGCCATTTATATACACCCTGTTTTCCCCCAGAAGGTCTCCTTGAGAAAATAAACAGGAGAAAAGGCAATTTTTGTAAAAGGGCACAATCTCAGGCAGAACTCACTCTCAATTCTTTTATTTTGAACTGTATTGACATCAGACATGTAAATATTATTCGTTAGGACACAAATGACAAAAATATATATATATATATATATATATATACACATGAAGTGCTTTTTTTTTACATTCAACAATACAGTTTACTCGGTGTGAGTGAGTGTGCAGACAGACAGACAGACAGACAGACAGACAGACACACCGACAGACAGACAGACAGACAGACAGACAGACAGACAGACACACACACACACACACACACACACACACACACACACACACACACACACACGATCCCCCTTTTAGATTTCTAACCCCACATAGGATAAGCAATAACCACGCCCTGTGGCGCTGGGATTGGCCAGGAGCAACACTGGAGGGCACGCAGCCCAGCGATTTCATGAACCAACTGAAAGCTCTTGAGAAGGACAGCGGGCTGCTGTGACTGCCTTCTGCCCGCTGCTGCCTAGCTGTTCCTGTGTTTATTTTGATTTGTTCTGGTACACCCGTCCTCGTCCATGTCTCCCTGTCATATCCTCTCTGCTATTTGATCGTTCCCGTTTTCCCCTCGGCTATTCAACACGTCCTCACCGCCCTCGCAAACTGATCGATCATTTCCTCATTCCTCCGATGATCAAACACATCTCTTGATTACTTTCTCCCGTTTTCTCCTGGCTGGCACAGAGGAAGGCGACTCCAGCTCGTGCAGCGCGCCGAGGGCGTTTCAATGGCGTTTCTCCTGTCTGCACAAGGAAGCGTTACCCGTTTTCTGCTTTTCCTCTTGCTCAATTTCAAAACAACAGCTGCGGTATGTGTTTGTTCACGTGTTGTCTTAGATGCTAGGGACCTGATACCATGTGACAGGCTGGGGAAGTGTTTTAACTATGCGCTGCACGAATAAAAACAAAAACACGTCAAACACGTCATTGGCCCTCTGGGCTATTCCTGATAACACGTCAAAGACGTCATTGGCCCTGAATGAGTTAAAGACTAGTGCAGTGAGACTTAACCATAGCTAAAAACTATTTGCCATTTAGCCTTCAAACCTATATTTACAAGTCTTATTCAAACTCAAACTGAAATTAAAACTTTGAAAGCAGATTGACTTCGTTACCCTAAAAAATAAATAACAATCCTTCATCCATAGTTTAAAATAATCAACTCCAAAATATTATTTTCATTGGATGAGCTTATTTCTCAAATCAAATTAAAGCTATAACTACAACTGTTAGGTGCCCTAAACTAACTAACTAACCCAGTAGTCTCCAACCTTCGGGTCGCGACCCTAATTGGGGTCGCCTGAGATTTAAAAAAAAAAAAAAAAAAGAAAAAAAAAATTGGGCAAGATTCATTTTTGGGTGGGCATAGCCCACCCCTGCCACCCGCTAGATCCGGCCCTGGTCGGAGTGAATGGTGAGGGATCTGGAAACTGACGATGGGTTGTAGGTATGGTGGGGCTGTGTGGTGAACTGCTGTGTAGGCCAGAACTAGTGTTTTGAATTTGATCCTTGCAATGATGGGAAGCCAGTGAAGTTCATGAAAGAGGGGGGTGATGTGGGAGAATTTTGGTAGGTTGAAGACAAGGCAGGCTGCAGCATTTTGAATAATTTGGAGTGGTTGAATGTCAGAAACAGGGAGCCCGGCCAGTAGAACATTGCAATAGTCCAGACACGACAGGATGAGTGAGTGACCCCCGTATACAGACCGAAAAGGCACACTTTCTCAGGTTTATCACTCCACTGACCCCCTAAAGACAGAAAAAGCACCCTTTCTTGAGATCATGACCCCTCTGACCCCCCCATACGCAAAAGGCACCTTTTCTCGAGGTCATGACCCCTCTAACCCCCGCATACAGACAAAAAAGGTACCCTTTCTCGAGGTCATGACCCCTCTAACCCCCACATACAGACAGAAAAGGCACCCTTTCTCAGCGTCATGACCCCTCTGACCCCCCTATACAGACACAAAAGGCACCCTTTACAGGGTCACGAGCCCTCTGACCCCTCTGAACCCCCTAGACGCAAAAGGCCCTCTTTCTCAGGGTCATGATCCCTCTGAGCCCCCTATACAGACGCAAAAGGCTCCCTTTCTCAGGCTCATGACCCCTCTGAGCCCCCTATACAGACACAAAAGGCTCCCTTTCTCAGGCTCATGACCCCTCTGACCCCCCTATACAGACGCAAAAGGCCCTCTTTCTCAGGGTCATGACCCCTCTGAGCCCCCTATACAGACACAAAAGGCCCTCTTTCTCAGGGTCATGACCCCTCTGAGCCCCCTATACAGACACAAAAGGCTCCCTTTCTCAGGCTCATGACCCCTCTGACCCCCCTATACAGACGCAAAAGGCCCTCTTTCTCAGGGTCATGACCCCTCTGAGCCCCCTATACAGACACAAAAGGCCCTCTTTCTCAGGGTCATGACCCCTCTTAGCCCCCTATACAGACACAAAAGGCTCCCTTTCTCAGGCTCATGACCCCTCTGACCCCCCTATACAGACGCAAAAGGCACCCTTTCTCGTCATATTTGGAGGCGCAGGGTAGTCTACAGAACTCCCACAATGCATGTCAACTCTGTTAAGGTTAGGGTACTGGTTTGGGTTAACAAAATGAACAAGGTCCTCCTGTGTGAAAGGCAAGGAGGTCGTATAGCCTGGTAAACCATCTGATCACGTGACCTCGCATGTGATTCTTTCCGCGGAACCGTCTAACTCAAATAGACACACACACACACACACACACACACACACACACACACACACACACACACACACACATACAGAAACATTATCTCACACACAGACAAAACTATGTGCGTGCGTGCAAACACACATGCACACATACATACAAACAAACACAAACACATCTACACACAAACATACACACAAACACACACAGTATGACACACATACCCGCACTTATAGCAACATTTCTGACACACAGACAC
>NC_139637.1:30671965-30741965 GCF_964638095.1 Poromitra crassiceps
TTTGACGCTTATGGCAACTGCTCCCCCATTAGCCTAACTGCTCCCCCATTAGCCTAACTGCTAACCCGCCGTAACGGCGGGTTCACACACACGCCTAGAGCGACGCTTTAAGGAACGCCTAAGCAACGCATAAAATTTAGCCGTCCTTGTTAACAGAAGAGAGCGTTCACACATACCGCTGCCACGCTGCGCTGAAGCCACGCTCGCGCTGCGCTGCATTTATCGTTTAGGCGTCTGTTCTATTTTTCAGCGTCTAGGCGCGCTGAACTGTCAAGCTGGCTGTTGTTTCTGACGGACTTGGGCCATATTTTCTACTGAGTTTGCCCAAAAGGGAGGGTGGAGCGCGAATTAACGAGTGCATAGTAGGAGAGCTGTCCTTCATGCCTCTATTAACATCTTTTCTGTCAGATGTATATATACCCCCCCTGTCTCAATGCATGTATCACTCATGGTGTTCATGACTCATAGTCACATGATTACCCGAGGGAAAATAACAATTACAGCCGGCCAGGAAATAGACAGACATTGTCACTTGCACATTGCAATAAAAAAGAGGACTCACCCATGCTATAAATCAGATCTGAAAAGTGTAAAAAAACGCTGCTCATGTGATCAGCATAGCGCAGAGCGGGGCTTCAGTGTGGCGTCCTGTGTGAATGCAAATAGGCGCCTAGCGTGCATGAAGCGATGCCTATATGCATAGGCGTAGCTAAAGCGTAGCTTTAAGCGTCGCTCTAGCCGTATGTGTAAACCCGCCATAAGGGACGGGACAAAGCGTCAATATGCTACGTGCTCAGAGTGAGAACGTGTTGCGGCGCTACATGCGGCCTTAAGCATTATAACCACGCCTTTTAAGCATAACATTATGCACAACCTGCTTATTGGAGAAGTGCAGTAAACGATCACAAGCTTCCCTTTTAAGCTCCAATTCCACGGATCAAAAGCCGACCAAAGCGCTCTGAGCTCCCGCCCTCCCTTTCATCCCTGTCTCTCTCCATATATATTATTCCATATTATTATGCTTCTCAAACCAATCTCACTGCAGTTTAAATACTGCAAGCATGTAAATACGTTACACTATAGCAAGATCAAAGTGAAAAGAATGTTCTAAACGCATTGGCTAGAAAAATATAGCCTATCCCTATGTGGCCTATGTCTTGATGAGATTAGATTTGTGAAAGTTTGTTCAGATTAGAATTATATCGTTTTCTCTTGCTACCTTTTCTTCTCCAGTGCTGCAGATGATGCACATACATATAACCTACATTATGTAAAGTCATTGCATAAATGTGTTTTTATTTTAAAAGTAAATGTGAAGTAAGAAGTCTTATTGGAGCGGACATCACAGTAGGACATCACAGTAGAACCGTGTTATGGGTGTCACTCATCTAAATCACGTTAAATATGCGAGGGAGGGATATATATACCACCTGGATTACATATATGTTTCACATAGGGTTGTGTTTGGATTTCTATGTTTTATTTTGGCCAATATTGAAATGTTCGAGAATTGCATGTTGTGTGAACATAAACATTATTTCTATCTACCACGGCAATTTAGGCTGATTTTGTTGATATTTCTTGTCGAAATGTATTAGCCTCAATGCATGCTGGGAGATTTCACACGTGGCTCAACAGCCTCTGAATGACAGGGGCTCAAAACTAGATAGAACAACTTTTTTCCATCGGTCTTTGTGCCTGTCTGATCCGCGAGAGAGAGAGAGCTGTGCATAAATACGCACAGTAATATCCGCGGCGCACTGGTTTTGAAAAGCGCTAAGCGCTAAATTAACGCCAGGGGGGAAGATATCGTTAGGCCGGTATTTAAGGCCGAAACGCCCATTCTGGCACTGCACCACGCCTCTTTCGCGTAAAGCGCATTTCGGGGCCTAAAACCATGTTGCCATCTTCCCGAGGCAGGCACAAGGCGCGATTTTTTGCGTTTAACGCCAGTTTTTGCGCCTAAGGCCAGTGGGAAGATAGGGCCCATACTGTACAGACACACAGACAGGCAGATAGACATATACTGTACAGACACACAGAAAGGCAGACACACACACACACACACACACACACACACACACACACACACACACAGACAAACAGACAGAACGACAGACCAACATACTGTACAGACACACAGACAGGCAGACAGACAGACAGACAGACAGACACACACACACACACACAGACAAACAGACAGAGCGACAGACCAACATACTGTACAGACACACACAGAAACACAGACAGTCAGACAGACACACACACACACACACACACACACAGACAGGCAGACAGCGGTGACACAGACGCAGGCAAAAACAGTACTTAGAGTTATGAGTGTCTTTACTTACAGGACCCAGGCTGTGTTGATTTAGCAGCTCAGAGCTGTGGAGAACAAACAGGCAATTCCTGCAGCTACACTTTTATTTAACACATCAATTTATGATGCTCAACACATTGCAGGAGTTATTTGATGTTACACCACAATGTGTGGGTAAATATTCAAGTCTGATTGGCTGCAGGGTGTCATTCCAGATAATAGACATTAAACGAGTTCAAGTGAAACTGTTCACCGTAATCCGCTGAAACCTATCCTTCAGTGCCTCACCCTCTGACCACCACAGGAGGGTGACTGTAACACACAAGCTGCAGGAAGTGCAACTGCAAGCAAAACACTAATGAGGAACATCCATGATTGGAAGTTTGAAACCTTCATTAGTGTTTTGCTTGCACCTGTGTTTATCCTGCTTTTTCAACACAAAATGCCCCCTGTGAAAAGCGTCTATATGATATTGACTTTGCAACTTGCTAGCATTGTTAGCCTTCTGGCTCAAGCTGAACCAAAGGGTTCTTTGAACTGAGCAGACTACCTCCCATTCCCAAGCCGTATCTATGTTGGTCGTATTTACTGCAGCAGTGAACAACCTTTCCATTGCATGAGAACCTGATGGGATGGTAATGATTGTTCCAGGTAGTAGTCAAAGCCTCAGGTGTTAGCAGAGAAACGGAGTTATAGCTTGTGAGAACTTCAGTTTTAGATCGGAAAACACACAAAAATATTTATTAAAGGGATAGTTTGGTTTGTTTGATGTGGGGTCCTATCAGGTACTTGCATACAGTCAGTGTACTGGGTAAAGCACTCTGGACCCATCGCGCACCGTGTTTGGAGATCCGGCACTCTCAATGCATCAAGCTCAGAGCTGTTTCCTTAGAGCCACGGCTCTGTGCAGGCGTTTAGTGGAGGAATACGGTAGTTCCACGGTTGGGAGGAAATGTAGTGCCGAATGAGCGGGCTGTTTGACGGTAAAGTAAAGCGCTGAAAATTGTCAAATTAGAATGCACATGTACACTGATATTGATTTGTTTAGGTGGGCGTTCGTTTAGGTGGCTAAGTTACGTTTTAGTAGCTGACCCCCTGAACTGCAGGGAAACAGCTCTGAGCTTGATGCATTGAAAGTGCCGGATCTCCAAACACGGTGCGCGATGGGTCCAGAGTGCTTTACCCAGTACACCGACTGTATGCAAGTACCTCATAGGACCCCACATCAAACAAACCGAACTATCCCTTTAATGGTCTTCTTTCTTCTGGAAAGTGACCATGGTACAGAGAGGCAAAGTGAACGTCAGATTTTCATCTGCCATTTAGGTTGTGCTGTTGTTGTCTAATATCGTCAATATCATAAACTGGCGTTTACCAAAGATTTACATCCTGAAACATCTTCTCATATCAAACTCCTCTGGAGCTGCTGGAAACATCTGGAGGTGACCTCACCTCCTCTTTGGCCGGTTATCCATTAAGAAGAGAAACAACGACAACAAACTACTGGATTTTTCCTTTAATAGACTATTACAAAGGCCAAGTCATTTGACAGCATCCCTTTTACAGACTAAGTTTCTGTACAAATCACTCTAACATTTTCAACAGCCTCTATGACTTTTACAGAGTAAGTTTCTGTACAAATCACTCTAACGTTTTCGAAATCATGAAAGGAAACAGCCGTTAACGACACTTCCATTTGACGGCTTGTCCGTTCTCTTTAAACCCCAGAGTCCACTGGCCTCTGTAGTGTTTACTGTCATGATTTGAATGTTTTATTTCCCCCCAAAATGACTAGAAAGAACATTCTCATTATCTCACCTCTAAATCACTTTCTCTCCTCTCAACCGCCATCAAAACAACTGCAGTCTATTAGCAGAGGCTTGGGAAAAAAGACAGTGGAAAACTAGATAGGCGTGTATTGAGATTTACTGTACGCCTGAGTGTGTGTTGCTTTCACACACAGCTGGTTTTTGGTTGAGTACTGTTTTTCTATATTATGGAGGCCAGTTTTTGTTTTGTTTTTGTATTTTCAAAAATTACTAGAATGAACATTTTCATTATCCCACTAAAGCTCTAAATCACCCGTGTCTCTCTTCACAGTGACACTAACACAACTGCAGGGAAACAGATACTGTAGTGTTTAGGTAAATGAGTGGCTTTGCTGTAAGACTGGATCTGTGTTGTTTTCACTCAGCGGAAAGTAACTAAGTCCATCTACTCAACTTCTGCACTTCAGTCCAGTTCTGAGGTTCTGGTACTGTACTGAGTATTTCCAATCTGAGACTTTATAGTCAAGTCAAGTCAAGTCAAGTTTATTTGTATAGCACATTTCATACACAGAGGCAATTCAAAGTGCTTAACATAAAATGGTTGACAGGAAAAGAAAAGAAAAGAAGAGAGTAAAACGGACATTTAAAAGCATCACAACAAAACTTAAAAAAAAGAGTATAAAAAGTGCATTCATTAAGAAATAAAATGGACATTTAAAAGCATCACAACAAAACTTAAAAAAAAATAGTATAAAAAGTGCAATAAGCAACAGGCGTGGCAGTTGCAGAAAGAGCTGTCAGCAGTTAAAAGCAACGGTAAACATAAAAGTCTTTAGCCTATTTTTAAAAGTAAGTAAGGTTGGGGCAGATCTGAGGTCTTCAGGCAATTTGTTCCAGCTAGCAGAAGCATAGTGGGTAAATGCAGCCTTCCCGTGATTTGATTTGATCCTAGGGACAGTTAATAAGCTGGACCCTGTTGACCTAAGAGTTCTAGACGGTTTGTAGCGTGGGAGCAATTCAGCTATGTATTTTGGGCCTAGGCCATTAAGTGATTTATAGACTAATAACAGTATTTTCAAATCTATTCTCTGACACACTGGCAACCAGTGTAAGGACTGGAGTGATATGATCAGCTTTCTTAAGGTCCTTACACACCGAGCACGTTTTTTCCATGCGATTAATTCGCACGTCAATAATATTTTCCGAACCTATATCAGTCAATGCAACCGTGCATACCGACGGCGAAGTTTCGCTGAGCGTTATTGCGGTGTTTATTTTTTCGAACCACGTTCGATTTTTCAGAAATTCGCTTCCGACGTGTACACATCTGTGGCTGTGATTGACAGGTGAGTCAAAACTCGCATCGCAATTTCGTGCCGTATATTCGCATCGCTCTTGATGTGTACTAAGGACCTTTAGTCTTCGTTAGAACTCTAGCAGCAGCATTCTGAATGAGTTGAAGTTGCCTAAGTTCTTTTTTGGAGAGACCAGAAAAAAGGCTATTGCAGTAGTCTAACCTACTATAAATGAAGGCGTGAATTAGTTTTTCTAGATCCTGTCTGGACATGTATCACTCCCAACTCATTCTAGAGTACCGCTTTGTCATGCACCTTTTGCGTTTGAGGTAACGCGCCCTGGAGCCTTGAACATTTTATGGAACGCACCACTCTGCACCTGTGGGTTCAGACAAAGGTCAAGTACGCCGCAGCGCTTGTCATCGAGTTGGGAAGTACGGTAGTAGGTTAGGCATTGGGTAGGTGGCCTTTAAAAATTCCTGACTTTACAAAAAGTTTAAGCCTGGTTCAAAACACGGGTTTGGCCTATAGCTAATTTCACTTTTCATGAAAACTGTACAGGGGGCGTGGGGTGCATTTTTATAGAACTCACCATTTTAGAGTAAAATAGACTATAGAAAAGACTATTAGAGTTTTGGGCGTGATTGACAGGTCGCCTGTCCAGTGATTGCTCAGCTTGCCGATCACAGACCAATATCAAACGCCGCTGCGGCCACACACCCATACTCTAGGCTTCCAAACGGGAGTCCAAAAAACAATAGAGACACTGCATGAAATAGGCCACGCACATCACGGGGGAAAGCTCTCCATTCACTTCCAAACACCAGCGTCATTTTCCTTGACTTAAACATACTGTAGCTAAAAGCTGTTGTGTGGTGGGCTGCGCAGACAACAAATGTAAAAAATCGCCAATTACAGTTTTTTTGTACTCCCGAGCAAAACAAGGAAGCCATTGAGAATTAGCGAGAAGGAAAATGTGGATCTAGCTGTCAAGGAAGTATAGTGTTCATCTTCCGTATATATGCTCTTTGTGTGCAACACGTGACAGAGAAGAATGCCAGGATTGGGGGGGGAGTTTTTGTTTCCCCCTGTTTTGGGCGTGGTTTCCGCAGTGTCTCTATAGGTGACGTCATGGTGACTTTGTCCAGACTTTTTATACAGTTTACATGCTTGGACTGCAAGGCACCCGCAAGGCATTCTGGGGATGCAGGCTGTGTACTTTTCACGCCTAGGCGAAGCAAAACGTGACATGGACACGCTGGACAGGAGGGTGTACTACACCCTTTGGTGTGATACCGGGTTGAATAAGGACACTAAGGAAGGGTTCCCCTGTTTAAAGTAAGGCAGCACTCTTTACCACACAGTCAGCATGGCTTTATCTGAACTTGATGGTAAGTTTTACAAAACGTTCTCATTAACCCATATCACATCTACAGTAAATCACTTTCTCTGTCAGCAGCTCCACGCAAAACAACTAAACACAGTATTTCGCTTTAAATTAGTGGTTATGCTATAGGACTGAGGTTGTGTGTGTGTATGTGTGTGTGTGTGTGTGTGTGTGCGTGTGTGTGTGTGTGTGTGTGCATGTGTGCGTGTGCGCGCGCGTGCGATTTTGAAGCACAAACTGGTTTGGGTCAGCAGAATACATAATCTCATATAGGCTACTTTACTGTATGGGGATGCGCTGACTGTGGCCAGATACCCACAATTTGGAAAACATCAACTATAATCCCGATTCCCAAATCAAAAAACCCAAAGGAACCTAACGACTTTAGACCTGTTGCGCTTACATCCCTTGTGATGAAGAATTTTGAGAAGATTTTAAAGGATATTATTGTCTCCTCAATTGACGGGAAACTTGACCCCTTCCAATCCGCTTATCAAGCAGGTAAAGGTGTAGAGGACGCCAAACTCTTCATCCTAGACACAGTGTACAGGCACCTGGAGAAACCCAGATCTCATGTGAGAATCTTATTTGTTGACTTCTCCTCAGCCTTCAACAAGATGCAGCCTCACATCTTGATTGAGCGTCTTGCCTCTCATTTTAATTTGCCCGATCAGCTTTTATTGTTACTTTTGGACTTTTTAACTAACAGAATCCAGCAGGTTTTAGTGAATGGACACATGTCAAATCTATTGTTTTCAAGTACTGGCTCGCCCCAGGGTTGTGTTCTTTCTGCCCTACTTTTTATTTTGTTCACAGACCTCTGCAGGTCCTTCCAGGAGGGCAGTCTCCTTGTGAAGTACTCTGATGACACTGCCCTACTGTCTCTTCTTGAGGGCTCAGAGTCTGATCATGGAGATGCCCTTCCTGCCTTTGTCAAATGGTGCGATGACAACTTCCTTGATCTTAATGTGGCCAAGACCAAGGAGTTAAAGGAGAATTTCGGTTTTTTCGAACCTGGAGCCATCTCCTGCCATTAATTATGATTTGTCCACTCACCAGGCGATCCCCGCGGCGTATCTGGGCGTCCTAGCGTTGTTTTGATATCAATAGCGTCCAAGTCAGTCGTAAAGTGGAGTTGATTTGGGGCCAAGTGTGAGCCTGTATTTCCTGCATCTAAATAGCTATTTTTCTTCCCTTTTTCGCCAAATATCGCCGTAATCTGATCCGTCAACATCCAGCCGAGTGTTATTTCACCCCAGGCTGTTTCCTGGACTGCACAGGGATCAAATTACCTCAAACGTGATCTAGGTCACCAAGTCTCGTGAAGTCCCGCGATACTTTCCTGTCGACTGGCCAAATACAGGCAGGACGCTTTGCGGTCGTGGTTTTAGCGTAACCTATGTGGGGTTTGGCGTAACCTATGTGGGGTTTGGCATCATATCTATATTTGGCATAACCTTCGTTATTTCGAATCCCACAGTCCAGGAAACAGCCTGGGGTGAAATAACACTGGGCTGGATGTTGACGGATCTGATTACGGCGATATGTGGCGAAAACGGGAAGAAAAATAGCTATTTAGATGCAGGAAATACAGGCTACCACTTGGCCCCAAATCAACTCCATTTTACGACTGACTTGGACGATATTGATCTCAAAACAACGCTAGGACGCCCAGAAACGCTGCAGACATCGCTAGGTGAGTGGCCAAATCATAATTAATGCCAGGAAATGGCTCCAGGTTAAAAAAAAACGAAATTCTCCTTTAATTATTGACTTTAGGAAAAACTGTGACAAACCAAAAGCTAGCATCATACATGGTGTGGATGTTGAAATCGTAGAGACATACAAATATCTAGGGACAGTGTTCGAGTCTCAACTCAAGTTTGAGGCGAACACAGAGTCTATTGTCAAGCGTGGTCAGCAAAGAATCCACTTAATGTGAAAACTCAGTTCCTTTAACACATTGAATGCCAGCCATGTTTTCATTCCTGTAGGTAAGTTGTGCCAGGGGTGTTTTTGACGATTCTGGCTCATTTTAGAACAGCTGAGGATTCTTTTCTGTTAAGAATTCATGAACACCAATCATCTAAAAATAACTAATAGAATGTGTGCTTTCTCTGTCTAAAAGAGTTAGTTTGCAGAGTTAGTAGTTATGTAGATATTAGCCGTTGAGTACAGCATGGTTTCAGCGTCTGGAAATTTATTCAGAGATAAATGGCTTTTTGTGAAACAGTCACTTTAACCATTCATTTTTGGCATCAGTAAGACCGTCAGACATTCTAAACAATAGTTTTGAACAGTAATTTCCTCCATAACAACAGGAAACACCCCTCTCATTCAAACTCCTCCCTCCGTGTGTCTTCTCCTCCTTCCTCCTGGCTCTAACAGCGGGCGTGTCAGAAGCGCGTTGTGCTGCCTGCCTGTCTGTCTGCGTGCCTGCCTGCCTGCTTGCCTGCGTGCGGGGACGAGTCTGAAATGGATTACTGTAAAATCGCCAAGCCATTTCCTTGAATGGCTTGCTCCCGCGGTGTGTGTGTGTGTGTGTGTGTGTGTGTGTGTGTGTGTGTGTG
Organism: Poromitra crassiceps; assembly: GCF_964638095.1. NCBI lineage: Eukaryota > Metazoa > Chordata > Actinopteri > Beryciformes > Melamphaidae > Poromitra > Poromitra crassiceps. The sequence goes on from NC_139637.1 coordinate 30,681,310, forward strand.
TGTGTGTGTGTGTGTGTGTTCGCGCGTTGCTCCGCGGCTCTGGGGGGGAGGGGATCTCTGTCCGTTCTGTGTGTGTGTGTCCGGGCTTCTGACTGTAAAATCGCCAAGCCATTTCCGCGGGAGGTGGCTGCTTTTGGTGTACGGGTCCCGTGGCTGTGGCTTCTCTCTGTATCTGTCGCCACTTAGTGGTCGGTAAAATAGATTACACACATGCTCTTGCTCCTATAGTTATCTCGAAGATGTAAAAGGGGTTGATTGATGTCCCACCGTCAAAAAAACATGTAAGACGAGTTATTTCGGCTCTGGCACTTAAGCGTTGGATTATGTAAGACGAATTATTTCGGCTATGGCACTTAAGGTGTTAATGTCTGTGACACCATTCTTTGTAATTTTTACCAATCTTTTATTGAAAGTCTTTTAACTTTTTCATTTATTTGCTGGTTCAACGTGTTGTCTGTGAAGGACAGGAATAGCCTAAATGCTATAGTCAAGGTCTGCTCCAGGATTATTGGAGTCCAGCAGAATAACCTGTGCTCCATCTGGGAGAAACGTGTGGTACAGAAGGCAAAAAAGATCATCAGATAATCTAGCCACATTTTATCCAGTGAATTTGCTCTGATGCCCTCAGGCCGGCGCTATATGCGCCCCCTAGGAGAACTAACCGGTACTCCAAGTCTTTCTTCCCTTCAGCTGTCAGGCTGTTAAACACAGACAGTAGTCATTTTAAACTTATAAACTAACTTTTAAACTAACTTTTTTACTTATATGAGCGCACAACAGGCTGTGCAGTATGTATCCTGTCTGTGACGAACAGGTTAGGCTTGTTCATACATATATATATATATATCTTTTATTTCTTATACATGTTCCTATGTCTTTACATACAGTATAGAAATATATGTATACTTTTTATTTCTTGTTCATGTTTATATGAGTCTGATCTGTTTCTCTGACATTATTTGTTTGTTTATGTTATGTCATGCTGTTACGTTACATCCTGTCATGTCTGAAGTTTGTAGCTCACTGTGAGCTTTTGAAGGTGTTGGGTAGGCTGTGAAACTGAATTGCCCTTCTGGGATAAATAAAGTTGTCTGAATCTGAATCTGAATCTGTATTATGACCTGTCTTCAATAAAGATGTGGGTGAAGCAAAAATGATAATGAATCACTATCGCACTTCACATATAAATAGGTTACATGACTCTCTCCTCTCAAAAACACTCCGCTGCAGCACGAAAATAAATGTTTGGATTGTAAATTAGTGGCTTTGCTATACTGAGCTGGTCCTGTTGGTGGTGCATAGACGTTTTGGAGGACTAAGGTTTACTGCACAAAAATATATTGAGTGAGATACATGAACTTCTCTATAATCACATTGATCACAGAGAGTCAGTCCTGCTTTATGTGAAATGTCTTCTTAAAAATAAATAAAGGAAATGATCATTGCCGTTATCTGTGCACTCACTAACAACATGTTCTGATCAGTTTAACAGTTGGCTTGATAGGTGAGAATGACGAACTTTGAATTCTGGCAATTCCTGAATAATGGTTGCCACACTTGCATTAATTTTCTATATAAGCAATGCTTTCTTGGAATGCATTCTGGGTGTGTCGTGGTGCATTTGGAGAGACGGCGGGCATCCCGTTGGCCGCTCATTTGCATAGAGTTGAGGTCTAGGCTACTTCTTGCAAATCAGCTGTATCTACCTCTGGAAACTCCTGAACGTTGTATATAAACTTTTAAACTAACTGTTGCCAATCTGAAATGAAGACAGATTCAGCAAACGCATGGCTTTTTTCCGCCTAAAATGTTTTCAGAAAAACACATTTTGGTGGACTATTTCCGTAATATGAGAGAAACTATGCAACGAGCCGCCATGTTTTTCTAGTTTGAAATCTGAGGGTGGATGGCGAGTGAGTGACAGCATTCGTCCAATCAGGTGCAGTAAGGAACCAATATCTAAGCCTGCCGATCAAGCATCCAATACTGTGAAGCAGCGTGATCCCTTGCATCTAAAAACGGCCCTTTGGATCACTCATGACCATAAATCCTCTGAGAGCTGCGGTGTGGTTGGTTAATCCAACCAGCTACAGGAAACCACCCCGAAATGCAAGGGATTATGGGTAGGAGGGGGTGGATGTGGTTACTTGGAAAGCCTATCAGAACAACATGAAGTCTGGACTGATGCTCATAGTCAGATTAGGAAAAAGCTAAAATGTGGCACAAGGAAGCTCAGCAGGCCAAAAATGAATCGGAAAAGAGAAAAAAGAGAAAAAATTAGCTTCTTGGATACTTAGTCAGGTTTTAATTTACGAAGTAAAGTACATGTCTACTACAATAGTTAAACAAACAATCTACATCTTCAATGGACAGGGGCACAAAACGCAACGCATTTCAACCTCTCTGGTCTTCGTCAGGCTGTAGTCAGGTTAGAGAATGACTGAATCAGATTTGTTTTGACTCTCTAACCTGCAGGATGACATGTTAAAACTCTGTCCAAATAAGCTAAGCTGCTTGTGAGTCATGTGACTTCTGTTTACAAAGGCCTGATTCTCTTGTAATTGGTCGGTGTGAAACTAAACAAACCAAATACTGAAATGCAGCAAAGTAAACGTTTCCACTGCGGTTCAAACTAAACTGGAGGTGAGATGATCGCATTCTAAAACATTTTCTCTCTGTGTCAATCAAAGCAGCTGGTGAAGGACAGTACTGCTGCTTGTAGGGTTCCAGTTTTAGTTGTACTTTTAAAGATGGCATCGTACCATGGCAATCTCACAAGGTCTGCTTTCATTATAATGTAATTTTTTTTGACACAATCTCTTGTGTGTTTTTACCTTGTGATAAAGAGTTCAAATGCATTTTTATCTCAAAAGGAAAATAAACGATTCTATCACTCTGCCCTGTTTTCATGATGATGTTATACCAATTTTTTTTTTATACATTCACACACCGATGTCGGCAAGCTCCCATGCAGGGTGCTGGCTCAGGCCTCAGGAGCAATTTGGGGTTCGGTATCTTGCCCAAGGACACTTCTACATGCAGACAGGAGCCGGGGATGGAACCACCAACCTTCTGATTAGTGGATGACCCGCTCTACCTCCTGAGCCACAGCGGCCAGCGACCACAGCGGACTGTGGTTCACGAGGAGAATGAACATTATCATTACTTCACAGCTAAATCACCTTGTTGTCTGCTCACAGCTTCACTCCACACTGCACCCTGCAGCTCTGCCTGGAAAACAGAAAGGTGAGCTGAACAGTGTTTATGTTTGAAATGAGGGTTAGGGGTAGAGCAGGGGTTGTCAAAGGCTGAAACTGTGGGCCTCCCCCAAGACAAAGCTTGGAAAAAGGCGCGTACCCTCACTCAATTCATGCATGCCTATTGGATCATGATTATGTTATTTGATCAGACACTCAACAATTGAGCCAAGATAGCCTGATATTGATGACATACTTCAGACTATGTCAAATGCATAAAAAGGTCTGTTCACGTGAGATGGGGGTTTCCCAGAGCCGCAGCTCTGTGCGCTATTTGTCCGTGATCAGCAAGCTGCACGATCACTGATCAGTCAACCTGTCAATCACCCTCTTTTATATAATCTATGTTACTCCAAAAGGGCGAGTTATAAGAAATACACACACACAAACACAAACACACGCACGCGCACGCACACGCACACGCACACGCACACGCACACACACACACACACACACACACACACACACACACACACACACACACACACACACACTCCAAATGTACAGCATGGTGAGGGTGCTTGTAAAGAAAAAAAAAGAAAAGAATAATAATATATATATATATATATATATATATATATATATATATACCGTAATTCTGCCAATAAGAGCGCGGGCGCTTATTATGCTAAAGCAATTTGGACCAGGCGGTAAAAGGAAGACCAGGCGGCAATTAGAGTAGAGGCGCTTATTGGAAGAATTACGGTATATATATATATATATATATATATACATATATATATATAATGCATTGGGTCCTGCACAAGGGGGTCTATGGGAGACCAGCCAATCGAATCACCCATCACCCCCGACTTCGTCGAGGTAAGTCAGAAACGGGTCCCAAACAACTAGAAATGTGTGAGTTGGTCCTCAGGTACCTGAGTCTCTCCATCCGTATAACAGAGATCATGCCACAGCTGAAAAAAGGGGACTTCCACTCCTGCAAGATGAGTTTCTTGGCAACGATTGGCCCCTGTGTCAGAGATTGCTGCACAGCTGTAGAGAAGTCCAAAAAAGGACTCCGAGCAGCCAAAGATGGAGTTCTGCCTCTGGCTGAAGGGCTATCCTGTAGACCTTAGAGTACCAGTCAACTACCCTGGCCCAGAAACCAGTCGGAGCCACAACCATTATATCAAACATGTTTGATTTTCTCGCGTTGAGTTGCGTAGTGTAAACTGGTCCAACGACCCGACCGAACTCAATAACTCACGTGCATGTGGAATCCCATCAATGTCTAATGAAAAACTAGGAGGCAATGAGCCAAAAGCAGTCAAATAGCATTCTTCATACAACAGATATTTCAAACCAAGGCACACGTGAATACAGGGAAGCCATCACGCTATATGCCTGTTGCTCACGGTTAAGTCAGAAAGAATAAAACCGAAGCTTCCCGTTACAATTTTCAAAAGTATACCATTGCAACCGTTTTGTGTGTGTGATGTGAAATACCCCAAGTACCAAAGAGAAAATAAAGAACACATTTGCATAGAAGCCTGTTATAATGTTGTGGCTTCGAAAAGTCAATTTTAACCCGTAGTGAGTCATGCAGTAATACATAGTGCTTTTATTTTGAAACTAAAATTGTCTAGTTGTATGTTTAGTATGATCACGTCAGGTTCAAGACACCGTCTTATAACTTGAAAGACGTGAGTTTGCTGGTCGCACAGTCGGGTAGTGTATTTTGATCTGTGATTCCAGTCGTGTAATATATTTCAGTGAGTTGAAAAAGTCGTGTAGTATAAACTCCTCAGTCTTTTCATAATCAGTTAATATTTCAAAGTCGTCTAGTGTATCTAGACTATTACTTACACATCCTCGTGGGAAAACCTCACAGCTTGCCCACTGGATTATTCCTGCAGCTCTGTCTGTGAGAAATAAAAAAAGGAGTTGGGCAAGTTACAGAAAATTAGTAATTAGTTAGTTACTTCTATCAAAAAGTAATTGTATTACTTTACAAATTGCTCCATAATAAAATTTGTGAAAGTAACTTTTGCAATCGTTTATTAAATTTTTCCTTCTTCTCTTATGATAATGTTGCTGTGGCACAGTGTGGAACTATCAAATTTGACATTTCGAAAAGCAAAAAGTGGAACAATAAGGGTAAGTTGGGTAAGTTACTGAAGTTGGGTAAGTTACTGAAAATGTGTAATTCATTACAGTTACTTCTTTCAAAAAGTTGTAAGACTTACTGTAAAAAGTAGTGACATTACAGTCATGCATTACTTGGTAACTCCCAGCACTGCTGAACTGTTGAACTGTTGTACCTAGATTGATAGTGATTTTCTCTCCCTGCAGCAGCGCTGCATTGAGGAAGAATCCTTTTATAACGTGTGTCCCCAGAGAAAACGGTTAGCAGCCACTGAAGCAGCCCTCCCTCCCCTTAGCCACACTGACAACAACAGAGACGCAGAGGAGGAGAGGGCAGTTTAAATGAGTGCTATAGGATTTAAGGCTGAGTTATTATGGGAGTCTGTGCTGAGAGAGACAGAGTACGAGGCAGAGACACTATGTACCACATCTCCTTTCTTTTCTCTCTCTCTCTCTCTCTCGCATTTTCTCTCCAATTGTACTTAGCCAATACAGCTCAACAGACATGTGACGTTTCTTGCCCCAGAAGTGAATTCCCCATGAATTTTCTCCATAGACATTTTGAGTCAGTCGAACTGAACCCGTAGTGGGTCGGAGTCCATTTCAGACTGAAAACATAACTTGTCTGAGATGACAGGTTGAGAGGCGAGTCATAGTAGCATGTCGATGATTTTATTTGACAATTCTGGGGACTGGATTGGGGTTTTGCCAATCCTGGCGTGTTCCACCCCCAAATCGAGTGGGATTCAGCGTGTTGTGGCGCTCTGCCCGGGAAGAGCCTGGTGACACGAGGTTAGTGGCTGAGTGGAGCTCAGCGAGCCGCAGGCAGCCAGCTGCCGGAGCGGAGTGCAGCCCGTCGGCCTGGAATCTCCGGGGTGCGACCCCTGACAACCAGGCTCTCAGGCGCGCATCATTATCGCTATTGCAGTAAATACAATATTCCTGGAATGTGAGTTTTAACGAGCCAGTTACATTTGTTTGCATTCTTAGGCATTACCATTTTCTTTATTGTGTATATCAACATACAATTGGCCAAGTTAGTAGTTAGTTTATGGGATAGGAATTCTGCCAGATGACAGGCACTAGGTGCCATTTTCTCCTTCATTGGGAAGAGAAAATTATCCTGAAATGAAGATTTGATTGACAGCTGCCATGTCGTGATATGATTGGTTGAAATGGGGTAGAAATCTGATAGTACTAGGTGACGTCAGCAAACTGTAGATTACTGTTATGAATGAAATCTTGAAAAATGAACTTTTGATGTGAAAAAGTGTGAAAAACTAAAGAAATTAGATTTTTGTCATTTCTTTGGCATACATTATTAAATAGGTGCACTGCATACCCAGGTATTTGAACTAAAATAAAAGAAAAGTAATTTTTGGGTTCAGCTCGACTTTAAAGCCCCATTCAGCAGCTTTTCCAAGTTTTGCTATTAGAGAAACTGCGCCCTCTGGGTGCAATAGCATCGGTATCGATATCACCGTTCAAAGTAAAAAAACAGCGGCAGAAAGCTCTATGTACATGTTGTGACATCGGGTACTCGCCACGTGATGAAATCCATAGTTAAGTGAAACGTAATTTTCGTAGCAAATCCGCACCTAGTTACTTCCTTGTTTTCCTGAAGACAGCGCTTCCGCTGTACAGCGCATGCGTGCACCCTAACCCTAACCCTATTGAAAACACAGAGAGGAGTTTCACCGGCAGGACGTAGTGCGTGGGAGGATTGCGCTAATCCCCCAGTTCCCCTTCCCCTGGAAAGGCAGCCCGACCGACCAGAGGAGGCACTATAGTGCAGCATCCAGGACTCATACCCCACCGGCTTCCCACTCGGAGACACGACCAATTGTGCTTGTATGGAACGTCTGACCAAGCCGGAAGTCACCACATCTCTCTTCTGCAAGAACAAGAGAGAAAAGATAAAAAGAACATGAAGGGAGCATACATTCTTTACATTTAGATTAGTGGCCAGAGGACTGTTGAAATGTGTAAAATGGTGAGTGACGAGGCAGACAGAGAGTCCGAGAGAGCAGACCATAATCTAGTCAGATTGCATATCATTAAAATGAAGACTCAAGAGCTGGAGAACTCAGAGCCAATCTGTCTGCTGCTCTGCCAGTAAAATCAGCGAGGCCCCAATCGTTTGAGCCCAGTTCAAAGAAGAGACTCTGGGAGAGAAAGTAATGATTTGCCACATGTTTTGCTACTTTCTATTGTAGATTGCTATCACACAACACTGAATGTGAATTGCTAGAGACCCGACTTGATGCATGCAGAGACGACTTGAGACTTGATACATTAAGAGACGACTTGAGACTTGATGCATGCAGAGATGACTTGAGACTTGATGCATTAAGAGACAACTTGAGACTTGATGCATGCAGAGATGACTTGAGACTTGATACATTAAGAGACAACTTGAGACTTGATGCATGCAGAGATGACTTGAGACTTGATACATTAAGAGACAACTTGAGACTTGATGCATGCAGAGACGACTTGAGACTTGATGCATGCAGAGACAACTTGACACTTGATACTAATTATGCAGAGACAACTTGAGACTTGATGCATGCAGAGACGACTTGAGACTTGATGCATGCAGAGACAACTTGACACTTGATGCATGCAGAGACAACTTGACACTTGCTGCATGCAGAGACAACTTGAGACTTGATGCATGCAGAGATGACTTGAGACTTGATGCATGCAGAGATGACTTGAGACTTGATGCATGAAGAGATGACTGGAGACTTGATGCATGTAGAGACGCCTTGAGACTTGATGCATGCAGAGACAACTTGACACTTGATACTAATTATGCAGAGACAACTTGAGACTTGATGCATGCAGAGACGACTTGAGACTTGATGCATGCAGAGACAACTTGACACTTGATGCATGCAGAGACAACTTGACACTTGCTGCATGCAGAGACAACTTGAGACTTGATGCATGCAGAGATGACTTGAGACTTGATGCATGCAGAGATGACTTGAGACTTGATGCATGAAGAGATGACTGGAGACTTGATGCATGTAGAGACGCCTTGAGACTTGATGCATGCAGAGACGACTTGAGACTTGATGCATGCAGAGATGACTTGAGACTTGATGCATGAAGAGATGACTTGAGACTTGATGCATGTAGAGACGACTTGAGACTTGATGCATGCAGAGACAACTTGAGACTTGATGCATATGCAGAGACAACTTGAGACTTGATACATATGCAGAGACAACTTGAGACTTGATGCATATGTAGAGACAACTTGAGACTTGATGCATGCAGATACGACTTGAGACTTGATGCATGAAGAGATGACTTGAGACTTGATGCATGTAGAGACGCCTTGAGACTTGATGCATGCAGAGACGACTTGAGACTTGATGCATGCAGAGACAACTTGAGACTTGATGCATGCAGAGACGACTTGAGACTTGATGCATGCAGAGACAACTTGAGACTTGATGCATATGCAGAGACGACTTGAGACTTGATACATAATTATGCAGAGACAACTTGAGACTTGATACATGCAGAGACAACTTGAAACTTGATACATGCAGAGACAACTTGAGACTTGATGCATGCAGAGACAACTTGAGACTTGATGCATGTAGAGACAACTTGAGACTTGATGCATGCAGAGATGACTTGAGACTTGATACATGCAGCGACAACTTGAGACTTGATACATATGTAGAGACGAGTTGAGACTTGATGCATGTAGAGACAACTTGAGACTTGATGCATGCAGAGATGACTTGAGACTTGATGCATGCAGAGACAACTTGAGTCTTGATACATGTAGAGACGAGTTGAGACTTGATGCATGTAGACAACTTGAGACTTGATGCCTGCAGAGATGACTTGAGACTTGATACATGCAGCGACTACTTGAGACTTGATGCATGCAGAGACAACTTGAGACTTGATGCATGCAGAGATGACTTGAGACTTGATACATGAAGAGATGACTTGAGACTTGATGCATGCAGAGATGACTTGAGACTTGATGCATGCAGAGATGACTTGAGACTTGATGCATGCAGAGATGACTTGAGACTTGATGCATGTAGAGACAACTTGAGACGTGATGCATGCAGAGATGACTTAAGACTTGATGCATGCATAGACAACTTGAGACTTGATGTATGCAGATACGACTTAAGACTTGATGCATGCAGAGACAACTTGAGACCTGATGCATGCAGATACGACTTAAGACTTGATGCATGCAGAGACAACTTGAGACGTGATGCATGTAGAGACAACTTGAGACTTGATGCATGCAGCTACGACTTGAGACTTGATGCATGCAGAGACAACTTGAGACTTGCTGCATGCAGAGACAACTTGAGACTTGATGCATGCAGAGACAACTTGAGACTTGATGCATGCAGAGACAACTTGAGACTTGATGCATGCAGAGACAACTTGAGACTTGATGCATGTAGAGACAACTTGAGACTTGATGCATGCAGAGACAACTTGAGACTTGATGCATGCAGAGACAACTTGAGACTTGATGCATGTAGAGACAACTTGAGACTTGATGCATGCAGAGACAACTTGAGACTTGATGCATGCAGAGATGACTTGAGACTTGATACATGAAGATATGACTTGAAACTTGATGCATGCAGAGACGACTTGAGACTTGATGCATGCAGAGACAACTTGAGAGTTGATGCATGCAGAGACGACTTGAGACTTGATGAATGTAGAGACGACTTGAGACTTGATGCATGCAGCTACGACTTGAGACTTGATGCATGCAGAGATGACTTGAGATTTGCCTTCTGGTGACTTGGGACTTGACTCTGACTTGTACTTTGATGACTTGAAAAGGTTTCTAAAGTCTTGACTTGAGATCTTGGGCCCTATCTCCCGACAGGCGCTATCCCCTATTAGCGCTTGTGAACCTGTTTGCGCGTGCCTTAAGGCAGGGAAGATAGCAGTCCGCCTTGCGCCAGTGTTCAGGTGTTATGGCGAGTTTTGCACCCCAGCGCCGGCAGCATCCCCACCTCACGGGAGCATATTGTAATGATTTATACAGAAATGTAACTGTTTAAAAATGATATAATTGTCTGGTAGACGTGACCTCCCTGATTTCTAAGTTAAAACAGCCCCGAAATATGTTGGGGATGCACTTCTCGGCGGGCATGCGGAAACGTTCATGGCACATGTCGCAGATGCAAATTAGAGCCGTGCCAAAATCACCTGCGCCCCCAAATGCCTGCGCAAACGGGATTTGGGCGGTCTTAACTACCAGAATTATTCACAGCTGTGGCCAGGCAATCCTGCGCATTACGTCAATCAAAACCAATCAGGTTCCCGTCTTGCAATGGCTGTTTGCGCGAGGCAGGCAATATGCTGTAATTCTCTCCATGCGTAATAGAGTGTACTCACTCGTGCGAGGACAGAGAGAGCTTATTGACAGATCGTCTGTGGTGCCAATGACCCTTCGGGTTATGAAGGTAAATAGCCTATGTCCATTGTCCAACAAGTTTTCTCAATTAATTTCCCTCTTTGCGATGTGATAACAGTTTCTCAGTGAGTTATAGTTAATTGCCTCACTGAATTATCTGCTAATACCCAATTTTAGCAGCATCATTTGATGTATTGGCGTGGCAAGGCTGTGCGTAATGACATATCCAAAAGGAATTAATTTTTAGCGAGGTATTTGCGTGTAAAAGGTCCTTTTCAAAGCTCTTAGCGCAAATTAATTGCGCGCTGCTGACGATAGGATAATGCCATCCATCCCCACATTTTAGCACTGAAACGCCTGCTTTGGCATGTGGCAGCCTATCCCCACTACAATTATCACAGGCATGCGCTTGTGTCCGCCCCCAATTTGCATTGCACATGGCGTTAAACGGTTACACCCTGCCTTTTCGAAACCCCCCCACTCCGAAGATCGACCTCCATTCTTCGTAATGGAGGGGTTTTCCCATTTTTTTAACCCTAGAACACTAACATCGGGTGATTTTCACCCGGACAATTGAATTCACGTGATTTTCATTGTCTTGCTGCTGTCTGAGGTGGGCGGGTCCTTAGGTACCTTCAGGATGCTCACTGACGTCATTGAATGTAGGTTTGTTTCCCTACTCCCATTCATGGTTTTTTCTACCGGCTACGTGTTCGGGTGATTTTCACCCGACGTTAGTGATAGAGGGTAAAATATCTTCGGGTTAGGGTTAATGGTATTGTGGTGACTTTTTTTTTTTTCACCACACAAGTCCCATGAATGGGTGGACCGAAGGAGAAGTTGGGAGCTCCTGTTTTTTTTGGGGTTTATTTTTATTTTTATAACGATTACCTCATTTTTCCCGAATTTGACATCTTTTTTATATTGTCCCCCATAATAAACTTTTTTGTGTTTTTTGTGATATTTCACATTTAAAAACAAAAGAAGAGTACCTCAATTTGCCATGTATTGTTGTACTTTAAGATATTTTGATGAGAAGTATGTTTTATGGGGTATATTGCATCGGGTGAAATACACCCGACGTTAGTGATGGTGTGACTTTAAATCACGTTAGTGTTAGGCACCGCTATTCCGAATGGGGACATCCCCTCCATTTCGAAACCCCCCCACTCCGAAATTGATTTTCAAGTCCATATTTCTCCGAGTTTCCTGCATCAAACACTGCAACTCATTGTTTTTTATTGAAAATATGCATAGGCGGCGCTAGACCATCGGGAATGGGGAAGCTAAATTTCATCAGATTTTCATAAAACAAAATCAGTTCAACCCGACTGGCATTCACAAATAAGAACGTCCTCATCTTGCTAATATATGACTTAATGAACCTTATTCAACTGTGAGCATTTGACTCAAAGTTACAATTAATTTTTTTCAAACACTTTTCACGGTATGAATGTGGGCGTGTGTAACAGCTCACCTTTAGATGTGTAGAAAACATAATTTATGATTAGATCCTGTCGGCGTGTCAGGAGATATAAATAATCAGTTGAATATGCTGCTGTGGAACAGATCCTTGTGCTCTCGGATTACGCATTTGACAAACTTAACACTGTATGGCAAGACAACATAAATGAACAATGTTTAGTGATTGTAGAGATATATCTGCACCTGCAGAAAACTGCGAGCCAGGAATGTGCAAGACCTGGTATTTAGACCAGCAGAGTGGAAAGTCTGTGTGCCAAAAAATAAAAATAAAAACACTGCTCCGGGCCCGATACGCGCTTAACTAGAGTGTGCATTGTCAAGGTGTAGCCTATTTCTTTGCGGAGTGGGGGAGAAAGCAAGCGGGACAGCTGTGCCCAGTCCCTGAGCAGCAGCTCGCGCGATTCTGAACAACAAACGTCTGATCCACAGCTGATTTTAGGATGTATCCAACGTTCACATTCCTGTATCTATCTGAATGCAGCAGGCTCATGTTTACTGCTATAGCGAAATTATATGAAGACAGTGACATATAATAAAAAAAACAATGAGTTGAAACGTTTATTTCAAGCTGCAGGAATGCAGGAAACTCGGAGAAATATGGACTTGAAAATCAATTTCGGAGTGGGGGGGTTTTAAATCAATTTCAATTTCGGAGTGGGGGGGTTTCGGAATGGGGGGTTTCTGAGTGGGGGGGGGTGTCGGAATGGTGGTGTTTCGGAATGGAAGGCGGTCCCCGCGTTAAACGAGCGCAAACGCTAAATTAGCGCTTTTGGGAAGATAGGGCCCCTTGTGTTTGTGTAAATGACTTAGATTGAAAGCGATGAGATTTGTAGGAGACTGAATTGAAATGGTGTTTTCTGACTTTGTATGGAATGATGAAATTTATTGACGTTAAAACTGATCATAGAAATCAAACTCATGATGCTCTTACCAAGTTTTATTAAAGCCTAGTATTGCATTGAAAATATATTTAGTTTGCTTCTTGATTTGTTCTGACTTTTCTACATTTAGGCCCAATCCCAATTCCTATCTTAACCCTCAATCTTAACCCTCAGTCTCAAAAATGCGCACTCCCGCGAAGTGCTAGTGCTGTCCCGATTCTCACTTTGTTAAGTTAAGGGTCGAGTTTGAGGGGTCTACGGCCCTCAGTTTTGAGATTTTCCACGACCACACTTGGCGGTGAGTGCGATCCCAGAATCCCTTGCGTGTCATCAGCTAGATCCATTCAGATGGAAGATGGCGGCGAAGGAGGAAAAAAGGAGCCCTACAAAGTTAAGTATTTCCTTGTTAATAGCGATGTAAAAATTACGATAACCATTGTATTAGCTTAGTTTAATGTCACTTTATGGATTTCCGTTTTGGAATCCTAACAACATTGTTGTTGCTAACGAGTGGGGGCTAGAATGACCGTGCTTTCCGACGTGAGGGCTGGCTTGACTGCAGTGTTTAACTGCAGTCAAGCCAGCCCTCACGTCGGAAAGCACGGTCATTCTAGCCCCCACTTGTTTTGTGGTGCGTAGCATTACACGTAGGCTGTATCTTGATAAAAACAACTCAACAACGACATTACCACCGGGAATTATGGCATTTCGTAACAACGTTAACAATGTTATAATATAATAATAATAATATGGCTTGACCAGCACGGCTACTGACTATCGATAGTTAGCAACAACAAATGTGTTAGGCTCCAAAATGGAAATCCATAAAATGACATTTAAACTAAGATAATACAATGGTTATCGTAATTTCTACATCTATATTATCAAGGAAATATTTAAGGATGCTTTTTTCCTCTTCTTTTGAATTGACAGACTGGATCCGGAGCTTTGGCATATTGCTGCCCCCCACAGTCTGAAGACGTATCTGCCTTTAAGGGCTGTCCCATTTTAAAGTCGCAAGATAGCCCTTAACACTTAGTTTTGAGGGCTACTAAGATTGAGGGTTGATCTGGAGGGTTAAGATTGAGGGTTAAGAAAAGAATTGGGATTGGGCCTTAGGCTTGAGACTTGACATTAAACGATGGCTTTACCGGTAATCAACCCACTTTGTATCATTAATAATCTTGGTAATATAAGCACATGGGCAGTGTTTACCTTCTCTCTCTGTTTTCCTCGTGGATATCTCCTATTTCCTCCTCTGGCAAAGCACTCCACTTGCGTTGTGACGTAAAACACGTCACAATGCGTCACAATGAGGCTGTGGAAGTCCTGCTGGAGAGGCAGAATCTGCTCCGAGGGCGGCTGTTATTGTTTATTTAAATTTTTTAAGTATGCGCACATCCACAGAGAATTGCATGGAGAGCCTTAACAAACCTTAATGACTTGCAGCTGGTGGGGGCGGGGGGGGGTTTCTGCAGAAGCATTTTTCTCTGTGAGGTAAACAGATGGGGAAGGTAAAACACTGCATATGTGCTTATAATACCAAGATTATATATACAAAGTGATTACCGTAAAGCCATCCTTTAATGACATGGACTTGACTTGGAAATCTATAGTTAAACTTGGGACTTGACTTGAGACTGACTTGGGACTGAAGCGAAGTTGACTTGGTCACACGTCTGGTCTCTGTAGCATCTAATCCGGCCTTCTGCTCTGTATTGCTCGTGTCTCTCCTGCTCTCTGCAGTTATTTGTGTAATTGTGTCTACTTGAATTGGGCTGTGCGGTATCAAGATCAAGTCCCAGCCTCGGGCCCCGTCCCCTTCCTTATCACACTCGTGCCACCATCAGCCCCATCCCGACTCTTCCCATCCCACCCCTGATCCGGGCCAGTGTTTGAGTGTGTGTGAGGCTGATAGCATTGACTTCAGGAATCACTCCATCTCATTCAGCGGTTCCCACACACACCACAAAAGAAAATAAAAAAAATACACACGCAATTAACACACACCACAGAAAAAGAAAAACAGACTTCACTCTCACACACACCAGACAAAAATAGCCCACTCTGTATCCCCCCCAGCTCAGCTCCTCGCGTCCTAAACAATTCAAACTCTCACTTGTTTTCCCCCTCCCTCTGTCTTGTTTTGTTCTCTCTCTCTCCCTCTCTCTCTCTCCCTCTCTCTCTCTTGTTCAGAAACACATGTTCGATGGGCAGGAGATATTGGGTTGCCCCCGGAAATGAATGCGAGTCAGAAAAATGCGGGGAGTTTACAGAAAGTTGTTATTGCCAGAGCCTAAGAGACACACAGAGAGAAATGGGAAAAGTAAGATAAGTGGAAATGCACAGACTAAACAGGCCCGCGTCTCTCTGGGAAACAAAGAGCGAATACGTGAATATCGCACAGACTCGCTCATTACGTGCATAGTATGTGTGCAGTATGTGTGTCTACATGCAGTGTGTACGTACATAATGTGGTGTGTGTGTATGTGTGTACCTGTGGTGTGTGTGAGCAGTGTTTTGGGTTACCCCAGATAACATCACTGATGACACGTCCTAGCGCATGCGGTAGCAGTGTATTTGAGAATGTAGAATCCTGGCTTGCCTCTGGCCGGTGACACTTAGGAAAGACTAGGTGACAACCAAGTATAGTTTGGTGACGAGCTGGAGAGACAGTTGACGGCCGGAGAGACGGCAACCCGGTACGGGATGGGATTAGCACCCCATCTTGGCTCTCTCGTGAGGGAGAAATCCACAAACGCTACGGATTAGCCTCCTGAAAATCTGCGCAAGATCGGCGCGGCCTGGGGTCCTCCAGGCTAGAGCAAGGTGCTCGACGCAGGTAAATGACGTGCAGCGCACAGCCCCTCTTGGGGCGTCCTTGAGGTATCCTTTCTGCCTCTGGATTGCCTTTGACATAAGGGGGGTCTGGTGAGACGAAGGAGGAGCACGGCCGGGAGAAACCCACAGAGCCTAGATCCTCCATGCACCGAAGGGCCAATACTGCGGCGTAGCACTAGCTCTATTGCAGCGGATTGGGTTCTTTTTACCCCTCCCGCGGGCAACGTTGCAGATAGAGTAGTAAGGCTGATCCGTAGCGGCTTCTGGGACGTGAGTCGGGGTCTTAATTGGCCTCGGCTGGGTCTACTGGGCGAGGGTGTATGATGTTGACAGACCCGAAACACCTAACGACCCCAGATAACATCACTGATGACACGTCCTAGCGCATGCGGTAGCAGTGTATTTGAGAATGTAGAATCCTGGCTTGCCTCTGGCCGGTGACACTTAGGAAAGACTAGGTGACAACCAAGTATAGTTTGGTGACGAGCTGGAGAGACAGTTGACGGCCGGAGAGACGGCAACCCGGTACGGGATGGGATTAGCACCCCATCTTGGCTCTCTCGTGAGGGAGAAATCCACAAACGCTACGGATTAGCCTCCTGAAAATCTGCGCAAGATCGGCGCGGCCTGGGGTCCTCCAGGCTAGAGCAAGGTGCTCGACGCAGGTAAATGACGTGCAGCGCACAGCCCCTCTTGGGGCGTCCTTGAGGTATCCTTTCTGCCTCTGGATTGCCTTTGACATAAGGGGGGTCTGGTGAGACGAAGGAGGAGCACGGCCGGGAGAAACCCACAGAGCCTAGATCCTCCATGCACCGAAGGGCCAATACTGCGGCGTAGCACTAGCTCTATTGCAGCGGATTGGGTTCTTTTTACCCCTCCCGCGGGCAACGTTGCAGATAGAGTAGTAAGGCTGATCCGTAGCGGCTTCTGGGACGTGAGTCGGGGTCTTAATTGGCCTCGGCTGGGTCTACTGGGCGAGGGTGTATGATGTTGACAGACCCGAAACACCTAACGACCCCAGATAACATCACTGATGACACGTCCTAGCGCATGCGGTAGCAGTGTATTTGAGAATGGTTATAAAGTGATTGTTGTTAGCAGTACTACTTTACTACATCTGTCATCAGAAATGTATTAAGTCAAAGATTGATTGTATTTTTTTTATATTAAAGATGGATAGAATATCTAGTATTGCATTGAAGGGGCGATCACACGAGAAGAGTTGCTACGGGAGCAACTGCTTCAACCACTGTTTTCTTCTGTCCAACCTAAAGTTCTCAGTTTCATCCTGAGCCCGACGGGTTCGGACCAGACTCGGGGTGACAATTGGTCGGGTCGGGCTTGGGCTTCAACTTACTAGGGCCGGGTTCGAATTGTCAGGCCTGTTGAGAACTGCCACATCAAATGGCATCATAACAGCAAGGAAACTCTAGGCTACCTCTAGCTTGACTTCATTGGCTGCCTGGCTCAATTTGGCTTTGACGAGAAAAAACAAACCGAGTTCGTGCAGGGTAATAGACTTCTATAGAACCCCCACAACCTGCATAGTCCAATAGATTTCTATAGAACTCCCACCATGTGCAGTGTAGTCCAAACGACTTCAATAGAACTCTCACAATGTGCAGGGTAGTCCAATAGACTTCCATAGAACTCTCACAATGTGCAGGGTAGTCCAATAGACTTCTATAGAACTCCCACAACATGCAGGGTAGTCCAATAGACTTCCATAGAACTCTCACAATGTGCAGGGTAGTCCAATAGACTTCTATAGAACTCCCACAACATGCAGGGTAGTCCAATATACTTCCATATAACTCCCACAACATGCAGGGTACTCCAATAGACTTCTATAGAACTCCCACAATGTGCAGGGTAGTCCAACAGACTTCTACTGTATAGAACTCCCACAACATGCAGGGTAGTCCAATAGACTTCTATAGAACTCCCACAATGTGCAGGGTAGTCCAAGAGACCTCTATAGAACTCCCACAACATGCAGGGTAGTCCAATAGACTTCTACAGAACTCCCACATCGTGCAGGGTAGTCCAATATACTTCTATATAACTCCCACAACATGCAGGGTATAGTCCACTAGACCTCTAGAGAACTTCCACAACGTGCAATGTAGTCCAATAGACTTCTATAAAACTCCTACAACGTGCAGGGAAATTCAATATACTGTACATCTATAGAAGTCCCACAACATGCAGGGTGGTCCATTAGACTTCTATATAACTCCCACAACGTGCGGGTTAGTCCAACAGACTTCCATAGAACTCCCACAACGTGCAGGGTAGTCCAATAGACTTCTATAGGACTCTCACAACATTTGAAATAGACAGCACAGGAGTGTGTCAATGAAACAAAATGGTTGTGGTGGTGACATGTTTGTAGCGATGCTTCTTGGAGTGATCACCCCCTAACTCCTGAGATTTAGGGGCCCCATGCTTTCCTTTGCCCAGGGCCCCAAATCACTAAGTCCGGCCCTGTGAACGCGTATAACTATGACAGTGCAGCAGCAGAGCCTCGCTGGATGAGTAAAGATAAAATTAAAGCCCTGCAGCCTGTTGCACCAGCTGAACATAAGTTATTTCTTAAGGTGTAAAGTCCACACTAACTGCTACGTTGAAACTACTTAGTTTGACAATAAAGTTGTGTCTTTGTTTAGCTGCACCACAAAGATGTAAGGTACATCTTAACTAGTAGAGGGTAAAGTCTACACTAAGTCCACGGAAATTACATTTTCACTTTCTGTGGCCAATCAGTGAAAAGCAGGCTAAAAACGGTGTTTATTACCGTTGTCAAATTAAGGGGAATGTCAGACTGACAGGGACATGTTGCAAATTACAACTTTCATATTTAAACCAAATGATAACACTATTGCTATCCGTTAGGTTCATATCTGTGGTGAGCACATCAGCATTGCATTGTAATTTATCACATTATGATCCTCTCCAAAAATAATGTAGGCTTTGTGTTGGCAATCACCATTTTTTTAATTGTTTTTAGAACATTATTTTGTAGGCTATACAACCTGTTATGCTCAATTTTGCATGCAAACGTATATATCGTGTAGTTTGCTAAGCAGTAGTGGAGGCTAAAGAGCTAATTAACGTCTTCAATAGCTAACATTAAAGTTAATCAGCAAACATCCTCATCCTCAAGTTATCCGACCTTTC
Source organism: Poromitra crassiceps (assembly GCF_964638095.1). Classification (NCBI taxonomy): domain Eukaryota; kingdom Metazoa; phylum Chordata; class Actinopteri; order Beryciformes; family Melamphaidae; genus Poromitra; species Poromitra crassiceps. The sequence continues at coordinate 30,700,473 of NC_139637.1, forward strand.
AAAACAATGTGCCATGGTGCCAAGTTGCCAAACTGTGCCAACTGTTATTTTACAGAGGACTTTACACTAAGGGAGGTGTTATGTAGGTGATTTAATTGTAACTTATGCCTATATGAACTATTTCACTTTGTGGAACTGTATTTTTTTTGTAGTGCATAAACATGGACTTGGTGACACTTTACGCTCAAACTAGGATACGTTTGAACTTACGCACAGCTGGTGCAACACACTGGTCAGGCACATGCGCATATGGGACCTCAAAGGGGGCTTGAGCCCCTGCCGTTTTGCCCTACAGAGAAGTGCCCTTTTTTTAAACAGTGCAGATCTGGGTTACAGCTACGGTGGAGCTTCTGGTATCATCGGAGAGATCCAGGCAAATAGGTATCAGCCATATTATGGGGAAGTGGCAATAACAGCTCAAAATTCAGCAGCGTTTTTGACAATGGTCTGCAAGTGCGGTCAGAGGGCTAGGTAAGAGTTGGACTGGATAACATGTGAGGAGAATTTACCGAAATACACTTAATGTATTTGCATTTATTGTTAACTGTCATGTACTGTTCCTGGTGTTCCTGGCGAACTGTTCTTATCAATGGTGAGGCAATTGAGGTAGTCTCCTACAAGTACCTCGGTGTCCTGGTGGACAGTAAGCTGGACTGGAGTGAGAACTCCAGTGCCATTTTTAAAAAGGCACAGTCCAGGCTGTTTTTTCTTAGGAAGCTCCGTTCTTTTAATGTAAGCAGGTCCCTCCTCCATGTGTTTTATCAAAGTATTTTAGCAAGTGTGTTGTTTTATGCTGTTGTTTGTTGGGGGAGCGGTCTAAAAACCGAGGATAAAAACAAGATCAACAAACTGATCAGGAAAGCCTGATCCATCATTGGCGTAATGCCAGACTCCCTTGAGACGATCCTGGAGAAGAGAATGAGTCGGAAGCTCAGGAGGATCATGAACAATGAGGATCACCCAATGCAGGCTGTCTTTAGTGACCTGAAGAGCTCCTTTAGTGACAGGCTTATTATGCCTAGGTGCTCTTCAGAGAGATTTAGAAAATCCTTTGTACCTGCTGCTGTGAGGTTTTTTAACGATTATTGTCGTTGAGCTGCTTGTTGTTGCTATTTTGTTGCTGCACTCTAGCCTGCAGACTGCTGCAGTGGGTGGCATTATGGAATATTGGACTTATTAACCTGGTTGGCCTCGTTTGGCAATGTGCTCTCCTCTTTTTTTTGTACTGCTGACACATGTATTTTATTCATTTTTATTCTTTGTCTACTGTGATTGTCTTTACTGTTTACCATTGTCTGTTTGTCTTGCATGTACAGTATGGTGGCACTCAGTTTCCCCCCTGGGGGATTAATAAAGTATTTCGTATCGTATCGTATCGTATGTAGCAGTGTTTGAACGAATACCCTCAGTCATGCGGGTTTGTTTTAAATATATACATTTTAATATCCCTTTAACAATGTTGCAAAAGTAGCCATTCCTGGCATATTCATTTAAAATCGCCGGTGTGCCCTTTTATGAATTTGGGCCCCTGCCCCTCTAACATCCTCTGCAAGTGCCTGCCCCTGCTGGTGATGAATGAAGCTCCAGCAGTGACAGGGTTATTCTAAGTTTATCAACATCCTCTAATTAAGATGCTGTTTGTTTGTTAAAGCCACAATTCTCCATCCAGTAGTAAAGCAAAGAGCGGCTATGCTGCCTCAAACCACAACAATATGAAACATGCTGACATTTATTTATAGAGCGGCAAAGATATCACACTTCAGCTAATGTGATATGAGGTTTTAAATCTAAGTGATATGAGGTTTTAAATCTAAGTGATACGAGGTTTTAAATCTAAGTGATACAAGGTTTTAAATCTAAGGGAAACAAGGTTTTAAATCTAAGTGATACAAGGTTTTAAATCTAGTGATACAAGGTTTTAAATCTAAGTGATACAAGGTTTTAAATCTAAGTGATACAACTTGTACTTATCAGAACTTTAAAACCTTGTATCATACAAGGTTTTAAAGTGCTGAACTCTGGGGGTTGTGTTTTGGGTTGCGTCTCCTCCTCCATGATAAAACCCCCAAATCAGTGATTCTGTGATCTGTTGCTCTGGTACAGCAGACTGGAGATTTATTTTCTACATGCACTGCCATTGTCAGTCGGAAAGTCACTTCTAGCACATAAAGGAAGGCATATTCTTCATGTATATATATATATATATATATATATGTCAATGTGTATATCAGTAATAAAGAGTATGGGAGAACGCTTTAAAAGGCATACAACCTTCATGAAGATTATCCTGCTGAAAGGATAATCTTCATGAACGTTTTATGCCTTTTAAAGCGTTTTCTAAAAAAACACGTTTAAAAAAACACGTTTAAAAAAACGCATTAACGTTCCAAAAGTCATCAAAGTTATTCACGTTTGTGAAGATTATCCTGCTGAACCCAAATTCGCGTTCCTGTAAACTTTTGTTAACCACAGACCTTATTTTATGCATTTAAGTGAAATCCTCATTCTAAAACCCCCATTCACTTTTCCTCTTACGAACCCGGAAGTATACTTCCGGACTCATTCCTGTGGTTCTCTATATGGGACATTTTGGGGATGCTCTGCATTATTGTCAGGATGCTGTGGCTGCGTGTGCATTACTACCGGTTTGTAAGGTTGGTGATCTAGGAATTGAATCTCATTCTACTGTTGCACAGCCTGTAATTCTCTCTGCATATCAGCTAAATGGCTAAAATGGCAGAGTAGACGTCTTATCCTGGATTAAGGAAAGTGCAGAGGATAAACTTCCAGAGTCATAACTCTGAAGAATCAACGTGAATATATAGCATGGAAATTAGAAGGGGCTCTGCTGGCACATACCAGTTTGAAGGAATGCACGAGGAAAGCCAAAAACATGGTCAGAAAAAAATGCAGAGTACGGTTTTGGGAATTCCTCTCTAAACATCTACAGGTCATAATTTGAAAGATTCAGTGTGAATATAGTTCAAAAATATTGGGCGTTCTGGTAGCGCATACCAGTGTGAACAGACAGTGTGAAGACAGATGGATGAAATATAGATCTGGTCAAGCTCTTAGACTTCTAGCTCTCTGTGTAATCTTCACATTAGCAATTAGCGGGTTGATGTTGATCATTTAGTTTAGTGGCAGTGCTTTGATAGCTTGAAGGCAGCACAGCTTGGTAAACTGAATGATGACAGAGTTAACAAGTATAGCCTCTAATTTATAGCTTCTGGATGTGCTTACAGCCAGTCTGCTGCTCAGCTGTTTGAATCCATGTGCTGCTGCGTTCAGGCTCCACTTCTGCTCTGTCACAGCAGCACGCCATCTGTTTACAAGCGTAATGCCATATGGACAATAGGCTCGATTCCACTCCATCATCCAGACTGAGATGTTTGCAGTTTTCTGTGTGTGTGTGTGGAAGGGGGGGGGCGTCACTAGTGACCAATGTATCTGAACCACCAGCGGGCACTACTGTTTATCTGCAAAATAATCACTAGGATAATGATATGGTAAGATTCAATTCTTAGACCCACCACTATAGTTTCATTTTGCATCTGTGGACTGCAGCAGCACTAAATTACTGTTATTTCCAGACCTAATGTCAATGATCTGCATTGTAAACATTACACAAGGTGATGCCATATCCATCTGCTTAGTCAGTGAATTTACTTCTTCTATGAAATGTGTTGTGTAAATAAAGTTGCCTTTCCTTGAATGCAATTCATGCAACACTTCGCTGCTCAGAAAGTTGGCAGATGCTGGTACAGTAGCAATAATCTCCCTGCTCAGTGGACTAGCGGAGGGAGGGAGGGGGTCTACCCTGTGTGTGTGGTGGGGAGCGGCAGGCAATGAAATTTGGGCACACCGATCAAAAGAACGGCTCTCAAGTAGGACTCTGTTCCCTTCGTTCGTAGCAAAGAGCCGCTCAATAGACTCGGATCATTCGGGAACGTCACATCAGTAGTTTCATCCCACCGTCAAAGACATGTAGGGTTAATACTCCTGTCAGTGGCACTGACCAAGGCATTGGCAGGAAGAACTGGAGTGGTCCCTGGGTGCTGTGACTGCTCCTAGTGTCGTGTCAAATGTGACCTGCTCTGACAAAATCACTCACATGTAGCACAGGTCCGTTTGTGTAGAAACGTGATTTTAGGAGAACATATTGATTTTGGCTGTTTTGGGGTTTCATCAGATTTTAGTTAGTTGGCTTTCATTCCGTGTAAAGATTATTTTGTGAAATTTGAATGCTAAATAATATAGATTTGAAGCTCATAAATTTAGGGTGACAAGCAGAACTAGCTTACTTCATCAAAGTTTTTCTCAAAAACAGTTTGGAAACAGTCAAGACATAAAGGGGCGTATCTCACTCAATCTTTGGAGGACAAAGATGATTTTGATATCACCAGAAAGCTTACATTCTCCTCTTTCCAACATTGTATAAACCTCAAAATGTGTTTTGGGGTCAATATGACTGATTTTGTCAGAGCAGGTCACAAATGCTAGTGATGGGTCAAATGCAGACGATAATTAGTTGTCCTTGTACAAAGACAAAGGAATATTCTTCGTCTGAAACTACACTATTTCTTGTCTTGTTTCATGTGCTGCCATCTCCCCAGAACTTAAATCAGTGGTTGGGCGAGGATGGTGCCTGCCCGTTGTGTTCTAGTGTATGTACTGAGGCATATACTGTCAGGGTGTAAGGTCAGTCTCTCCCAGGGGCGATACACCTGGCGTCACAACCAGGTGTTGAAATGTTTGGCAGCTGCAGTTGAGGAAAAGCGGCTAGAAGTAAATTATCTAGTTGCTAGCAAAGAGACTAGACAGATCAAATTTGTACGTGAGGGAGAAAAGATTAGACCAATTAAGGTCAGGCACAAGTTAGGGCAGCTAAGTGTAGGTGGAGCCTGGGAAATGAGGGTTGACTTGAATGAACAGCTAGTCATCCCAGCATATATAGTTAGCACCCGGCTACGTCCGGACTTGTTACTCTGGTCTGAGGTAGAGAAGAGAGTTTATTTTATCGAACTCACAGTCCCGTGGGAAGATCGAGTTGAGGAGGCTTATGAGCGCAAGAAAGCTAGGTATGCTGAAATGGCAGCAGAAGCAGAGCAGCGAGGTTGGATGGCTCGAGTGCGGCCTGTAGAGGTCCGTTATTGCCTTACTAACTGAGTTGGGCATTCGGGGATGGAGCCTGAAACTTGCGGTTAGCAACATGTCTCAGGCAGCAGAACGAGCAAGTGAATGGCTGTGGATAAGGAGGAAACATGCTAGCTGGGGAGCTCGCTAAGGTCAGATTGATTGTTTGTTGTTGGTCATGATTAACGGTCCGCATCAACAGGGCTGAATCATTGACAGTGGTGGTGTAGTTAGGGATTGTTTGTTGTTGGTCATGATTGATGGTCTGCATCAACAGGGCTGAATCATTGACAGTGGTGGTGTAGTCAGGAATGTCATACCGAACCGACCTGGATAGCTAGGCTTAGATAGTGAGGTAATATGCAGTTGTGCGGTGGTAGCATGGAGGGGGGTGTTTCCAGGACACTGGATTACACCGTTAAGCCTTCTTGAGGTGTCGTGGGCCTAACTTAACGAAACGTCGGTGAAGGAAGGTGCCCACTTGAAAACCCCAATGACATGCTTCATACTGCTGTTGGCTAGGGTAGGTAACTGGTGATTTGTGTCTTGTTTATTAGTTTGTTAGCCTGTTAGCTTGTTTTATTCTGGATTGGGCTTCTAAATGTGTTTTTCCTCTGATTTTGGCACAAGGGATAGTAACATCTTGTCCTGTGTATTAATTAATACTGTCTATTTGATTCCAATTTGTGTCAAGGGTTAATTACATTATGCCATATGATATGAGCTAAAAACGTCTTGAAGATTGTCAATATAAGGTCAATGAAGAGCTCAGAAATTAGACTTTAAGACCTTATGAGCTCATGGCATATACAATTCATGCTTGACACACAAATTGGAATAAACTAGACCCAACGCAATGTAGTTTAGGCAGTTTCTTTTTTTGCTATGCTGTGACTAGCGTTACTGTAGTGGTCTACTGTCAAACACGGAGGAAGAACCGCTGTTGATGAGGGAAACACCAGACTCTGTTAATGCCTCTTAATGTTCACAGAAGCCTGTAATTTGGAGGTGTTGGTTAGCTGAAGGCTTCTCGTCTGTCTGTCTCCCAGCTGCTAATCACATGGACCAAGTGTCCAAGTCTGTCTGCTGGGGATGGATGCATACCAGTGGGCACCAGGAGCCACTCAACACTCAACATCTCGACTGCTCTGCGGCAAGCCAGCCCTACATGTCACTAATCTGTGCTGTTTCCTGTCATTAACCAGTCATTCAGTAAGGAAGTTCAACCAAGGGCGGAAAGAAGAGGGCACATTCTAGCTCAGTGGTTCCAAAACTGGGGTACACGTACTGCTAGGAGTACATGGAGGTACTATAGAGGGTACTTGAGAGAAAGGGGGAAATGGAAAAATGTCAGAATAAATCATGAAAAGAAATGAAACGTTAAAATAAATCTGCTCAGGAGGCACTAATTGCAACTCTTTCACTCCATTTCTTATTTTGTAATGTTATAATAATCTCCAAAAGATCTCGGTTATCATTCATTCATTGCATCAACCTATAATAAGAATGCAAAGTGTCTGTGCGTGAGTGTGTGTGTGTGTGTGTGTGTGACTGAGTGAGTGAGTGAGTGAGTGAGTGTGTGACTGAGTGAGTGAGTGAGTGAGTGAGTGAGTGAGTGAGCAGAATTGTGTTCGGCCACAGCTATGCCATTTTACGTGCGATCGCGCTGAATCGTTCAGCAAGTGTAACTTTAGAGCACGCCTGCAGGTGACCTAACAGAGCCGGATTTTTTGTATTATTAGCTAATTAGGGCTGACTAAATGGGCAAAATGGCAAATGAGTGACCAAAAATAACTCAAGGCAGGTTCAGCACCATGGAGAGCACCAGATTGGAGGAGCCCACAGATGCACCAGAGTGGAGAAGCACACAGGTGAGCTGAATGCACATGCCAAACAAACAAAAACACAGCAGAAATGTGTGAAGGCATACTCCCCCCACCCCCCGTGACACGTCACATGACCGCCCAGGATTGTATACACAGTATTCTATCCATTCAGGTTCTGTGGTCCTGACCCTCCTCTATACCTGCTCACTCACTCTCTCTGGATTTAGCGTGGGATAATGCCTAAAATAAAATGAGAACAAACGCCAGTGCTTTCTAACTCGTACTTGAACTGCGAGACAACCAGAGCGCAGCAGCATCCTGCTCCGTCAGCTATCTGCGTCTCACTGTCCTTCTATTCATAGCCTGGCTTATCACGTCTCATCCTGTCATTAATGCACCGCACGCCACAGGGACAATATACGACCTTTCCCAGCAAACACAACGCCTCTGTTCTCCCCTCAGACTCCTGTTTGCTCTCACTTCTCATCTCCTCGCTTTTCTCTTCCTCTCTTCCCTCTGTCATTTTCTCTCTCTCTCTCTCGCTCTCTCTCTCTCTCTCTCTCTCTCTCTCACGCTCTTGTTCTCAGGACACTTCCTCCTCGCACCAAAAACTCACTCTCCTCTTTTCTCATGTTGTCACTTTTTCCACTCTTCTTCATCCCTTCATCTCTTCTCGCATCGTTCCCTCCTCAGCTTCCGCCTTTCAGGCCTCTAAACCGGTGGTTCTCAACACGGGGTCCTGAGACCAACAGAGGTCCATGAGGGGGCTCATGGAGGGCCCCAGCAAATTGACAAATTGTTAGATTTTAGCGTTATTTCATTTATTTCAGAAGTTGACACAACTAGAGAATAAGCTTGAGAGGCAGCTGGATTTGCGCAAGATCGTGACCATCTATCGGTTTTAATCTGAACCACCAGTGGTTCACACCAATCAGCCAATCGAGAGCGACCCTGTGATAGACGTGATAGATGGATGGTTCATCCAATCACCTTCCAGGTATTTTTTGAAAGTGCCTGCCCTTTGAAACGGTTTCCTGAGTGAGTTCCCAGATGGTGATGTGAAAACAAAGCATCTGCACCAGGTTAAGTGGAGAAGGTATACAAATCTATTTTGATCAGACAGGAAGGTAGCGGCAAGGGTCAGGAGATAGGAGAGATGCATTATGGGAAAGTGACCTTAGGACCATGTGATGTCCGGATCCGAATCATATGAGTCATCTGATGGATGCTGGACACATTAACATGAGAGAGAGAGAGAGAGAGAGAGAGAGAGAGAGAGAGAGAGAGAGAGAGAGAGAGAGAGAGAGAGAGAGAGAGAGAGAGACAGATGGAGACCCTAACCCTCAACTGCAATGTGAGGCCTCATTTATAAAATCTTTGATGTGATCTTAAAATAATCATTTATCATGTCTAAGCTATGTGGTTGTTTAAGGGCCTGTGTCCACCTAGCGTCTTTTCCTCAGGTCCAGCGTCTTTTTTCAGTTGTTTCCAATCGGGGGAGAGCGTATGCAGGCGCACACAGACGTCTAGAGAAAGTGCGCTGCGCCTAGCGACTATTTTCAGAGCGCTTCAGCGTTTTGTGCACCCGACTCCCAGCGCTTCCAGCTGAAAATAATTTAACTTTTCAGAAAGACGCTGGTGTCGGGTGCTCCTTTTCTGGCAACTAATCATATGGAGAAACTATCGCAACAGAGACAGAAAGGCTCAATTGTGCGAGCAGATTGGCTAGACACTTAATATTTCTGGTGAGTGTTGTGCTTACTGCTTTTAATAACGTAGCCTACCTGTGTTGTTAGCTTGCTAGCTGTCAGCTATCAAGCTACTACCGCACTGAACTAACGTTAGTTTCAGACTGCTTCCTTGTATATTGTGCTCTGGGATCAGCGCTCCCAAGCGCACTCCCAGTGTTTAACAGTCGGAAAAAGATGCTAGGTGGACACAGGCCCTTAAGCTGCACATGTCTTACACACGTATTATAGACGAATCACCGTGACATGTTAACAACAGGTACTTCCGGTATAGACACCTGCCCATCTTCTTCTTCTTCTTAATTAAAAAGGGCTAAGTGGTGTCTGTCTGTGGCAGCAATGTGTGTCACGATTGTGATGTCACGATTTTGATGTCATCAGTGATGTCACTTGACCAACTGTGATGTCATCAGTGATGTATGTAATAAATCCTTCCTCCTTCTTCTTCTGTCGTGTTTTATGACAGTTGGCATCCTTTATGTTGCCTCACTGCCTCCTTCTGATCCATCCACTGTTTGCCTACATTCTGTAAAACCCGATCGGTTCCTCCCTTCCCGCTTCCCTTCCCTCTTCATAAATCCTTCCTGACTGAGGCTATGTAAGTGGTGGGAGTAGAAGAGGACAAGTGACTCCAGAGTAAGTGGTGGGAGTATAAGTAGGGAGAAGAGGACAAGTGGCGCTTCATCTCCAGAGTCTCCACACTTCCTAGTTAAATTGTGGAGATATCACACACTTGTTTATTGTTTATTTCTGTTGTCATTTTCAGCCATAATTGTAATGTTAAATACGCTAAACACAATGGTCCGACCTATCTGACATTTGGTTGTGATATTTATGTACTGTGTTGATAAAACAAATCTACCCAACAGACATCTCACCGCTGGTCAGACCAGCTGCTAGTTTTGGGTGAACTCAAGCTGTAATTGTCTTTATTCTGTGGCCCAACAGGTAAATTAGGTTGTGGTAACTAACATTAGTGAACTCTGAAAGTGTTGTCAATTAAAGGATGGCTTTAGCGAGTTACCGCCCACGTTTGCTCCGTGCCATTACGTATGACACAGGTGTTGTCTACCCAGACATAATTGTAAACAATCATTGTGATTCAGTCTATCTGGCATCAGGAGCGAATTTTCCACTGGGGACAGGGGGGACATGTCCCCCCCACTTTTCAAAACCTAGATTCTGCCCCCCCCCCCCCCCCCACTTTTTAAACTGAAAAAATTGTGGGGGTAAACTGAAAAAATCATGCTTAATACACTACTGTTTGACCAGCCATCATATTCTGGCTGAGAATGTGAATTGAGTTGCTGATTATAAGCTATAGGCTCCTCCAAAAGATTGCCACGGATTTCCTCGTCTGTAAAACGTGCCCTCTTCAGACCCTGAATGCATTTCTAATGGCACTCTGTATGGAAATTCCCCTTTCCAAGCCGTCCCCGAAGGCAGCACTCAAAGAGTTGGCTTTTCCGAGCTCGCCTGACCCTGAATACAGCATTTCTAATGGCCCTCTGTGCGGAAAGGCACCTTTCCAAGCCGTCCCTGAAAGCATGGCTTTGATAACCATTCATCTAGCCTACTGGATTGTTGTAGGCTACTTGTAGGGCAGTGATATACCCGAGGCTCAAAAGCCACATACGGCTCATTTATGGGTAGTTCTGGCTCTGTTAAGTCACACTTAAATAAATAAATGAATGAATAAATAGCCTAACTAAATAAATAAAATCAAAATAAAGGGAACAAAGGCAATTTTGGGGGGATTGTGGCTCTTGGAAAGATTTATTTTGGTCAATGTGTCTCCTGATAGGGCAAGGTTGTTGTCACTCAGTGTTGTAACATTAATGCTGAATTGCTCATAGATCTTCATCAGTGACAGCAGCCATACTGCAGAGCCCCCCCCCATGTGACAGTCTGACAGGCAGCTGACAGGAAGGAAGCGCTTCAGTGTTTATGCCTGTGTTGCTATCTGTCTGTTGTAGTGTAAAATTACCTAAAGGGAGAGCATGTGCATGGTGACATGTGCTAAAAGGAGCACATATTGATGCTTAAAACTAAATAATGATATCACAACAGTATTGTAACAGCAAATTTAACTTTTGTACTAATATTATTCAGTTTGTGGAGTCATTTTTCCATATCGTCCAAATGTTAATTTAAAATGAGATATTCCTCTAAATCTGGCTAAAAACGTTAAAACTTTTTTGCGAGCCCCTGTCCCTCTAACATTCTCTGCACGTCCCTGCTGCTGTATACAGGGTTAGGTGATGAGAGGAAGTGAACATGGTAAGCAGTGAACATGGTTGAATTTGAAATAAAGCACACTAATAATAATAATAATAATAATAATAATAATAATAATAATAATAATAATAATAATAATAATACAACCAACCTGATTTCAATATGGCTCTGGCTTTCACATCTGTATTTTTCTATGCCTTGTTCATGTCACCTGCTTTCATATTAGAGCTCTGATGAGTTGGAGGAGGTGGTGTCTAAAAGGCATGTATTGAGTGATGTGTGTAGTTCTTCATAGATCTAGCCTCTTCATTTTCCCCTCAGAGTGCACCAAATTGATGCATTTTACTTTCAAATGTAAAAAGAAAAACTTCCGGGGGACGATGCCCCTGGACCCCCCTAGAGGGTCTGCGCACCTCATTGTGCCCCCCCCCCCCCCACTTGCGAAACCAGTTATTCGCCCTTGTATGGCATACAGTGGCAGCAATCTCCAGTTGGTACTCCCAGCCGGCGGCCATACCAAAGAACTAAACTTTGGGACATTGCTTGCAGTGGTTCTGAAATTGGGGTCCGGGGACACCCAGGGGGACACCTTCAGGGGGTTCCAGGGCGTCCCCAGCCAAAAGGGTTGTAATCTATTTTAGCTATAATTCCATTCCTAAGTAACACAATGACTATTTTGGTCATGGTTTTTATACACTTTCTGTAATGTTTCTGTAAACATATAAAATCATCAATCAGGGTGTATTCACACATCTGGGTAGTTTGCTTTGTTCTGATTCAGGTACTTAATTGATACAATTGTTGCATTTGTGCCTTGGTTCGTTTGTGTTCACACAGCCACAAATCAAATGGTCCAAATAGTATTGCCAAGCCTCCTAGATTGGAGAGGAGACACTCCGGTAGGCTAATAGCCTCTCGGGAAGGAACAAATAATTCCCAGAGATGTTCCTATATGATTATAAGAATGCGTTTTGTTAGACCTACATTGTAGGCTATGTCGAGCGTGCCCTGTGCGAGGAGAGAGAGAGAGAGAGAGAGAGAGAGAAAGAAAGAGGGAGGCATCGACAGAGAGAGAGAGAGAGGGGGAGAAAGTTATTTATTTTATGTAGCCTATGTAAGCCTATGTATTTATTTAGCCTATTTAGGCTATCGGGAATTTGGGGATAGAAGATCAAAGACCCTCGCAACTTCGATCTGCTATTACTATCACGGAGACTTCAGAGGATTAGCCTACAGGCTATATGAACACCTGTCCTGTCAGGAATAAAATATTAATAAATCATTTAATAATAGCCTACGGACATTTCGAGGAAGACATGCAATCAGTCTGATTGTCTGATTAAACCAGACAATCTTATCACAAAGAAGGCTGGCTCTGATTACCACGACTTGTTTTCATTTATTGAATGGAGACCAGAGGTAAGTTGATTGAGTTCAAGCATTTATCTGGAGCACCTCGAGCAACCCGGAAGTCGTTGTTCCGGGTTGCTTCAGATCAGAGAAGAAGAAGAAGCGGTGCTCCAGATAAATGCTTTTCGGTTTTTGAGAGACAGAAAAGTGGATTTTATGCAACAATTTGGATGCAACAACTAGGTGTCATTAGAAGAAGAGGATGTTTTGCATCGGATAGGGTCTTCACTTCATGTGAAGACTCAGGTAGGAGCCGGCATTTAGACCTAGACGTGAAAATGTCACAGTGTAAAATGGGAAAATGCGTGACGTTCGCCGGGCGCTAATGCGCTCGTATGAGCCAGAGTTTGTTTAAAGCGGACCGAGACCACCCTTTCTTGGCGATCTTGGTCCGCTTGTTTTGTCCTGCATCCGAGTGCGATTGCTGTGTTCACACTCCCCCAAACGAACCGCACCAAGGGGGAAAATGCTCTCTGTTTCGGAACAACTGCTCCAAACGAGATAGGTGTACACCCTTATTATCATATGGGGGACCGTGGGACAAAATCCTATCAAATGGGGGTCCGTGGTCTAATCTTTGTCAGTTTAGGGGTCCCTCATGTGAAAAAATTTGAGAACCATCTGCTTTAGATATATCTAATGATATCTATACTGTTTATTAATATAATAATAATATAATAATAACTTTATAGCACCTTTCAAAACAACTGTTACAAAGTGATGTACAGACAGGCAATTACAGTGCATAGAATAACGAATAAAAAACCATCCAATAAAACCAGATAAAAGATTAAAAAAAATAAAAACAAACATAAAAGGAATGGTAAAATAAATAAAAAATCAAAATCAAGGAAATGCCAAGCGATTAAAGTAAGTTTTAAGAGATGACTTAAAGGAGGACAGTGAATTAGCAAGTCTGAGATCCTCAGGTAGGCTATTCCAAAGGGTTGGGGCCCTCACAGAGAAGGCTTTGTCCCCCTTTGTTTTAAGCCTTGTCTGGGGAATAGATAAAAGCATTTTACCCAAGGATCTCAGGACACGGGCAGGTATATGTAAGGGATAATGTATATTGAGGCGGTGATTACGGGGGAAATAATGACCGACAGGTGGATTGAGCCCGACGCGTAGCGGAGGGCTTAATCGTTCACCTGAAGGTCATTATTTCCCAGTAATCACCGCCTCAATATACATTATCCCGCTTAGAACACGGCCTACAACTAAATCATTCAATAATCTGACAAAAATAATTATTCAAATATATTTTTTAATAGCGTTTTCAACGACAAAGCGGTTTCATTCGTAATTGGCACACAAGACACCACAGCTGCAACTGGTTGGCCTAATTAGTAGAGGCTTGCTGACAAAAGGCTCTTATCAACTGATTAATCCAGGTGTGGCAGAGCAGCGGTCGGTTGTCGAGAAATAATGACCGGTGAATATTGTTGATTGACCAATCAGAATCGAGTATTCAGGAGAGCCGTGTTCTAATGTAGTTTAAACGTTCAGACAGGTAGCTCGGTGCCAAATCATGGAGGGCCTTAAAAGTCAAGACTAAAACGGATAGGCAGCCAATGAAGGGAAGCTAAAATAGGGGAGGTTGAACTGGTTTGTTATGTTATGTTAAGTTTAAGTTAAGTGTCTAGTTAAGTTTCCAACTGGTAAATACAGACAGGTAAACTAAGGTGAAAAAAAGAAAGGTATGCACAAGTTAAAAGCCCTTTTGCCCTGGCTGTTTTTAACTTGTGCATAGCTTTCTTTTTCTGTGTATGATGAGAGCAGAGCAAACCGGAGTCCAATTCCTTGTATTTGATTCTCAGCTGAGTTGTAGTTTATGCACTGTTTCCCCTCATTGATTGATACAGTTGATCTGAAACAGTGAGTAAACTATCTGCCTCATTTCAAAGAGGTGGGTAAACTGTGTTTACTTGCGTTTACCCTCTGCTACGCCCCTCTGTATGAATCACAAATGAACTGCACTTCAGATTTGAACCTGAGTTCTGTCTGTCTGTCTGTCTGTCTGTCTGTCTGTCTGTCTGTCTGTCTGTGTCTCTCTCTGTCTGTCTGTCTCTGTCTGTCTGTCTGTCTGTCTCTCTGTCTCTGTCTGTCTCTGTCTGTCTATGTCTGTCTGTCTGTCTTTGGACAGGTGACATGAGGCGACTGCTGCAATGTTGATGTCTGACAAGACAGGCTACTAGCGGTGACTTGTGACTAGGGTTCCCCTCGCCCGCACCGTTGATTTCTGACGAGAGGGGGTGACCTTTCTCGTTGGCAAGGTTTCCTGACCAAACGTATTTGACTCGTCTCGCAGTAGCCTAACCAGCTGTAGACAAATATCTATGTGACAGACATATGAATTGACCAACCACGGACCTCCTCACGCAGAGAGCCAGAGACTTATGTTACAGCCCAGCCAATCAGAGGCTTGCTGCAACTTCTCTTGCGGCAAAACCCGGAAATGCTGACTTGTGTTTCAGACCCTCCGTGATAACGTAAGACATTGTGTAGGCCTACTACGTGAGACTAGTATTTGATGGGTTGGCTGTGAGAATGTGTTGGTCTGAAGCAGCTGAGCCAGTAGGATGAATAGACTCATTTTCACATTGATGCCCATCTGTAGAATGATTCTATCTGGAATGGCTTTCCTGGGCTGAAAGGTTAATAAACCTCGAATTCAAGTAGAATTTGGAGAGATAAAAATCACAATCACACCCATGTGTTTTTGGAGCATAAAATGTTACACATAAACACATAAAGGACTGTGCAGACCTCTAATTCAAGCAGAATTGAGAAAAACAGATTCATTTTCCCGGGTAGCGGTGTGTTTTGGTGGCTTCTGGATGAGTTTGATGGGATCGTGAAACTGCTCTCATGTGCCACTCGGCTTGCCAGAGACTCCCAAAGAAAGAAGATAATTACCAAAGATGGGAGTAACGAGGCTGGTTGCTGCACTGTCAGCACAGAGCGACATGCAACACTGTAAAAAAAGAATAGCCATCGCTCTCCAAAATAAAGTGTCTTTATTTAGCAGCGAGCATGGTGCAGCTCCAGCGCCTGCAGCAGCACCCAATAAACTGACTGGCTCCAAACGCTCAACAGTTTGTGTATCATTTATTAAGCCCATTTGCACCTCACCACTCATTTTATTTTTAGTTTTTTTCATTTTATTTTAAAAATATTCTGTCTTTAGTATCCCATGGGTTTTCTCCACAAGTGTACTTGTGGAGAACTATATATATATATAGTATATATATATATATATATATATATATATATATATATATATATATATATAGTCTATTGTCAATTAAACTAGATGTTCCTCTTAGTGTTAATATTGTAGCGGATCGCTAATACGCCAAGGAACGGAGAGTTGTAGTTGGTACAGGTTCTTTATTTACAGGCTCATTCAGATCCTAGCAGCTAGCTTACACAGCTAGCTCTAGACACAACAACCGGTCTCGCTCACTCGCATAGCTTGACTGACATCCGGCCCGCGGCCGCTGGTCCTATATACCCCCTTCCCCCTAGGAACACACCCACACACATTAGTTCCTAGCTGCAATCTAGACACTTCTATTGCACATCACATTACAGGTAATACCTGGATTACCTGGAACGCTACAATATGTTAATTATATTGGGTCTCATAGATTACTACTTTAATCTATTGTAAATATAAAAAAGCGTGCGCTTTTATTTTGAAAGGCAAAATCATTCAACCGGAAGTGAAGTTGTAAATTTTTTTTGCTAAATTCACAGGCATTCTTTCCCCATCACACGGAAGAACAGTTCCTAGCTGCAATCTAGACACTTCTATTGCACATCACATTACAGGTAATACCTGGATTACCTGGAACGCTACATACTCCCCGCCCAACAATAGGTCAACGCCCACGTTGACACCCACAACCCACACATATCCCCCTGTACCAAAACACAACACCCCACAACATTTTCCATTACCACATCAATTTCCCCACCTAGTCTCTTATTTTTCAGCACACTTCTTAATTTTCGTTCCACCACCACCATTTGCATTTCTTTTCATTCCTTCCTCTTTTCCCATTCCAATAGCCCTTTTCTTTTTTTACACACATTTGCATTCGACTCAATACCCCGTTAACGTTTTCCCTCTTTTCTTTACACTCATTTTCAATTCAACCCACATATCATTTCAGTTCAACATTTGACCCCAACATTTACCGTATTTCTCTTTTCTTCTTTACACATTCATTTAAACCAACATTTCCATCCCCCCTTCTACAGCTTCTGTCCCACCTGAAGCACATTACAGTCGACACAGCTAAGGCAGTAGTCCTCTACGTCTCCCTTCATCTGTACCCAGTAGAAAACTCGACAAAGGCGGCTGAGTGTCTCTTCAGGCCCTCGATGCCCCTGACCCCTGCGGCCCCTGTGCGCCCCCCGTAGCGCCAGTCCCCGCAGGCAGCTGGGCACCACCACGACGCTGCCACTCTTCCCGCGCCCATCCAACCCCAGAATCCCCGACTCCCTCACCCTCAGGTCTGGAAACAACTCCCACAGTTCCTTCGTGGTACTTGAACACATGCACATCTCCTCCAGGCGAGGCCGGCATCCGGCCGCCACCCACCTGCGCACCGGTCCAACGCTAGCGTCCTCCGCCTGTCTGCGTATCCACTCCTCCAGATCGACATCCTCCATAGTCACGTTCTCATCCTCCAGGTCTTGCACTCGCTCGTCCTCCCGTCCCGCTCCCCCAGGGGGCGGCGTGTTGAGGACAGCAGGGCGGACACCATCGGCGTCGATCTCCACCTCGACTTTCTGCAGTGCAGCCGTGGGGGTTGTGTAGCGGCTTGGTTGGGCCGGCTCCTCCAGCGTTGGCCCCTCTCGCTCACCTGGGGACACGAGCGCCGCTCCCCCGACTGTAACAGCATTGCAGGTGATGTCTCTCCCTTCCTTCTGGCTGTTCAACACAATTCCCATTATCCTGATGGTCTCGTCGCTGATGGTGATCTCCCCCACTACTGGCTGGTATGCAGAGCAGCTAGCCTGGGCCGGCTCAACCGTCACTCTCCTGCCCAGAACAACCGGCTCTGCACTGCTCCGTTGCTCCGCTGCTTGTAGCTCAGGCTGCTCCACTGCTCCGCTACTCCGCTGCCCCTCTGCCTGTTGCTCCGGCTGTGTGTCTCTTCCCGCGTTCACACTCTTAGTGCAGTCTCTAGCTAAATGCTCAGGCGACCGGCACGTCCAACAAAGTCTCACCTGTCCGCCGCCTGCACGTCTCTCCTCTCCCGCTGTTCTCCAGTCCCCGACAGCTTCTTGACACTCTCTAGCTATGTGTCCCGATCCACCGCATGCCCAGCAGGCTCCCTGCTGTCCCCAGTACCTTTGCTCCGCATGCCCGGTCCGTCTCCCGGAACCGTCTCGGCACCACCTCGCCACGTGGCCCGGTTCTCCACAGGTCCAACACAGTCTTTGCGGCTCCTCCGTCCGCTTCTCTCCGTGCTGCACGACCTCTCGTAGTAGCTCCATAAGCCCCTCTGCCCAGGCTGGCATCGCCTCCAACAGCCGTCTGATCTCCTGCATCAAGCGGGCCTCCACGCCGGCAAGTACCGCGCTGAGCTCCTGCTTCAGGCGGCCCTCCATGCTAGCAAACTCTGAGCTGTCTTCAGGAGCCAGCGAAAACTCCTCTTCCCCTCCATTCACCGACAGGCGTTCTTTTAAGCGCACCATCACACGTGGCGCTCCTAGCAGCTAGCATCCGCAGCTAGCCTGCTACTGCTAGGTCGCTCGAGCCGTTTGATCTCCAACTTTTCTCCGCCGTTCCTCGTCACTCTCTCCCCTCTCGACCGAATCAGGCGTTACCGCTTCACTTGCTGACACCAATGTAGCCGATCGCTAATACGCCAAGGAACGGAGAGTTGTAGTTGGTACAGGTTCTTTATTTACAGGCTCATTCAGCTCCTAGCAGCTAGCTTACACAGCTAGCTCTACACACAACAACCGGTCTCGCTCACTTGCATAGCTTGACTGACATCCGGCCCGCGGCCGCTGGTCCTATATACCCCCTTCCCCCTAGGAACACACCCACACACATTAGTTCCTAGCTGCAATCTAGACACTTCTATTGCACATCACATTACAGGTAATACCTGGATTACCTGGAACGCTACAATATGTTAATTATATTGGGTCTCATAGATTACTACTTTAATCTATTGTAAATATAAAAAAGCGTGCGCTTTTATTTTGAAAGGCAAAATCATTCAACCGGAAGTGAAGTTGTAAAAAAAATTTGCTAAATTCACAGGCATTCTTTCCCCATCACACGGAAGAACAACCAAAAACAACGAATGACAGCGTTTTCATGTGATGACTGACAGCTAGCTGGAGTGATGCCTGACAGCTAGTCTGCAGGAGGATCAACAACGTTTTTGTGTGAGACGTGAGGAGTGATGCCTGACAGCTAGTTTGAGTGATAAGTGAGGCAGGAGGAATGACAACGTTTTCGTGTGAGGACTGAAGGTGTTTCAGAGCACACTCGACGGTTTACTATAGGAGACATGACAACTGACAACGCTTAGACTGAGGAACCATAGCCTCTGACGGACGAGGATGCCCTAAAATGGTTGCCGTAATGCCGCTGTCAATTTGTTTCTTAATAAAATCGGTTAAGAAGCTCAGACATGTAGCTGTTGAATAAAACCCGATTGAAAATCAAATCAAATATCGAACTGGTTAACATAATTAAAAATCTGTTCATGAACAGTTCTCTCTAACATTTTACTTAAAACACTTAAAATAGAAACAGGTCTGTAGTTGCTCTGTTCAGTTTTACTGCCTTTTTTGTATAAGGCTGTAACCTTAGCTTTTTTAAATTCCTGAGGGACTTTGGACTGGGAGATTGAAAGGTTTATAATGTGTGTGATATAAGGTGCAATGGCCTCTGCAGTATCTTTCATATATTTGGCAGGGATGGAATCTGGTCCAGTGGCTTTAAAGGGGTTAAACTGTTGAGCATTTTCGTGACAGTTGGAATTGTCACCTGGGAGAGGAAGAACTGTTCCTCAAGAATCCCTTTCGAGTTTGTAATAGTGGGTTCATCAAAAGGATCATTGGTAGTGGGGAGTTTTTGAACTAAGTCATCCGCGATTGTTGTAAAAAAGTGATTAAGGCTATTGGCGACTGTCGCCTTATCAAAGCTTATAGTGCCATTGACATTCAGGGTAACGCTTTAGAATACAGCCCGCAAATAAGCATGTAGTTATAGTATAACAACGGGGTTTAGGGCTGTAGTTATAGTCTAACTACGGGGTTTAAGGAGTGAATTAATACTTTAACTAGAGGGTAACAAGATATGTACTTATAGTCTAACTACGGGGTTTAAGGAGTGTAGTTATAGTATAACAATGGGGTTTAAGGAGTGGAGTTATAGTCTAACTACGGGGTTTAAGGAGTCAAAAAATACTTTAACTAGAGGGTAACAAGATCTGTACTTATAGTCTAACTACGGGGTCGCGGGCTGTATTATGAAGCAGGGGACAAATGTTTGTACTTATAGGCTAATTACGGGGTACCACACTGTACTTACAGGGTAACTACGGGGTTTAAGGAGTGTAGTTATAGTATAACTACGGGGTTTAAGGAGTGTAGTTATAGTATAACTACGGGGTTTAAGGAGTGTAGTTATAGTATAACTACGGGGTTTAAGGAGTGACAACGGGGTTTAAGGAGTGTAGTTATAGTATAACAACGGGGTTTAAGGAGTGTAGTTATAGTATAACAACGGGGTTTAAGGAGTGTAGTTATAGTATAACAACGGGGTTTAAGGAGTGTAGTTATAGTATAACTACGGGGTTTAAGGAGTGTAGTTATAGTATAACAACGGGGTTTAAGGAGTGTAGTTATAGTCTAACAACGGGGTTTAAGGAGTGTAGTTATAGTCTAACAACGCGGTTTAAGGAGTGTAGTTATAGTCTAACAACGGGGTTTAAGGAGTGTAGTTATAGTATAACAACGGGGTTTAAGGAGTGTAGTTATAGTATAACAACAGGGTTTAAGGAGTGTAGTTATAGTCTAACAACAGGGTTTAAGGAGTGTAGTTATAACAACGGGGTTTAAGGAGTGTAGTTATGCTATAACTACACTCCTTAAACCCCAACTACACTCCTTAAACCCCGTTGTTATACTATAACTACACTCCTTAAACCCTGTTGTTATACTATAACTACACTCCTTAAACCTCGTTGTTATACTATAACTACACTCCTTAAACCCCGTTGTTAGACTATAACTACACTCCTTAAACCCCGTTGTTAGACTATAACTACACTCCTTAAACCCCGTTGTTATACTATAACTACACTCCTTAAACCCCGTTGTTAGACTGTAACTACACTCCTTAAACCCTGTTGTTATACTATAACTACACTCCTTAAACCCCGTAGTTATACTGTAACTACACTCCTTAAACCCCGTTGTTATACTATAACTACACTCCTTAAACCCTGTAGTTATACTATAACTACACTCCTTAAACCCCGTTATACTATAACTACACTCCTTAAACCCCGTTGTTAGACTATAACTACACTCCTTAAACCCTGTTGTTATACTATAACTACACTCCTTAAACCCTGTTGTTAGACTATAACTACACTCCTTAAACCCCATTGTTAGACTATAAATACACTCCTTAAACCCCGTAATTACCCTGTAAGTACAGTGTGGTACCCCGTAATTAGCCTATAAGTACAAACATTTGTCCCCTGCTTCATAATACAGCCCGCAACCCCGTAGTTAGACTATAAGTACAGATCTTGTTACCCTCTAGTTAAAGTATTTTTTGACTCCTTAAACCCCGTAGTTAGACTATAACTACACTCCTTAAACCCCATTGTTATACTATAACTACACTCCTTAAACCCCGTTGTTATACTATAACTACACTCCTTAAACCCTGTAGTTATACTATAACTACACTCCTTAAACCCCGTAGTTATACTATAACTACACTCCTTAAACCCCGTTGTTATACTATAACTACACTCCTTAAACCCCGTAGTTACCCTGTAAGTACAGTGTGGTACCCCGTAATTAGCCTATAAGTAGGCTACAAACATTTGTCCCCTGCTTCATAATACAGCCCGCGACCCCGTAGTTAGACTATAAGTAGCCTACAGATCTTGTTACCCTCTAGTTAAAGTATTTTTTGACTCCTTAAACCCCGTAGTTAGACTATAACTCCACTCCTTAAACCCCATTGTTATACTATAACTACACTCCTTAAACCCCGTAGTTAGACTATAAGTACAGATCTTGTTACCCTCTAGTTAAAGTATTAATTCACTCCTTAAACCCCGTAGTTAGACTATAACTACAGCCCTAAACCCCGTTGTTATACTATAACTACATGCTTATTTGCGGGCTGTATTCTAAAGCGTTACTACATTCAGTCCTATACTACCTTGGATTGGTCCTGGGTGGAGCTAGTGTGACACACACAAAGTATGGTCACAATTTTTTGTTAAGATTTAGTGATGTATTATGGTCACATTTTGCGTTTGAACCGATAGATATTTTGTTTGGGTGAACCAAATTTCATAGTGTGCAGCCTGTCAAGTATACTTCCGAGTTACGCCAGCAGGGGGAGATTCCGTTTGGGGAGCGCTAGTTGTAGTGCAAGCCGGCTTCCGTCCTTCAGAGGAAAGCCTGCCTGAAGAAACGATACATAACTTCTCCTGTCTCTCCTCCTTTCTACTGTTTAATACAGGTTAGTGGTGGTGTTGTCGCTATACAATGCACAGAATGTAAAGATAATATGTCTGACTTCATGAGCATGACGTTTGTTGTTGAGTTGAGTGTTAGAAATGCAAGTTTGGTGAATTAGTAAACGTGGGGTATTTCCTCATCCAACATGTCCGGTCGCACTGGTCTTGGCTTGCGGGTGGGCCATGATAAAATGGCGTTCGTGCCGGCAGTGTGTTGCATTGTCACTCTACAGCTCTCTGACACTTTATTTTAAGGAAAGACTAAAATGAAAGACTCCTTGACACCTTTTATTTTGACCGAAATTGTTAAATTTGAGTTCTACATTCACTGGGGAAATGTAAGGTTTAAAGGTGATAATGTAGGCTAATGTTAATTTTGCTGTTTAGTAGTTTTGTTTTGTACCAGTAGGCTTTCAATTATACATCAGATATCTTTGATCACTTCTATGCCTAAAGAGGGTAATTGCTAAATGTGGGTTACAGTACCACAGTGACCTTACACCAGCTCTTGGGTGAAACTGATGCACTTTTAGTAGTGATACATTGTAGATTCATAGTAGTAAGAGATTACTAATTCAGATGACTGAATTTTGAGCATATAGAAATATGTGAATTTGAATATATGGAAATATGAAAATTTGAGAATATGGAATTTTGTATTGCATGTTTGTTTAACACATTCACTGCCAGCCGTTTTTTTAATACTGTAGGTAGGTTCTGCCAAGTTTTTTTTTGAGGATTCTGGCTCATCTTTCAAGAGCCGAGGATTCTTTTCTGCTAAGATTTTGTGAACACAAATTATCTCAAAAGAACTAATAGAATGTGTGCTTTCTCTGTCTAAAAGAGTTAGTTTGTAGAGTTAGTAGTTATGTAGGCATTAGCAGTAGAATACAGCATGGTTTCAGCGTCTGAAAATTTATGCTGAGATAAATGGCTTTTTGTGAAATTCGATAGAACAGTCACTTTAACCATTTATTTTTGGCGTAAGACGTCAGACATCTAAACAATAGTTTTGAACAGTAATTTCCTCCATAGCAGCAGGAAACCCCCCTCTCCTTCAAACTCCTCCCTCCGTGTGTGTTCTCCTCTCTCCGTGGCTGCAGCGGTACAAGCGAGGCTCTGCCTGTCTGTGCTGCCTGGCTGCTGGCGGCTGCTCTTTGGGCGAGTCTGCATGAGTCGTTTCGGTTGTGAGCTCAGCTGGAATGAAGCTGCGTGCGATTGTGGGCTTTCTGCCGGTGTTTCAAAGTGTGTTGCACGCATAATCTATTATGCAAATTTGCAATCCCCCACCGCCAGCTCCCAGCGCGATAATGCGCGAAAGCGAAAGCATTTTCGCCAATCCATTTTACAGTATGAGAATGGTTTCCTCGCGCGTTCCCCTGCAGTTTTGGCTCGGCTTTTTCTATTCTGGAGAGCACTGTCGCCACTTAGTGGGTCGGTGGAATGGGTTGTACACGTTCGGTGGCTCCCATATTTGTATAGGAGACGTGGTGGGGGGCGTTGATCCACGTCCCACCGTCAACTCGCCAATGGCAGTGAACGTGTTAAGATGATTTTTGAAGAAAATAAGAAATAAGAGAAAACCAGAGTTAAATGAAAACATGCTGTCATGCTGTTTAATAAAAGAGAGGAAAGCCTGCCTGAAGAAACGATACATAATGTCTCCTGTCTCTCCTCCTTTCTACTGTTTAATACAGATCATTTTTACTGTTACCCTGGTGCCCAACCCGGGCACCTGTAACACTAGCAGTGAGTGTGAGCAGACAGTGACAACATGTCTGTAGAAGGCCAGTCAAGCCAATCAGAGCGCAGCATGAAAAATTGTCCTCTTGTAATGGCACCATTTTTTTCTGGCAATATGGGGGTCCAGAAATTTACAGGCAAAAGTGCCGATGTCAAGTTGGGAGAATGGCAAGCTAATTTAAAAATGATGTTCCGCATGTACAGCTTATCGGATCAGTCTCAAGTAGATATGAAGCTGTTTGGAGGGTGAAGCTAAAATGCACATTCTCATTTTGGAGGAGTCAAAAAGAAAGACTGCAGACATGATTTTTCAAGTGCTGAATAATCTCTATGGTGATAAAATGCCCACCTCTGCCCTTCGTTCTCTGTGTTTCAGCTGCAGACAGGACCCCGGGGAGGCAGTGGCGTATTTCTCATTGAGGCTGCAGGATGAGATGATGAGATGAACTTTATTGTCCCCGAGGGGAAATTTGTCTTGGGCAAATAGTGCCGTACAACAGCCACATATCGCATGTATCGAGGTTTTGACACAATACATACAACAGACAGGGAAAAAAAACACATCGAGCATACAGTGTGGTCCCTTGCCAACATGCGCTTTCCACTGGGAAATTGTGCCAGCGGTGTAATATAGAAATAAAAGACAGCAAACACTGGTTAGTTCAATTTGGATTAACACTTCATCCTAATGACATTCTAAGCATATTGCACAGTCATTGTGGGTTTATTGCACAACCCTCATTGCAATTTCCCATTATGATAAAGTAAAAGAATTGAAGATAAAATAAATACAATTTTTGGAGGTACAAACCTCACCTCAAGAGTAATAGGGCACTCAACTAAATAAAACCAGAACTCAGTATAAGACAGTACAATAGAGAGTTCTGCTTTGTTTAAAAAAGAATTCAGCTCTACTAATACTAGGACAGGCAATCCAGATTAGTAGAGAGTTCTGCTTTGTTTTAAAAGAATTCAGCTCTACTAATACTAAGACAGGCAAGATTTGCCTCTGTTTGTAGAGAGTTCTTAATAAGGAGTAAGAGAATAAAATAAAAAGCTAAGAGAATAAAATAAAATAAAAATTAGTAAAAATAGTAAAATAAATAAAATAAGATAAAATAATAAAATATAAAAAATAAAAAAAGTGAGAAGAAATCGACCTGCATATGACCTGGTTTTTAAAAGAGGTTACAGCAGCAGTGGACAGCCTCCTACGACTGGGTCCTTACCACTGTTCTTGTGGGGAACACCCTCTTTGGGGAAGGGGCAGTGCCGCCTGTTTGTTCAACAATAGCACAGAAGTGGGTAGGAAAGAGAGCTTGATGTAAGAGTAACCGTACTCTTACATCTATACGCTCTGTATCGTCTGCCCGAGGGCAGCAGGTCATAATCACAGAATAAAAGGTGAGATGGGTCATCTAGGATTTTGAGTGCTAGGCTGATGACCTTTTTTTCGAAGATTGTTTGGAGAGGTGCAAAGTCTCTCTTCCCAATCACTTTCATTGCTGTATTTACAATTTTTGCAAGTCTCGTTTTGAGCTGTACGGGAAGTGTTCCATACCATGCTGCCATACCGTACCTGATGAGGCTTTCCAGCACGGCATTATAAAAGGTCTCCATGATCTTGGTGCTAACACCGTACAGTCTGAGCCTTCTAAGAAAGTGGAGCCTCTGGCCCAGTTTACCACACAGGTAGTCGATATGGACATTCCATTTGAGAGAGTTTTCAATATGGATGCCCAGATACCTGTAAGAATTTACCCGCTCAATAACGCTGTCGTCAATGACCACTGGGTCATGGTCTCTCAGCTCCTTTGGGTCAAAGATCATTTCTTTCGTCTTTTTAGTATTTAGGATAAGGTGGTTACTCTCACACCAGGCCTGGAAAGTGGCGATCTCATTATGATATTTCGAAGGGCAGTCTTCTCTCTTTAGCAAACTTAAAATAATTGTGTCATCCGAAAATTTTATTACGTGGTTGTTCGGGTGACTACTTGTACAGCCATTTGTGTAGACTGTAAAAAGAACTGGGGAGCTCACGCCTCCTTGTAGTACCCCGGTGCTACAGTATTTAACTGCAGAGAGGGAACCATTTGGAGCTGTTTCAAAAGCTGCAAAGAAGGGATCCAACTGGATTGGGAGAGGCAGACCGCCTACTTCGAGATTAGTTTATTGATGGCACTGCTGATAGAAACCTAAGACGGGAATTGAAAGCATTAATCCGGTCCACACCTACTCTCTCCTTTTCAGAGATTGAAGAGGAGGCAAGGAGCAGGGACGATGGGGACGAGATGGAGCCAGCAGCCCACTGCCATCAGGCCACAGAGCAGACCCAGGCACCACCACCTCCCTTTGATGTTCAGCAGCTAAAAAAGGACATCAAGGATGAGGTGGCCGCCGAGATTAGGGACCAGGTGTCGGCCATCACACAAGAAGTAATTAAGGAGTTGAAAGCAGAACTGTGGCTAGGAGTAACCCCTCCCCCAGCCCCTCTACAGACCATCCCCTATGGCCCAAATGGACAGTCCTATGTCCTTATGTTCAGACCTTACAGTGGGCCAAATTCCTCCGGGTCCTCTTAACACTTCCGGCGGTCACGGCGCCAAATATGAAAGAACGTCATGAAGAAGAGAGTTGTTTTTGTAGCGGACAGTGCAGGGTGTAAAACAAAGAACCTAGCCTACTACTTTGAGCTCGGTAAACAGCAAGCAAGCGAGTATCCACCTTTAAATGTAAATAAATGTTTTCCATTAGTTACAGCAAAGAAAGCCAGAAAGCAAGACCTTTCTAAGCCTTGGTTTACTAATGAGATTCAGAAGTCCTCAAAGAAAAAAAATTGTCTCTATAAGAAATTTGTACATAATCCCACTCCCCTGAACCAAATTAATTACAAAATGTATAAAAATAAATTGAATCATATTATTAGAGCAGCAAAGAAAAAATACTATAGTGAGAAATTTAAAGAATCCTCCAATAACATTAAAGAAACATGGTCAACTATTAAACAGCTTCTGAATAGGAAAAACACATTACTAAAACCACCAAGTCATTTTGTTGAAGCAGGGAAAACCATCACAAATCCTTATGAGGTTGCATGTGGGTTTAATTATTTTTTTGTGAATGTGGGTCCCACTATTGGAGGAAAAATTCCTACCCCAAGCGGAAGCCCCCTTGACTATATTGATGGTTGTTTTTCTTCTTTTAGTAGCTTTGATCCTCCTGATTCAAATGAAATACTCAAAATTATAGATCAACTCAAACCATCAGCAGCAGGTCATGATGATATCAGAGCAACTCTTGTAAAAGAGGTAAAATATTCCATTATCAAACCACTAACTTTCATTTTTTCACTTTCACTAGAAACTGGCATTGTTCCGAATGACCTAAAGATAGCCAAAGTCATTCCTATTTATAAAGCAGACGATCAAAGCGTTTTTACAAATTTTCGCCCAATCTCAGTATTACCATGTTTTTCGAAGATCCTTGAAAAACTTGTATACATTAGAACCCTCCATCACATAAATTCAAACAATATATTGTACAACCATCAATATGGCTTCCGAAAAAAACATTCAACATACATGGCTTTATTACAACTCATTGACCAAATTTCCTCTGCATTAGACAATAATGAGTTCGCATTGGGCATTTTCCTTGACCTGTCTAAAGCGTTTGATACGGTGAACCACGATGTCTTACTGCTAAAATTGTCCAGATATGGTTTTCAAGGTGATGTTTATAAATGGTTTAAGAGCTATGTTGTCAATAGAAGCCAATTTGTTTATTTTGGTAATTGTATGTCTAACAAAGCTGTTATGACTTGTGGTGTGGCACAAGGTTCAATTCTTGGCCCTTTATTATTTTTGATTTATATAAATGATCTTGCCGTTGTATCTAGCTCTATATCTTCTATTTTATTTGCAGATGACACTAATCTTTTTCTTTCCCATAAGCACTTTAAAACCCTCATTACTGAAGCTAACTCTGGACTCCTTGCCTATTCAAAATGGTTTCAATTAAACAAATTGTCTTTAAACGTAAAGAAAACAAATTATATAATCTTTGCTGGCAGGAAGAAATTTGATGATGCTAAAGTATTTATTGAAGGAATAGAAATCCAGAGAGTATATTCCACTCGCTTCCTGGGGGTAATTGTTGACGAATAATGCTCCTGGAAAGAACACATTGATTTGGTGTCAAAAAAAATGTCTAAATCTGTGGGAATTATCAGAAAAGTCCACAAATACCTCAACAGATCCGGTATATTAATGTTATATTATAGTCTTGTATATCCATACCTAACTTATTGCAATATTCTATGGGCCAGCACTTATCCTACATACCTACATAAACTCCATTTAATTCAGAAATGTTTTATTAGAATAGCCACTAGTTCCAAGTCCACAGTCACATCTGCCCCCTTATTTTCTAAATTAAAAATATTGACTGTTTATAACATAAACATTGTGGAAACATGTATTTTTCTTTTCAAGGTTCAGTATCAGGGTCACACACTTCCATATCATTTTCAACAATATTTTCTTAAAAACTCAAACATTCACTCCAGAACTACTAGACAATCTAAGTTCCTGCATATTCCACTTTGTCGTACCACCAGAGGGCAGTTATCCATCAAATACAAAGGTGTTATCCTATGGAACAACTATATCCACCTGATGGACAGCTCACCCTCCCTACCCGTCTACAAAAGAAAACTAAAAGAACATCTGTCCTCAATGGAATTGTGTTAATTTTTTTTCTGTTGCCATTGTAATTTTTATTTCTTTTGATGTATTGATCAATTAAGTCTTGTTTATTTTGTTTTATTTTTTATTTTTTTGTACTATCTATGTATTATTATCTGTACTATCTCCTTGGTTATAATATATATATCTTTTAGAAATATATATAAATAGATATTTTTTACATGGTGAGGTTCTCGATAAGCCCTTCTAGGGTTTCTTACCTCTCCAAGCACTGAAATGTTTTGTATTTTATTAATTTCCCCTCCAGGTGTAATACGCTTGGCATGTATTGTCTTTACAGTGCAAAAATCAATAAATCAAATAAATCAAATTAGCCA
Organism: Poromitra crassiceps; assembly: GCF_964638095.1. Lineage (NCBI taxonomy): Eukaryota > Metazoa > Chordata > Actinopteri > Beryciformes > Melamphaidae > Poromitra > Poromitra crassiceps. Next base: position 30,729,406 of record NC_139637.1, read on the forward strand.
GGTCAGATAACGTTATCGTCGATAATGACGAGCACTTTCTTCTAAAACATACCTGGACCCCAACAAAGAAAGCTTCAGATCGTTTTCTCTCCTCCGAGCGCAGCTCGCGCCTTTTACGTCTATAAGACCCGCAGACGTTAACGTAATTCCCTGGAATGCGAGAATTAACGAGCCAGTTACATGCCATTGCATTCTTAGACATTGCCGTTTGCTTTTATTTGGTATGTTACATTCAATTGGCTAAATTATTAGTTAAAGGAGAATTTCTTTTTTTTTTTACCTGCAGCCCTCTCCTCACATTAATTATGATCTGACGACTCACCCAGTGTTCTCCGCAGCGTTTTTGTCCGTCCTAGGCGTTGTTTTGAGATCAATAGTGTCCAAGCGAGTCCTAGAATGGAGCTCCGTGGGGGCCAAGTGGCAGCGTGCTTTTCCTCCATCTAAATAGACAGTTTTATTCCCGTTTTCGACGCATATCGTCATAAACTGTTCCCTAAGGAACGATCAGACTGCAATTCTCCCCCGGGCTCTTTTCACCGGTAGTTACAGGCATACCACAGATGCTAGCAAGCGTGGGTTGGGGCCAGTGCTAAGCCAGGTTCAAGATGGGGGGGGGGGGAAGTCATCGCCTATGCCAGCAGGAGCCTGCTGTGCGGGGGTAGGGATAACCACTCCACTCCAAGTCCAGCTGAGTGAGGTACAAGTGGGCATAACACCTAGCCAGTAGCGGGATGCACAGAGCCAGGATGCTGCAATTCAACAAGTGTTGCAGTTATGGCAGGCCAGAGGACCACCTGACAGCCTCCAAAGAAAAAGTCCATCTCATGGCACAGAGACTCCTTAAAGAAAGGGGGCGTCTCTTGTTGAAGGATGGCATTCTGTACCGTCAGGTGCAGGACCCAAAGACTATTGACCAGGTACAGCAAATAGTCCTCCCAGCTGTCTACAAACAACAGGTGTGGCAAGCCTGTCATGAGAAAGCAGGTCATACCGGCCCTGAAAAAACTCTTGCACTGGTGAGAAGCCGGTTTTTCTGGCCTAAACAGATGGAGGAGGTCAAGGCCTGGTGTTCTTCCTGTCCTAGATGCATCATATGCAAAGCGCCTACCATAACCACATCATGCCCCCTTGAGCTGCTTGCCATGGACTTCCTTAAGTTGCCCCTCTCAACAGATGGACATCAGTATGTGCTAGTGGTGACAGATCACTTTACAAAGTATGCCTGGACTATACCCACTCGTGACCAATCAGCAAATACCACTGCTAAGGCTCTCTGGAAACAAGTCATTCCCTTTGTAGGTAGCCCAAGGCGGTTCCATTCGGATCAAGGGGCCAACTTTGAATCGGCTGTCCTGCAGGAGTTATGCAGCCTTTACGGGACCACCAAGAGCAGGACCACCCCTTACCACCCTGAAGGAAACGGCATTTGTGAGCGCTTTAATCGAACCCTGCTTTCCCTTTTAGGAACTCTAGAAGAGAACCAAAAAGCCCGGTGGCCCGATTACATACAAATTTACATACAAATACATACATACAAATTTTGTATGTGATTGAAACTATGCAAATTGTTTGATGTCTTGAAACTATGCAAGTTGTTTGACCCCAGGAAGAATAGCTGCAGCTCTGCTGTAGCTAATGGGGATCTTAAATAAAGACAAAGACATACAGGAACTTGTGTTTATGTATAATAACACTGTCCACTGCTCCACAGGACAGACCCCCTCTTACCTTCTGTTTGGGTGGCATCCACGCCTCCCCCTGGATGTGACACTCGGGACCCAAAGTCAACCAGCAGAGCCTCAAACTGAATAGGTCAAGTTCCGTCACAGGAGACTCAAACTGGCCCATCAACAAGCAGCTCAGAGACTGGGGAACGCCCGCCAAAAGCAGAAGAAAAGCCACGACAGACGTCCAATGAGTACGCCACTGCTTCCCGGGGAAATGGTCCTGCTGCGGCAACGAGGGCTAAAGACTGGAGGTAAGCTCTCAGATGTTTGGGAGAGTGAGCCATATGTTGTTGTGAAGCAACCTAACCCAGACTTGCCAGTCTTTGGAGTTTGGGGCCAGAATCGGGGCAAGGAGTAGAGAAAGTTCTGCATCAGAATCTAATGCGCCCATGCCCAGCTAACTATAACCCCTTATATAATAAAACCCCTGGGACAGATGGGTCGGAAGAGAGGCAGCCAGGCTTGGTGTGGGGTTTTATTCCTGTTGCAGGTTCAAGCCACCCCAGGGGGCCGTGTCCACAGCCCCTCCAGCCCAGCAGGCCGGGTCCAGGAGCTCCCCAGCCCAGGAGGGGGGAATCATCGCAAGCCCCTCCAGCAGCGGAGCCGTCCGGGTTGGAGGATGGGAGCCAGCACCGCCAATGCGCGAGGCTAGAGGTCGGGGAGGAGGATGGTCCAGCCCTACGTCGCTCTCAAAGGACCACTCAAGGCCAAAGACCAGCAAGGTTCGAATATTGACATTATCATTATGATCGCCATGAGGACATGGCTGGGAAAAAATGGGGGGAGATGTAAAGAGGGCAGCGGGATGTTTTATTATTTTATTGGTGTGACTTTTATTTTGGTACCCAGTAATGTACGCTCTCTCTCCTTCACTTCCGGTCTGTCAGTGAGCTGCGGACAATTGCCACAGCTGTGGCAAATTGGGACAATCAAGTCGGCGTCTTCTCTACTAAAGGATTGCCAGCATTGACAGTCTTCAATGTTCCAGAGTGAGTAAGGCAGAGGCTGTGTGTTCCTGGTGGTATTGTAACTTTGACTTCGAGAACAAACTTTTCCTTTATTGTGAGCTTATGGTGCTGGTGCATCGAGTTAACCCTTCCATAGCAGAGAGATTCTTCCTGCTTAGTTGTCCTCCCACCTGTCGCTCTGGGGCGCTGAACCTTGTGTGCACGCATTTTAACCTGCATACTGGTATTTGTATTTTCTGCCTTTTAGCCCTTTGATTTTACTTGACTGTATTAGATTTGCTTTTATTACATTTAAAGGAACATTGTATCGTTGACCACTAACCTGTGTGTTGGAGTGATAACCCACGCAATCCTCTGAACCTTATTTTACCTGAGTCTTAAGCTTGTATTCTCAGTTTGTTTGTATAATTGCTTGTTCAGTATTTGCTGTGTGGACTGCCCACCGTATTTTATCTAATCATTGTACTGTATATCATTGTTCCTTGAAGCTAAGTAAATCATTGTGGCAATCTATCCTGGCAACGGCGCTGGAAGCACGGTGCGGTGGGCGCTGCAGCACCCCCTGGTGGCAAGAGATGAAATTTTCGAAATTGTTGGATTTTGATTTATTTATTTAGCCTATTTAAATATATTTTACACGCAGCATATTATAAGGTCTCTGCCAGACAATATATGTGTGTGTGTGTAGGAGGGGGGTATGTTTAAAATGTGCAAATTTAATTAATTACTCTGATCTTACGTCTGACGTGACAGATCATGATAGCCGCACGTCAGGTCAAGGAGGGAGGGGTCAGTCAGTGGGCCAGCTAAACTCCAGGGGCCGGTTGCACCAACTGGTCTTAACTATGCCTGGTCGTAACTCCTACGTCGGTCTTAGTTAAGACCATGGACTTACGCCTGTTGCACCAACATGGCTTATGTCTGGTCTTAACTATGCTGGTCGTAGCAATGCGCGTCCATGTGAATTGCCAGGGAATGCACCCTGATTGGATGATGTTGCAAAAAATGTGCCTCGCGACCTGCTTGGAGCACTGTGCCACTACGCTCTCTCAGCCACTACTGTAAAACACCCTCCCTCCTCTCCCCCTCCCTCGCTCCGGGGGAAAGATGGCGGCGATTGAGCCAGAAAGACAGTCTGAATGAAATTGAATGTAACGTTCCCAATTCTATGTATTAACTTCTAAAAAACTAACGGCAACATTTTGGAAGGCTAAGCCACACAACTAGTTAGTTATAATCTTTTTTTTTTTTTTTTTAATGTTTTTTTCCCCGATTTTTTTTATCCCATTTTATCCCCCGTTTAGTGCTCATTTGATTACTCAATCCTGGTTGCTACTCCATCCTCTGCCGATCTGGGGAGAGCCGAGACTGATTCCATGCATCCTCCGAGACATGGGCAGTCAAGTCAGCCGCTTCTTTTCACCTGCCCGAGGGAGCTTCACCGGTAGGACATAGCACGTGGGAGGTTCACGCTATTCCAACCAGTTCCCCTCCCTCTGAACAGGCGCCCTTAACGATCAGAGGAGGAACCATATAAGCAACCAGGATGTTGCATGTTTTTGTGAAGGGGGTTCCTATATGAAGGAGACCCCCGGGAGGCACGGGGAGAACATGCAAACTCCACACAGAAAGGCCATTTTGCCGACCCCACCCGGGCGGTGGGCACTCGGGGACATGCGGACGGGCACGCATTCCTTCAGTGTTCACATCGGTCCAGGTGGGAATCGAACCCACAACCTTCGAGCTGTGAGGCGATAGTGCTTACCACTGCACCACCGTACCTCCCAGTTAGTTATAATCTAACGTCGTGCTTTCAAAGACGGCGAACTGGCGGTGTTACGACGATGACGGTCAAAAAGGTCTCCGCGGAGATCTCTGTTACAGGCAGGCTCTACGCCTCCTCCTGACCAGGCGTAGGAGTTACGCCTGGTCGTAGTGAAAATAAGGCTTAAGCCGTCTTGGTGCAACCGGCGTAGCTGTTAGGTCGTAAAGTTACGACCAACTTAGCTTAAGACCAGTGTAAGACCAGTTGGTGCAACCGGCCCCAGGAGATTTTGCACGGACGCGGAAGTTACCGGCATCATGTCGCAGAAAAGAATATTAGGCTTTTTCACTAAAAACCCCAAAGCTACCAAAGCAGCAGCAAGAGTTGTTCAAGATGTACAAGATGAAGAGGACACTGCCAGTCTCTGCTACGTCTGCTACACCTGCTGTAGCATATCCTTCCTCCACCACCAGCAGCAGCAGCACCACGCCAAGGCCAAGCTGCTCTTTCGCCGCGTCTGCAGAAGCTCAATTTGAGCCGCTGCCACACCCGCACGAGCCAGACTCGTCAGAGCAGCGGCCTTTGCTAACACTAACAGAGCAGCCGAGCCCGAGAGCAACACCTGTTTCGCCTACTGCTGGATTTGAGAAACCATGCCAGCCAAACTCAGGCTTTCCAGGGCGGAGATTTGGGACAGAAACATTTGAACATCATTTCAGCCAGGCTGGTTTACGAGGTGGCAGTGGTTGCACTATGTGCCAGATAAAAACATTGCATTATGCTTTGTTCGCTGCAAGGCAAGAGAGAAGGGTTTCTGCCACGCTGAAGGAAAGGCCAGTCCCTTCACGAGTGGGGGATTTTGCAACTGGCGTAAGGGACCACTAGGTTCGCCAATCATGACGTATCAGACATGCACCTTGAATCAGCGAGAATGCTGTCATCTCTCAATCAAAAAAGTATAACCGCCTTGCTTTCTGAACAGGTTGAGAATAACCAGAAAATTGCCAGGACTGTTTTGGAGCTATTATTTAGATCCATAAAATTCCTTGGACGCGAAGGGCTTCCACTGCGGGGGCATAGCAATCGGGATGGAGTTTTATGGCAACTGATGATGGAACGGACGCATCACATGCCTGTGGAACGTGAGTGGATTCAGCCAAGAGACAACTGGATGTCCGGCACTATACAAAATGAAGTGTTGGAAATTTTAGCACATGCAGTACAGAGAGAAATTGTGTCTGAGGTGAGGAAGTGCACTTTCTTTGGACTAACGGCTGACGGGACCACCGATGTAAGTGCATCTGAGCAATTTTCCTGTAACTTACAGTATGTGGACAAAACACTATCAGTCATAAATGTTTTTCTCAGGTTCTACAATGCTCCTGATACCACAGCAGAAACACTTTTTTCCTGCATCATAGACATATTTAAGCGTCTAAATTTGCCTATTGATCGTCTTCAAGGATTTTGTTTTGATGGCGCGAGCAACATGTCTGGCCGTTTTGCAGGTGTCCAGGCAAAGCTGAAAGCACAATGTCCCACTGCGCTGTATGTTCATTGCAGCAATCATGCGCTGGATTTGATTTTGCAAGAGGTTGCAGGGACATACGCCTGGTCGCAGACACCCTCAATTTTGTGCAGGGCCTTTCTGTTGAATAGGGGAGTCATCAAAATGCAAGGCACTTTTCCATTCACTTTTTGGAGCAGAAGATGTTGTGCGCAACCTACTCTCACTGCCCCACAAGATGGGCTGTGCACACAAAGGCAATCAAGCGTGTTTGTTCATCATACCCAGTGCTTTTGGAGACCCTTAACTCATTGAGTGCCATGGACGGACATGTTCGTCATTTCAAATAGTAACGTAGAGTGCCAAGGACGGACATGTTTGTCAATTGCGTTTTTTGACGGTGGGGCTTCGATCAAAGCCTTCTGCCTCTCCTGTACAAATATTATAGCTATTGGAGGTCTATAACCTATGTTACAGAACCCTTAGGTGGCGACAGTGCTCTCCAGGTTAACAGAAAGGCAGAGAAAAACAGAGAATAAGTCGTTGGGGAAACGGAAATCGCATCGCATCCGTATGCATCGATATGCATGAAGCGTTTTAACGTTAGATGTGCCTGCAGCAGGCAGCAGCCAATCTGCTCCCACAATTGAGCTCCTCCATGTCCGCTGCACAGCCCATTCGCATGATCAGCCGTTATTATTCTCAACTGGAAGCATACAGTAGTAGCCGGTGACAAACACACGCGGAAAAAGCTGGATGTCGCCGACGCGCACCCTTCACAGTGCAGACAGAGCAAACTCAGCAGAGAGCCACCTCCCATACAGGAGGAGTGTGCAGTTGAGGCGGGGCGGGGCGGGGCGGGGCGGGGGGGGGGGGCACGCAGAGCAGCACACAACACTGACCCAGACAGACCCAGGCAGCAGGACAGGGTTGGCAAACGCAAGCCAGAATATCCGATGCCCACCAGCAGCAAATCAAGATCAGCAAGAAGCTGCAACCAGCAGCGCACGCAGGGGCCAGCGCTGCTGGTTGCAGCTAAAAATATTATTCTGCCAAACAAAATTCCCTGGCCTTCACTGTTTTATTGAAGGAAATTATTTTTGAGGTGTGACTACATCAGAAAATTAGCTTCAGAGTCAGTGATGTGTTTGAAATGTTTAATTTCACAAAAGGGCCATTATCTCAGCTTCTAGAAAAAAACTGCTCTTTTTTGTTAAATCAAGCTATCTTCTCCGGCTGATAACTAAAGAACGGAAAATGATATCAATAAACCTGTTTTTGCTGATGATAGAAAAGAGTCTCATCGTTCTTTTTGCGTGTTCATTGTTTACATAGTAATATCACACAATATTCTGTGGGCCTCGAGAAATCACTGAAAAAAGCTCTGAAACTCTGGCACTGGGAGCGTCCGTTCTCCAAAAGTGGCTGGCACTCAATGAGTTAAAGTGCTACAGCAAGACAAAAATATGAGAGGTGACACACGAGCTAAGTTATCTCGTCTGTACAGGCAAGCAACGAAGGCCAGGACCTACTTCGGCTTGTTGAGCTGTGAAGCCCTGTTTGAGCCAAGTGAAGCATTGGCCAACACACTCCAAGATAAACAAGCAAGTGCAAGGGGTGCCCTGGAGTGTGTTGCTATACTCAGAAAACGCATGCAGGCCCTGAGAAAAGATGCCTATGTACAAGAAATATTGGCAAAAGTGAATACATGTGCAACACAGAACAATTTACAAATGCTTGATCCACCAAGAACCAGCAGAACCCCGGCTCGTTTGAGAGATACACAGATGGAGGAGGACGTCGCACCATGCACAGGACATCAGCAGTGGAAACGTGAATTCTTTGAGGCTGTGGACCTTGTAACATCAGAGCTGGACTGCCGATTTGATCAGCCTGGAATGAAAATTGCTGCCCAAAGAGAGAAAATTGTAATAAATGCTGCAAATGGCCTCTACTCAGGCTTGGATGACATTGCTGCCCATCTCCCAAGTCAGATTAACAAGTCTAGCCTGCACATGCAACTCACACTTATGGGTGATACTGCATCCACAAACTCAGCAACTGCTGGCAGAGGTGAAAAAAATGATGGAACTTTGTCTCTGCCTGCCTGTGTCTGTCGCTTCCTCCGAGAGGTCATTCTCCACACTTCGGCGGCTAAAAACATGGTTAAGGAGTACCATGACACAAAAAAGACTCACACACGTGGCGTTGCTGCATGTTCATCAGGACATTGTGGACAGGTTGGACATTGAGCCTTTGATTAAAACATTTGTGCAGCACACAGCAGAACACAAGGCCACCTTCGGCAGCTTCAAATAAAAGTGAGTAGCCTATAGGCCTAGTCCATAATAAAATTCAGTAAACAAATAAATGAAACGAGAAATCCCTATTTGAAGATTGAAATATATATGTTTATAATGGCTACTAAATAAATGCTGCAAAATTACATAAAACATTTCGTTTATCAACATTATTTCTAGTCATATTGCTACTCAGTTTGTGGTAAAATATTTGGTAATAAAGCACGTGAGGTGAGAAACCATTTCATTGCTCAGTCTGTGCTAATTAAAGGTTTTACTTGAAGACACACATGACATGATGAGGCACAATTTAATTGCTCAGTCTGTGCTAAAGGTTATGAGGATTTGAAATCCCTATTGAAGATTGAAATATATCTTTATAATTGGCTACTAAATAAATGCTGCAGAATTAATTAAAACCATTTCATTTATCAACATTATTTCTAGTCATATTCCTACTCAGTGTTTGGTAAAATATTTGGTAATGAAGCACACTTGAAGAGACACATGATAGTCCACACAGGAGAGAAAAACAATATTTGCTCAGTCTGTGCTAAAGGTTTTGAGTTTTGAGGATTTCATTTGAGTGTTTATGTAAGTGGATGTGGTTTTTTCTGCTTTGTTGGGCTGTCCTGTGTTAAACAGCAACATGCATTATAAAACAGTTTGTGCTTCCCAGCTCTAATCTTATTTCATACGCTCTCTCTTCAAAAGTGTTTGATTTTCATCATAATCTGGTTTTCCATAATAATAATAAGTTCAGTGTTTATGCCTGTGTTGCTGTCTGTTGTAGTGTAAAACAGCTAAAGGGAGAGCAGGTGGTTACATGAAAGTGAGTGAGAAAAGGAGAAGATACTGAATAATGACAAAACAGTATAATGATATATAACAGTATAATCCAGTTAAAAGTCCAAAAAACGTCAAATTTTCTTCGGCGCTGCCCTTCCTTGCAGCACCCCCTACCTAAAAGTACTTCCAGCGCCACTGTATCCTGGTGTCCTGTCTCCACACTTACTGAGGTGCTCCTAGCCATGGTGTATTTATTGCTGTTTTGGCACGGTTATATATATACCGTATACAGCCTTTTTCCTGCACCTGCTGTGGTGGATATCACTGATGGTGGGCATGCTGCATGCTGCCAATGATCTTCCGTGCATTTTTGGCCACTCGCTGCAGTGCCTGTCTGTCTGCAGTGCCTGTCTGCACAGTGCCTGTCTGTCTGCAGTGCCTGTCTGTCTGCACAGTGCCCGTCTGTCTGCAGTGCCTGTCTTTCTGTAGTGCCATGTCTGTCTGCAGTGTCTGTCTTTCTGCAGTGCCTGTCTTTCTGTTGTTCCTGTCTGTCTGTCTGTTTGTCTGTCTGCAGTGCCTGTCTGCAGTGCCTGTCTGCCTGCAGTGTCTGTGTGCAGTTCCTGTCTTTCTGCATGCCTGTCTGTCTGCAGTGCCTGTCTTTTTGCAGTGCCTGTCTTTCTGCAGTGCCTGTCTGCAGCAGAGCAGCTTCCGTACACAGTGCCGGACGAGAGGATGTGCTCTACCACATACCTGTAGAAGGAGGTGAGGACTGAGGTGCCAAGGCCAGCGCAATTCAACCTCCTCAGGGGCAAAAGAAATAGACAGTGATTTATATTTTTTTAATTGTTTTGTTTTTAATTCATTCTTTTGAGTTAGTGATTAAAATTGTATTAAACCCACAATTAATTAAATGTAGCCTATGGCAGATTCAGGGCATCTCGATACAATGTACTTCAGTGTCTATATATTCACATTATGACAACAAAACAGATCCTTAATTGCTACTGTATGTTGGCAAGCTTTCAAAATCCAAAACTTTATAGCTGATGAGTGAAATAAGAACAGGTGCTATGGTGCCAAGGGCTGGATGTTTCATATCAGGGAAAAATGGCGAAATGTTTAACTTGACTAAAAGTCTTAGGCCTCTATCTTCCGACAGGCGCTATGCGCTTTGCGCACTGTTTGCGTGTGCTTTAAGGCACGGAAGATAGCGTTCCGCCTTGCGCCGTCTGCCAGGTGTTCTGCCGAGTTTTCCTCCCCCGCCGAGCAGCAAAAAAAACATCCCCACCTCACGGGAGCTACTTGTAATGATTTATACAGAAATGTACGGTAACTGTTTCAATGTGATATAATTGTCTGGTAGACGTGACCTCCCTGAAGTTAAAACAGCCCCGAAATATGTTGGGGATGCAATTCTCGACGGGCATGCGGAAACGTTCACAGCACCTGTCGCAAGCGAAAATTAGAGCCGTGCCAATTCTGCCAAAAATCATCTGCGCCCCAAAATGCCTGCGCAAACGTGATTTGGGCAGTCTTAACTAGAATTATTCACAGGTGTGGCCAGGCAAGGCTGGGCATTACGTCAATCAAAACCAATCAGATTCCCATCTCGCAATGGCTTGTTTGCGCGAGGCATGCAATATGCTGTAATTCTCTCCATGCGTAATAGAGTGTACTCACTCGTGCGAGGACAGAGAGAGCTTATTGACAGATCGTCTGTGGTGCCAATGACCCTTCGGGTTATGAAGGTAAAGAGCCTATGTCCATTGTCCAACACGTTTTCTCAATACATTTCCCTCTTTGCGATGTGATAAAAGTTTCTCAGTGAGTTATAGTTGATTGCCTCACTGAATTATCTGCTAATACCCAATTTAAGCAGCATAATTTGATGTCTTGGCGTGGCAAGGCTGTGCTTAATGACATATCCAAAAGGAATTCCACTTTCCACTCCGCAAATACCTCTCTGTGCTGGGAGCGCAGCCGTAATCTCTGTGCAGAGCGCCCAGCGTAGAGAGGTATTTGCGCATAAGAGGTCCTTTTCAAAGCTCTTAGCGCAAAGTAATTCCGCGCTGCTGACGATAGGGTAACGCCATCTATCCCACATTTTAGCGCTGAAACGCCTGCTTTGGCATGGGGCAGCCAATGCACAGTACAATTATCAAAGGCATGCACTTGTGTCCGCCCCCAATTTGCATTGCGCACGGCGTTAAACAAGCGCAAACGCAAAATTAGCGCTTTTGGGAAGATAGAGCCCTTAACTCATTCATGGCCAAAGACGTCTTTGACGTGTTATCAGGAATAGCCCTCCCAGCCAATGACGTGTTTGACGTGTTTTTGTTTTTATTAGTGCAGCGCGTAGTTCAAAGACTTCCCCAGCCTGTGACATGGTATCAGGTCCCTGGCATCTAAGACAAGCCGACAACACGTGAACAAACACATACCGCAGCTGTTGTTTTGAAATGAGCAGGAGGAAAAACAGAAAACAGAGAAACGCGCTTCCTTGTGCAGAGAGGAGAAACACCATTGAAACGCCCCTCGGCGCGCTGCACGAGCTGGTCGCCTTGCTGTAGGGCAGAGCGAGAAAGTAATCCAGAGATGTGAGGAATGAGGAAATGATCGATCAGTTTGACGGGTAATCCAGAGGGTGGTGAGGACGTGTTGAATAGCCGAGGGGAAAACGGGAACGATCAAACAGCAGGGAGGATAGGACAGGGAGACATGGACGAGGACGGGTGGACCAGAACAAAACAAAATAAACACACGAACAGCTAACAATAACTAAGGCGGGCAGAAGCGGCAGTCGCAGCAGCAGACGCCAGCAGTACTCAGACCCGGAAACAACGTAACGAAGATAAAAGGGGGATTGTGTGTGTGTGTGTGTGTGTGTCTGTCTGTCTGTCTGTCTGTCTGTCTGCACACTCACTCACACTGAGTAAACTGTATTGTTGAATAGTATTAGATATTTCACGTGAAAAGACGTTATTTTTTGTTTTTGTCATACCTGACAGTTTCGACTGCTTTGCTTCCTGCAGCCTTCTTCAGAGACGTCACGTGATGTTGTATTGTTGAATGTAAAAAAAGCACTTCATATATATATATATATATATATATATATATATATATATTTTTTTTTTTTGTCATTTGTGTCATAACGAATAATATTTACATGTCTGATGTCAATACAGTTCAAAATAAAAGAATTGAGAGCGAGTTCTGCCTGAGATTGTGTCGTTTACAAAAATGGCCTTTTCTCCTGTTTCTCTTCTCAGAGAGACCTTTTTGGTGAAAACAGGGTGTATATAAATGGCTATAAGTAGAGTACAGAACATGCTAAAAGCTCACTTTTTTTTCCCTGGTGAACCCAGAGACGTACATCTTCATTTTGAGGTATTGCAAATCACTTTGGTGCTAATAGATAATTTACTGTGGGTCTTGAAAGATGACCAACAATTATGAAAATCTTTGGCCTGTGCTAAATATTGGCAGTCCTAAACTGGCCATGAA
>NC_139637.1:30746965-30794465 GCF_964638095.1 Poromitra crassiceps
ACCCACTCGCTTAGCAGACACACACACACACTCGATTTGGGGGCGGAACACACCAGGATTGGCCAACGCCAACTCCAGTGCTCAGAACTGTCAATTCAAATCATCGACAGACACGCTATGACCCGCCTCTCAACCCTCTTTCATCTCAGACAGCCTGAGACAGGCAGTATTATTTTCAGTCTGATACTGTTTTACCATCCTAACCTGATGCTGCCAGATGAAAGCAGCAGCTTGTTTGTTTATCTCTTTTTCCAACCATTCGTAAGTCCGCCAAATAAATAAAAATTAACAAGAAAACTATACAAGCTACATGCTGCTTTCTGCACAGGTGTTTTGTTACAGTTAACTAATGTGATGAGCATATCGGCTGGCTGACGTCTGGCTGACTCAACGGGGACTATTTATTGTCTCGGACTAACACACTCGGCAAAAAGTTCGTTATTTTTTTAGATCAAAAGGCTCCAAAATATGAACACCTTTGTTTATAGCTTGTATTTTGTTGGTAATGTATAATCGCACTTCAGTGACGCGTACGGACCTCGGCTGCGCCTCTGTCCTGTCGCATCAGTCGTGCCACTAATGACAGTAATGCACACCCTCTCGTGTAATATTGCTTCAATATCATTATGATGCAAAAACAATGTTTTATTGTATTCCGGAAGACATTCTGATCCTTTCTATTATTGTTATTAAAGGAGAATTTCGGTTTTTTACACCACGGTCCTCATTTCCAGCTTAAAATATGATGTTTTCTAACCACAAATACTTTTGGGTTCATTCGGATCGCCACAGAAGATTTGTCGCACCGAGTACACTCCTCAAACACTCAAAACAGGCTAGAACGAGAGCCTGCGGGGCATGCTGCTTACCCTGCGTAAATGACACTTTTTCGGTCACATCGCGGTTCGTTATGGTTGTAAATATAATTATGAGAACATAAAATAGATCTCTAACTAACCGTCCTCTGCTCCCGAGTGCCGACAGCCCACTCCGTTTGCTGTCCGGGTGTCCATCACATAACATCTCCCGCTGCTGTTGTTGTCGATATGTGGCATGATTCCACACGAGCGGTAATGGAATTGAAACGTCCATAATCTTGACATCAGATATCTATAATAATGCCAAGCTAGAAGCTAAGCTAACAACATCACCGAGCGACTCAACTCTGATCTGCCCCGGATGGGCTTGCAGTGCTTATGTACTTCTTCTGTGGTTTCTCTTCTTCTAGCTACTGTAAACAAACAGAAGCGCTTCTCATTGCATCTTCCCAAGCACATCCGGGGCACCCGGACAGCAAACGGAGTGGGCTGTCGGCACTCGGGAGCAGAGGACGGTTAGTTAGAGATCTATTTCATGTTCTCATAATTATATTTACAACCATAACGAACCGCGATGTGACCGAAAAAGTGTCATTTACGCAGGGTAAGCAGAATGCCCCGCAGGCTCTCGTTCTAGCCTGTTTTGAGTGTTTGAGGAGTGTACTCGGTGCGACAAATCTTCTGTGGCGATCCGAATGAACCCAAAAGTATTTGTGGGTAGAAAACATCATATTTTAAGCTGGAAATGAGGACCGTGGTGTAAAAAACCGAAATTCTCCTTTAAAAGGTGCTATACAAATAAAGTGTATTATTTTCCTCTTAAAATACCCTATCTTCATATAATTCACATGCATTTAATTCGATGCACTATTATGTATGTTGTGATTCTATATAGGTTACAGTCAATTTAAGTCATAAAGTGAGTCATAAAGATTTATATCAGCCAAAAAGAGCTTAAATGTTGCAAATAAGGAAGTGACTGAGTTTAGGTGAAAGTTGCAGACAAGTATGATACACTTCCTTGTGCACAGTCACACACACACACACACACACACACACACACACACACACACACACACACACAGCTCAGACAGTGGTAAGTGGGAGTAGTTCCTGGTCGGTGGAGCAGGAGGCTGCGAGACGCCAGACCGGTCTCCTGGAGCTGGGTGTGGGGAGGAAGGTGTGTGTGTGTGTGTGTGTGTGTGTGTGTGTGTGTGTGTGTGTCCGTGCGTGGTGTCCGTGTGTGTGTGGGTAGGGGGTCATTATATACGGGTGCTGTAATAACGTCCCTGACAGACAGACAAGCGCACTAATTCATCTTATGTAAGTATGACATTAAGTATGACATTGAACATAATATTCTACTTTAAAGCCGCAATGTGCAACTTTATTTCACATCAAAATAACAATAAATAAATAAATAAATAGACTAAATAAATGAATTAATTAATGGATTAACGAATGAATGAATGAATGAATAAATAAATAAAGAGGATACATTGTGCATTATCCTATGGAAGACCATTGAGGACAATTCATGCAACATGTTACCTTTTCACCCCGTCTGTCTGTTTGCCTGCCTGTCTGATGTCTGTCTGTCTATCTGTCAGTCTGCCTTGTCTGTCTGTCTGTGTCTGTCTATATGCCTGCCTGCCTGTCTCTCTGTCTGATGTCTGTCTGTCTGTCTGTCTGCCTGTGTGTTTATCTTTCTCCATGCCTGTCTGTCAGTCTGTCTGTCTGTCTTTCTGCATGTCTGTCTGTCTGTCTTTCTGCCTGCCTGTCTGTCAGTCTGTCTTTCTGCCTGCCTGTCTGTCTGTCTGTCTGTTTGTCTATCTGCCTGCCTGCCTGTCTCTGTGTCTGTCTGTCTGTTTCTCTGCCTGTCAGTCTGTCTGTCAGTCAGTCTGCCTGCCTGCCTGCCTGTCTGTGTGTCTGCCTGCCTGTATGTCTGTCTGTCTGTCTGCCTGTCAGTCTGTCTGTCTTTATGCCTGCCTGTCTGTCTGTCAGTCCGCCTGCCTGTGTGTCTGTCTGTCTGTCTGTCTTTCTGCCTGCCTGTCTGTCTGTCTTTCTGCCTGCGTGTCTGTCTGTCTGTCTGTCTGTCTGCCTGTCTGTATGTATGTCTGTCTGTCTGCCTGCCTGTCTGTCTGTCTGTCTGTCTGTCTGTCTGTCTGTCTTTCTGCCTGCCTGTCTGTCTGTCAGTTGTCTGTCTGTCTGTCTGTCTGCCTGTCTGTCTGTCTGTCTTTCTGCCTCCCTGCCTGTCTGTCTGTCTGCCTGTCTGTCTGCCTGCCTGCCTGTCAGTCTGTCTGTCTGTCTGTCTGTCTTTCTGCCTGCCTGCCTGTCTGTCTGCCTGTCTGTCTGCCTGTCTGCCTGTCTGTCTGCCTGTCTGCCTGTCTGTCTGTCTGCCTGTATGTCTGTCTGTATGTCTGTCTGTGTGTCTGTATGTATGTCTGTCTGTCTGTCTGTCTGCCTGTCTGTCTGCCTGTCTGTCTGTATGTCTGCCTGTCTGCCTGTCTGTCTGTCTGTATGTCTGCCTGTATGTCTGTCTGTATGTCTGTCTGTGTGTCTGTATGTATGTCTGTCTGTCTGTCTGTCTGTCTGCCTGTCTGTCTGTCTGCCTGTCTGTATGTCTGCCTGTATGTCTGTCTGTATGTATGTCTGTCTGTATGTCTGTCTGTCTGCCTGTCTGTCTGTCTGTATGTCTGCCTGTATGTCTGTCTGTATGTATGTCTGTCTGTATGTCTGTCTGTCTGCCATCAGGATATCTAAAAAATTATGAATTATTTGGCACAAAACTTTGTAGAAAAGCAGGTCATGGGCCAACTTAGAAGTGATTAACTTCCCACGCCCACTGGCCCAAAAGGGGCATGGCAATGGATGTGTCCAATCACAACAGGCACCTAACTTCCAAACGTATTCACATAACACCATGAAACTTGGTAGGTCATGGGCCAACTACTGTGTAGCAAGGTTAGTGGAGGTGCACAGAATAACCACAGAACAGCATGTGACATCACAAGCTTACTCAATACTGCAGGGATGACATATTTTTGTAGGATTATCTGGGAAGTCTGGTTCGTACGGGGGAAAGACAATGGGATTTTTGTATGGGAATTTCGGTTAAATGCATGAAATTAGGTGTAGTTAACAACTTATGAAACAGCAAAGTTGGTGTTCAGCAAGATAATCTTCACAAATGAGGAACACTTTTATGACTTTTGAAGCTTTTCTGAAAATCACATAAAACAATGCACTTGCAAAATGTATTCAAAAGTAATGAGTGGTCCTCATTTAAGATACATCTCTGCTGTATCTTGTTGGCTCAGTTTTGCCAGTCCCCATAACTGACATTATCCTACCCCCTCCCTGCTCCCCGATCAGCCAGTCCCCCTAACTGACATTATCCTACCCCCTCCCTGCTCCCCGATCAGCCAGTCCCCCTAACTGACATTATCCTACCCCCCTCCCTGCCCCCCATCAGCCAGTCCCCCTAACTGACATTATCCTATACCCCCCTCCCTGCCCCCCATCAGCCAGTCCCCCTAACTGACATTATCCTATACCCCCCTCCGTGCCCCCCATCAGCCAGTCCCCCTAACTGACATTATCCTACCACCCTCCCTGCCCCCCCATCAGCCAGTCCCCCTAACTGACATTATCCTATACCCCCCTCCCTGCCCCACATCAGCCAGTCCCCCTAACTGACATTATCCTACCCCCCTCCCTGCCCCCTCCATCAGCCAGTCCCCCTAACTGACATTATCCTACCATCCTCCCTGCCCCCCCATCAGCCAGTCCCCCTAACTGACATTATCCTATACCCCCCTCCCTGCACCCGCATCAGCCAGTCCCCCTAACTGACATTATCCTACCCCCCTTCTGCCCCCTCCATCAGCCAGTCCCCCTAACTGACATTATCCTACCCCCCTCCCTGCACCCGCATCAGCCAGTCCCCCTAACTGACATTATCCTACCCCCCTCCCTGCACCCGCATCAGCCAGTCCCCCTAACTGACATTATCCTACCCCCCTTCTGCCCCCTCCATCAGCCAGTCCCCCTAACTGACATTATCCTACCCCCCTCCCTGCACCCGCATCAGCCAGTCCCCCTAACTGACATTATCCTACCCCCATTCTGCCCCCTCCATCAGCCAGTCCCCCTCACTGACATTATTCTGCCCCCCATCAGCCAGTCCCCCTAACTGACATTATCCTACCCCCTTCTGCCCTCGCCATCAGCCAGTCCCCCTAACTGACATTATCCTACCCCCATTCTGCCCCCTCCATCAGCCAGTCCCCCTAACTGACATTATCCTACTGCCCCCCCCATTAAAGGACTTTACATTTTGTGATTGTCTATAAAGCTTTGTCTTCTATGTGACTACTTAAGTCATATTCCTCATTTTGTAATCTGATTACCTCCTGGCTATTAAGGATCTAGTAAAATCTTGGAAAAAATAATTATAATAGAATTACTGTTTAGTTTCAGACATTTTTCCATGGTTCTCTTGTATGAGAAGACCCAAAATGATTGATCACTATAAGTGAATTATTCAAACAGCATGTAGGAATGATTCTGTCGCAAACGTTTTGATAAGACGTTGATATCAGCAGATTCCGCAACAGAGGGTTCACCAAACATGGAGAACACAGCTGGTGACAGACACACACTACTGTCTGCTGCGGGGATCAAACCTGGGACTTTTCTGTTGCAGTCGCACCCCCCCCCCCCCTCTCTCTCTCTCTCTCTCTCTCTCTCTCTCTCTCTCTCTCTCTCTCTCTCCCCCCCTCCCCCCCTCAGTGAGTTGTTGTTAAGCTCAGCCACTAATCGCTCTGGTTGGGACTGTGGTTTACTCTAACCGCTGTCCTGCCCTCAAACACACACACACACACACACACACACACACAGATATGTACTGTATGTATTTTGTTTTCTCTCTCATTTGTGTGTAAACTTAATTATGAGTGTGCGATCTCTTTCTCATTTTAATGCATGTGTTTGTTTCATGGGTGTGTTGTTTCATCTATCTGTGTGTGTGTGTGTGTGTGTCTGCATGTATTTGCATCCACTCATATGTGTGTGTCTGTGTGTGCATGTGTATAATAGTATGTGCATGAATGTGTGTACTCTGTGTGACAAGGAGAAAGTGTGTGTGTGTGCGTGCGTGTATGTGGGTGTGGTGTGTGTGTGTGTGTGTGTGTGTGTGTGTGTGTGTGTGTGTGTGAAGCTCTCCATTCTCAGTTGGCCAGAAACAATGGAGCCTCTCCGATTACATCTCCCTGTTCAGGCGGACATAGGAAGGTTGTGTGTGTGTGTGTGTGTGTGAGAGAGAGAGAGAGATAGTGTGTGTGTGTGTGTGCGTGCGTGCGTGCGTGCGTGTGTGTGTGTGTGTGTGTGTGTGTGTGTGTGTGTGTGAGAGAGAGAGAGAGTGTGTGTGTGGGTTTGTGTGTGTGGGTTTGTGTGTGTGTAAAGTTTAGGAGGGAGGAAAGGGTGGTGGTGGACCTCCTACCCTCCCTCTCTTGCTCTCTCTCCCTCCCACACACACACACACACACACACACATACACACACACGCGCACACACACACATACACACTGGTCCCTTCCCCTCACGCCTGTCTGGCGTCTCATTGGTTAAGTCCCCGCTATATATTTATGTGATTGGTTAGGGCGGGGTATATATACACAGCGTGGGTCGGTTAAATCTGGCCACAAGTTTCAAAACTTCACACAGACAGAGAGAGAGAGACGCCGAGTCGCACCGGGCGAGTGACAGAGGGGAATCCAGAGCGGACCGCACACTCCAAACAAGAGAGAGAGCGAGAGAGAGAGACAGAGAGAGAGAGAGAGAGAGAGAGAGAGACAGAGAGCGGCAGAGTCATTGGTTTTTGGGGGAATAACTTGTTTGTCCTCTCTTCCTTTCTTGGCCGAGTCTTCCCTCTCTCCTCTGATCTTCATGCTTTGCTTTGGGATTCGTTCTCCCAATCCGTCTTGGTCCCAGTATCTTCTCTCTCTCTGTTGTCATTTGAAACGCCTCTTGTCTTCAAAACAACTCATTTTGGGGTCTAGAACTTTACAACCTAACGTACCGAGACAGACGTTTGCCCAATTTCACTCGGACTAAACCTAAAGAGAGGAGAGAGAACAAAGCCCGACAGAAGCCCCGTTTGTTTCTGGGATGAATTTAAGTGAGGCCAGTTTCCCTCGGGAGCCCAGGACTCTTTTGCAGCACACGGGCCGGCTTCCCCTGGGCAGCGGCGCCTGGGCTTCCGGGACCCCCAGCCCCGCCTCGGACTCAGAGATGGGCTACGAGCAGAGCCTGTCCGGGGACTGTGGCTCCCCCGACGGCCCGGGGATGGGACCGGCGCCCGGTAGGAAGACCGAGCCACCGAGGGGGCCCGGGTCGGGGGCACAGAGCCCAGGCGGAGCGGGCCGGGCGGCTGCCGGCGCGGAGGGGAAGGCAGGGGGGGGCGAGCCCCGCATCCGCAGGCCCATGAACGCCTTCATGGTCTGGGCTAAAGACGAGAGGAAGCGACTGGCCGTGCAGAACCCAGACCTCCACAACGCCGTGCTCAGCAAGATGCTCGGTAAGACACACCATCGCCAGCTTTTAGCAGCAGCTCTAGATGTCACTCTCTGTCGGTCCGTCCGTCCGTCCGTCAGTATAGCGGGCACAGTTTCCTGGCTGGGGGCAAATTTTGAAATAAGATGGCGGGGGCAGAGGGCTGAAATATGGCATGGAGGTCAAATGTGTGTGTGTGTGTGTGTGTGTGTGTGTGTGTGTGTGTGTGTGTGTGTGTGTGTGTGTGTGTGTGTGTGTGTGTGTGTGTGTGCGCGCGCGCGTGTGTGTTTGTGTGAAGGTGTGTGATTGTGTTCATGCCGAATGGCTAAAAGGGTGCGGTGGGGCCACATTTCGGAATGCAGGGTGGCAGAGGCAGGCTGGGCTGCCCCCACCATCCTGAAGTGGTCACAGGTATTGCGAATTCGGGCTTGTCTTAAAGGAACACTCCGCCCATTTTCAACCAGCTTTGTATCATTAGAACATCAGTAGTATATCAGAAAACTGTAAACTGTTTTGAAGTCTGTCATTTAATTTGACAGTTATTGAGTGTTAAAGCAGCTACGAGCAACTTTTTCGATTGTTATTAAACAGTCTAAATTTAATATCAATGCATCACATCTTCTAATAGTAGACGAGACCAACGCAGAGTAGTCTCGCTTGAACCCCGAGTGAATCGGCCAGTGTTAGTCTGTCTGTGGCCAGGGAAGATCAGGAAGTGAAATGAAACGGTTTGCAGCAGCCACTTCGGCCATAACCACAAAATAACTTCCAAAAAACCTGTTAGAATATAACGAGAGATGTTCGCGAGAGTATGCATGGCGTTCACATTGTTTATGCTATGTTGCTAGGCAGCGCGAACGGGGTAGGCAGGCAGCTGCGTTTCACTTCCGGGTTTCACTTCCGCGTTTATCCGGTCCGGCGGTAAGAGAGAGAGCCCCCTGTTGACGCGAGTTTAGACAGACACAGACTTAATAATCATCTAAGGGAGCAATCTCCGATTCACACGGCTTTGGTCTCAGCTACTATTATAGGTAAGATGTGATGCATCAATATTGTAATTATACTGTTTAATAACAATCGAAAAAATTGCTCGTAGCTGCTTTAAAGTGTGGACCAGTGACATCACTGGTCCACACTAACTCAAATTAATAACTCATTAACTCAAATCAACTCTCAATAACTGTCAAACTATTCATCATTCATCTAGTTTGACAGTTATTGAGAGTTGATTTGAGTTAATGAGTTATTAATTTGAGTTAGTGTGGACCAGTGATGTCACTGGTCCACACTTTAACACTCAATAACTGTCAAATTAAATGACAGACTTCAAAACAGTTTACAGTTTTCTGATATACTACTGATGTTCTAATGATACAAAGCTGGTTGAAAATGGGCGGAGTGTTCCTTTAATGTACTCGCCTTGGACAGACGCTAGCGCTCGAGCAAATCCTCCACCACTCGTTTCTTCCCAAGTGCAGAGCGTCGTCTGAACGACCGTCTGAATGATGCATAATTATGCACTTTAAAAGTATGCACTTTAATAATCTGCACGTTAAACTTGAGCTAGGTGATTGTCGGGCCTATCCACGCATGTGTGTTTTGTTTCTTTTTTTATTTGTTTCTTACTTTTATGATTATTTACCCTTCTGTATGTTGTCAGTGTGATTTGCTGCATTTTCTTTAAGCTCTTGCACCCCAATTCCAATGTGGTAAATAAACAACCCAGACACAATAATGATACAGAGGTTTTCTTGGGAGTTTTTCCCTGTGTGCATTTAGGGCGACCCATGGATGCTATGAGGCTGGCATTTGGCCTGGGTGGCATTTGGCCCAGGTCACAGCAATCGTGGGGCAAGGCTGAGAGCTGCCAGAACTGTAGGTTAGGTCAGTGGTTCTCAAAGTGGGGTCTGGGGACCCCCAGGGGTCGTTGAAGAGATTCCATGGGGTCCCTATATGCTAAAAGGGGAATCATTTATTTTCACTGTCATTCGATCCGTAAGTAACACAATGACAGACTGTATGGCTATTTTGGACATGGGATTCATACACTTTCTATAATTACAGTAAACATCTAAAATCAACAAATCCTGTCTAATTTGTGTCAGTTTAGGGGTCGTTGATGTAAAAAAGTTTGAGAACCAATG
Organism: Poromitra crassiceps; assembly: GCF_964638095.1. Taxonomy (NCBI): domain Eukaryota; kingdom Metazoa; phylum Chordata; class Actinopteri; order Beryciformes; family Melamphaidae; genus Poromitra; species Poromitra crassiceps. The sequence continues at coordinate 30,756,483 of NC_139637.1, forward strand.
GGTTAGGTTACGCTGCATGAAATTGTTTATTGTTGTTCTTGCTTGTTTTACTGTAAATAAGTTGTCAGGGATCAAGGCTTAGGACTGCAGGAAGGTTAGGTGGTAGAATAGCTTGACTGTTTTGCCTTGCTAAAATCTACTCTTGCCCCTGTCTTTTTCCTGTTTTCTTTTCCTTCTTGCCATGCTTGCATATGTCATTCGATTATGTTTATTGATTGTGTTTATTTAGATCTAACTAGACACCTTCTCTGTAAAGTCCTCTGAGAGACATGTTTGTGAATTACGGCTATACAATAAACTTGACTTGACTCTTTAAAGCAAGACCCCGCAATTATTCAGTAATAGAGGAAACTGAAACAAACTACTTCCAAATTATACATTATATTATATTATTATATTATATTTTCATATTACAATTAGATTTAACCCTCCTGATGTGTCAGCAGAAGAAAAATATTCTAAAATGAAAAAAAAACAATATTTTCTTGCAGTTGTCTAAATATTCTTGAATTTGAATGATGTGGCAAACCCATCTGGCATCGACATAGGCTAATATAAAGCATAAATAGTAGTAATAATATAATTACTGCAATCTGATATGACACATAAACTAACCATACAAGTAGGAATATACTCAATATTTTCACCAATTACATACAGTAGCCTACAGTAATGCGAAGATAAAAACACACATAATTATATGCAAATAGTTCAAACAGGAAGATGTTATCTCATTTAATTAGTGCACAGCACACATTACATTCACCACCTCTTTGATTGATTGCCATGGACAAATGTTGTACCCATATTGGAGATCCAGAGTTTTGGAAAAAATACAAACCTTCTGATTAAATGAATTGTGCCCAAGCGATACAATTCACTGTCAGACATATGCAAGATATTGAGAAAGCATTCATGAGCAAGGGTGTTATTGTGTTGACATGTTATTTCCTGTCAGCTATTGTATTAGCAAACACTGGAACAGGAAGTGAGGGTATAGGCCAATTTAGAAATGTTATGTTATCAAGTTGAAATAGTTCCCTGATAATATTCCTGTGGTCATGATCATGTAAGGGAGATGTAGCTACTATAACAAAGTATCCTGTGGTCATTAATGATCATGTAATGCCTCAAATACACTACCCAACTCTGACCAACTCTGAACATCTTTCACAGATTTTGAAAGACTGGGGAGTTTACACTACAAGACTTTTTCATTAAGATTTTTTATCACGACTGAACAACTGATTGAAATACACTATACGACTCAGACCGCCTGGAAATCACTGTTTGAAATACACTAGCCGATTGTCTCCATGACGACTCCCTCCAACTGAACATCGCCTCACCAAAACTCTCGCGAGAGCGAGAGTTAAGCCGTCAGCCCAGCATTGACAGACACTGAGAACTGTGTAAAAGCCCCGCTGTCAGGACTGCTCTGTGCTCATCTGCGACACACAGTTAGATTTTAGTTTTAAAATGCAGTTCTCGGCTTACTACCACAGCTTATCGCCTAGTGATAAGCAATGTTATGCATCGAAATTAACGTTGGTTAATGGGATATGTCTTACAGACCCATACGCACTGGCGCTGTCAATTGGCCAAGCCTAGTGGCCAGCAATACATATCGTGCATTCCTTTATAACTGGGGATAGCGTAGATAATTATTCTGTAACTTGCAAAGATATATTGTTATGTTGATCATGCACGCAACTCAATAATGACATTATGTAACGTTACTTGGTCGTTAACTAACCGAGCGATGAGCAGCCTACAGTTTCAGGCAGCTTACCTGATTATGAAGAGCACTACAAAGTCGGGCATTTTTAATGATGTCCTCGTTCCAGTTCAACTCAATAATGACATTATTTAACGTTACTTGGTTGTTAACTAACCGAGCGATGTGGCTGTTACTAGCAGCCTACTACAGCTTCTGATATGAAATGAGCGAGCACTGCAAAGTCGGGCATTTTTAACGATTTCCTCTTTCGGCTTGCAACCAAAGACACCTACGGTTAGCATTAAAAGCAGTATGATTTGACGGGATTCGGTAAAACTTTAGTCCTTGCTTTGTTGATAGTGTAACAGACTGTTCAGTGTTGTGTTGTGTTCTATTGCGTGTGTGCGAGGCTGTGTTCCCTCGAGTTGCGTAGAACAGGATATGTGGGGAAAAGCTTGTTATAACGTTACAGCCTGGCTCTATCGTTTATTATTTTATTAACCAAGTGTGAATAGGTGGACCCGAATACATTTTTTTAATTCACCTTTTGTGTACCGCCCATGGTACCGCCCTCCTCTGTTTTCATTGGCTGTTGATGGAACATTGAGTTGAGTCCAGTTGGGTTGAGTCGGTGGAGCAGTATACACTATGCGATATCAGCGGCTGGATTTCAAACATGTTTGAAATAATCGTGTGGCTCCGACTGGCGTCATCTGGCAGTTTACACTAGACGATTAGAAATCTGCACCCAGTTTACACTAACCGATTTCGGTGCTAATTGGTGCTAAGACTGCAGACAACTGGCCACATCTGGGGACAACTAGAGCCAACTAGAGCCATCTGAGCCCAACTGGAAATCCTATGTAAAATCCTAGGAAATGTCTTGTAGTGTAATCTCAGTTTAAGAGAGATGTAGCTATAAGAAAGTATCCTGTGGTCATTGTAGAGAAGTAGCTAAGAAAGTATCCTGTGGTCATTAAATTATCATGTCGCTACTATAAGAAAGAGAGAAGAGTTTCAGACATCACACATCAAACAAATAATCTGCATGTGCTAATTTTTTTATCTAGTTATATGTCAGTGACACATATTAAGGTCTGGATTATTAATGTCAGTATTAATTGTTAAGTGACACAGATTAATGTCAGTATTATTAATGTAATTCTAAGAGTGGGCTTTGCATGTGAATGGGGACAACTATTGCTGTTGTGGATTAATGATGTCAGGTTCTTTTAATTTTGTGTACGACTTTCCAAATGTTCTGGCCAACTCAGTTGCTGTTTATTTCTAAATATGTATGTACACTGTACACACGTTAATGTAAAGCACAACAGAACAAGACGTGGAATAGCTTGCCTGTGAAAGAAAAGCCTTTTTTTTACTGGGTAACATGCACTTTTTGAGCACCTCCCGTTTTAACATTCCTCACTGAGAGCTGACCAGTAAAACCACAGCGTTCCACTGTTGGCGACCGAACAGCATTTTGGGGTCAACTGCCTTGCTCAAGGGCAACACAATGAGACTTAATGAGGGAGAGAAGTGTGTCTTAATTACTGGTCTCCACCTACATTTTTACGTCTTTTAGGACGTAAGAGACATTTTCAAGTCTGGGATTCATAGCAAACTTCTAGTGAGGATACTTCTTTAACTTCTTTAAACTCTAGACTCCAACTATAACCCAAATTGTAACTCAATTTAAAAAGACATTGAATATGTAAGTGTTCATTACTGTTTTGGTCATAGTGTCACTGTTATCTCTATATACAATACAGCAGTCATGGAATTCTGAACAAAATCATATGTAACAATAAAAATATCAGGTTTGAGACAAACTTTCATCAAATTGGAGGTATGTGGGTCTAATATGGACTAAATTAGGCTCCTTGATGAGTAAAATGTTGAGGATCACAACACCGAGACTTTACAGACATCAATTAGCTGATCCAAATTAAAGTAGACAGGAATTTAACTGTTTGACTGTTCAATGGGTTTCAGAAATCTAGAGGGGTTTCTTTGCTGTTCCTGTTACAAAACACCATAAATCAGCATTTTGTAGTCCACAGATAGGATGTGATGTAAAATATCCTTTTGTGCTATTTAGGGTGACGACTTATCTTGGATGTGAGAGGGAAGAGGGCTGGATGAGAGCTGGTATGTCCTTGGTGTTATCAAGTGAGCTCTTCCCATCACTGACGTTTGGTTAAAATAGACCCAGGACACCTCTGGAAGGATCAACAGGAAGGACAGGAAGGATCTAAACAGACCTAAACTAACCTACGCCGCCTACTGACATGACACTTAGGGTGTCATTTAGCCGATATCTTAATATCTCCGCTCTCCTTCAATCTCAGGAACAATACAGGTCCAGTGGACAGTGGCAGTGAAATGTAAATTGTGGCTATCTCAAAGTAATGATTATTTATTTGATCCAATATATATTTTTCTTTTAAAGGAACAGTTAAATGGTAAAGATTGTAAATGGTCTGTATTTATATAGCACTTTTCTAGTCTACTGACTACTCAAAGCGCTTACTACAATGCCTACATCCACCCATTCACACATACACACACACACACACACACACACACACGTTTGTGAGGACATTCGTTGACATAATGCATTCCCCATATCCCCTACTAACCTTAACCATCATAACTACTACTTACCCTCCCACATGGAAATAATCTATATGTACCCTATATGTTTTAATATAGGGCCACATATAGTTTCCCCATATATGGTGCATACATAAAATTGGCCGTTTTCCTATATTATATGTACATATATGTACCTATATGTATAGGTACATATATGTACCTATATGTACATATAATATAGGAAATCGGCCAATTTTATGTATGCACCATATATGGGAAACCTATATGTACATATATGTACCTATATGTAGGATTTTAAATAAAAAAAAATAGCAGCGCACACGGGATTCGAACCCCGTTCTCCAAGGTTCAAGCCGTGCGCTCTAGCGCTGAGCTATACATTTTCTTATACTAACCAGAGAGCCAGGCACATTATATACTCTCTCGCACACAACGTAGACCACAATTGTCAGCGATCGGGAAGTTATTTTATGTGATGCGTACGATCGTAACAGACTAAAATGATGTGTGTGTGTGTGCATCTATAGTCTGTAGGCTGTACGGCTTCAGAGGTTAACTTCATTTAACACCAGAGACTCAGGAGGTAGGCCTACACAGAGCCTCGTATAGTCTGTTACAATAACATAGTGTGCCCAGAGCACCTCGTTCCGCACTTGGTGCAGACCGGTGCAGACTTGCTTTGGTCTAGTCAGTCACAGCTAGTAAGTACTTGCGCATGCTCGTTGCTGCAGGAACTGAATTCATTATTTTATAGTATTGCGCTAAACTATTAACCATAGTTGTGTCCTGGAAGCTTTTTGCTGGCACCACATAGCCTATAGTCCCATATTTATGATATTTCATGTGACATAAAATGCGTTGAAATGTAGTTTTCGTGTAGATCAGATTTCAACTCTCAGTTACACAATAAAAGACAATAAAATGCCAATTCACACACTATCAATATTGTCTCTATTCCAAACTACAACAAATGTTTTAACAATATGATGAACCAAATTGTGTTTTTTTACACGTTTACGTTGTAACCGCATTTTAGCCGGTTGAAAAGAGGGTGAAATTAGGTCTTAGACGTTCAAACCCAATATCACCCAGATTTAAACTAAAAATCAACGTTGAAAAAACGTTTTGTGCTCGCTGGGTATTATGGATTATGACACAGTGTATACAAACAGATTTGTAAATGACCTATATAGGAGGCATATACCTTGTATTGTGTACATATATGGCCTATATGTGTATATAAAGAAGCTATATAGGAGACATATATGCCCTGTATGTGCACATATAGTACCTATATGTGGATATAAAGAAGCTATAGGAGACCTATATGCCCGGTATATGCACTTATATGCACCTGAATCTGGCCTATATGCAACCTATATGCGGCATAAATGTGGCCTATATGCGCATATATGCACCTAAATCTGGCCTATATGCAACCTATATGCGGCATATATGGCCTATATGCTCCTATATGCGCATATATGCACCTAAATCTGGCCTATATGCAACCTATATGCGGCATATATATGGCCTATATGCTCCTATATGCGCATATATGCACCTAAATCTGGCCTATATGCAACCTATATGCGGCATATATATGGCCTATATGCTCCTATATGCGCATATATGCACCTAAATCTGGCCTATATGCAACCTATATGCGGCATATATATGGCCTATATGCTCATATATGCTGCATATAGGTTGCATATAGGTTGCATATAGTTGCATATATGTTCATATAGATTCTTTCCATGTGGGCTAACCCTAACCTAAACCCAACCTAACCTAACCCGATCATGTTATAATATACTTCCTGGTCCATGACAATTCAGAAAAAGTCCATTCTCTTTGCTCTCGGTCCAGGCAAGATGGAGTGAAGTTAAACATTGTTCATTTGTATACTGATGATTTTGTAATGATAAAGCTGGTTGGAAATCGGCAAAATCACTCTTTCATTCAACCTAAAACTTTTATTGTCTTCTGCCTGTCCCCCAGGTCAGTCATGGAAGGCCCTGAGCGCTACAGACAAGCGTCCGTTTGTGGAGGAAGCAGAGCGACTGCGTGTCCAACACCTCCAGGACCACCCCAACTACAAGTACCGTCCACGCCGCAAGAAGACCACCAAGAAGCTCAAACGGGTCGAGCCAGGGCTGCTGCTGCACAGCCTGGCCCAGGGTCCAGGCCTGGGGTTAGGGCATGGACTCAGTTCCTTGGGTGCAGAATGCGTTTCAGGTGGGTCAGTGTACGGACCACCGGGGACCCACCCTCCGCACCACCATCACACCCACCACCTGCTGCCCTCCTTGGGGCACTTCAGGGACCTCCAGCACCCGGGGCATCCGGAGATGGAGAGCTACGGCCTGCCCACGCCGGAGATGTCCCCTCTGGATGTTTTGGAAGACGGAGGTGGGGAGTCTGTGTTCTTCCCCCCGCATATGCAAGAAGAGGCCGGGATGGGCGGTTGGAGTGGGTACCACCACCTCCACCACCATCATAATCAGCACTACAGCCACCATAGCGGTCACCACTACAACAGCCACGGTAACCATAACTCCATGCACGGTGCGATGGCACACAGCCAGGGTTCAGGGATGAGTAGCAATGCCAGTTTAAGTTCCGGTATCGGGTCCAGTTTGAGTCCAGGTGGCAGTTCCGGCATCGAGTCCAGAATGAGCTCAGTCGATTCCAGAATGACCTCAGGCGGCATGGGTTCGGTGAGCTCCGGCGATCCGAGAATGAACTCCGCTCACGCTTCCAGCGTCGGTTCCACTCGCCACATCACCCTGAGGAGTCCTGCCAAGTGCCCGCCCCCTCTTCCTGACTCCTCTCCCGCTTCCTACTCCCAGCCTTCCATCAACCTCTCCGAGCCAATCAAATCCCACCAAATGCCAGCGGGCTACTTCGGCCAGCTGTACGGGAGCGGCGGCCATAATAACCCCACCCATTTCACCCCGTCTCACCTGGGACAGCTTTCGCCTCCTCCTGAAAACTCTTCATCATGTTCATCCTCCTCCATCCCTCCCTCAGCCCTCCTTCCCCAAACGCACTTAGACCCTTCTAACCTGGGCTCCTCATCTGCCGAGTTCTGGTCTGAGGTGGACAGACACGAGTTAGATCAGTACCTAAGTGTGGGTCGTACCAGAGTGGAGGCCTACGGACAAGGTGGGGGCTGCGGAGCTGGATCCAAAGTTATGGGTGGGCGCAGTAGCAGTAGTGGTATTAATGGCAGTGTCGGCAGTGTCATTAACAGGGATGTAAGTAGCATTATCAGTAGTAGTGGGTGTGAAGAAGGGAGCAGCCCCCTCATATCTGTTCTGTCTGATGCAAGCAGTGCTGTGTATTATAGTGCCTGTATTACTGGATAAATACTCTTCATATCTCATCTCTTGCACCATCTCACACACTGCACATTTTGCTTTAGCCCACTCTTAATATCTCATCTCATGCACCATCTCACACACTGCACATTTTGGTTTAACCCATGCGATTTTACCCATGAAAGGTGGAAAAGGATGTTTTGTTTTGGCTCATATTTTTAGTCAAGTCAGCTTATTTTCTATAGACTCCCACTCTAATGCACAACTTTAAAGTTTTTCAAAAAGTAAGAGAAAAAAATACATGCAGATTACCAAATTAACTACATGAAGATTCCTTGGCGGCAGAGCTCAATGGATCCAAAGAGCCACAGTTAGAGTATTTGGAGAGAAATTTTAACTGGCAAATTTGAATGGGGGTAAAATAACTTGAAGATGAGACCTCGATTTTCATTCATTTCTTCAGTCCATGGCATTCATGATCTTAGAAGGTCAGCAGCTGGCGAAGCACATCTAGATAACATATGGCTTCCTCCTCTCTTACCCCTTGCCCTTTTACTGAGCTTCAGATGAACAGTCTATTAGCCAACTGTAGTTCTTTCACCTATTGAGGTTTAGCTCAACCATTGAGATTATTTCTGCCTCCAGAAGAGCTACGTGTAGGCTAAAGAAAACTCCAATCTGAAACCTACACGATTAAATTGTGAATGGATTTTAATCTTAAAATTCAGCATGTATTCTTATAAAAAGTTCCTGGATCTAACATTGATGGGAATCTATGCTAGCAGTAAAGCTAACATACCGGGTATGGCCAAGCCTCCATGTAGCCTACTGCCTTCATCGTTAACTGGATACTTTCATGACTGGAAAGCTGGACTGAGGGCTGAACAGTGACTTGTTTCTGAAAGGTTGTAGGTTCAATCTCAGCTTCAGACTGTGCTCATCTATGTTGAAGTGGCTTTGAGCAAGACCGTGAACCTCTACCTGCTCCATGGGCCTATGATTATGCAAGCAAACTTAATTCCTTAAAGGATAAGTTCACCAAAAATGAAAATTATTGTCATTATCTACTCACCCTCATGGAAGGTCGGGTGAAGTTTTTTAGGCCACAAAACATTTGTGGAGTTCTCCAGGGAAACAGAGTTACAGCATTCTCCTAAACAATTGAGGTGAATGGTGACCAACTTTCAAACGTAAAACAAAAAAACACAGAGGGAGAGAAGAAAAGCCTCCATACTGCTCGTCTGGCATAATCCAAGTCTCCAGAAGCCCTGAGATGTCAAATGGACTTCGAAAGACTTCATTTACACCCTGTTTTTAGCTGAAATCTTCACTGTTGCCATGAGCTGAAAGTGAAAATCGGACTCATGGCTACAGTGAAGATTTCAGCTATATGTCTTTTGAAGTCCATTTGGCCTCTCAGGGCATCTGGAGATGTACATTACGCCAGACGTGCAGTCAACATTCACTTCAATTGTTTAAGAAACCTGTTTCCCTGGAAAACTCCACAAATGTTTCCACTGGTATGGTGAGTAGGACCGTATTTTCATTTTTGGGTGAACTTATCCTTTAATTTCACTGTGTGTATAATGTTGATCAAGTTTTTGAAAAGCCTGCAGCCACCAGGAAATCTCATCTCCAAAATGTCATCTCATCTCGTTTTTGACATCACATCTCAGGACAGATAAATATCAAGATATTCATCTCCACCAAACTTTGTTGGTTGAATCAGTAAACGGAAACTTTATTCCAAAACAGGAGAGGCAATGGACAGATGATGGCTGGATAGATGAGAGACAGACTTGATTCAGCCTCAACATATCACTCTGTAGCGTTGTCGGGAAAGCCTTGGCCAGCGGCCCACAGCAGACCGCTGCTCCCACAAACTATCAGGACATTTTACAAGGCTGGGGTTTTCCTACCCCGGAAACATGCCGTTCCCTCTGTCTCCTGTCTATGAGAGAGCCTCACATGCCTTGCAGGAAAAAAGATTCAAGAGCTTTTCTGAACCTCTTCTCTCAGCATACATACTGTATGAGCCATGAAGCTAATACAATGTCAACTTTTCAAATTGAATTGCATGGCTCATTACCCCTCTCCATGGTTTGTTTTGGTGGGGAAATGTTTTACAAAATAACAGGCAATCCGGTTATGAAAGTAATTTTTCTTTCTAACTACTTGGTGAATCATGTGTATAATCCGTTTATCACTGGACCCTGACAATTCAGAAAAAGTCTTCATTATCTTTGAGGTCTGCATATGTGCCAATAAGCAAAACAACATTATCCTGCCGGGTATTGACATGCAATTCCATTCAAAGTCAATGGAGGAAATGGTTGAATTGTCTTATGACTTGGCAAGCCTAGTCTTTTATTTGATGTAGCCATTTACTGTATATAGTAGGTGTGATGTCTCTTGTCTGTATGTGAAGGAGAAATTTAGACTATGAAATGTTCTCTTTGCACTGGGATAAATATTGTAACTGTATAGAAGGAACACTACTTATTGAAACTTTTGCGTAACGTTTAATGTTTTTATTTGGAAAGAGGATTTTTTTTTGTATATTGTTTTTTCTTGAGATGGTTTACAGTCATAAGATGAATGCATTGAAACAGTGAGCTTTCGTTGATCATCTTTTGTTGTTGATTTTTACACATCACTGTAATCTACATTTCCCCTCATGATTTTAGTGTGAATCAAATCACATTCTGTCAGTTGTGGTTATTTATGTGTCTTTATGGCCAACATGGTAAAACCTTGTTCAACCAAGACCAACTTTAGCTCACTGCACAAATATTTACCCGTTTGGCTGTATGTAAAGGTAAAGTAAAGGTAAAGTCCCACTGATTGTCACACACCTGAGTGTGTGAAATTTGTTCTCCGCATTTGACCCATCCCCTGGAGGAGCGGTGAGCAGCAGTGCCGCGCTCTGGAATCATATGGTGATCTAACCCCTCAATTCCAACCCTTTGATGCTGAGTGCCAAGCAGGGAGGCAAATGGGTCCCATTTTTATAGTCTTTGGTATGACTCGGCCAGGGATCGAACTCACAACCTCCCAGTCTCAGGGCACTCAAACCACAAGGCCACTGAGCTGGTGTAAAATGTGAATTTGTGGCTTTGATTGATTGATTTTATATACGCTTTGTTTAAGGAGAAAAAAGAGAAATCAACAGTGGTAGCCATTGTACAAGTCCCATCATCATGTGTTTATCTAGCATCTATGCAGTAGTATTGTATGTGGTACCACTGTAGAAGTCCCGCTTTATGCATGCATCCTGCATCTGTTCTGCATTAGAACTACAGACAATGCTTTCTTGAATATTATTTATACAGTAGAAGAAACAATAAACCTACTGTCAACCAACTAGTTACCAGACGGTTCCATACTGAAAACAGAGGAAAACTTGATTTTTCCAAACAGCTCCTCTCGGGGACGAAGACGAAAGCAGCAGCAGTTCAGCAAGTCTGCAGTAAATAAAAAAGATAAAATAAAAGTGGGACTTCTACAACGGCTACATCTGCATTTGACATTCTTTTCCGTTGACACCAGTCTTGTTTCCATTTTAATTTACTGGGACACACACAAAACATCAGAGAGACAGGCGTTTTAGTCCTGCAATAACTCCAGAGCTTTTGGTAATAATTATCTTTGAAAGAAATGAAATAAAACACCCATGATTTTGGGATTAAAACAAAGGACATTTTCTCAGCAGTCATATAACAGGACAAATTAAAACCAGGATTTTCCCAGGAGTGTCACTGACGCTTCTAAAACTGTTTTGACAGGGATGATTTTTATACTTACTTGTGTTTCCTGTGTAAAGATTGTTTTTTGTGTTTATATTTGAAAAAAAGAAGGCTGGTTGTAAATGGATATTATTCTGTTTCATAAAATAATTTTACAAAATTGTCTAATTGTCTACAAGTCGATCTGTGAATGTTATCCACATGAATCTGTTACATAAAAAAAGAATCTATCATCAGGGGATTTGGACTTTTTATTTTTTTACCTGTGTTGATCGTTAATCTGATATCTCAGGAAGGCCTTGACAGAATTTCTTTGAATTTGGCTCAGACATCCACTTGGATTCAAGAATGAACTGATTATATTGTGGTGGTCAAAGGTCAAGGTCACTGTGACCTCACGGACGCCATTTTCAAGCTCGTTAACGCAATCTCTCAGTAACGCCTTGACAGAATTTCTTCACATTTGGATCAAACGTCAAAGGCTGGACAGACATGGATGTCGACTACTCACTTGTTGGCAGAGGCATAAGATCTGCGGTGGGGTCGTTCTAGTTTTTAACCCTATAAAGCCTGAACCATCAAATAATTGAGAGAAAATTCAAATTCTTTGAATCTGGAGTGTTTATTGGTCCTTCTGACAAAAAAAAAAAAAATCAAATATAATTTTGCAAGTCTGATTTTCAAATTGTCTCATATATGATACATCAGGCCTTATATAGTCCTCACAATTTTTTTCTCAACAAACAAAAACATAATAAAACAAGACAAGATTTAACACAAACTTTGTCCTTTAATTTTGAAATTACTTGAACTTGAACAATGTAAAGGAAACCACATTTGTCCATATTGTATGACGTCATACATATTCTGCATCTGCTACATTCTGCTACATCACGCAGCAATGAGTAATCCACCAATGGAACTGGCAGGGTGGAAAAGGAACATTTCAGTTAGTTTGGCTCAGTCAGTCAGCATCTTCAACTGAATATTTTCTTGCCATCTAAAAGGCATTGTGTAAAAGATTACAAAATTATACCGGTTATAAATATCTTAATTTTTACTCTAAATACACCTAATTATGTTATTTAAACCTTTAATTATTTTACTTGAGTAATAAAAAGACTAAGTGTTGCTTGATTATATGCATGTAGAAACGGTCTGTAATGGCCCACCGTCAGGCCTGTTCTTGGGGCAATCGATGCCCATGAACCAACGCGCCAACGACGTAATCAGATTCAGATTCATTTATTTAGAGAATGGGACATTACACATTGATGAACAGTACAGCCGTACAGTAAATATGTCAGGTTGTAGCCCAAGGGCTAGTTTCCACCTGTAGTCCCATGGCAGGTTGGTGTAATCATGAAAGCGAAAGAAAAATTAATAATACAACAAAGATTAAAAGTACAGAAAGTTAGTAAAACCAAAAATGATTAAAACACACAGTTAATAATACCAAAAAAAAAATTAATAGTATAAAAGGTTAGTAAAACCTAAAATAAATAAAATAAATAAAACACACAGAGCATGCTGCAAAACATGGCAAATGTTAATTGTGATCACATTGTTGGTTAGATCTGAGCCATATTTTCAACTGGCCTTTGAAGGTGGCGAGACTCGGGCATTCTCTGATCGAGGGAGGTAGATTATTCCAGAGAGTGCTTCCCATGAAGGATAGGGTCCTCTGACTAAAGTAAAGTAATGATGATGACATCATCAATGATGATGTCAGAGTTCACCTGTGAGGTCATCGGCGATGTCAGGTGGTCTAGGCTGACTGTGATGGCAGACGGGACTTTACGGGGTCACCGATGATGTCATAGCTCCCTGGACGTTGTGACATCACCAACGAGGGTGTATATAACAAGGTGTTCTGTGACGCTGTATTCTACTTCATAATGTCTTCCCTTCCCACGACCGAATCCGAGGACCGACATCTCTGTGGTTCTGACCGATCACTCTTGGTCACTGGCTGCCTTACAACCAGCCAGGTCCCGGTCACTGGCTGCCTTACAACCAGCCAGGTCCTGGTGACTGGCTGCCCTGCAACCAGCCAGGTCACGAGTGGTATTCCTTCAACCGCGTCCGAGGACCGACATCTCTGTGGTTCTGACCGACCACTGCCCGTGAGCCCTCAACTACGATCCAGCACACTTCACACATCACCCGAGGCAAGCACACAAGCTTCCTTACAATGCATCATGCATGAAATGCAATAAAATGACAATTGACCAATTTGCTGATAAATTATCTTATATACCCGCAGTGGGGAAGCATCAGGGCCTTCAAGGTATTCAGAGAATACCATGAATTCTCAGATGGAAAAAAAATAAAAAATAAAAAATTAAAATTAAAATTAAAAAATGTATGTATGTGGTTCTTATCTGTTATTTCATAGTGTTAAAACTTTTTTTTTGTCCATGCAGGCCACATTTGAGTGGTTTCTGCTGGGAAAGCATTTCAACCAATCAGATATTTTCTACAGACTAGTATCTGGGGAGAGTATCTTATATCCAAGGGATTCTGAGCCTCGATAGAATCCTGATAGAATTCACTGACCAATGAATGAAAGCACATGTGTCGATTGACAATTGACTCAACCAATCATATTTGAGTTTGTAGTCAATGGGCGTATTCTTTCACGCTCAGGGGTATTCTAGCTGACCTGGGTGCTCACATGACTTGCTCTGAAGCGGAGCTATTGCCTTTGTTGTGGAACGCGGGCATTTCGGGGCATTTGCGCGCAGCGGGCTGGCTCAGCACTGACAGTGACAGCAGCACACCATTGAAGAACGAACTTGATAGAGAAGAGAACAACATGGCAACAGGTGGAGATGAGAATGGCGGCGGTGCAGCAGATATTATCGCGGACCTACTTGCAGTGCCATTTTCAAGACGGCCGTTTAACGAAAATATGGACATTGTTCAAAATGGCCGTGCAACTCCAGGAAATATGGCTTTAATTCAAGCTGGAAAAGGCTATGTTCGCCACTTCCAAACAAGCAACTGGGACCGATAGGCTACCCCTGGCTGACCCGGCTCAACACAACACAAGAAGCTGTATTGCTGGGAGTGCTTGTTGTTTGGGACCGATAAAGGTGCGTGGAATTGGAAAGGCTATGAGTTTTGCATCTTCATGGAGGAGCAGAGGGGATATTTTGATGAAATATATGATGAGACTGTGCAAGACACCGGCGTGCCAACTGGACGATGCCCACAGAGATCCACGCGCACACTACAAGCAGCTGCATGGTGACATCATCGACAATATTTTAAACCAAGTGCGAAATCGGTTTCAAGATCACAACAAGCTTTTATTCCTCTCCCTTCTGGACCCCGAACAGTTCACTGGCTTTAAGCGTACATTTCCAGAAACGGCCTTCGCAAACCTGACAGCCAGCTACGGGCCACATTTTGATTTTCCAGGCTGAAACGAGCTGTCTGTGATGTATAGTATGGCAGACTTTATGGGAAAGAGCCCATCTGACCTACTCCTTTTTCTGCAACACAAACGACTCTGTGACAGCATGCATCAGCTATACAAACTGACATGTTTAGTTTGAACTATTCCTGTCACCACTGCATCTGTGGAAAGGACATTCTCCGCCCTCAAACGGATTAAAACATATGCCAGGAACACTACAGGACAATCCAGACTCTCTGCACTAGCTTCCATGGCGATTGAAAAACAACTTATTTTGGACCTGAAAGCTAGAGACCAGCTGTATGACCGGGTTATCGAAAAATTCATCCAAAAAGACAGGAGGATGGATTTCGTCTTCAAGTGATCATCCATGGTGAGTGAAAGCTTTTTTATTGTTGCTTTTGCTGGTGTTTGCTGGGGCAGAGCGACGTGATGTGTTTTTGTTGAGCAGGTGAGGCCTTGGTTCAATATAGTGTTCCGACCACTATTTGACCATGCACTTTTATGGCATAGATTCGTTCCCTTTCTTTGTGATAATAAAAATATAATACAAAAAATATTGATAATACAAAAAATATTTTTGATAGGTAAATAAATACATTATTTCGCTGTTTGAAGTGACGAGAAATTAATTGGAGCCACCAAAAGCCAAATAGCCAAATAGCTTGGGGTTGCATCTCGTAATAATAATAATAACAATAATAATAATAATAATAATAATAATAATAATAATAATAATAATAATAATAATAATAATAATAAAATACGTTTATTATAATCATTATGATTATTTAATAAAATAATGGTAATTATACCAATTACAATATTACATTAATTATATTATTGCCATTATGGTTATTATTATTTTAATAAAATGATAATAATTATATAACAATAACTGTGTAACGAATGCAGTGAGCCTGTGTGAATGCATCAATAGCCTGGTGCTGTTGTGCTGTTGTGTTCCAGTGTGCTTTGTTTTGGATCTAAACGGTCTGGAAATACAGTACTATCCTGGCAATGTTTAAAATCAAACAAAGTGACTGCCCTACTGTGTGTGTGTGTGTGTGTGTGTGTGTGTGTAACCAACAGCGCAATTTTGCGCAACGTGTGTGTGTGTGTGTGTGTAACCAACAGCGCAATTTTGCGCAACGTGTGTGTGATGTGTGTGTGTGTGTGTGTCGGGGGGGGTATACGCTACAGAAGGCCCGGGTCTGATGGGCATGGTTCGCCACTAAGTAAGTAATTTTACATTGCATCAAGCTAGTAACTATTCCTATTGATGTTTCAGTTTACCTTTTCAAAATTGACAAAAAGTTCCTTGCAAAATCACATGTTGGTTACTCCTTGCAGGTGGCCATCTTGGATATGTCAGCACAAACCACTCAGTTGCGCAAATCACTGCCCCCTAGTGCATTATCCACAAATTGCATGTATAGTATTGTAACCCTAAGAAAAAAAAAAATTGCATGTATGATTTAGAGGACTCTAAAAATCATGTATCAAATATGATACGCTTGGCGTTATAGGGAAAAACAATCAAATGAGGCTGCTTGTCGGTTATTTTCGACATTTTTAAGATGAGGAAAAAATAAATAAATTAAGAACCAAAACTGCAACAGCATTGTTTTTTCTTTTAAGAAAACACTTAGCCTATCATATCTGTGATTGTGATCAGCATTTTATGTAAGAATTAAAATCTCCTTCTACCACTGCCAATACCAACATTCAGCTAGAGAGAGCATAACAAAAATACAAATAAAGCAAGACAGTATTCACCTTATTCTTTGCCCACACATGGACGCTTCCGCATTACGTCATTTCGCAATAGTATTTCCGTTTTGACTTGCCAAAAACCCCGCAGGCAAAATGGCCGCGCACACTCCGCTCCTAAAGTGGCAAAATTACTCCCCCATAAACTAACATATCTTGGCCAATACGTATGTAACATACAAAATAAAACAACCCGTAATATCTTAATTTTATGTAGAATGCAGAGGACATGTAACTGTTTAGTTAAACCTGCATTCCAGGAATATTGTGCTCTAAAGATGACGTTAGTGGAGTCGAGGCTGTTGCGTCCTGAAACCCACATAGGTTGCATGCGATTCGAGGCGTAACCTATGTGCGTTTTAGCGTAACCTATGTGTGGTTTGGCGTAACCTATGTGCGATTCGAAATAACGCATCCGAGATAGAAACGTTATGAATATAGCACGTTATAAACAACAAACTAACGCTGGTGATCCATATGGAAACAGTGTTACTCGAAATGGTTAAAAGTTATATCAATTTGGTCATTCAGTGGCATTTTACTGCCATATAACATAACTAACTAGTGGCTAATATTAGCCACAGAAGGCAACTAGCGCTGAGGGGAATTAGACCGTGGCCACACTGATCTATCAGAAAATGAACAGAATTATAAAATGCATAGATTTATGTTTTTGAGGTGACCTGGGGAAGCACAGCACACAGCACTCTGTAGTCAGGGGGATGGGGGTTCAGAGCTGGAACATAACATAGCTGTTAGCTGTAACTGTTAACTGTGAGCTACTTGCTAACTCAGTGTTCACCAGGCTCAAGATGCCGTGATAGTACATTTTAACCAATTCGAGTCACAGTCTTCCCATAAAGCTTTGATATATGTTGGCTATTGTTGATATTAGAATAATATTGTGGCTCTAAAATAATGTTTTTACAGAGTTGCGGGCAACTGTCATGGCAGCGACTTCCGCTCCTCCATTTCCGCTCTGAGAACTGACCGTCCAATCAATCCGTCCATCCAGAAAAAGTTCAGCCGCCTTGAACTTTCTGTCCATCAAAACATATGCAATTTGATGTATAGCCTACACATCAGTGCTCCACGGACAGACGGACAGCTGTCTTTTAAACTGAATGGAAGTGAACAGAGAAATGAACAACTAACCGTGACGTGACGTGACGTGACGTGACGTGTCAAGATGGCGGCCGTGAGGCTCGCCCTGGTGCAAGCCGTAATATTGTGTCTGGCTCTTATGTCTTTGTTAATATATGTCAAAAACACGTCCTGTGTACTCATACACCCGGCGAGAGCTTATATTACTGAGATACAATCTGGCAGCTGTAGATCAGTCACTGATCCCGACGCTACCAGAAGAGATCCAGGCGATCAACAACCCGCCTAGCTACCCGACTTCCTGGAGGGAAAGACCGGGGAGGAGCAAGCGGCGTGCCGGTGTCCTCTCCAGGTTCAGGAAGCGACCATATCGGCCCCCACTACCGGCCCTACTACTGTCTAACGTCAGATCACTGAGACACAAAACTGATGAACTCTTCCTCCTCACTCAAACCAACATGGACTTCAAAAACTGCTCTGCCTTCTGCCTGACCGAGACCTGGCTGGACGACACCGTGACGGACCAGGTGGTTACCCCGCCCGGCTTCACTCTCCACCGCGCTGACAGGTCGGCGGTACTATCAACCAAGGCAAAAGGTGGAGGTATCTGCTTCATGATCAACAACCTCTGGTGCAATAACAGCTCAACACTCGACTCATCATGTTCCCCACACCTGGAATACATCAGCGTGAAATGCCGGCCGTCTTACCTTCCCAGAGAGTTTGCTTCAGTGATCCTGGTCGGAGTATATATTCCACCCTCAGCCAACGCAAACACTGCCATCACCGAGCTTGCCAACTACATCTCCTCTGTGGAAAACCATCATCCCGACGCCGCTGTCATCGCGTTGGGGGACTTCAATCACGCCAGCCTGTCCACCGAACTCCCCAATTACATTCAGCAGGTGACGTGCCCCCCACGCCGCGCTAAAACGACCTCGGTATTCCTCAAAACCTGGCTACGCCGGGCCTGCGCAGCACTTTCACCATGGTCCCTAATCCATACCACCCCACCCCCTGCGCGGCCGCGCCCCCTTCTACCTGCTCGGAGCTTTTTCCCAGAGTGGGGGAAGGGCGATTCTGAGCCTGCACTGCAGGCAGCAGTTTTAGCAGTGACATGACGTCAGTTTGTGTAGTTTTAGCAGTGACATGACGTCAGTTTGTGTGACTGTATAAGTATTTGTGGTGGAATTAGCTGCGATATAATTTTTATAATATTTTCTTTGGGGGGGGGGGGGGCACCAGCAAAAATCTTGCCTAGGGCACCAACTTGGTCAGGCACGCCACTGACCGCTGGGCAACTCGGACCACGCCATACTGCTCCTCATCCCCAAATACCGCCAGAAAATAAAATCCACCAAAGCCTTAAAAAAACAGTAAAATCCTCGTCTGCTGCTAACACTCTGAAAGCCGGCTTCGACCTAACTGATTGGGACATCTTCAGTCCAGGTGTGGAGAGTGGCGCAGACAGCCTCGAGGAGGCATATGACGCAATCACGTCATACGTCAACTTCTGCGAGGAGACGCACATCACCACCAAAACAGTCAAAATACACAGCAACAACAAACCCTGGTTCACCAAAGACATTCAACTCCTACGCAACAAGAAGAGCACAGCATATAACAGCGGTAATAAAGATCAATACAACATTGCAAATTCACAACTCAGATTAGCCATCAGGAAAGCAAAATCAGCATATGGAAAACACTTAGAAAATCAGATCACACCCAACAACACCAAAACAGTCTGGAAAAAATAAAAAAACATGACCAACATTAATAAAAAATCCCCACCCATATCCAGTTCTGATCCCCATCTTCCTGACAAATTAAATACTTTTTACACCCGTTTTGAACAGTCCCCAGTGCCCCCATACTCACCCCCCAGTCCTCTCCCCCCCCCCATTTGTCATCACGGAGGAGGAGGTGAGAAGTGAATTCCAAAAAATAGACAGAAGGAAAGCTGCTGGGCCCGACAATGTCAGCCCAGCTACTCTGTACCACTGTGCAGAGCAACTCGCCCCCCCATTCACCAGACTATTCAACTCCATGCTACACCACTGTGATCCGGACTGTGCCAAGGTTTCCATCATCATCCCAGTACCCAAATCCAATAAAATCACCTGCCTCAACGACTACCGCCCCATCACACTCACCTCTGTTGTCATAAAATCATTTGAACGCATCACCCTCTCCCTCCTGAAACAACTCACCTCCCCCCTGCTGGACACTCATCAATTTGCATACCGCCCCAACAGATCAGTTGAAGATGCTGTCAACTTAGCCCTGCACAGTTCACTACAACACCTGGACTCACCCAACACCTACATCCGCACCCTTTTCATAGATTTCAGTTCCGCTTTCAACACTATAGACCCGGTCAAACTTTTCCAAAAAATGACACACATGAACATTCCCCTCTCCCTCTGCTATCTGATCAGAAGCTTCCTGTGGCGGAGGCGTCAGAGGGTCAGGATAGGCAGCCTCCTGTCCTGCCCTCTGACCCTCAGTACTGGTGCCTCCCAGGGCTGTGTCTTTTCCCCCTGGCTCTTCTCCATCTACACCAACATCCCACCACAGCTCAGTTTCATTCTTCAAATATGCAGACGACACCACCATAACTGGACTCATCACCAACAATAATGAAGATCACTACCGGAACCAAGTGGCCCAAGCGGTCACTTGGTGCCAGGACAACAACCTACAACTCAACACCTCCAAAACCAAAGAACTCATCACAGACTTCCGACGGAATCCACCCCCCAAGACACCCCTCCACATCTCCGGACAACCCATAACCACCACAGACACATACAAATTCCTGGGCACCCACATCAGCAACAGACTCAAATTGGACAATAACACCGGTCACATAATCAAAAAGGCCAATCAAAGACTTTTTCACCTCCGGCAGCTCAAAAAATTCAAAGTAAAACCCAATCTGCTCCTCCAGTTCTATACAGCCATACTAGAAAGCATCCTCACATCATCCATAACCATCTGGTACGGCAACCTGGACAGTAACTCACGCAACAAACTCCAACGAATAATAAAAAAAGCTTAAAAAATTGTAGGTACCCCACTCCCATCACTAGACACTCTCTACCATAAACGCACAATCACACGAGCACAAAAAATAGTTTCTGACCCATCTCACCCAGCCAATCACCTGTTCCAACTGTTGCCCTCTGGACGGCGCTACAGATCAATTTCCACCAAAACAACACGATTCAAAAACAGTTTTTTCCCCACTGCCATCAGGTTTCTGAACTCCACTCACCTCTGAAATATCACTGCATACCTCTCCAGCAATGTATATGTTTGTTGTGCTCGTTATTTGGGTAAATTTAGTTAGGTAAAATAAAATATTAATAATCTGAAAATTATTAATATTTCATAAAATTATTAAAATATCAAAATATGTAATCCTGGATAAGGATTAACCTAGGGGCACCACCTGCGTTGCAGGACCTAATCTGAATCACCTTTAGTCTTATCTGAAGTGGGGGAGTTTCTAATCCTTAAGCAAAAGTTCACCACAATCATCACAAAATCACTCTGAAACAGTTGAATTCTATTAAAAGTTGACACTATTTATTATATATAAAATAAAGAGGAGGTATTGGCAATACAGTCAATGAATTTCAGTTATAACCAAGTTACATTCTAAAACACTTCGCTGCAATTGGAGGGGAGCGTGAGGTGATTATGTTTATCTGCATGGAAAGTGTAAGGCACCGGATGAACACTAGAGGGAGGCAGAGTGTGTGTGTGTGTGTGTGTGTGTGGGTGAGTGGTCAGCTGGCCTCTATTCAAAATGGCCGACCCGGAAGGACCGGCCCGACACAAAATGGAGGATAAGGGAGTGTATGCGCGGCACAAAATGGAGGTTAGCCGACTAGTAGCTATGTGTGTGTGTTTATAGGGGAAAGGTTCGTGCACGCGCTTACGCACGTGCCCGTGAGGGAGAAATAACGCTGTCTAGATGAAAACAGGGGCCGCGAGGCGCTTACTCCACCACGGTTAGTTTTAACCGACTTTGAACTGGTGAAATAAGTTCCTCTCGGCTCGTTGGCTATCTTAGATCCACTCCGTGGATCGGTGAAGAATTAAATGGCTAGCGTTTAAACACTCGGGTTCAGTAATGCAGGTATAAGCACAATTACAGTCAGACACAAACAGTCACAGATTAATTTACAGTATCATATCAGTCAATCATGTATATCTATGGATATATATCATCTAACTAACAATTCTAAGCCCGGACTTGAGTGATCAATTCAGTCTTACTTGGCGTGCGCGCTCAGTCCTGCACACGCGGGTGCAGTGGTTTGTTATGGTCGGTCTCGCAAGGTTCCTCCGGCGTGGAGGGGGGGGGGATGCTCGTCTAGCGTGCGTCCGCTGTCCCGTGAAGGAAGGAGAGGAGGCGTGAGAGCAGGCAGTCGAACTCAGCTGGCCACGTTGGGTTCTTGGATCTGCTGTCGTCTCAGTGGAGGAAAGGGGGATCTCACAGCTCGCTTCTTCGGGTTGAAGGCACTCGCCTGGTCGAGGCGATGCGGGTCGGGTTCAGGATATCAAAGCTAGCTTAGCTCCGATGTAGGGTTCGTCAGGCCTGGGGGCGGCCTTGCTGCTCAGCTGCGAGGAGGGGGGAAGGGCGGTTTGTCTCGAGTTAAACCACACGTCCTGTCGTAGCGATGTGCCACTTAGAACTTCTCAGAGGAGGACCTGTCTGCAGCTGGGCTGCGTAGGAACTAAAGTCTGGGTGACTTTCTTCTGCATATAGTGAGGTGCAGGGCGTGTCTGTGTTGTTGGTGAGGCACTCTGATTGGCTCACCTTATCTCACTTACAGACAGGAGAGTTGGCTGTCCTTTTGTCAATCTTCGAAAACAAAGGAATGGCTCCCTTCCCTGCCGTTTTATCATGGGTGTGTGAACTCAAATGGCCGGGTGCTTGGAATGTGGGGGTTTGTGTCCCCTCAAATGTATTGCATTCAAACACACATGTCTCTTACACCATATCAATGTTCACTCTAAATTAGGGGTGCACCGATCGATCGACACGCAATCTGTATCGGCCGATTTGGACCTCAAATATGTGATCTGCTGTTTCCGATATTCCTTTAATGTTGCCGATCGCATAGCCGATCATGCTGCACGTGAGAAACATGAGGCAGCCCATTTTCATGTCTTCAATGTCTATCGTTTAACTTTCATATTGTGCTCTAACGTTTATATCATTGTGTTGCAAAGCACACGCTTTGCTTTCGTCAGTGTACTCACCTCCATGCACACACCGCACCAGACTGTCAACACACCCCTTGCGTCTTTGAATCACACAAATCAGCTGGTGATTAGAGCAGCCTCAGCAGAGAGAAGTTACCTCCACTCCTCCCGCCTACCGAGGCATTTGCATGCTGTTAAGTCCGTGTGTATTAAAGTCCCAGATTGACACGGTGGTACTGTGGTAGTCGGGGTAGTGCACGCGCACACACAGACAATTTCCACGCAAGCATTGATGTTCCCGCGGGCACTTTGAAGGAAGCGAAAGTGTGCGGCTGAGTATGTGGATGTGCGCTCCGTTCAGACGGACTTTCTTCCTTTCTTTTAACATCAGTTGAACATGTTCTAATCCCCTTCTTCCATGTGTGCGTATATGACCAACCAGTAAGTCATTATTATGTTAATATTCCTGTATTGCATTCCCTTTTGGTTTTAGATCGATCTACCTGCAATCATTGCAATAACGTTTGTTAGGCGTGCATTTGCAGTTTGATTGTCTGTTGCGCTAATTAATGCCACTACTCAGATGGAGTTTAGCTGGTGTGTAGCTTGTGATTCTGTTGTTTCTCCCGTCATGTAACCCTGTCACCATTATGTAGATCGCACTCATAGTGCTGCTAATTATAACACTGTAACTCGGCCTCGATGGGCGGGTCGTTTTGATGTTCGTTCGATGCGGATCCCAATGTATGACGGTTATTGTGCATAACCCCGGTTCTATGAGTGGGAGCTCTTTGGCTTTAGTCATGGTTCAAGACTGGTGTTTAAGAGTAACTGACTTAGAGTTTACCTAATTATCATTTATATATTATTAGTTGTTAATTATCACTATAATTGGCCTATATAACAGCAAGCTTGGTTACTGACCTGTTTGTATATTTTATTGCCTCCTTTTTCCAGACCACACACAATCCTACTATTCCTGTCATAATGCTGTAAAGAGCCTATACTGCTGTACTGTACTGAAGAGAACTGACAACTAAACGGTTGAACTCCCATCTGTCTCCTGCCTCGTGTTTTTACGGACACCCCAGGGCGTATATATATATATATCGGTGATCGGTAATCGGTAATCGGTGATCGGTCGATGATCGGTTGGGCAGATATTTCTCATAGGTGATCGGCAATCGGTGATCGGTGGCAAAAAACGTGATCGGTGCACCCCTACTCTAAATGTCTTTCATTCAATGTCAGTGTTCATTGAAAATGTCTGGCCCAACATGTTGAATGTTCTGTATTTATGTTGTCATATGTCTGTCTATGTACTGTAATGTCTCATGCTGACACAATATTCATGTGCTTAACAATTGCTGTACTGAAAGCAAATTCTGCCGACTTGTTGTGCAGTCCTTAACACGTTGAGTGCCAATGACGAGATATCTCGGCTTACAGGATCCAACCGTTGAGTGCCAAGGACGAGATATCTCGGCTTACATAAACATTTTTTTTTTTTGACGGTGGGACATCGATCAACCCCTTTTACGTCTCCTATACCAATATTGGAGGAAGAGAATGTGTATAATCTATTTTACCGACCAGCTGGTGGCGACAGTGCTCTCCAGACAGAGAGAAAGCCGAGCAAAAAACAGCCGCGGGTCCGCGGGAGAAAGCCATTCTAATTTTCAAGGAAATAGCTGGGCGAAAACGCTTTCGATTTCACACACACACACACACACACACACACACACACACACACACACACACACACACACACACTCGAGTACCTTTGAGCATAAATAAGACCAGAATCGCAAAAGCTTCTTCAAAGCTCTCAGCCGACACCTCAAGAAACGAACGAGCCCGTTTTACAGTAATCCAGACTGCCCGAGAGCGGACGCGGAGCCAGCAGGAGCCAGCAGCAGCAGCACAGACGGAGGGAGGAGTTTGGAGACACACACACACACACACACACACACACACACACACACACACACACACAATACACAGACTTGCCCAAGGGCACCCATAATCACAGGCACGTGAGGTGGTTCTAAAAATCCATTTATCTCAAAACTCTCTGAAAATCTCTGAAACCATGCTGTACTCAACGGCTAATATCTACATAACTACTAACTCTACAAACTAACTATTTTAGACAGAGAAAGCACACATTCTATTAGTTCTTTTTAGATGATTGGTGTTCACGAAGTCTTAACAGAAAAGAATCCTCGGCTCTTGTAAAATGAGCCAGAATCCTCAAAAAAAAACCTGGCAGAACCTACCTACAGCATTGAAAAAAGGGCTGGCAGTCAATGTGTTAATAAATGAATCTGAATCTGAACACAGATAGACATAAAACCATAAAACATTTGGTTTAAGCAAGAACAAAAAATACCCCCCCCCCCCCCCCCCCCCCCCCCTTTCCTGTTCTGACATGTAAATGTAGCCTAAACATTAGGTGCTTTTGGACCAAACAGTTCTGGAGACTCCATGAGAGGAACTGCCCACTGCGGCACTCCCGGAGAACTGGCTACATACATTCAAGGGCTTTTTGTCTGTTTGGATTCACACTGCCAAAGGAACGCTGTAAGCCTGTTAGCATGCTAACTACTAGCAGCTTCACAACAAGTGAGAGTTCATGGGAATTTTGGCTAACAATTAGCTAGCTATAAGTTAACATGAGTGATAGGCTATACGGCCTCGGGGCATTTCTAGAAGTTCGACCAATCAACGTTAGGGGTGGGAATCGCTGAGTAGCTCACGATACGATATCGTCACGATACTTGGCCCTCGATAACGATATATCACGATACTGCGATACTGCGATATATTGGAAGACGATACATCACGATACCTGTGTAACAAGTGAAAAAAATACCTCTGAAGGCAAAAAATCATGTATTATGCATTTATTAGCAGAATTGACATGAACTCTCTGAGTTCACTCACTCACTCATACCATTTTCGATACCACGGAGGAAAAGTTACACATTAAGTCTTTTTATTATTACTATTAAAACAAGAAAACCTATATAACCTACCTACCTACCTATATAATTTCTAAAAGTAGATATTAATGATCAAACATTTCCATTCATGTAGCCTACAGTAGTTATGTTTTTGTTTCAACTACAAACATAAATAAAGTCAACTTGAAACTATGTTTCAACTACCACACACAGCATAATATTTTAGCCTGTTTATTTAAAAAAAAAAAAAAAAAAAAAAAAAAAAAAAAAAAAAAATTAATAAACATATCGATACTTGGCGCCAGTGTATCGATAACGTATCGCGGGTGGAAATATCGCGATAACGTGGGTATCGATATTTTGTCCCACCCCTAATCAACGTATAGGCTGCACTTATGTCTGGACCAATCACCGTATAAGCTACTTACATCACTCAAGGTTCCTCTAAGTCCCTCAAAACGGCATTCTATGAACTACAATCCTTCCCAATTCCTGCGGTGTGGGCACAATAAAAAAGGGGGAGTTCCTCCAACTCTCATCCGGTCGTCCTCCGTTATGTTTATCCCTTTATGTTTCAGCAGTATGTTTTCTCTTCTGAGCCTCTGGTCATAATTTACGTCAGCCACAAAAATCTTCCTGCGACAGAAACAACTGGTGCTGACTTTTCAAAACAATAACCATCAGTTACTGGAATTTCCTGTTTTTAACCAGGTTTCTGTTCTCAAAACCCAACAATCCATGCCTTACTGTACTACAGTAATATGTATTCGATCAAGTTATTTCTTATATTTATAGTAACACAAAAGCAACAGGCATACAAAATAAATTGGATTTATTCAGTTAAATCGCCAGTTGCATTATATCAAATCTAGTGGAAAGTTTTGTTTGTTATTACATTATTCTCATACTACCTGACAGCATTTTGATTGAGGTGTTTTGCTTTGCTACAGGATGACAGGTCATGATACTGCAGTAACCTGTCCAGTAAATGAGCTGATGTGAGTCACCTTTTGTTTACAAGTGGTTGGATTCTAATTGGTCAGCGTCAGGGCCGGATCTACCTATGGACAAGGTGCCCGGCGGGGGGGGGGGGGGGGGGGGGGGCTGCTCATGTCGGGCTCCACAGAACTATGACACACATCTAAGACCAATCACAATAAAATAAAATAAAAATTCAAGAAGATTAAGTCCCATGATTGAGTGTCATTGGACGGCTGTGGGCAAGTGATGGCTGGTGATTAATTTTTCCATAGACATTTTGTAAAATGCTTATAAAAATAGATTTACTTGTGATGGAAAGGATTTCTCTGTACCTCGTTCAACCTAGCTAAAAAGTGCCCACTCCAATCAGAAGGTGTGACATATGTTAATACCTTTCCAGTGTGTCCAATCATTCCAGATATATGAAAAATCAATACAACAAGCAATTCTGATATTTAGAACATTATTTTATATAGAGGATTTAGCATATTCAGTACAAAGACAGATCAAGTATTTATATTACCCATTCAGAGATCTCTGAGGTGGATTTTCCAGTGGTCTTTCCCTCACAGCAAAATATGTAGCAGGTCAAAAGAAGACCCCTGCAAACCGACCCCTCCCTTCTCTTTTTCCTGTGCTTTTAAAGTACATTTCCTTTGGGGGCGTCTGTCTTCCGGTATGGTTCCTCCTCCATCTAGTGTCATCCTTCACTGCTGTGCTGGTATTGGTTGGTCATATGATCTCTCCCTTCTGTCACTCCTATTTGGCCGGCGTGTTTTTCTCCCCCTCTTGTCCACATCCTGTGACCTGGCTTCCACTGGAGGTCACAGTACTAACCTTCTCCTTGAAATAGTTATCTATTGGTTCCTATCTACCAAAGCAATTGTCAACATATTTACTTTAAATTCCTATTTTCAACTTATAATTTGGGTCAGCTAATTTAGCTATTTTCCTATTAAAGTCCTAGTTTAGAACATTATGTAAGGTTATTGTTAGACTAAATAAACTTAAACTATATTCTGGATATGAATCAAATTCAGCTATATTTGGGCTAATCCCAGTCTAAACTGGATTTAAACATCTTACAGTTCAGACTTACTATCTCTTTAGTCTAAAACCACTCTATGAGTGTAAAAAGAGAAGAGATAGTTTCAAAAGTTAAATTCAACAAAACAGAGAAAAACTCACCCTGTTTAACCTGGATGAGAAACTCTTATCAATTACCACTTATCCACTAATTCGACTATACCTTTATTTTCCATTTGCTTACAATAATAACCATAGGCTATTATTTATCTAAATATGATAGCACTCTCCTATCGTGCAGCAAGTGGGACAAATTGAAGTTATTCAAAACACAGAAATACAACATCAGACTGATCTAAACACACTCTATTCTCATAAGATAACCAATATATATTCTGCTGAGCATCCAATATTCCCAAAGACCAACGCCGAGCCGTCTGAGATTCGAATCATGGTTCCTCTCATTGGTGCTGTGAACTTGAGCATGTCTTCTTTTCTCTGTGGAAAAATCAGCGCATCTAATGTATGCTCTTAAACTTTATTTCATATCAGATATCCAATCATCTCAGTCAATCAGTAAGATATATATACACAATATGCATCAATATACATACAACAAAAACCCCTCATGCTCTGGGGGCTTTGTGGAATGTGTCTCCCACCTCCTCTGTTGATGCTCTGCAGCCATTTGTCTTAAAGAAAGCCATAAACTCTGTGTTGTTTTCCAGTCCCTATCCCAAAGTGACTAAGTGACTGAGCAGAGACATTAAAATGTCCTTTTGTCGGCTGATCTCCGTGACCTCTGCCCCGACCATATCCTAAATGACCGTCCTTGTGCAGCTTATCCGTTTCCCAGACCTGCCATAAACAGCACTAAACCTTCTAATGGTTAATTCCCATGGTCAGCACGTCTCCTAATGGAAATTAAGAAAGTTCATCATTACACAAACTCAGCCGCTCCTCCAATGACCTAGAACAGAACATTTAAACATAATTAAAGATATATTTGAATTAACAAATGACAAGATCATCTCTGTAATTGCATATTTTCATATCAGCATGTAGGGCCGCCATGCTGAAGTATCTGCCTCTTGTTGAGTCCAACCTGGGCCTATGGAGAAATGTTTGATCAAAATACCATAGATTGGGGAGAGACATCTATCAATCCCCCTTTTCACATCTCCAATAGAGATGTGAAACCACCTGCTCGTCTCATTACTCCAGTTCCATTCCTCCCTGCAACATTAACACTGTGATTTGAGTTATTTTAAACATATTCTTCAACTTACTCTTCATCTTGGCTCCTTATTGAATCTAACATAACCCCCTATTGACCAACATTCAGTCTGACCTTGATGGTCACAAGTTCATTCAGTAACATATCTGTTCCCATATCTTTCCTGGAACCCACTTAGACAGCATTAAACCTCAGCACAAACACAACTTAACCCCATTAATGCATGTATTCATTTCCAAATTCGTCATATTTTGGTTGCCCCCTTGTCCCAATTTGCACCCATACCCCCTTGATTCCATTTGTAACCAAATGAGTGCATGATGATTTGCTTAGATCCCACTATGCAAAAATGAAACCCACATCTTTGATATTGGAATTGTCCCGGTGTGTGGTCCTCTGGTGACGTACCACTGTACCTGAAAACATCAGATTTCACAATGTGCCTGTATTTTAAACAAAATAATTTCTTGTATTTTTATTAGTACAACAAGTCGCTTGTATGGCAGATAATGTTTGAGATACTCTGTGAGTACATATCCAATTGTTTACTTTTATAATTTGTTTGCAATGCACCTCATAAACAAGATGGCTCCTGAGTGTACATTCACAGCTTACAGAGAGACAATGTATTGACCTTGTAGACTTGTGGCAATAAACAATGGGGCGGAGGGTAACCCCAGAAGGTGCTGTGAGTGGGGGAGGGGCGGGCTAGACCCCTAGCAGTTCACTTGAGTAATTTTGGGGATGGCATAACCCCACTAGGTAAAACAGTGAGGGCCAACATTGTTCACAAATACTCCAAACGCAAACTCAAGGCTGTCTGTCCTCAGAGGGCATTGACTTATTTATAAATACTTTTAAAAACCTCTCCAGCGTACTTTAAGTATAAATTTAACTATGTGTAGCTTTTCTCAAATGGAAAAAATGATAGTGTATCTTACCTGGGTTTGAGCTAGTTCTTCTATAGGGACGACAGAGAGAATTTTCAAGTTAATCAACAAACCCTTCATTTATGCAAAGTTGTCAACTAAACAAACTCATCATATAACTATTGTTATTTTATGTGTCACTGCAAACTTTCTATTCAGTACGTATTACTATATAATGTACAGTATTCAGTGTTCCCCACTGCTGTAATTTCCCAGTCCAATCTATTTTTCATAACTCATAATTTATTATATCTGAGTCAGTGTGTTTTGCTGAGATTTAACCCTCCATCTGGGTCCATTCTATATTCTATGCATTCATTCACCATGCATTCCACAATGTATGGGGACCCCCCTTTGGTCTAAATTAATCAAACAACTATCAATAATCTTCAGATCAATTGACACCTCAAACGAGTAACAGACATCACTTCCCATATCACAGCCACACCGACAAAACACAGCACCATTTCGCCAATCTAAATATTATAATCAATGCTTTCATTCTCCATAGAAACAATGAACGTTCACGCCCCATACTATCAGCATTGTATTCCCAACCATCCACATAAAAACCCACATTCCACAAACTTCATCACACATACCAACCCACTTAAATCCTATCTGTCTCCTTACACCACTAAATGCATTCACAACATCAAATTTTACTACCGGCATCTACCCATCACTCATGCAGTAACATAAAATCCTATCTATCTCAAATTATCACACTCAAATCAACTCAAACATGGAACTTATAGCCTACATAATCAGCCAAAGCAACGCTGCCCTGATGTAATGCCTTGCTCAAGGAGCCTACCCCTCGTGCAGCCCCACCCTTAGGAAAGGGCTGCCCTCTATGACCTTCTCAAGGGACAACATTCTTTGACATGGTGTGTTTTTAGACACGCCCAGTCTTTGCGCATGCCCAGGTCACTTATCATATAGACCTTGAACAAAACGGAGCTCCCCGACTGGAGCTTCACGGAGCAGCCCCCCTCCACCTCTCAACAGATCCAGGAAGCAAGGTCCTGGACTAAACAGCACTGCGAGCTGCAGCAAAACAGACAGTTTGGTGTTACAAGTTCCTCTGAAAGGGTTTGTTCCCCCTAGGATCAAACTGTACATTACCAACTTCATTTTAACAGACAAAAGTAGCGTGAAACACCCTCCTATTCATTCTGGTAGCTGCTGGCTCGCCACCGCCCGGTGCAAGTCGCGTCTGGTGCTCTGCTCGCTGTCAGACCCTCCTTGGCCCGTACTGTACCAGCCCTGAAAGAAAACCACCTCTACCTGATGTACAGCTGCTTAGCCCCCCTCGAGCCGGACCCGTCTCTCGGGGTTCCGCGGCGTCAGCAATCCTCTCCCTCCGCTGGAAACAGCCGGAAACTCCGCTTCCTTCTCTAACATGGCTCACACACAAACACACACACACACCCCATTCTCCTATCAGCACAGGCATACAGACACACACATTCACCTCAAACAACACAGCGCCTCAAACCCCCCTCCCAAGAACAACAAACACAGCGTTTTTCCAAGCGGTCCACATCCAGACCTAGACGCCGTTCCATCCGGACCGAGCCCTATAACAAACAAATCATTAAATAGTTACATTTTCACGGAGCGTCTTCATTCTAACCGGCACAGGCTTTTCTAGCCTTTACGGTACTACAGGTTTATCTGTCAGGAAGCTCACAGACCAATGCATACACTGTATCTCATCACACGTGATGCTGCTCAGCCAATCTACAAGTGAATCGATTCTGCCTGCTACTGCTTTACAGAGTTAACACATAGACGGACGGAGGAGAGGCAAAACTCAGAGAAATGCGAAAAGTGTGATGCGATCCTGATCATCTGTCTACATGGAAGCGCCACACATGAGCAAACACACACACACTCAAATCCAGACTGAGGGCACACACTGCCCATCGAGATGCGAAGTTTGCTTTGCTTGCGACCAACAGATAAAAGACAAACAAACAGACAGACAGACAGACTAACAGGCAGACAAAAACTAAATAAAGGTTGTCGATGTCTGTTTTGATTTAACAGTCAATCGTTTACTATAATTACTACAATACTGCGGTGTTGATTTTCAGACTCGCTTTTGTGCATAGCGTGACTTATTTCATGCAATATTAATCCCGGCTCCATGGTCGTTTTACTGTAAGTGTGAGCTGACTTCACGACGGCCTACTGACGCCCGTGTTGCAGGACGGCCTAGCCGC
This sequence comes from Poromitra crassiceps, assembly GCF_964638095.1. NCBI lineage: Eukaryota > Metazoa > Chordata > Actinopteri > Beryciformes > Melamphaidae > Poromitra > Poromitra crassiceps. The sequence goes on from NC_139637.1 coordinate 30,788,788, forward strand.
AAATTTAGGGTGCAGGGCGTAGGCCAGACCGAGGGAAAAGATCCCACGTTTTGGCCAACAAACATGTTATTCACGCAGTTTGATCAAATATCGATTCCTCAGAATTTGCTTGCCAAAGGCTCTTATTTTAAAATAACATTACCTCAGTGATCCCGCGCATGCAGCCAAATATAATCAATAATCTAATAGGCTATTTGGTAACGGCAAGCCTAATGCTCAGTGAAATAGCCAAACATCGCTTAATACTCGAATTGTTCTCCAATAAATTGAATAATTTGGAGGTCACATTCCATGACCAAATTTGCCATTTATTAACAATATTAGGCTATCTACAATTCTCCGCCTGCCAGACGGGGCGGCGTTTCCTCACAGACTTCTCCTGCCACATTCCAGAGCCCACTCAGACAGTAAAAGTGCCAGCACCATCACAGCCGTGGCCATTTGCCTGCACCCGGACCCTTGGTTAGAAGCTGCGCGCATCAACTTGTGGTGTATTTTTCCACAAACAGTTTTTTCATAAGCGTCAAAATACTGTTAATTCTATTTATATACTATACTCTTACATATTACCGTTCCACTGTGACAGGCGTCCCTGCACAGTGAATTTAAAAATCATTTACATTCATTCTCTTCTTCTCAAACTTACAGCAAAGTTATGAATCATAAAGCAGTATAACACAAAAATACAAAGGAATACTAACCCAACGTGACCTAATCTTGCATTAAATTCACCTTGTTGTTTGAATTTATAGCATAAACCTTTGTGTCTAATTTACATAGCAACATAAATTGGAAGAATCTAAAATTCAACTCAAAATATGTATATTGATATTACTAATAGGCTATTAGACAATTCAGTGTTATTTCTTCCCCATTTTAAATAATCTTTTATGATCTTAGTTAGCTGATTTTTTCACAATTCATATTATAGCAAAACCTTCAAGATATATTACAATAAAATGCAAAAACCTGAGCCTTAATGCTCTCTGTACAAAACGGACTCCCCCAGAACACGCCGGTTCTGTATAAATAACACATTTTTGCTATGATTTTGGAAAATTACTGTTATTCCTCACATGCACTCAATCAGCAATATGATCTTGAGAAAGTTACTTTTATCCCCTCACATATGCTAGCGGCCTTGGGCAGATGTTTTTGACGTACAATCTCGCCCACAGGTCTTTCCAAAATATCAAAACACGTGTCTGACCAGCTTTGTACTGGTTTCTAAATTTGATTGATAAATTACAGCATTTGTGGAATCCAGTTAGTGTAACAATAATTTAGAATAGCCAATGCAGATATTTTTATGAAAAAGGTAATCCGTAAACCCTTTATTGATATTTTCCCGGGATGTTAAGCCACTGTTTTCCTGAAATGCTTGATCAGAATGCTTGCTTTTTCAAAATATGGATCATAATCACGTCAGGGTCACCATTTGATGGAAAGGATTTCTCTGTACCTCGTTCAACCTAGCTAAAAAGTGCCCACTCCAATCAGAAGGTGTGACATATGTTAATACCTTTCCAGTGTGTCCAATCATTCCAGATATATGAAAAATCAATACAACAAGCAATTCTGATATTTAGAACATTATTTTATATAGAGGATTTAGCATATTCAGTACAAAGACAGATCAAGTATTTATATTACCCATTCAGAGATCTCTGAGGTGGATTTTCCAGTGGTCTTTCCCTCACAGCAAAATATGTAGCAGGTCAAAAGAAGACCCCTGCAAACCGACCCCTCCCTTCTCTTTTTCCTGTGCTTTTAAAGTACATTTCCTTTGGGGGCGTCTGTCTTCCGGTATGGTTCCTCCTCCATCTAGTGTCATCCTTCACTGCTGTGCTGGTATTGGTTGGTCATATGATCTCTCCCTTCTGTCACTCCTATTTGGCCGGCGTGTTTTTCTCCCCCTCTTGTCCACATCCTGTGACCTGGCTTCCACTGGAGGTCACAGTACTAACCTTCTCCTTGAAATAGTTATCTATTGGTTCCTATCTACCAAAGCAATTGTCAACATATTTACTTTAAATTCCTATTTTCAACTTATAATTTGGGTCAGCTAATTTAGCTATTTTCCTATTAAAGTCCTAGTTTAGAACATTATGTAAGGTTATTGTTAGACTAAATAAACTTAAACTATATTCTGGATATGAATCAAATTCAGCTATATTTGGGCTAATCCCAGTCTAAACTGGATTTAAACATCTTACAGTTCAGACTTACTATCTCTTTAGTCTAAAACCACTCTATGAGTGTAAAAAGAGAAGAGATAGTTTCAAAAGTTAAATTCAACAAAACAGAGAAAAACTCACCCTGTTTAACCTGGATGAGAAACTCTTATCAATTACCACTTATCCACTAATTCGACTATACCTTTATTTTCCATTTGCTTACAATAATAACCATAGGCTATTATTTATCTAAATATGATAGCACTCTCCTATCGTGCAGCAAGTGGGACAAATTGAAGTTATTCAAAACACAGAAATACAACATCAGACTGATCTAAACACACTCTATTCTCATAAGATAACCAATATATATTCTGCTGAGCATCCAATATTCCCAAAGACCAACGCCGAGCCGTCTGAGATTCGAATCATGGTTCCTCTCATTGGTGCTGTGAACTTGAGCATGTCTTCTTTTCTCTGTGGAAAAATCAGCGCATCTAATGTATGCTCTTAAACTTTATTTCATATCAGATATCCAATCATCTCAGTCAATCAGTAAGATATATATACACAATATGCATCAATATACATACAACAAAAACCCCTCATGCTCTGGGGGCTTTGTGGAATGTGTCTCCCACCTCCTCTGTTGATGCTCTGCAGCCATTTGTCTTAAAGAAAGCCATAAACTCTGTGTTGTTTTCCAGTCCCTATCCCAAAGTGACTAAGTGACTGAGCAGAGACATTAAAATGTCCTTTTGTCGGCTGATCTCCGTGACCTCTGCCCCGACCATATCCTAAATGACCGTCCTTGTGCAGCTTATCCGTTTCCCAGACCTGCCATAAACAGCACTAAACCTTCTAATGGTTAATTCCCATGGTCAGCACGTCTCCTAATGGAAATTAAGAAAGTTCATCATTACACAAACTCAGCCGCTCCTCCAATGACCTAGAACAGAACATTTAAACATAATTAAAGATATATTTGAATTAACAAATGACAAGATCATCTCTGTAATTGCATATTTTCATATCAGCATGTAGGGCCGCCATGCTGAAGTATCTGCCTCTTGTTGAGTCCAACCTGGGCCTATGGAGAAATGTTTGATCAAAATACCATAGATTGGGGAGAGACATCTATCACTTGGTTAAACAAAGCGATTCAGTTATATTTAGAATCAGGACAGACCATAACATTTTACTTTGAGCACCTCCCCCCCGGCCCACCCCCCTTCTTGTGTCCGAGTGTAATGGGATGCTAATCTGGCCTTGGTCAGCGTGTGCAAGAGATGCGCGGATGAGCTTTTATGCCACCCTAATCTGCGTGTATGCATGAACCGTCCACCCGCCATAAATCTGCACAAATTATTTAGTACTATTTATAGATCCGCGCCCGCTGTGCACCCAACATTTCACAGCTATAAATGAGCGATTTGGGTAGATTAATTTACTGTTTCTGCTGCCGTCGGTGCGATCGCTGCAGTCGACTCCAAATAAACCTCCATGCTGTATTATAATCCAGTCCAGCACTTGCCCATGTACTGTAGCATACTAGGCTAACGCTATAGCTTTAAGTTTAGATCAAGACTGGATTGACCTGTATGGGAAAATAATAGCTATCTAACTATCTTCTCTTCCAACGTGAATGCATCCCATCATGTTGACACATGGCTATTTGTTTACTACTGCCTTGGGGCTTTCGGGGGTCCTTGCCATCTAACAATAGGCGGCTAACATGTGCCTGACGAAAAATGAAGCTTAAAATACGTTCATAGACTAGATAACATAATTAACCCTAATGTTCCTCATTAATGATATATAATTTCACCTGCCCACAACCCATCCGCTATTAATCAGAATGTTTATTTTTATGATGCGGGATATCCGCGGTCAGCGCGGTTATAACTGCAGCCTGCGCATCTCTAGTGTGAACCTAAACAAACCAAATACAATACTTTCCCACTGTGGTTATAACCTGATCTCATGGCAGTTCTTGAAATAGTCTTGATATTTAATCTATAGATTTGTGTATATGGTAGCCTACATTATTTGTGATTTTTATGTGTGTGACGTGACATGACATTTCAAGCTAATGTATTTCAATTGGCCAGTAATGGCGTGTGGCGGCATTGCGTTTGCCTTCGATGCAGGAGACCGGGATTCGACTTCCTATAGGTGTTCAATCTCAACCTTACATTTTGTAACAAATGTTCTTATCCATGACCAAATCATTTCTCTAACCTTAACCATGTTGCCTATCCATAAGCGTAACACAAGTTGTTCACGTCTTTTTAGTTTGTGTTTATTTCATGTTTTCAATTCGTGGTGCAGGCACGTTTTTTTTTATGTTGTGTTAATTTGACACAAAAAAGGCAAAATTGTGTCCGAACACAGACCAAAGAAAACCAATCGTAGTTGAGATCACAGCACAGCCTTGATATGCAGTATGTTCAACAAACAGCATCTTCCAATCAGTTTGGTTTCTCCACCGCACAAAGCTGTGGCTCTCGGGTCTACTTGGAAGGGGAGGATATAGAGGGATCGGGGTGGGGGGTGGGAAGGACAATTGGCGCTGTATTTTTTTCTCCTTTTTTTGTGGTGGTAATCCTGTGTGATTCCGTCCGCTCCGGCTTGTGATCCCACGTTAAACGAGTTTGGCTCGGCGGGAGATTTTCCCCCTCCGAAAAAACCACTGACGGACTCAAAATAACACATTTGCAACAAGGAAAAAACTCTCTCTCTCTCTGTCTCTGTCTCTGTCTCTCTCTGTCTCTCTGTCTCTCTCTCCTCTCAGTCTTCTTGTTTTACCCCATTGCGCCCACTTCTCTTCCCCACTTCCTTTCTCATCAACAAGCTTCCTCCCTCTCGTTTCCATCTCATTTTCCTCCTTGCTGCCATCTTCCTTTCTTTATCACTCCTCTCTTTTGCCCTATTTTCCTTCCCCCACATCTTCCTCGCTCTCTTGTTTTTTTTTCACCTCCCCCTTCAACGCATTGAGCTATATATTAACTGGAGAAGGCACTGAAAATGGCCGCCCATTCATTCCAATGAAAGTTGCTCACCCAGCGCATGTGCTGATTTTTTTTTTACCAACAGCTCCGTCCCGGGCCCATAGAGTCTGCGCGGGCGTGTTGCCCCCCCGCCCCATGAACAGAGTTATAGAGAGTTATAGAGAGAGGGAGCTCCAGAAAAACGACTTGGTGACGTCTAAAGATAAATTTACCCATAATTTAAAACTTGATAATTCAGTCATTTTTGACTTTGACTGACACCCCCGTAAAAAAAATCCCAGAGTTTTACAGCTGCTTCTTTCCTCTTGTGTGTGTATGGGAAAAAAAGCTTTCTGAGTCCAGAGCATCAGGTGACTTGCAATACCAAGCTTGGCCACAATGCCAAAAGTGCTTCACAGTCCAGTCAGAGCTGTTCTTGGTGACTTGCTTCAACCTGGTCTCAGGGTTTGTGTTGGCATCACGTTGTATAATCTATTGAGTCGTGTACATG